>NC_048580.1:28102593-28725926 GCF_013265735.2 Oncorhynchus mykiss | reverse complement strand
GTTCAAATTTGAACCTCTCTCCTCACAAACTAAGTTCCTGTTTGAACCTTTACAAATGTGTCTTTTTCTAGAGGGGTTCCTCGAGGAACCTTTTTGATTCGAAAAGGTTCACCCACAGTGACATCATCATTTTGAATCCCGAAAGGTTCTTCGAGGCTCCTTTTCTTCTGAGTGTACACTGCAATAGCCAAAACCAACTATCCCCGTCTCAAAAAACCCTTATCGTATACTTTGTATGTGACTCTTTCTCCCCAGAGCCCCCGCAGACACTCGTGTTGTACAAAGCATTTGACAACTGATGTACAATGCATTTGACATTGATTGTGATTAGGGCTGTGGCGGTCACACAATTTTGTTAGCTGGTGATTGTCAAGCAAATAACTGTTGATCTCACTGTAATTTGAACATTTATTAACATAAAAACATTTAGCATCTTCAGGCTTCCACACATAGCCTACAAGCTATTTTAAAAAGTTGAATAAATCTATGTAATATAGCCTACACCTTCACAATAAATCCATTATTTATTTTAGACGGGTCTGAAGAAACATCATTTGAAGAAAATGTAGTCTATTTCAGAAGAAAATAATAGTATACTCTTGAGTTGTCCTGATGTGGCAATGTCAAATGGCTGTGGGCTATACTAGCTGTGGGCTACACTAGTTAATTTAGCTGACAAGATTAGCTTATAATTCCATGGCATTATTTTATATTATTTTATTATTTTATAGTATGAAGAATACAATTGAACAAATAATATAAATATTTTCTCCAAACGATTTGAGGGAGTACGCAGATGCGGCTATTCTGTGTTGAGTGGTTAACAAAGAAATTGTTTCACTTATATGCTCAATTGAGAGTTATTAATGTAACTTTAGTTGTTCTACAAACATTGCTATATGTTTGGATTTTTAATACATTGTAAGGCTTTTTTTTTTGCGCATGTTTTACACACTCTAAAAGTCTCTCATTCACAATTAGACACGCATTTGATAATGCCTCGAATTTTAGGGCGGCATTCCCTTTGTGGCTTTAATACACCCTAAAAAAATCCTTGCCTTTTGCGGCCCGAAGTGCTGTGTTGTGCCCTTCTCCCTGAGTGTGCTGCGCAATCCGAAGCGTATTTTCACTCACACGGCTCTCCGTCACATGATCAGGTCTTTCTCACAGGCTACAAGTTAAGACAGACACATCGGCGACGCAACTGCGCGTGTCCTTATTAAATTCCAAGGTGCATATTGAAGATATTGGAAGAACTGTCCACATTTACTTTTCGTCAGCCAACAAGATGTTTAGGCCTAACGAACAGCAAAAGCACGAGCCTATATCAACCTACTATCCCCCATAGTATAAAAGTTCACATTTTCTATTCTGTGCGAGAAATAAATATTCCAAACATAGTCTGGGACAGTTGTGGGATGCGATAGATCCCAAATGAATACAACCACTAGCATTAAAAAAAACAGATCAGAAAGTTTAGCTTAACATTTGTATAAATTCTTAGGCTATTTCCTCACATTATAAGCGCAGCAATGCACACATAGGCTATAAGCACAAATATTCCATTAGAGGAAAACACCATTATCAAAAGTTACCGCAAATGCAATTATGCATGTAATGCTTTTATTATAAAGGTGCATTTGATAGTGATCTTCCCCAAACTAGAAACTCACGCGCTGCTTATATATGCCAGTTAGGCTCTACATCCCTTGTAAAGTAGATTAATGTGTTTAACTTTAAGTTATTTGGCCACTTTAGTTGTGATACAAACCTTATTAAAACATACAGGCCTATGGGCTAGGCTACAGCGAGGTGTGCGACTATGATTCCAACAAAAAGGCATGGTTTCTTATGCTGGGCATCATTCACAAGTGATAGTCTGATGGGTGACAATATTATCCTATGTTTGATTTAATCTTGTCTTTCCATTTACTAAATAATATATGTGTGAAATTTGTTTTGATTTAGAATTGACCATTATCATGCACTTGTATTGTAACAGGGGCAGTGGGGAAAAATACATGCCATCTATGCATTTAAATAGTGAATGGAGGATGCTTTTTTCCAGAGTTTATTTTCATGCCAGCCAGGTAGGCTGTTCTCCTGTTGTAAATATAAGCAATGCGCTTAATATTAGGAAAGTTGAGAAATAAATATAGTAGGCCTAGCCTATAGAAAGCTGATGGGATCCTCCTCTTTTTAATAGATGCCATCACTCTGTTTTCTCCCCCAATTGCATAGCCTATAGAAATGTTGCGCATCCGGAGCTCATTGGGCTCTCGTATGGTGTTTGATTAGATTTCTGAATGCATTTGCATTGATGTCAGAGTGATTTAGAGGGACAATATAGTGCTGAGTACCAAGCAGTTAGCAAGTTTGGTAGGCTACTAATGACTAGCAGCAGCATCAGAGCTCAGAGACGTCTAATTACCGTGGTACTAAACGGTCATGTTGAATTTGACTGCCTTCATGACTCGTGACCGCCGGTGTGGTGGTAATAGTCACCGCAACAGCCCTATTTGTGATACTATTGATAATATTTTTCTGATACAGAAATACTTCCACAACTGTTGTACTGTCTCCCCACAAAACTTTTGTAGTTATTTGTTTGGGCAGAAAAACTATCTTGTTGTATCACTACATGTTTGCCAAATCTGTTGTACTTCAATTGTACAACTTGAGTGTGTACAGGGCCATAGTGTAGTCTTTACATGATGTGTAACCCTTGATCCAAACAGATATAGTAGGATCAGAAAGTGTAAGTCGGGCCTGTGATCTTTACAACCTTCAAAAAGAGGGGAAGTTTCTGACTCATGTCTGATAAATGCACCATGAGCGTGCATGGGAATAATAACCTTTTAAAACATTTTTTTTATCTCTGTTTATCCATAGGTTTTGATCTCACTAGAATGTATATTTGTTCAGGGTGAATTTTGGAATGTTGTTATATAGTAGAAATGTTGATAGACTATCAGTGTATTAATCTCAATAGTAATTTATTAATCTCAGTAATTTATAAAAAATGGTTGTGAATATAGGTTTTGATCTCACTAGAATGTATATTTGTTAATGGTGAATTTTGGAATGTTGTTATATAGTAGAAATATTGATAGACTATCAGTGTATTAATCACAGTAATTGATTAAAACTTTGTTGTGAATCTTATTTTATTTTGAGTTTCACCTCTGACTTCCTTGGGCTGCCACAATGTACAGTATCATAGCATGATTCTGTTCATTCAAAACTTAATTCTGAAGTAGGTTGTATCAGCAGCATTCATAATGAAGTATATTTCTCATGTTGATTGATGTTACTGTTTTCTCTCAACTGCTATGTTTCAGGTGGTGGTGGTGATGAGGAGTACATCTACATGAACAAAGTCATTGTGACTGGGCAGGGTCAGGACAAAGCTGACAGAGGTGAGAGTTCAAAGGTTGTTTCCTACAAGGTGGAACCTGCTTGATGGTGTAGCACTCTGTACTTGTTTGGTTCATACATTGTAAATTAGTATTATTGAGGCTTTACATACTTTCATAATCCAATATTTGAGGTGCACATAATTTAGCTTGAATTTTGCACTTTTGGTATTTGACCTACGTATTTGAACCCAGGTCTGGCTTTAACTCAAGTCACAGTCCCTCACAAATAAGAGTAACATAGAATAAAATGGCTTAATGTCAATCAATAAACCAAGTTTCGCTGTGAAAACCCAGAATTATGCACGTAAAACAGTCACGGTTGTTTTGTTGGGACTGTGCTCTTCTTAAACCACTGGAAAATTGTATTGCTGCTCATATCAGGTTCACCATTCAATCACAGGTTTTATGTGCTTGATAGGCTACATCACACTTTCCACAGGTGAGACTAAACAAAGTTTCCAACAGTAGCTGTAGCCATTCCCCCTCCCCCACACACACTCGTTTCCTGTGTATTTCTCAGTAGTTCTTTCTTTGTCCCCCCTCTCAAACCCACCACCTGAGGCGAGCCATTTCGTTTGGACTGTGATAAAAAATGAGCAGACCGAACACTAGACTTAACCAAACCGAAGGCTAGTAAAGCCACAGGCTTTTTTTTATAGCCACCCCAAGTACAAGGGTGTTCTCAGATCAAAAAGATGTCATGCATCTAGACCATTTTCTTTATTTGAATGGAGGGGTTGGGAAGGGTGTTTATTATAACAGAGACTAAAGACTGCATATGTATGGAAACATTGAGATCCTTTTTTTTGAAGGACACAAAAGGGAATACCTGTCATGTTGGGTGTCTTGTCTAACTTGCATCGCATGTACCCACATGGCTAGACAGAAATACTTTCTTTCAACCAACTGTTTTGAAACTCAATATGAGGGTTTGAATGTGTTTATGTCAACAGCATAGTGATTTAGTGATAACAGCCAGATGTATTGAATTTGTGAGCTCTGCAGAGTTGTTTAAATGTAATTTCTGTAACTTTCAGTGACTCCTGTGAATTTACGACTAGAGGTGTCCAGTATAAAGCACTCTGCTTGGGTTCCTATGACAACCCAGATGTCTACATGCTGAGAGGTGGAATGTCTGTCGAGAGGGGAAGACTGCTGTTTTGGCATGTGCATACAGTAGCTTAGAGACAAGGACCCACTGTCATAATGAACAGAGAAATAGGCAAATAACTATTAGGCAAACGTGAGGCAAAATGTTAACATTGTTATTTTGGCTAGAAGGCTAATGTAACTAGCATGCATCACCCAGGTGTATCTTACACATTGGTGTTTAAGAAGGAAGGTTATATAGTTCAATATAAATTACAAAGAGGAAGACAATCCCATGTATAAAGTAAAGTCCTTTAAGACCTAGTGAAAAAGATTAAGGCCTTACAAAAGGCGTGTTGTTTTTATCCTGATTTTAATATTATGATTCTCTTAGGCAGTATTCTTCTTTGCATTTGTGAAATGACTATCTTCCTTTTGATGGCCATTGTTGATTTTCATCGAATGTCCTTCTTTTGTGTCAAAATGACCAGACAACACACCAGATGCCCTGGCCAATGGGAGAGCAGGAAAACATGTCCCTGCCCCACAGAAGAGTCTTCCAGACTTGCCACCACCTAGAACAGTGAGTGATGTTCATTTATCTTACTACACCTTTCCAAATTACACCTAACATCCATGCTAGGACATCCATGAGTATTGAGAAATCGTTCTTTGCATATTGAACCATACAGACTTTAATGGGGTGTGCCGCAAGACTCCGTTTTGGCGCCTCTTATCTTTTGATGATACATTTCAGTTATAGATTTTTTTTTTACATAGAATATAATACAACTTTTAAAAGTAATAATATACACACCATGTGTTTTACCTTGTGTAGGACTACGATTAACATCAAATACTAACGTAACTCACTTGCTAGCATAACTGTTAAGCATCTTTGGCCTCATTCATTTCTAGCCTGGTTTTTCTCACATTCATTTGGTCGTTGTAGCACAGCCATGTTTTTTCCCGTAACTATAAATCCCAGGCCTGCAGTACCATTATTAATCAAGGCTTTAATATGTGTTGTAATCACCCACAGAAACAGGTATTTTATCCTTATACAATTGGAAAATTTGTGTGGAAATGAGTGTGTGAGACTTGAGAGGACTGATGTGTTTAATGTTGACTGGGGAGGCTAGGGGTCTCCTGAATTAGCACTGTGTGAGATTGGAAGGGTCACAGACAGACAGTAGGGTGGGATTATAGCTTTCCTTCTGAGTCTTTGAACTCCACACGTACACACACACACACAGAGAGACACACCCAGCACTGTTTTCTTATTAGCAACATCTGCTGTTGCTGTGGTTTGAGAGCTGTTTTGGTGGCTGGATATGAGCTCAGTAATGTTTTTCCCCTTGTTCTCCATGAAACAACACATTTCCTCACACAGCTCAAAAAAAATCTCTTCAGCACTTTACCCCAACTTGGCCAACGCACCGCTGTGTGGAAGGGCACATCTTGATGTTCTGAATGAACCTCGCCAAGAAATGACTGAAACTGAATGGTGGTTCAAGCCCTTAGCCCTGATGAAGTTTACTGTTTTTGTTACAGTTCCCCATCCTTAGTACTTTACCACAAAGTGCCTCCTGATGTATAATACAGTAGTAATATGTTGTCAGCTCGTCGGGGCAATTCTCCTCCTGCATCTTCTCTCACATCCTCCCAACCAATCCGCTCCTCCCATATAAGGTTCCGCATCTGTTGTCAGTCCAGTAAGTTTATCCCATTGTAACTTGGTCATTTACACTCAACTTATTGAAAAATGATTTCCTATGGTCGTGCCATGCATTGATTTAACACCCAAGAGCTCTTCACTAACGAATCCCTCCCAGGCATGAAAATTGACATTCTGAGCAGTGTCTGTAGCAATCGTCAACAGCAATGTTGTAAGCTACAAAGTATTTAGCTTTTTCAGCGAGCTGCTCTTGTAGATCGTTGGCTAGCTCATCCACGCAATCTGCCACTGTATTTCTCCTAAGGCTGACATTTGCAGATGCTTGCGTTTTTTTCTGGGCCCACTACTTTGCTAACTTTATCCATGCACTGCTTCATAAAATCACCTTTGGTGTATGGTCAGCCTGATTTAGCTATTTCATTCTAGGTAGAATCTGGCCTATACTGCTGCATCACTCTGTGATTTTGGCTTTGAAAACATAGTCTGCAGTTGTACAAGGCCCTTATTTAACTCTGCCACTTTCTGTAGCCTCTGATGTCTATTCAAGTCAGTGTTTTGTCCCATAATTGCACCTTATGTTAAATTCTTTCATTACGGCCACAGTCTTTTGGCAAACGATGGTCCACAAACAAGTACTCGATCTCCCAACTGTCGTGAAATTCCCTGCCTTCGCTGTCAACTTACCTTCTTTTTGCAATCTTCTGGCTAGCTGGCTGGCTGGCTGGCTGGCTGGCTGGCTGGCTGGCTGGCTGGCTAGCTGGCTGGCTGGCTGGCTGGCTGGCTTGCTGGCTGGCTAGCTGGCTAGTTATTTTTGATGATGTGGGACATAAAACAGTTGGGCTGCTGCTGAACTGTTAGTGAAAATATGATACAACCCACTTGCTGTCTCATGGGTGTGTACACTCTTAGAAATGATTATTTGCAGAGGGATAGATAGGGTTCTACCATTTTTTCTACCGTTTTCATCTGAAGAAACCTTTTTGGAAGAAAGGGTTATTTGAAGATTCTTTGAAAGGCAAGCGTGGTTCTACATAGAACCCTTCTGAATAAGAGTGTTTAATTGCCGTGTTTAATTGTTTAATTGCTATATTGTAATTATTTTGCCACTATGGCCTATTTATTGCCTTTACCTCCCTTATCCTACCTCATTTGCACACACTGTATATAGATAGACCTTTTCTATTTTATTATAGACTATATGTTTGTTTATTCCATGTGTAACTCTTGTGTTGTTGTTTGTGTTTCACTGCTTTGCTTTATATTGGCCAGGTCACAGTTGTAAATGAGAACTTGTTCTCAACTTGCCTACCTGGTTAAATAAAGGTGAAATAAAAAAGAATACGCTTTTTTATTGTAATTATTTCCATTTATTTTAAAGAGTCTGAGAATTTGTGTTTACCTCAGCATTTAAACTTTAACATGAGGAGTTTGTGGAATCTGATAAGTCTAAAAAGATAGGTGTGTGGGAATATTTGTGCATGTATCTGGTTTTCCCTTAATTCCATTTAACATATACAGTACTGACATAGAATCATGACAAAGATATTAACTGTCTTTCGAATGTTGTGATTTTATTCAGAAGAGAGAATGCGTGAACCAGCAGTGTACCATACAGGGCTGTGTGAACCAGCCATGTATGGTACACTGCAAATTGGCCAGTTTTACCTAGGGTTTATATTGACAAAATAAAGCAGCTAATCGTGGACTTCCAGAAACAGCAGAGGGAGCACACTCCTATCCACATTGACGGGACCGCAGTGGAGCAGGTGGAAAGCTTCAAGTTCCTCGGCGTACACATCACTGACGATCTGAAATGGTCTACCCAGACATACAGTGTGGTGAAGAAGGTGCAACAGTGCTTCTTCAACCTTAGGAGGCTGAAGATTTGTAGCTTGGCACCTAAAACCCTCACACACTTTTACAGATGCACAATTGAGAGGATCCTGTCGGGCTGTATCACTGCCTGGTACGGTAACCTGCAACCGCAGGGCTCTCCAGAGGGTAGTGCAGTCTGCCCGAAGCATCACTGGGGGCAAACTACCTGACCTACAGGACACCTACAGTACCCTATGTCACAGGAAGGCCAAAAAGATCATCAAGGACAACAACCACCCTAGCCACTGCCTGTTCACCCCGCTGTCATCCGAAAGGCAAGGTCAGTACAGGTGAATCAAAGCTGGGACCGAGAGACTGAAAAACAGCTTCCAAAAAAGTGTTAAACAAATCTAAATATATTTGAGATTCTTCAAAGTAGCCACCCTTTCCTTGATGACAGCTTTGCACACTCATGGCATTCTCTCAACCAGCTTCACCTGGAATGTTTTTCCAAGAGTCTTTAAAACCTCTTAAGGATTGGCCCCTTGTTTTCAATTTTCACCTAAAATACCCAAATCTAATTGCCTGTAGCTCAGGCCTTGAAGCAAATATATGAATATTCTTGGTACCATTTGAAAGAAAACACTTTGCAGTTTGTGGAAATGTGAAAGGAATGTAGCAGAATATCGCACATTAGATCTGGTAAAAGATCATACAAAGAAATAACTTTTTGAATTTTTTTTGTACCATCTTTGAAATGCAAGAGAAAGGCCATAATGTATTATTCCAGCTCAGGTGCAATTTAGATTTTGGCCACTAGATGGCAGCAGTGTATGTGCAAAGTTTCAGACTGATCCAAACAACCGTTGCATTTATGTTCAAAATCTTGTACCAAGACTGGCCAAATGTGCCTAATTTGTTTACAAATAATTTTTCATGTTCACAACTGTGCACTCTCCTCGATATCTTAACCACCATCGATAAGAAACATTACTGTGCAGCCGTATTCATTGATCTGGCCAAGGCTTTCGACTCTGTCAATCACCACATCCTCATCTGCAGACTCGACAGCCTTGGTTTCTCAAATGATTGCCTCGCCTGGTTCACCAACTACTTCTCTGATAGAGTTCAGTGTGTCAAATCGGAGGGTCTGCTGTCCGGACCTCTGGCAGTCTCTATGGGGGTGTCACAGGGTTCAATTCTTGGACTGACTCTCTTCTCTGTATACATCAATAATGTCGCTCTTGCTGATGGTGAGTCTCTGATCCACCTCTACGCAGACGACACCATTCTGTATACTTCTGGCCCTTCTTTGGACACTGTGTTAATTTACAACCCTCCAGGCAAGCTTCAATGCCATACAACTCTCCTTCCGTGGCCTCCAATTGCTCTTAAATACAAGTAAAACTAAATCTATTCTCTTCAACCGATCGCTGCCTGCACCTGCCCGCCTGTCCAACATCACTACTCTGGACGGCTCTGACTTAGAATACGTGGACAAATACAAATACCTAGGTGTCTGGTTAGACTGTAAACTCTCTTTCCAGACCCACATCAAACATCTCCAATCCAAAGTTAAATCTAGAATTGGCTTCCTATTTCGCAACAAAGCATCCTTCACTCATGCTGCCAAACATGTCCTTGTAAAACTGACCATCCTACCAATCCTCGACTTCGGCGATGTCATTTAGAAAATAGCCTCCAATACCCTACTCAACAAATTGGATGCAGTCTATCACAGTGCCATCCGTTTTGTCACCAAAGCCCCATATACTAGCCACCATTGCGACCTGCATGCTCTCGTTGGCTGGCCCTCGCTTCATACTCGTCGCCAAACCCACTGGCTCCATGTCATCTACAAGACCCTGCTAGGTAAAGTCCCCCCTTATCTCAGCTCGCTGGTCACCATAGCAGCACCCACCTGTAGCATGCGCTGCAGCAGGTATATCTCTCTGGTCACCCCCAAAACCAATTCTTCCTTTGGCCGCCTCTCCTTCCAGTTCTCTGCTGCCAATGACTGGAACGAACTACAAAATCTCTGAAACTGGAAACACTTATCTCCCTCACTAGCTTTAAACACCAGCTGTCAGAGCAGCTCACAGATTACTGCACCTGTACATAGCCCACCTATAATTTAGCCCAAACAACTACCTCTTTCCCTACTGTATTTATTTTATTTTATTTATTTATTTATTTATTTTGCTCCTTTGCACCCCATTATTTTTATTTCTACTTTGCACATTCTTCCATTGCAAATCTACCATTCCAGTGTTTTACTTGCTATATTGTATTTACTTTGCCACCATGGTGTCACGCCCTGGTCTTAGTATTTAGTGTTTTCTTTATTAATTTGGTCAGGCCAGGGTGTGACATGGGTTTTGTGTGTGTGGTGTGTTTTGTCTTTGGGTTTTTGTTAGGTATTGGGTTTGTATTATAGTAGGGGTTTCTAGCATAGTCAATGGCTGTCTGGAGTGGGTCTCAATCAGAGGCAGGTGTTTATCGTTGTCTCTGATTGGGAACCATATTTAGGCAGCCATGAGTGTTTCGTGGGTGATTGTTCCTGTCTCTGTGTTTCTTTGCACCAGATAGGCTGTATAGGTTTTTGCGTTACGTTTCTTGTTTTGTATTGTTCGTGTTTATTTCGTTATTAAACATGTATCAAGAATACCACGCTGCATTTTGGTCCGACTCTCCTTCACCGCAAGAAAACCGTAACACATGGCCTTTTTTCTTGCCTTTACCTCCCTTATCTCACCTCATTTGCTCACATCGTATATAGACTTGTTTCTACTGTATTATTGACTGTATGTTTGTTTTACTCCATGTGTAACTCTGTGTTGTTGTATTTGTCGAACTGCTTTGCTTTATCTTGGCCAGGTTGCAATTGTAAATGAGAACTTGTTCTCAATTTGCCTACCTGGTTAAATACATTTTTTTTTTAAATAACATGGTATTATTTCATTGTAATAGCTACTGTAAATTGAACAGTGCAGTTAGATTAACAAGAATTTAATATTTCTGACAATATCAGATATGTCTATGTCCTGGGAAATCTTATTGTTACTTACAACCTCATGCTAATTGCATTAGAATACTTCAGCTCAACCGTCCCGCAGGGGACCCACCAATCCTGAATAAGTTTTTTAAGGAGTTCCCACATATGCTGAGCACTTGTTTGCTTTTTTCCTTCACTCTGCGGTCCAAGTCATCCCAAACCATCTCAATTGGGTTGAAGTTGGGTGATTGTGGAGGCCAGGTCATCTGATGCAGCACTCCATCACTCGCCTTCTTGGTCAAATAGCCCTTACACAGCCTGGAGGTGTGTTGGGTCATTGTCCGGTTGAAAAACAAATGACAGTCCCACTAAGAGCAATACAAATGGGATGGAGTATCACTGCAGAATGCTGTGGAGGCTATGCTGGTGTGCCTTGAATTCTAAGTAAATCACTGACAATGTCACCAGCAAAGCACCCCTACACCATCACACCTCCTCCTTCATGCTTCACTGTGGGAACCACACATGCAGAGATCATCCGCTCACCTACTCGGTGTCTCACAAAGACAAATCACAAATTTGGACTAATCAGACCAAAGGACAGATTTGCACCTGGTAATGTCCGTTGATCGTGTTTCTTGGCCCAAGCAAGTCTCTTCTTATTATCGCTGTCCTTAAGTAGTGGCTTCTTTGCAGCAATTTGACCATAAAGGCCTTATTCACGCAGTCTCTTCTGAACAGTTGATGTTGAGATGTGTCTGTTACTTAAACTCTGCGAACCATTTATTTTGCCTTCAATTTCTGAGGCTGGTAACTCTAATGAACTTATCCTCTGCAGCAGATGTAACTCTGGTTCTTCCTTTCCTGTGGCAGTCCTCATGAGAGCCAGTTTCATCGTAGAACTTGACGGTTTTTGTGACTGCACTTGAAGAAACGTTCAAAGTTCTTCAAATGTTTTGCATTGACTGACCTTCATGTCTTAAAGTAATGATGGACTGTCGTTTCTCTTTGCTTATTTGAGCTGTTCTTGCCATATGGATTTGGTCTTTTACCAAATAGGGCTAGCTTCTGTATACCACCCCTACATTGTCACAACACAACTGATTGTCTCAAACGCATAAACACATTAATTTTTAACAAGGCACACCTGTTAATTGAAATACATTCCAGGTGACTACCTCATTACGCTGGTTGAGAGAATGCCAAGTTTGTGCAAGGCTGTCATCAAGGCAAAGGGTGGCTACACTTTTTTGGTTACTACATGATTCTATGTGTCATTTTATAGTTTTGATGTCTTCACTGTTAATAATAATAACAATAAAGAAAAACCCTCGAATGAGTAGAGGTGGCCAAACTTTTAACTGCTCCTAAAATACAAAATCAAATAGCTAAAAGATCCTTGGTATGAATTTCATAAAACAATTCCATATAGCTTAGTAGACCCTTCCCCACCCCCCGTTTAGACAGGCCTAGACTCTCATGTGTTAAAAGGTAGGTTATTTTTCACAAGGATTTCCACACCTCTACTTCTGTAAATTATGAGAAAATAACTTGTCCAAACACCCCTTGTTGCAATTTCAGATGCTCCTTATCCAAATGAATTTATTGCAACAGACCAATATCAATATAGATGTTTTTAAGAGTACTTTTTTCCTCAAGTGCCTTTATTTTAGTGTCCATTGATGTAGCCGAGGTTTCCATAGTAACAATTCTTCCTTCCACCTTAACAACATACTTGCAACCTGTAGTTCGGCTGAATGGCCTACTATTGCTTCCAAGACAGTTGCTATCTTTGACATCAATCACCTTAATAATGTTGTCAGTCATCTTTTGGATCACTTGAGCCATTGTACCTGGCTCCACAATTCTGTCAACCTCGCTAGCTAGCTCATTCTGCACATCTACAGTCGTGGCCAAAGGTTTTGAGAATGACACAAATATTAATTTCAACAAAGTTTGCTGCTTCAGTGTCTTTAGATATTTTTTGTCAGGTGTTACTATGGAATACTGAAGTATAATTGCAAGCATTTCATAAGTGTCAACGGCTTTTATTAACAATTACATGAATTTGATGCAGAGTCAATATTTGCAGTGTTGACCCTTCTTTTTCAAGACCTCTGCAATCCACCTTGGCATGCTGTCAATTAACTTCTGGACCACATCCTGACTGATGGCAGCCCATTCTTGCATAATCAATGCTTGGAGTTTGTCAGAACTTTGTTTTTGTTTGTTTGTCCACCCGATTGACCATAAGTTCTCAATGGGATTAAGGTCTGGAGAGTTTCCTCGCCATGGACCCAAAATATCGATGTTTTGTTCCCCGAGCCACTTAGTTATCACTTTTGCCTTATGGCAAGGTGCTCCATCATGCTGGGAAAGGCATTGTTCGTCACCAAACTGTTCCTGGATGGTTGGGAGAAGTTGCTCTCGGAGGATGTGTTGGTACCATTCTTTATTCATGGCTGTGTTCTTAGGCAAAATTGTGAGTGAGCCCACTCCCTTGGCTGAGAAGCAACCCCACACATGAATGGTCTCAGGATGCTTTACTGTTGGCATGACACAGGACTGATGGTAGCGTTCACCTTGTCTTCTCCGGACAAGCTTTTTTCCGGATTCCCCAAACAATTGGAAAGGGGATTCATCAGATAAAATGACTTTACCCCAGTCCTCAGCAGTCCAATCCCTGTACCTTTTGCAGAATATCAGTCTGTCCCTGATGTTTTTCCTGGAGAGAATTGGCTTCTTTGCTGCCCTTCTTGACACCACGCTATCCCGCAAAAGCGTGCAGATGCACTCACACCTGCCTGCTGCCATTCCTTACTGGTACTGGTGGTACTGGTGGTGCCCCGATCCCGCAGCTGAATCAACTTTAGGAGATGGTCCTGCCGCTTGCTGGACTTTCTTCGGCGCCCTGAAGCCTTCTTCACAACAATTGAACCGCTCTCCTTGAAGTGCTTGATGATCCAATAAATTGTTGATTTCCTTGCCTGTGAAGCCCTTTTTGTGCAAAGCAATGGTGACGGCATGTGTTTCCTTGCAGGTAACCATGGTTGACAGAGGAAGAACAATGATTCCAAGCACTACCATCTTTTTGAAGATTCCAGTTTGTTATTCAAACTCAATCAGCATGACAGAGTGATATCCATCCTTGTCCTCGTCAACACTCAAACCTGTGTTAATGAGAGAATCACTGACATGATGTCAGCTGGTTCTTTTGTGGCAGGGTTGAAATGCAGTGGAAATATTTTTGGGGGATTCAGTTAATTTGCATGGCAGAGAGGAACTTTGCAATTAATTGCAATTCATCTGATCCCTCTTCATAACATTCTGAAGTATAGGCAAATTGCCATCATACAAACTGAGGCAGCAGGCTTTGTGAAAATTAACATTTGTGTCATTCTCATAACTTTTGGCCACGACTGTACAGGGGTGGTGGTTTTGGTCAAGTTCTTAGTAGTTCTGCCAGGCATGTTGACGGAATCCTTTGAGAAATAATCATCAATACCCGTAGAGTAATTTATGTCACAAATTGTACTACTTTTTCAATCTCAGAAATTAATATAAAGAGAGAAATTAACAAATGCCACAGGAGCTCACTGAAACACGGTGCCATTTTGTCCCTCCAAGAGAAGGCCGGTTTAATGTTGAAAAAAAGGTTATCTTACTTAGAATATAGTCCTGATCATATAGGCCTAGACGATATCCAAAACAACTAACATCACACTGAATTCATACATTTTAGGTAATTCTAATTGTAAAGTCATGTCTTTCTACTCAATACCAAAACTAATTTTACCAATCTGGAAGGTAAAGTCGTTAAAGTACTCAATAACGTCTGTAGCCATGAAGTGCTTTGAAAGGCGGGTCCTGGCTCACTTCAACACCATTATCCCAGAAACTCTAGACCCACTCCAATTTGCATACCGCCCCAACAGATCCACATATGATGCAAAATCTACTGCACTCCACACTGCTGTTTCACACCTGGACAAAAGGAACACCTATGTGAGAATGCTATTCGTAGACTACAGCTCAGCGTTCAACACAATAGTGTCCTCAAAGCTCATCACTAAGCTACGGACCCTGGGACTAAACACCTTCCTCTGCAACTGGATCCTGGACTTCCTGACGGGCCACACCCAGGTGATAAGGGTAGGTAACAACACATCCGCCACGCTGATCCTCAACACGGGGGCCCCTCGGGTGCGTGCTCAGTCCCCTCCTGTACGACCTGTTAACTCATGACTGCATGGCCAGGCACGAATACAACACCGTCATTAAGTTTGCCGATGACACAACAGTGGTAGGTCTGATCACCGACAAAGACGAGACAGCCTATAGGAAGGAGGTCAGAGACCTGACTGTGTGGTGCAAGGACAACAACCTCTCCCTCAACGTGATCAAGATGAAGAAGATGATTGTGGACTACAGGAAAAGGAGGACCGAGCATGCCCCTGTTCTCATCGACAGGGTTGTAGTGGAGCAGGTCGAGAGCTTCAAGTTCCTTGGTGTCCACATCACCAACAAACTAACATGGTCCAAGCACATCAAGACCATTGTGAAGAGGCCACGACAAAACCTATTCCCCCTCAGAAGACTGAAAGGATTAGGCATGGGTCCTCAGATCTTCAAAAGGTTCTACAGCTGCACCATCGAGAGCATCCTGACAGGTTGCATCACTGCCTGGTATGGCAACTGCTCGGCCCAGTACATCACCGGGGTCAAGATTCCTGCCATCCAGGACCTCTGTGCCAGGCGGTGTCAGAGGAAGGCCCTAAAAATTGTCAAAGACTCCAGCCTCCCTAGTCATAGACTGTTCTCTCTGCTACCGCACGACAAGCAGTACCGGAGCACCAAGTCTAGGTCCAAAACGCTTCTTAACAGCTTCTACCCTCAAGCCATAAGACTCCTGAACAGCTAATTAAATGGCTACTCAGACTATTTGCATTGCCTCCCTCCCTCTTTTACACTGCTGCTACTCTCTGTTTATTATCCATGCATAGTCACTTTAACTCTACCTACATGTACATATTACCTCAATTACCTCGACTAACCGGTGCCCCCACACATTGACTCTGTACCGTATCCCCTGTATATAGCCTCGCTATTGTTATTTTTCTGCTGCTCTTTAGTTATTTGTTACTTTTGTTTCTTACTTTTTTGGGGGTATTTTTCTTAAAACTGCATTGTTGTAAGTAAGATCTACACCTGTTGTTTTTGGCGAATTTGACAAATAAAATATTGGTTTGATTTGTATTTCAGATGGAATCCTGGCATTAATAATTTAGCTGTGTACTTCCACCACCAGTACAAACTGCTTTCACTTTAAATTATGATGACAATAACAATGTGATCAAATACATTTTTTGGATTATATTATAATGACTGTTATTATGCTAACAACTCTAAATCATTTTCATCATGTTTGAAAATGATTGAGCAATTCAATTTGGTTCTCCACACTGACTAAGTAAGTATAAAAGGGATTCAGACATGAATAATTTAGCTGTGCATTTCGGATGGAATACAGGCATTAGACCATACCAGAGGATACCAAAATAGAGCTCATTCTGGCCCCCATAAAAATTCTGTGACCATACCCGCCCGAACACCCTGGGGCTGGCTACTTTTTCTATTTGTTTGGCTACTCCATGTACCTATGGAAAACACTGAATGATGGTAACACCAATGTGACATTTGGGGTTATTGAGGATTTTCTTGAATGGAGGCCACAGATGCCCAAATCTAAGGCAATTAACCCTTAGAAAATTATTAACTTAAGTGATATGATTCATTATTTAGCTCACAATGATATTTCCCTTCATTTAAATCGAATAACACCAAGTGACACTTTGGATTTAGACACAAAATGATCAATGGAATCCTCAAATGTTTAACATATTAAAACAGGAGGGGGGGGGGACTTAGCTAATAACTTTTTTTAAATGTAGATACTTTTGACTCTGAAGAGAATGCTCAAGGTCCTTTGAAATGAGTGACTTTCAAGGCGGTAACACCAATGATCTAAAACTAAGGGACATGCATTATACTAGTGATAAAAATATGCATTTTATTAGTCGCCTTTGTTTTTATTGATCTATACAATATATTACATCATTTTGTTTACTTTCTAGCATTCAAAATAATAGATACAGTGCATTTGGAAAGTATTAATTTTATTACATTTATTACAGTTTTTTCCCCGCATTAATCTGCATGCATTACCCCTTAATGACAAAGCAAAAACAAGTTTTTAGAAATGTTGACAAATAAAAAATAAACTAATATCATATTCACATAAGTATTCAGACCCTTTACTCGGTACTTTGTTGAAGGATGTTTGGCAGTGATTACAGCTTTGAGTCTTTTCTGGTAATGACGCTACATGCTCTGGCACATCTGTATTTGGGAGTTTCTCCCATTCTTCTCTGCAGATATTCGCAAGCTCTGCTAGATTGGATGGGGAGTGTTGCTGCACAGCCATTTTCAGGTCTCTCCAGAGATGTTCAATTGGGTTCAAGTCCAGGCATTGGCTGGGCCACTCAAGGACATTCAGAGACTTTTCCAAACTCCACTCCTGTGTTGTCTTGGCTGTGTGCTCAGGGCTATTGTCCTGTTGGAAGGTGAACTTTTGCCCCAGGCTGAGGTCCTGAGCGCTCTGGATCAGGTTTTCATCAAGGATCTCTCTGTGCTTTGCTCCATTCATCTTTCCCTCCATCCTGACTAGTCTCCCAGTGTCTGCCTTTGAAAGACATCCCCACAGCATGATGCTGCCACCACCATGCTTAACCATAGGGATTGTGCCAGGTTTTCTCCAGACGGGATAATTGGCATTCAGGCCATGGAGTTCAATCTTGGTTTCATCAGACCAGAGAATCTTGTTTCTCATGATTTCTTTAGGTGCCCTTTGGATAACTCCAAGCGAGCTGTCATGTGCCTTTTATTGAGGAGTGGCTTCCGTCTGGCCACTCTACCATAATGGCCCGATTTGGTGGAGTGCTCTAGAGATGGTTGTCCTTTTGGAAGGTTCTCCCATCTCCACAGAGGAACTCTGGCGCTCTGTCAGAGTGACCATCAGGCTCAATTTTGAGTCTCATATCAAATAGTCTGAATACTTATAAAAATAAGGTATTTGTTTTCGCTTTTTCGCTTCTTCATTATGGGTTATTGTAAATTGTTTTTTTAAATCCATTTTAGAATAAGGCTGTAACATAACAATATGTGGAAAAAGTCAAGGGGTCTGAATACTTTCCATAGGGATTGTGCCAGGTTTTCTCCAGACGGGATGCTATCTCTAAATCTCCAAAACTTGTCACTACAACTCTAAACATCACTACTGGGACAAGCCAATTTGCTTTCCTTAAATACTTGTAATAATGCATAAACAGAGTTTTGCAGTATAAAGGATTTGCATGATTTTTATCATTGATAAACAGTTCAATATAAACAAAAACATGTATGATGTGTGACTTTGTATTTTTAAAGTGTTTTTCATGGTTGCAAAGGCAAGGGGCGCAAATGCCACCACATTTCAAGAACGACCCGATTTACATTATGAATAATGAAGGAGGTACAAACAGAAAATACAGTTTTACTACTACTGCTAATATACAGTAATTCTAGGCTACCACCACCAGTAAAAACTGCTTTCACTTTAAATTATGATGACAATAACAATATGGTCAAATACATTTTTGTATTCTATTATAATGACTTTTATTGTGCTAACAACTCTAATTCATTTTCATTGTGTTTGATGATTGAGCAATTCAATTTGG
The DNA here is from genome assembly GCF_013265735.2 of Oncorhynchus mykiss. NCBI lineage: Eukaryota > Metazoa > Chordata > Actinopteri > Salmoniformes > Salmonidae > Oncorhynchus > Oncorhynchus mykiss. Next base: position 28,707,152 of record NC_048580.1, on the reverse strand, counting down.
TTCCCTATACTAACCAGTATAAAAGTTGGGACCAAAGTGTCCATAGTTGTGTCACAACTTCCCTCTAAGTGAGGGAAAGAGCAGGGAGATAGACAGGGACATTATCAGAGCCCTGGACACAGGATTAACAACACAGCAGCCCTTCTGATTTGTATCACTATCTTCTCCCTCTTTCCCAGCCCAGATTGAGTGTTTTCGCTGTGCTGAATTCTTGGCATAGGAACGAGGGACTTTCCATGTTCTGGGTGTTCATTTTGTTTTTTTCCCACTCTTTCTCAAAACACTCCCCCCTATTCTTCCCCCGCGACTGTTATTTTTTCCCTGACTCCTGAACCGCTACCCTGGCCTGCCGTTTCCGTGGTGATGAGGCAGGGGTTATTGTGTGTGTGTATGGTTGCGTCCCAAATGGCAACCTATTCCCTATGCAGTTCACTACTTTTGACCAGGGCCCATAGGGTTCTGGTAAAAGTAGTGAGTGCACTATACAGGGAATAGTTTGCTATTTGGGATGCATCCTATGCATGTGGGGTAGGTGGGGGGGGGGGGGGGGGGGGGGGGGGGATTCTGGTCGCCGTGGGAAGTTAGACTGTTTGGACTTAGGAGGGTGAAGTCCTAGCAGAGCTGGTTAGGCTGTTATGTTATCCAGCGCGTTGGTGAATGCAACTGTGCGACTGGGAACAATTTAATGATGCTTTTTTGCCAACGTTTACTGACACCAGCCGTGTTCAACAGGAGTTGAGCGTCCGTAAATTTGTCAGTTATTCTGAATTTACTAGCTACGTCTATCATCAGTTGTCACAGTGACATCATGAACAGTCTATTGAAATGGTTACTTGCATAGTGGAGTCTTTTGTTTAGACATGTAGCGAGCTAAACAATAAACCATAATCCCAACTCATAACATTATAACCCTGCATGAATCTACAGGAAGCTAACCAACCAGGTTCAATGTTAGCTAGCTAACATTAGGCTATAACTAGCAATGCAAATGGCTCTAAGACAGGAATCATATTTACTACACAGATCATACAAGTAACGTTAGCTAGCTAGCGAGCCAGCCAGTAAACATTAGCTAGTTAACGTAAACTCACCCCATTCTGTACAAATGTGCGTAACCGCGATATTCAAACGAGGCTACAAAGAAAACTAATGGGACTGTAGCGACTGTGTTGACTTTAAAATCGGGGGTGTGAACTAGGTTTCAAGCGTTGATCGACATGGTAATGGCACTATAGTATTGGAGAAAAGTTTAAAAAACGGACCCTCCGTTACATCGGGACGTGTCATGTCGTAATGTACAGCACGCATAAAGCAACTATTTCTGTCTTACAATCTCTCTCCACCAGGTGTAGCACTTCTCTCATTCTTTAAAAACAAGAAATGGACCGTGACGGGGGTAAGGGAGAGATACCTAGTAATTTTTTTGCGTCATCATTGCATGCAATCATCATTCTCAAAGCTGCTCTTTACTTCTAAGATCACTTTAGCACCGCCCTAAAAACCCAATTCAAACCTTCAAATAGGTATGTAATGACACATTATGTAAACTCTTTATAGTGTTTTATTTACATTTTAGAGGCGATAAGGTGATAAGTTGGACAGATCGAGTGAAAAAAAGCAATTTCCCCACACAACATCTCTCCGTCTCACTATCACACATTAGTTCCGCTTCCCCAACCGCCATTTTAAGAAAAGACCCGACGGGGCTCATTGCCTGCTTGAATTATGCAGAAACGGGCAGCGTTTAGGTCATGTAATTGATTTAGTTGGAAAGGGGAGAAATTGTGTTTTACAATGGTATTGACATTACAGTTGATCTGGAAGTATTATGTTTTGGGGGCGCTAAAATAAGGGCAATTGTACGGACCAAGGCTATGTACGAGTTTGTGAGTTTACTATAGCTAACATTACAATTGAACTTGAAATGAAAACAACTTTCTGACAAAATTTGAAATCTGAAAATGTAGCTAGCTAGATTATTTTACCCGTCCGTATACATGGATGGACATTCCCCCTCTGTGTCACGGATGCCATGGTTGCATTTGTTTCAAGATGTAATCCGGAGACAGGTATTTTATACAACAGCCTTCAGTGTGCTCTCTTTTCGATTATTTGGTAAAAGAAAACAAGTCAATATTATGGCAAAAACAGCTCAAATAAGCAAAGAGGAATGACAGTCCATTATTTTGAGAAATTGTCACAAAATGTCTTTGTGAGACGCAAAGTAAAGTACCCCCACAACATGATGCTGCCACCCACGTGCTTTACTGTTGGGATGGTGTTCTTTGGCTTGCAAGCCTCCCCCTTTTTCCTCCAAACATAACGGTGGTCATTATGGCCAAACAGTTCTATTTTTGTTTCATCAGACCCGATAACATTTCTCCAAAAAGTATTATCTTTGTCTCCATGTGCAGTTGCAAACCGTAGTCTGGCTTTTTCATGGCGGTTTTGGAGCAGTGACTTCTTCCTTGCTGAGCGGCATTTCAGGTTATGTTGATATAGGACTCGTTTTACTGTGGATATAGATACTTTTGTACCTGTTTTCTCCAGCATCTTCACAAGGTCGTTTGCTGTTGTTCTGGGATTGATTTGCACTTTTTGCACCAAAGTACCTTAATCTCTAGGAGACAGAACGCGTCTCCTTCCTGAGCAGTATGACGGCTGTGTGGTCCCATGGTGTTTATACTTGCGTACTTTTGTTTGTACAGATGAACGTGGTACCTTCATTCATTTGGAAATTGCTCCCAAGGATGAACCAGACTTGTGGAGGTCTGCAATATTTTTTTCTGAGGTCTTGGCTGATTTCTTTTGATTTTCCCATGATGTCAAGTAAAGAGGCATTGAATTTGATGGTCGGCCTTGAAATACATCCACAGGTACACCTCCAATGGACTCAAATTATGTCAATTAGCCTATCGGAAGCTTCTAAAGCCATAGCAAGTCAGTTAAGACTTTACAATGATTTCCTAGGAACCTGTTGTGACTCGGGGGCAGTATTTTCATTTTTGGAAAAAAATAACGTTTTAAACGGGATATTTTGTCAGGACAAGATGCTAGAATATGCATATAATTGACAGCTTACGATAGAAAACACTCTAAAGTTTCCAAAACTGTAAAAAATATTGTCTGTGAGTATAACAGAACTGATGTTGCAGGCGAAAGCCTGAGAAAAATCCAATCCGGAAGTGCCTCCTATTTTGAAAGCGCTGCGTTCCAATGCGTCCCTATTGAGCAGTGAATGGGCTATCAACCAGATTACTCTTTCTCCGTATTCCCGGAGGTTTCTACAGCATTGTGACGTAGTTTTATGCATTTATGTTGAAGAATACCCGTAAGCGGCTACATTGTGCAAGTGGTCACCTGATGCTCCCAGAGAGAGTCTCGCGTAAAATACAGAGGTAGCCATTACTCCAATCGGTCCTACTGAAAAACTAATTTTCCCGATGGATATATTATCGAATAGATATTTGAAAAACACCTTGAGGATTGCCATGTTTCTGTCAATATTATGGAGCTAATTTTGAATATTTTTCGCCGTTTTCGTGACTGCAATTTCCTGGCGATTTCTATTTTTGCTATCTAACTGGGAGTCTCGTGAGTGAAAACATCCGAAGCTCATCAAAGGTAAATTATTTGCTTTTCTGATTTCCATGACCAAGTTACCTGCTGCTAGCTGGACAAAATGCTATGCTAGGCTATCGATAAACTTACACAAATGCTTGTCTAGCTTTGGCTGTAAAGCATATTTTGAAAATCTGAGATGACAAGGTGATTAACAAAAGGCTAAGCTGTGTCTCTAATATATTTAATTTGTGATTTTATGAATAGGAATATTTTCTAGGAATATTTATGTCCGTTGCGTTATGCTAATTAGTGTCAGGTGATGATTACGCTCCCTCATGCTGGATGGGAAGTCACTAGAGGTTTAACTGCCTTGTTCAGGGGCAGCATTACATATTTTACCTTGTCAGCTCGGGAATTCGATCTAGCAACCTTTCGGTTACTGGCCCAACTGGCACATAATAACATTACCATATATCCTCCAGTAAAACTAATCCTGTCCAACTAGGGCACAATAGGGCCTGACCTATAGCCAGATGTTTAAATCAGGCTTATTTTTGGTTCTGTATGAAAGTTGAAAATAAGTAATTTATAGATGTCTATGTTTGGATCAAATCAAGGATGTTCCAGACCAAACAAACGTCTATGATTGGTTCAGATTTAATCCGGACCGGACCAAAAATGTATGTCTGTGGATGTGGAAATCAAGTCCGGAACGGCACTAAAAAAAGACATCCAAAAGGCGTTGGTGTCGGTCCTTGCTTACTGAGGTGTAGCCTACAGTGTTGCCTGAAATATAATTTTATGAATGCCCATCTATGCGGTAAGCCTACTGTTTGTAAAACAGGCCATTGCATTGCCTTTATTAGTCCTGATTCCTGTGTCTAATCGATTTGGCTATTTAAGCTCTGAATATCAGTTACCCAACTTTATCAAATCATATTTTATTTGTCACATGCTCCGAATACAACCTTACCGTGAAATGCTTACTTATGAGCCCTTAACCTACAATCCCAGCATTGGTTATCAGCAGGAGTTATCACGGGCATTTTACCTGTATTTGTAATGTGTTTACACAGCGGGAAATGCAAAGTATTTTATTTTTCTCTATGATCAGCTTTTCAGAAAAATGTACAGATACAAACTTGAAACCACTAATCATGACATTGGGGTGAAATTCCTGGACAACAATTGTCAATAAAAAAATAGATTTAACTGGGCAAGTCAGTGAAGAACAAATTCTTATTTACAATGATGGCCTACCCGGCCAAACCCGGATGACGCTGGGCCAATTGTGCGCCAATTGTGCGCCTCCCTATGGGACTCCCAATTAAGGCTGGATGTGATACAGCCTGGATTTGAACCAGGGACTGTAGTGACGCCTCTTACACTGAGATGCAGTGCCATTTCCCGCGGGGCCACTCAAGGGGCCTTAGTGGCTCCTGTCCTGGTTTTAGGATATGTTGTTTGTTAACATGACAGCTCATTTTTTATTTGATTGAGCGCTATTTAGGTTAGACTATTTGATCAGAGAAAACTGCATGATGTAAAAAGGGTCCATTTAATCCTGCCTAATGAGCGGGCAGGTCGTGCCTATAGCATATTGTCATCACATTTAATATTTTGGTTATAACAAACTCTGACCACCGTAACACATGTGACAGTAAAATGGATGTAGAGGACGTGACAAATAAACTAAAAACAGGAATATTTATAGGTTGCTCAGGAGGTAAAAGGAAAGACAGATGTGTGGAATAAATGTGACTAAAAAAAGGTAAGGAGCAAGGGCTGCGTACATATTATGTGTGCCAAACAGGTGCTGTATAGATTGCAATATAATTTTCCTGACCGTTTGGAACAATGTAAACAACACTAAATAAGTACAAGCATACCAGAGAGTCTATTGTAACTTTTTTTGTCAAGCCTATTGTTACATTAATTTTTGTTTTGTTTAAGGTAATTATTCAAGACTCGCTTTATTTTATTTTAAAACTAAAATGCTTGATTTAATTTCAATCATGAATGACTCGTAAGCTGTGTGATGACATGAACAAATTAAGAAATGAATGATTGATTGATACAGTCGCCTATAAAAGTATTGAAATATAGGCCTGAGTAAATTACGGTATTAAGACTAAACAGGATGTGCTTCTAGGCCTAGAGCTCGATTGTGGTTATAGAAGGCTGCTATACAAAGCCTACTAATGATAAGAACATTACTTATTATAATAATAATAATGGTAATAATAACAATAAGTAGGACATCAAGAAAAAATAATGTTATTATTATTACAAATATCATTTTCAGACTATTTGGAACAGTGTAAACACTACATAAATTATGAACTTCCGGCACCGACAGAGATGGCCGCCTCGCTTCGCGTTCCTAGGAAACTATGCAGTTTTTTGTTTTTTTACATGTTATTTCTTACATTGGTACCCCAGGTCATCTTAGGTTTCATTACATACAGTCGAGAAGAACTACTGAACATAAGAGCAGCGTCAACTCACCATCAGTACGACCAAGAATATCACTTTCGCGAAGCGGATCCTGTGTTCTGCCTTTCACCCAGGACAACGGAATGGATCCCAGCCGGCGACCCAAAAAAACGCGTTCGTAAAAGGGGGAAACGGAGCGGTCTTCTGGTCAGACTCCGGAGACGGGCACATCGTGCACCACTCCCTAGCATTCTTCTCGCCAATGTCCAGTCTCTTGACAACAAGGTTGATGAAATCCGAGCAAGGGTAGCATTCCAGAGGGACATCAGAGACTGTAACGTTCTTTGCTTCACGGAAACATGACTCACTGGAGAGACGCTATCGGAGTTGGTGCAGCCAGCTGGTTTCTCCACGCATCGCGCAGACAGAAACAAACATCTTTCTGGTAAGAAGAGGGGCGGGGGCGTATGCTTCATGGTTAACGTGACGTGGTGTGATCATAACAACATACAGGAACTCAAGTCCTTCTGTTCACCTGATTTAGAATTCCTCACAATCAAATGTCGACCGCATTATCTACCAAGGGAATTCTCTTCGATAATAATCACAGCTGTATATATTCCCCCCCAAGCAGACACATCGATGGCTCTGAATGAACTTTATTTGACTCTTTGCAAACTGGAATCCATTTATCCGGAGGCTGCATTCATTGTAGCTGGGGATTTTAACAAGGCTAATCTGAAAACAAGTCTCCCTAAATTTTATCAGCATATCGATTGTGCAACTAGGGCTGGAAAAACCTTGGATCATTGCTATTCTAACTTCCGCGACGCATATAAGGCCCTGCCCCGCTCTCCTTTCGGAAAAGGTGACCACGACTCCATTTTGTTGATCCCTGCCTACAGACAGAAACTAAAACAAGAAGCTCTCAGAGCATGCGCAGACCAGCTGGCTGGTGTGTTTACGGACATATTCAATCGATCCCTATCCCAGTCTGTTGTTCCCACATGCTTCAAGAGGGCCACCATTGTTCCTGTTCCCAAGATAGCTAAGGTAACTGAGCTAAACGACTACCGCCCCGTAGCACTCACTTCCGTCATCATGAAGTGCTTTGAGAGACTAGTCAAGGACCATATCACATCCACCCTACCTGACACCCTAGACCCACTCCAATTTGCTTACCGCCCAAATAGGTCCACAGACGATGCAATCTCAACCACACTGCACACTGCCCTAACCCATCTGGACAAGAGGAATACCTATGTGAGAATGCTGTTCCACGACTACAGCTCGGCATTTAACACCATAGTGCCCTCCAAGCTCGTCATCAAGCTGGAGACCCTGGGTCTCGACCCCGCCCTGTGCAACTGGGTACTGGACTTCCTGACGGGCCGCCCCCAGGTGGTGAGGGTAGGCAACAACATTTCCACCCCGCTGATCCTCAACACTGGGGCCCCACAAGGGTGCGTTCTGAGCCCTGTCCTGTACTCCCTGTTCACCCACGACTGCGTGGCCACGCACGCCTCCAACTCAATCATCAAGTTTGCGGACGACACAACAGTGGTAGGCTTGATTACCAACAATGACGAGACGGCCTACATGGAGGAGGTGAGGGCCCTCGGAGTGTGGTGTCAGGAAAATAACCTCACACTCAACGTCAACAAAACTAAGGAGATGATTGTGGACTTCAAGAAACAACAGAGGGAACACACCCCTATCCACATCGATGGAACAGTAGTGGAGAGGGTAGTAAGTTAAGTTCTTCGGCGTACACATCACGGACAAACTGAATTTGTCCACCCACACAGACAGCATCGTGAAGAATGCGCAGCAGCGCCTCTTCAACCTCAGGAGGCTGAAGAAATTTGTCTCGTCACCAAAAGCACTCACAAACTTCTACAGATGCACAATCGAGAGCATCCTGTCGGGCTGTATCACCGCCTGGTACGGCAACTGCTCCGCCCACAACCGTAAGGCTCTCCAGAGGGTAGTGAGGTCTGCACAACGCATCACCGGGGGCAAACTACCTGCCCTCCAGGACACCTACACCACCCGATGTCACAGGAAGGCCATAAAGATCATCAAGGACAACAACCACCTGAGCCACTGCCTGTTCACCCCGCTATCATCCAGAAGGCGAGGTCAGTACAGGTGCATCAAAGCTGGGACCGAGAGACTGAAAAACAGCTTCTATCTCAAGGCCATCAGACTGTTAAACAGCCAACACACTGACTCAACTCCAGCCACTTTAATAATGGGAATTGATGGGAAATTATGTAAAATATATCACTAGCCACTTTAAACAATGCTACCTAATATAATGTTTACATAACCTACATTATTCATCTCATATGTATATGTATATACTGTACTCTATATCATCTACTGCATCTTTATGTAATACATGTATCACTAGCCACTTTAACTATGCCACTTTGTTTACATACTCATCTCATATGTATATACTGCACTCAATACCATCTACTGTATCTTGCCTATGCCGCTCTGTACCATCACTCATTCATATATCTTTATGTACTTATTCTTTATCCCTTTACACTTGTGTGTATAAGGTAGTAGTTTTGGAACTGTTAGTTAGATTACTTGTTGGTTATTACTGCATTGTCGGAACTAGAAGCACAAGCATTTCGCTACACTCGCATTAACATCTGCTAACCATGTGTATGTGACAAATAAAATTTCATTTGATTTGATTTGAAATAATACCAGGGAGGCTGTTCTAACAAACCAAAAAAGGTTTAAAGCCTTTATTACAGCAAAACAAAGATTAAAAACAGCAACATTAGTTTGAGATTATTTTACTGCAACAGTGCTCACTACATTCAAGTTTCCAGAAATAGGCGTTTCAAAGAGCTGTCAGTTAAGGAGAGCGCATGAATATAAGCACTCCACCCACTCAACCTCTCTTTTCAAACTTCCCGGTTGTTAGCCATGAGAGAAAAATACATGTTTCTCAAATTTGGGGCATTTCTATCCCCCCAAAATAGTATGTGTGATATTTTAGTCACTCAAAAGGCTATTTTAAATGGGAATCAGAATGACTGTTTGGGACCTTTCAAACAATGTGATTTGACCGAAGATTGGAATGTCTTCTTGAGAAGTAGTAGAAATGCTTAATTCTTAATTTATATTCTTCCTCGTGTAGTGAGATGTCTTGCCAGGCAGTAAATGTTTCAAGCAGTAGACGTTGTGGAGAAACTCAGCAGACCGCTTGCCTGAGGGGATGTTGTAACAGTGTGAATAGTAGATGACTGGACCCGAGGGGATAGAGGTCAACATCCGACGAGCTTCTCCTTCACGTCTCTATGGATTAAAATGACAGGATTGTCATTTTTCCCTCCCCTGGGAAAGCTAGGTAGCCCAGCCTGTGCTGTGTGCTGTGTTACCTCCCCAAGGCAAAGATATGTGGAATTCCCATCCTAGTCCAGGCAGAGGCTAAGGTCAGAGGAGGATTGGAATTCCCACCTTTTACTCGGAAAGGAGAGCCAAGTCGAGAGACAGGTGCTTTGACCAATCACCAATCAGGGGAACCCCCAGATTTTAAAGATGTTTCATGGATGTGTGTGTGTGTGTAATTGAATTGTGTAAGATAGAGCAGGGTTTCTGGAGAAACAGGGTTCCCCCCCCCCCCACCCCCGCAACACCCCCCACCCCACACAGCTGACTCAAATAACCAACTCATCATCAATCTTTGATGATTTGAATAGGCTGTCTAGTGCTGGCGCAAAAAAACAAAATGTGCACCCAAGGACCCAATTTGGGAAACACTGAGATAGAGTACAAGAGAAAATAGAAGAAACTTCTCTCTCTCTCTCTCCTCCTACCCTTCTGTCTCTCTGCCTCCTCCTTTCCTTCTCTCGCAGGTTATTGTAGGGAGAGAGCCCTTCCCCCAGCCCTCGGCCCCGGCCTGCTTGGAGTTTCAGGAGGGATATTACGAGGAGGCCCAGCCCTATGACTCAGCCATGAACGGTGAGTTCCTGCCCTGTCCCTGATTTTACTGGGAAACTTAAATTACTTTTTACCAAACTAGAGAGACAAAACTCTAGATCACCTTTACTCCACACACAGGGCCTTCCCTCACCCTCCCTTTGGCAAATCAGACCATAACTCTATCTTCCTGCTTACAAGCAAAAACTCAAACAGGAAGTTCCAGTGACGTGCTCAATATGGAAGTTGTCCGGACTGTTTCGCTAGCACAGATTGGAATATATTCCGGGATTCATCCGATAACATTGAGGAGTTTACCACATAAGTCACGGCTTCATTAATAAGTGCATTGACGTCGTCGTCCCCACAGTGACCGGTACATACTGTACGTACATACCCCAACCAGAACCCATGGATTACAGGCAACATCCGCACTGAGCTAAAGGCTAGATCTGCCGCTATTCAAGGAGTGAATAGTGGAACACTAATCTGGAACACTAATCTGGAACACTAATCTGGACCCTTATGAGAAATCCCGCTACGACCTCCGACGAGCCATCAAACAGGCAAAGCGTTAACCTCTTATAGCCACTGAGACGCCAGCGTCTCACCTAGCCAACAGGAAATGTTGGCGATAAAACTCAAACTTTCATTAAAACACACATGCAGGGTACTGAATTAAAGCTATACTCATTGTGAATCTAGCCATCAGATTTTTAAAATGCTTTTCGGCGAAAGCATGAGAAGCTATTATCTGATAGCATGCAACACCCCGAAATACCTGAAGGGGACGTAAACAAAAGAATTAGCGTAGCTGGCGCTACACAAAACGCAGAAATAAAATATAAAACATTCATTGCCTTTGACGAGCTTCTTTGTTGGCACTCCTATATGTCCCATAAACATCACAATTGGGTATTCTTTCTGATTAAATCCGTCCATGTATACCCAAAATGTCCATTTATATAGCCCTTCTGATCCAGGAAAAAGCATCTTTCCAAAACGCAACGTTATTTTTTTTAATTAAAAAAGTTGCCTATAAACTTTGACAAAACACTTCAAACTACTTTTGTAACCCAACTTTAGGTATTTGTAAACGTTAATAATCGATCAAATTGATCACGGGGCGATCTGTATTCAATAGCAGCTACTCTTTAAATCATCGTCCATTGTCTCTCTCCCATAAGCCTCTTCCTGTATACTGGATGACAGGAAGGGTCTATTTCTCATTCCACCAAGGATTAAATCCAATGAAATTGACAGTACTGGCGACATCGTGTGGAAGCTGTAGGAACCCAGTCTATAATACAAACTTGTTTTAAGCAGACCACCATAGTCCCGTGCCCAAGAAGGCCAAGGTAACCTGCCTATCGCCCCACATCTATAGCCATGAAATGCCTTGAAAGGCTGGTCATGGCCCACATCAACATCCTAGACACATTGCAATTCGCATACCACCCCAACAGATCCACAGATGATGCAGTCTTTATTGTACTCCGGGGGGGGGGGGGGGGGGGGGTCATTTAGCAGACACTCTTACAGCCCTCCACAGGAGTTGCTAGAGTGCGATGGGACAAGAACATCTCTGCCAGCCAAACCCTCCCCTAACCAGGACGACACTGGGCCAATTGTGTGCCGCCCCATTGGTCTCCCGGTCGCGGCCTGCAGAGCCTGGACTCAAACCAGGATCTTTAGTGGCACAGTTAGCACTGCGATGCAGTGCCTTAGACCACTGCGCCCCTCAGGAGGCAATGACTTGTGATTCTAACGTATTGATTCAGGGGTGTGAATAATTCTATAAACTAGATGTTTATGTTTATTTCATTTTCAACACATTTGCAAAAATGTCTAAAAACCTGATTTCACTTTTTCATTATGGGGTATTATGTGTAGATAGGAAAAATAAATACTTATTTAATCCATTTTAAATTCAGGCTGTAACACAAGAAAATGTGGAAAAAGTAAAGGGGTGTGAATACTTTCTGAAGGCTCTGAATATCATAACCATTGCAGAATAAATTCCTCACCTTTTCTGGCAATGATGAGTTCATATTCCTGAAGTAGCCATACACTAAATTACCATGCACATCTCTGATTTAATTGGGCCTTTTAGGCTAGAGAGGCTGTGATCATTTCAAGCAATTTCATGCTTTCGACAGTGATTGCGGTTTATAACATTACAGTAGAATTTAACAGGTGAACAGACTGTTGATATTTTTGCATTGAAGTGTGTAGGCTACCACTGTTTTGTAGGCCTACTGTAGTTTAAATGTTTTCCATAGTAGACAATGTTTCAGAATTTGCGGGTGGTGCAGAATATTTAGGTTCAGGAAAAAGTGAATGCAAAATATTTAAATCTAGAATCGGCTTCCTATTTCGCAACAAAGCCTCCTTCACTCACGCTGCCAAACATACCCTCGTAAAACTGACCATCCTACCGATCCTTGACTTCGGCGATGTCATTTACAAAATAGTCTCCCACACTCTACTCAGCAAACTGGATGTGCCATCGTGCCATTCGTTTTGTCACCAAAGCCCCATATACTACCCACCACTGCCACCTGTATGCTCTCGTTGGCTGGCCCTCGCTACATGTTCATCGCCAAACCCACTGGCTCCAGGTCATCTATAAGTCTTTGCCTTTCCTTCCAGTTCTCTGCTGCCAATGGCTGGAACGAATTGCAAAAATCACTGAAGTTGGAGATTTATATCTCTCTATCAAACTTTAAGCATCAGCTGTCAGAGCAGCTTACCGATCACTGTACCTGCACACAGCCAATCTGTAAATAGCACACCCAACTACCTCATCCCCATATTGTTATTTATCTTCTTGCTCTTTTGCACCCCATTATCTCTACTTGGCCTATTTATTGTCTTACCTCCCTGCTCTTCTACATTTGCACACACTGTACATAGATTTTCTTCTATTGTTATTGACTGTACGTTTATTTATGTGTAACTCTGTGTTGTTGGTTTTGTCGCAATGCTTTGCTTTATCTTGGCCAAGTCGCAGTTGTAAATGAGAACTTGTTCTCAACTGGCCTACCTGGTTAAATAAAGGTGAAATAAATGTAGAGAGGAGAAGTATTGTATGTCAGTTGAGGTGAAATGCTGCAATTGGGATGGCGAGCGTGTGCCCAAATTCATTAAGAGCACGGTTAGGGAGAAGGAGACCGAGGTGGCAAGAGTAAGGGCTGTCCAGCATGTCTCCTATCCAGAGGCATTGAGAAGAGTAAAATAAGGGTGTAAACACTGAAGAAAGCATGGTAGTTGGATTAGAGGAACCAGTAAATCTTACTCGCCAACAGGAACCTCACATGTTTCATGTTAAAAAGGTGGACTTTGTATATTTTATTGCATTGGTTCTAAACTGCACAAAGCAAACAAAGAGGAAATCAGTGGAAATAGGCATTGTTGTGAGTGTGGCTGATTTTTATTTTTTTTTACAGCATAGGCATTACAAGGAATCCTGTCGATGAGTGTTCCATCCTCATAGGCCCTTGCACCTGTGTAGGGATGTGATTTGGACTGTGACTGATGTTTTTATTTCGTATATGATGTTCGTTTTTTTCCAGATTTCCCAATTGCCGCCACCTACCTATACAGTAGGTGGCATGCACCTTTTACATTTGTTTGTCGACTGCCATAATACCAGAGAAGAAGAAGTTAGTTTAGGTAGTCTCATTCATTCATTATAACCCTGGCAGTCATTCTGAATGCAGATTGTGGAAATCCATTCATCCTCGATTCCTATAGGAATTAAACATCACATTGCAAGCCAGCATGTGACTTGATGCTGGTTTTGCTTTAGCTTATGCTGGCCACCAGTGTCAAAAACACAGCAGTCATGGCAGGTCACCAGCGAAATCACATGAAAGCTGGTCACCAGCGAAAACACAACAAAGGCTGGTCTGACAGTATTTTAATTTTTTACCTTTATTTAACCAGGCAAGTCAGTTAAGAACAAATTCTTATTTTCAATGACGGCCCCTGAACTGCCTGTTCAGGGGCAGAACAACAGATTTGTACCTTGTCAGCTCGGGGGTTTGAACTTGCAACCTTCTGGTTACTAGTCGCTCTTCTGGTTACGCTCTAACCACTAGGCTACCCTGCCGCCCCGATAAGCCAGCTAGACCATAATGGTCAGATCAGCTTGACCAGCCAGACCATACTGGTGTACCAACATAACCAGCTATACCATGCTGGTCGGCCAGCTTCTCTGAAAGGAGTTTTAGTGTGTTGAAAGTAGGACAGAGAAAAGTACATTTGCGGGTCATTTAAATGGACAGTTAGCATGTTTAATTCAAACAAAAGCCTGCACCCACACTGGCAGTGAGCGGAAGATTACTTTGTGCTTTGAATGATGTGTTTGTTTTTTTACTGTGTTACCGTAACTATACTGTGGAGATTACTTTTTAGTCTCTCTTGACAGACAGATTATTTATCTCAAAGAGATGCGCTGGTTAAATGAAGGTTACATTTTAAAAAGCTACAAAAGTGTAACCCAGCTTTGAAAGTTAACCCTGTCATTCAGGTCAAGTCTCCTTTGTTCTTTAGAAGGCTGTGTGTTTGGTTTGACCACAACTTAACATGACACTAGTTTAACAGTAGCCACTTCTCACGTCACAGGAAATGCACTGGAAGTTCCATATTAAATCATCTGGTCACCCACACATCAGAATTAGCAAGCCATGTTTCCAACATGAGAATTTATACTATTGGTAAATGCTACGCTTTGGAAACACTGTTCGACATGAGTGCATATACACATGCTGGTTTGTGTGCGGTTATTCTCACTCATCTTTTCATACAGGTAGGTTAAAGGTTATTAATTGACTATACGTATTAATGTGGCCATGAGCTTAGCTTCTGTTTACTAGCTTATTAATTCTGATAGGGTATGCATCCAAGCTTTTCAGGTCTATAAAATATATAATAAAAGAAAATAAATACATTTAATTCCAATTTGTAAGTACTTATATATGAGTTGCTCTTGTCTTTTCATAGTTTCCTTTATACTGTATAGCATTGGGATAGTGCAACCCTGTCTTATTTTCCGCACTCTTGTCCTCTTCTCCCTTTCTCTTTCTCTCCTTTATCCCTCTCCCTGTAGATGTGGGTTTTTTGGTCTCCTCGGGAGCATCGACACAAGTAAAGAAAGAGCTCAGACAATGTGGTCTATGCTGTGATCACATGGGGTACCTGCCTATCTCCTATCAGTGTGAGTGTGTGTGTGCATGCTTGTGGGCTTGGGGGGCAAGGGGTCAACTGTGCATGTTTTCATTCCTTTCTGTGATGAGTGTGTAGTCCTCACCTCCTTGTGCAAACTAATTGCCTACTTAACAGGATCACGAAAAGTCATCACACGCATTTCCAATTGGAATTTCATTAATTCATCCTCCTCATCGTCTTCCACTTCCTCCTTGTCCTAACCTCACCTCTGACCCCCTTCCCTGTGTCTCCCAGATGACGGCGAGGCAGTGAGCAGCTCCTATGAGTCCTACGATGAGGAGGAAGTGACCAAGGGGAAGTCGTCATTGTCAGCGCAGCACCAGTGGCCGTCCACCGAGGCGTCCATCGAGCTGATGAAGGACGTGCGCATCTGCGCCTTCCTCTGGAGGAAGAAGTGGCTGGGCCAGTGGGCCAAGCAGCTGTGTGTCATTCGAGAACATCGCTTCCTGGTGGGTTGTAGGACTTAGACGGTTTAGATTGTCCCTACCACACACACACACACACACACACACACACACACACACACACAAATACTGTGAGAGGAGAAAAAAAGGAGAACAAGGGTGACATAGAGCTATAGCCACTAACCACACAGCCATGCTCATAAACCATCCACATTACACTCTTGTCAAGTGAGGTGCCTTATCGGGTGTGGTGGACAACGTTCACATACTACTTGTAGACGCTATAGTGAAAATAACTCCACTTTTACATATACACAAATACATAACCAATTTTGAAATGGAAAGTGCTCTCCTCTCTTTAGTAAGAATATGGTGCCTGACAGACTATCTACAGTGACATGAGGTAGCTATTTGTTTATGTAGTGTCATTTTAGGTGCAGGTTTCAGAAACTTCATTTCTGAGAAAATGTGATTTCCTGTGTAGGAAATGACGGGACATACTGGTTATTTAACATCCATTTATCTGTCGTTAAGGATCATGAGGATCATTAACAATAATTAAAATTTGGTGTCCTAATGGACCATAGGCATGGGCTGTTGTCTAAATTGGCCTAACTTCCTTGAAAGTATAGGTGTTGGATAAGAGCATCTACTAAATTACTCAAATGTAAATGTTAATATGGTCATTTAGTCCATTTTTTCCCTAAGTGACTAAAGGAGGGAAACATGAAACGAAGGTGAGATCTGGTAGTTAATGGAGTGTTGTAATCGATATGCTACCTCGTTGACCCACCGGAGGACCTTGAAGGGCTCAGCTTCCGGCAGGGCAAACGGGAGGTTCCTGGTGGAGAGCCAGACGCAATCTCCAGGATGGAACACGGGAGCCTCACTGTGATGGCAGTCCGCCTGCTCCTTCTGGCGGCGGACAGCAAGCCAGAAGGGGCTTCGGTCTGGCTCGGGGTCTAGGCTGATATCCCAGGACACACTGTAAGGGAGTCAACATGATGGAAGAGTGACAAAGTGAGTTCTGGGAGTACCCTGCCCAGGGAAGGAACCAGGCCCACTCCCCCTGCCGGTCCTGGCAGTGACTCCTAAGGAACCTCCCCAGTTCCTGCTTGATCCTCTCCAACTGCCCGTTAGACTGAGGCCGGTACGCATATGTGAGGCTGGCCGTGGCCCCCAGCTTCTCCATGAAGGCTCTCCATACCCACGACGTGAATTGGGGGGCCACAGTTGGAGATGATGACCTCCAGAAGGCCATTGTGCCGGAGAACCTGCTGCAACAGTGCCTCAGCGACCTGGAGGGAAGTAGGGAGACGAGAGAGGGATAAAACAGCAGAGTTTAGAGAACCACAACAACCATAATAGTGGTAAAACCATCAGTCAGGGGAGATCAGTAACAAAATCTATGGACAGATGGGACCAAGGCCGCTGAGGCACAGGAAGGGGAAGAATTTTCCCTCTCGGAGCATGCCGGGAGATTTGGTTTGGATAGAGGAGTTGACGTAGTGGGCAATATTCTGCACCAAGGTGGGGCACCAGTATTTTGCGGAGATGGATTGAATGGTGCGGGTGATACCTAGGTGTCCAGCGGTGAAGGATGTGTGCGCCCAGGTCAACAGCCGATCCCTTACCCCCGTGGGGACATAAGTGCTCTCCAGAGGACAGGTAGTAGGCACGGGTTCCCACTCCAGAGCCTGGCGGATGTCCACGTCTACCTCCCAAATCACAGGGGCAACGATTCAGAAGGGCGGAAGGATGGTTGCACTTGGGACAGGAACCTCTCCCGAATCATGGAGATGGGACAGAGCATTAGCTCTAATGTTCTTTGAAGCTGGGCGATATGAGACGGTGAAGTTGAATCTATTGAAGAAAAGGGCCCACCTTGCTTGGCGCGGGTTAAGCTGCCTCACTGTCAAATCAAATCACATACACATGGTTAGCAGATGTTATTGCGAGTGTAGTGAAAGTCTTGTGCTTCCAGTTCCGACAGTGCAGTAATATTTAACCTTTCTAGCGCAGGGGTTCCGCTCGACAACATTCCGCTGAAAAGGCAGCGAGCGAAATTCTAAATATTTTTTTGAAATATGTAACTTAAACACATTAATAAGTCCAATACAGCAAATTAAAGATAAACATCTTGTTAATCTACCCATCGTGTCCGATTTAAAAAATGCTTTACAGTTAAAGCACAACATGTTAGATCACCGCCAAGTCGAAAAAAAAACAGCCATTTTTCCAGCCAAAGATAGGAGTCACAAAAAGCAGAAATATTGATAAAATGAATCGCTAACCTTTGAAGATCATCAGATGACACTCATAGGACATCATGTTACACAATGCATGCATGTTTTGTTCGATAATGTGCATATTTATATCCAAAAATCTCAGTTTACATTGGCGCCTTACGTGTAATGTTTTGATTCCAAGAAATTTGGAAGAAGTACTCATAATAAACATTGATAAAAGATACTAGTGTTATTCACTGAATTAAAGATAGACTTCTCCTTAATGCAACCGCTGTGTCAGATTGAAAAAAAACTTTATGGAAAAAGCATAATCTGAGAACGGCGCTCAGAACACAAAACAGCCAGAGGAATATCCACAATTTTGGAATCAACAAAGTTAGAAACAACACCATAAATATTCACTTACCGTTGATGATCTTCATCAGACGGCACTCCCAGGAATCCCAGTTCGACAATAAATGACTGATTTGTTCCATAAAGTTCCATCATTTATGTCCAAATAGCCACTTGTTGTTAGCGTGTTCAGCCCAGTAATTCATCTTCATGAGGCGCAGGCACTTCATCCAGACACAAACTCAAAAAGTTCCGTTACAGTCCTTTTAGAAACATGTCAACCTCTCCCACCTAGTCCCACCTGGCCAAAAGCCAGGGAAAATGCAGAGCTCCAAATTCAAATCAATTACTATTACTTTCATTAAACCACACATGCAAGATTGGAAATTAAAGCTACACTTGTTGTGAATCCAGCCAACATGTCAGATTTCAAAAAGGCTTTTCGGCGAAAGCAAACAATGCTATTATCTGAAGATAGCACCTCCGTAAAAAAAGAGAGAAAGCATATTTCAACCCTGCAGGCGCGACACAAAACGTAGAGATACAAATATAATTCATGCCTTACCTTTGACGAGCTTCTTTTGTTGGCACTCCAATATGTCCCATAAACATCACAAATTGTCCTTTTGTTCGATTAATTCCTTCGATATATATATCCAAAATGTCCATTTATTTGGCACGTTTGATCCAGAAAAACACTGGTTCCAACTTGAGCAACGTGACTACAAAATATCTCAAAAGTTACCTGTAAACTTTGCCAAAACATATCAAACTACTTTTGTAATACAACTTTAGCTATTTTTTAATGTAAATAATAGATAAAATTGAAGACGGGATGATCTGTGTTCAATACAGGAGTAAAACTAACTGTAGCATGCTTTCTGGTCACGCGCCTCTATCTAACAGTACACTTCAAGTGACCCTCGTTCAAGATGGCCGTACTTCTTCATTACACAAAGGAGAAACCTCAACCAATTTCTAAAGACGGTTGACATCCAGTGTGTAGTATCTGGGATCTACATCTGTTTATATTAGTTACTATCCTGTTACTAAGCTGTAAAGTATTCCGGAAGTGTTACGTTACTACACCTAATAGGAAATGCACATGCGCACTAGGGTGCCGGGAACTGTAGAGCACGAGGGGTTTTGTCTAAACGAAAACGAACTGTACTCCCGTCTCCTGCCTGGTAATTTCTCCACAACACAAATATTACACAGTGGCGACGAGGTGATTAAACTACATAAACGGACATTGCTTGAAGGGAAGAATGTTGAGTGAGTAATGAAACTCAAAATAATTATGTAATTCGTCAGTTTTTTGTTTTTTTCTTTCGCCCGTAGAGAAGGCTACACTGCTAGTAGGTACAGTATTCAGGAGCTGCCACATAGCAAGACAATTGGAGTCCAGAATAGCGACACTGCCCTCTGGTGGTTAAATAAAAAAAAACTGTAATTGAACCCATTGAAATTAGGCGATCTCAGTGGAGATCTCACGGTGTGTACATTATTACAAATGAGTGCAGGGAATGAAGTAATTGCAGAAACTTCTGAAGTGAAGAATTTAGATGAGAATTCAGAAAATTAAGGTATACAAGGAATAAGGAAACTGAACAATTTAACTGTGAAAATGGCAACCATTGGTTGAGTACCAGAGTTTGAGGCTACAAAAGAGGATTTGGAATCCTTGTTGGAGCGTTTTGAGGGTTGGCTGGCTGCAAATGAAATCAAAGATGAAAAGAAAGCAGACACATTCCTCAGTGTTTTGGGTCCAACTGAATATGGATTGCTGAAAGGTCTCATTGAACCAATAAAAGTAGTGGAGTTGAACTATGCAGAACTGACTGAAATTCTTTCAAGGTATTTCAAGCCTAAGCCAATTCTCATTGGAGAACGTTTCAGATTTTACCAACGTCACCAGAGTCAAGGGGAAACTGTGGCTGACTACATCCTTGCTTTGAAAAGGTTCGCAAGTACATGTGAGTTTGCACAATTTCTTGATGAAGCTCTCCGAGACAAGTTTGTATGTGGTCTCACAGGTGAAGCATATCACAGAAGGCTTCTGTCAGAGAAGGACCTGACCTGTAAGAAAGCCTGTGATATAGCACTTGGACTCGAGCTTGCCCACATGGATACAATTGAGCTATCGGGACATGCAGAACGTCAGAAAGGTGTTCACAAGGTCAGTGTGCACGTGGGGAAAAAAGCTCACAAAAGTCACATTTTTCTCAGTCCCGTCCTCAAGGTTACACAAGAACAAAGCAGCCCACATCTCAAAGGTCTAAGCCAAGTTGCTACAGATGTGGGGGAGATAATCATCAGCACAGTGAATGTCGATTCCAAAATGAAAAGTGCCACAATTGTGGAAAGGTTGGACATTTACAGAGAGTGTGTAAAGCCTTGAAACGCACAGCAAGAGGGCACAAGTGTCAGACACAGCACAAGAAGAGGAAGGTACAACTGAAACAGTAGTGGAACTGTTCAGAGTGTACACAGCTCAACAACAAAAAGATGGAATCTATCTCAACATGGAGTTAGCGGGAAAACCAGTAAAAATGCAGCTGGACACCGAAGCGTCTGTATCTCTGGTTCCAGAGAGACTCTACAAAGAAAAACTGAAAGAGTGCCCTCTTTCAGCCCGCGTCCATCCGTCTTTCTTCATACACTGGTGACACTATTCCTGTGTTAGGGCAGATCCAGGTACCAGTCCGGTATGAGGGGAAGGAGTGGACGCTACCGCTTGTCATTGTTAAAGGAGAAAAATCAGCCTTGTTAGGCAGAAACTGGCTTCAAAAGATTAAGTTGAACTGGGGAGAAATCTTCAGTCTGAGAAATGACAAACCAGTGAGTCAGGCTACACTCACTAACATGCTGGAGACACACAAATAACTTTTCAAAGATGGCTACGGTGAAATATAAGATTTCACAGCAAAAGTCAGAGTGCAAGAAGGAACCAAGCCTATCTTTCACAAACCACATCCACTTCCCTATGGTCTTAAGGAAGCAGTAGAGAAGGGACTGGACCGCCTACAGTAGAATAACACAATCACGAAAGTAGCGAGGAGCGACTGGGCCTCTCTGATTGTTGTTGTCCCAAAGAAAGACAAGACCATCAGAATGTGCGGTGACTACAAGGTCACAGTAAATCGCTGCATACTACCAGAGGAATATCCACTACCAAACGCTGAAGATCTGTTTGCCACTCTAGCTGGTGGGAAGGTTTTCAGTAAGCTGGACCTGGCATTCGCTTATCAGCAACTGAAGCTGGATCCGGAGTCAGAACAGTATCTGACCATCAATACACACAAGGGGCTATTCAGATTAATTCGCTTGGCCTATGGAATCTCGACAGCTCCAGCGATATTCCAACACACAATGGATCAGATCTTGGATGGTATAGACAATTTTGTGTGCTTCATGGATGACATCCTCGTGTCAGCACCAACTATTGGAGAGCACCTTGTAGTGCTGGACAAAGTGATGTCAAGACTGCAGAAATACGGAGTGAGAATGAAACGCAGGAAGTGTGAGTTTCTCCAGGACTCAGTGGAGTATCTCGGATACAAGATTGATGCACAAGGCCTGCACCCAACCAACAGCAAGGTGGAAGCAATCGTAAACGCACCAGCACCCACAAATATCTCAGATCTGAGGTCATTTTTGGGCTCCTGAACTATTATGGAAAGTTTGTGGCAAACTTGTGCACATTGTTGCATCTGCTTCACCAACTGCTGCAGGCCGATACAAAGTGGAATTGGTCCCCACAATGTGAAGAAGAATTCAAGACTTGCAAAAAGAGCAAGTGGCTTGCCCACTACAACACAGAGATGAAGCTGAGGCTCGCATGTGATGCATCTCCATACGGAGTAGGAGCCGTCATCTCACATGTTCTACCGTCAGGTGAAGAACACCCTATTGCATTTGCATCAGGGACTCTGTCACCAAGTAAGAAAAATTATGCTCAAATTGAGAAGGAAGCCCTGAGCATAATATTCGGAGTGAAGAAGTTTCACAAATACCTCTACGGAAGGAAGTTCCAACTGCTGACAAGCCTCTGTTGGTCATCCTTGGATCAAAATCAGCTATACCAACCCTTGCTGCACTTCGAATGCAAAGTTGGGCTCTGATATTGTTAGACTACGAGATTGAGTACAGACAATCCAGTGATCACGCAAATGCCGATGCACTATCAAGACTACCATGCAATAGTGACTCCGACAGTGAAGATGATAGAGCAGTCTTCCAGATCTCTCTCATTGACGAACTGCCCATATCTGCTTCAGACATAGCAGAGGAAACAAGGAAAGACCCAGTGCTTTCCAAAGTCCTGGACTTAACATTAGGCGGTTGGCCAACCTTCGTAAATGACGATAACCTTCGTCCATTCATCGACAAGAAAGACCAGTTGTCCACTGATCAAGGATGTGTTCTGTGGGGATCAAGGGTGGTGGTACCTCACAAATTCCAGAGGAGACTGCTATCTGACCTGTATGAGGGACATCCAGGGATCACTCGAATGAAAGCACACACTCGCAGTTATCTGTGGTGGCCTGGACCACAGGTAAAGGAAAGAATGAATGGGGCCATGTATCGTGAGATTTTGAGTGAAAACCTCCTTCCATCAGCAAGGGCATTGAAGATGAAACGTGGCTGGGTCTTTCAGCATGACAATGATCCCAAACACACCGCCCGGGCAACGAAGGAGTGGCTTCGTAAGAAGCATTTCAAGGTCCTTGAGTGGCCTAGCCAGTCTCCAGATCTCAACCCCATAGAAAATCTTTGGAGGGAGTTGAAAGTCTGTGTTGCCCAGCAACAGCCCCAAAACATCACTGCTCTAGAGGAGATCTGCATGGAGGAATGGGCCAAAATACCAGCAACAGTGTGTGAAAACCTTGTGAAGACTTACAGAAAACGTTTGACCTCTGTCATTGCCAACAAAGGGTATATAACAAAGTATTGAGATAAACTTTTGTTATTGACCAAATACTTATTTTCCACCATCATTTGCAAATAAATTCATAAAAAATTCTACAATGTGATTTTCTAGATTTTTTTTCTCGTTTTGTCTGTCATAGTTGAAGTGTACCTATGATGAATATTACATGCTTCTCTCATCTTTTTCAGTGGGAGAACTTGCACAATTGGTGGCTGACTAAATACTTTTTTGCCCCACTGTACATATGGGATGAGTAATGCAAGATATGTAAACATTATTAAAGTGTCATTATTAAAGTGACTAGTGATCTATTTATTAAAGTGGCTAATGATTTAAAGTCTGTATGTAGGCAGCAGCTTCTCTGTGTTAGTGATGGCTGTTTATCAGTCTGATGGCCTTGAAGCTATTTTTCAGTCTCTCGGTGCCAGCTTTGATGCACGTGTGCTGACCTCGCCTTCTGGATAGTAGCGGGATGAACAGGCAGTGGCTCAGGTGGTTGTCTTTGATGATCTTTTTGGCTTTCCTGTGACAACGGGTGCTGTAGGTGTCCTGAAGGGCTGGTAGTTTGTCCTCGGTGATGCGCTGTGCAGACCGCACCACCCTCTGGAGAGCCCTGCGGTTGTGGACAGTGCAGTTGCCGTACCAGGCCGTGATACAGCCCGACAGGATTCTCTCAATTGTGAATCTGTAAAAGTTTGTAAGAGTTGTAGGTAACAAGCCAAATTTCTTCAGCCTCCTGAGGTTGAAGAGGCGCTGTTGCGCTTTCTTCACCACACTATCTATGTGGGTGGACCATTTCAGTTTGTCTGTGATGTGTATGCCGAGGAACTTAAAACGTTCCACCTTCTGCGCTGCTGTCCCATCGATGTGAATAGGGGGTGCTCCCTCTGGTTTTTCCTGAGGTCCACGATCATCTCCTTTGTTTTTTTGACGTTGAGTGAGAGGTTGTTTTCCAGACATCCTCACCTGTCTTGTCATTGTTTGTGTTAAAGCCTACTATTGTTGTGTCGTCTGCAAACTTGATAATTGAGTAGGAGGCGTGCATGACCATGCAGTCATGGGTGAACAGGGAGTACATGAGGAGGCTGAGCGCGCACCCTTGTGGGGCTCCAGTGTTGAAGATCAGCAAAGTGGGGATGTTGTTTCCTACCTTTACCACCTGGGGGCGGCCCTTCAGGAAATCCAGGACCCATTGCACAGGGTGGGGTTCAGACCCAGGGCCTCAAGCATAAACATGAGCTTGTAGGGTACTATGGTGTTGAATGATGACCTGTAGTCAATGAACAGCATTCTTACATGGGTTTTCCTCTTGTCCAGATGGGATAGGGCAGTGTGCAGTGTGATGGCGATTGCATCGTCTGTGAACCTATTGGGTGGTATGCAAATTTAAGTGGGTCTAGGGTGACAGGTAAGGTGGAGGTGATATGATCCTTGACTAGTCTCTCTCAAAGTACTTCATGTTGACAGAGGTGAGTGCTGCGGGGCGATAGTCATTTAGTTCAGTTACCTTTGCCTTCTTGGGTACAGGAACAATGGTGGCCATCATGAAGTAACATAAAAACACAAGCCAGCTGTTCTGCAAATGCTCTGAGGGCGCGGCTAGGGATGCCGTCTGGGCCACGTGTTATGTTCTTACTCACGTCGGCCACGGACAAGGAGAGGGAGAGCCCACAGTCCCTGGTAGCAGGCCACGTCGGTGGCACAGTATTATCCTCAAAGCGGGAAAAGGTGTTTAGTTTGCCTGGAAGCAAGATTTCGGTGTCCTTGACATGGCTGGCTTTCTTGTAGTCCGTGATTGCCCATAGACCCTGCCACATCCATCTCGTGTCTGAGTCGTTGAATTGCGACCACTTTGTCCCTATACCAACATTTATCTTGTTTGCCTTGCGGAGGGAATAACTACACTGTTTGTATTTGACCATATTCCCAGTCATCTTTCCATGGTTAAATACGGTGGTTCGAGCTTTCAGTTTTGCACGAATGCTGCCATCTATCCACAGTTTCTGGTTAGGATAGGTTTTAATAGTCACAGTGGGTACATCTCCAAATCACTTACTTATAAACTCACTCATCGAATCAGCGTATAGATCAATATTATTTTCTGAAGCTACCCAGAACATAAAACATTTTCCATTCATCCCGGATCAATTTGTAGGAACTCCACAGGTCCAGTTTTGTAAAAAGAGAACATGCCCCGCGAAGCTGTTCGATAGTGGCCGGTACCAACTGGAGAAGGTAGCGGTACTTGGTAGTGGTGG
This sequence comes from Oncorhynchus mykiss, assembly GCF_013265735.2. Lineage (NCBI taxonomy): Eukaryota > Metazoa > Chordata > Actinopteri > Salmoniformes > Salmonidae > Oncorhynchus > Oncorhynchus mykiss. The sequence goes on along the minus strand of NC_048580.1, from coordinate 28,681,795 downwards.
AATTGAGGCCTCTGTAATCGATGCATGGACGTAGACCTCCATCCTTTTTGGTCACGAAGAAGAAGCCTGCCAACGCAAGGGAGGTGGATGGGTGGATGAAACCCTGTTGGAGAACCTCCTGGATGTATTCCTCCATGGCATCGGTTTCAGCCACCGACAGAGGGTAGATGCGGCTGTGCGGAGGCACAGAGCCTGCAAGCATGTCAATGGCACAGTCCCAGGTGCAATGAGGAGGGAGACGGGTGGCGTCTCTTGGAGAAAACGGTCGGTCTGGAGGGCAACCACAGGTCTCTCAATCGAAGTGGAACCACAGTGCAAGAAAAAGCAGGTCTTCCAGGCGGTGATTTTCATCCTTTACTAGGAGATGGTGGGGTCATGACGTTGGTGCCACGGGAGGCTCCAACGTCATGACTTTGTGTATGGGTGGGTTGATGATGAGGAAGGAAGGCTTTTCTTGGTGCATGGGTGCTGGTGACTGGTGATGTGATATGCATTAATGTACCAGATCCCACTGTTCAATTATCCAGGGCTTGGACCTGAAGAGGAGAGCAGAGTGGGGACAAGGTGATGTTCAGAGAGGAGGCAAGGGTCTGGTCAATGAAATTCCCTGCGGCACCGGAGTCCACTAGGGCTGTAGAGACAACACGAGGGACAGCCAGCCAGTGAAATAGAAACCAGGGACAGTTTGGCAGAAAGCAATGATGATGGAATACTCACACCAACTCCAGGAGACAGATGATCACGGGGCCGCTGCTCTGCCCCCGTGGACCCCGAGTTGAGACACCGCTGAAGCTTGTGCCCCTCCTGGTCCCAATAGGATCAGAGCCCCAGCTGTTTCAGGTTACGCTGCTCTGCCGCTAGGAGGTGTGTGGCCCCTACCTACATGGGCTCAGGAAGAGGGGGGCGCTGGCGCTCCCGAAGAAGGTTGTCCAGGCACGCCAACTCTGTCTGGACCTCCTCGCGCAGTCTTCTTCGGAATAGGGTGCGGAGTGCCGGTTCATTCCATTCGCTAGAGGCTGCTACGGTACGGCAGGTGAGGATGTACTCTGCAGCGGTCTGGGCACCCTGCCGGAGTTGAAGTAGTCACTCACCTCCCTCTCTGCCCTCCGGTGGATGGTCGAAGACAGCCCTGAACAGAACCCAGCTCTTCCTCTCCCAGATGGCCGTAGCCCACTCCATCACCCGCCCGGTTAGCAGGGAAATGACCGTGGCAACCTTGGACCTCTCAGTGGTGGGGGCTCCCATCTGATGGGAGAAATAGAGGGAGCACTGGAGTAGGAAGCCACAGCATTTGGATGGAGTCCTGTCATATTTGTCCGGGAGGGACAGTCGGGCATCGTTAACCTGGGCGGAGTGCTGGGTAGGCTGTTGGGCTGGCTCGCTGGGATGACTCGTGGTAGGAGGCCCTCTGCTAGTTGGAGGTGAATCCTCTCTCGGTTGGTGTCATCCATAGCCACACCCAGTTGTGCCAGCTGATTGTGGTGTTGGCGGAGTAGGTTTCCCTGTTCACCGACGGTCTGGGAGATGTCTTTCTCTTCTGCTTCTTCCATATAGAGAGGCAGTATTCTGTAACAAATACACTGCGAGTCAGGAAGCAGGTGCAGAAAATGAGTTTAATGATAAGAATAAAGCAGATAAGCAAAACAGGAGACGGGCTGAACGTGACCAAAACCAATACTGACTGAGGCTACTGAGGGCTAAATAAAGGGAGAGTAATCCAGGTGATGATGAGGTCCAGGTGTGGGTAACGATGGGTAGCAGGTGTGCGTAATGATGGTTGCCAGAACCGGTGGTTAGTTGACCGGCCACGTCGAGTGCTGGAGCGGGGAGCAGGAGTAGGCATGTCACAATCAAACCCACAACCATAATGCACTAACCAGGCTCCAACCCAATGTTTCTCAGTCCATTTCTGGGGGACACCCTGATTGAGCACATTTGTGTTATAGCCCCACACTAACACACCTGATTCTACTTATCAACTAATAGCAAGCACTTGAATCATGTGTAGTTCCTTCAGAAAGTATTCATACCTATACCTATTCCACCTTGTGTTATGTTACAGCAATTACAGCTGTGAGTCTTTCTGGGTACATCTCTAAGAGCTTTCCACACCAGGATTGTGCAACATATTATTTAAAAAATTCTTCAAGCTCTGTCAAATTGGTTGTTGATCATTGTTAGTCAACCATTTCAGATCTTGCCATAGATTTTCAAGTAGATTTAAGTCAAAACTGTAACTCAGCCACTCACATTCACATTTGCTGTGTTCTTGGTAAGCAATTCCAGTGTAGATTTGGCCTTGTTGTTTTAGTTTATTGTCCTGCTGAAAGGCAAATGAGTATCCCAGTGTGGTGGAAAGCAGACTGAACCAGGTTTTCCTATAGGGTTTTTCCCGTGCTTCAGTTTCTTTTGTATCCTGAAAAACTCCCCAGTCCTTAATGATTACAAGCATACCCATAACATGATGCAGTCACCACTATGATTGAAAATATGGAGAGTGGTACTCAGTAATGTGTTGTATTGGATTTGCCACAAAGGTAAAGCTTTGAATTCAGGAAAAAAATGTATTGCTTTGCCAGATTGTTTGCGGTATTACTTTAATGCCTTGTTGCAAACAGATGCATGTTTAGGATTATTTTTACTCTGTACAGGCTTCGTTCTTTTCACTCTGTCAATTAAGTTTGTATTGTGGAGTAACTACAATGTTGTTGATCCATCCTCAGTTTAACATTATGGGGTATTGAGTGTAGGCCAGTGACAAAACATATAAATTTAATCCATTTTAAAGTCAGGCTTTAACACAAAAAAAAATTGGAAACAGTCAAAGGGTGTGAATACCTTCTAAAGGCACTGTATGCTAGTGCTGGGCTAGGACAAAAATATGCACCTCCCTGGAATGAGTTGCTCCAACCAACTAAGCCATATTTCCATCACCAACCACTGTACCCTCTTGATGTTCCAATAGTGCTACAAGAGCTCCAAGGAGCAGATGCCGCTGTTGGACGTGAGCCTGCTGGGATGCAGCGTGGTCTACAAGGAGAAGCAGCCCAAGAGGAAGGAGCACAAGCTGAAAATCATCCCCATGGGAGGAGAGGCCATCGTTCTGGGCCTGCAGAGCAAGGAGCAGACAGAGCTGTGGCTCAAGGTATAGGGACTGGAGATGGAGAGACTATTGGTGGGGGGTTGGAGTCAGACTGTATTGTTGTCACCACAGTGTTTGAGTGAATTCCATTTCAATTCAGTCAATTCAGGTAGTAAACAGAATTTCTAATTTACATTTTCACAATTTGCTTTTCAATTAGGAAAATTTGAATTTCTGTTGATTTCCTGAATTGAAATGGAATAAATCCCCAACCCTGATAGTTACAATAATGTCAATGATGGTAATGGATTGGATTGATATATAGCTTTTCCAGATGCTCAGAAAGGGAAGGGGGCACATACCTATTGGTCTTGTTTCCTTGTCTCCCCCATCAGGTGATCCAGGAAATCAGCCCTAAACCAGCAGAGGGCTCTGAGATGCAGCACTTTGTGTCCGACTCCTCACGCCTCATTTGCACTAAGGTAGAACACCATCAATAGAACACAATTAATTTATTTACTGGTAGTTATGGCTATTGGGTGAGATTGGTTATAGTCTCTCATGGACAGAGACCCATAACATAACTGGTATCGTAGCGTATCAACAGACTGTGGGATGCGATGAGTAACAAGGAACTTTGTTTACGATGCGCAGATTTTTCGTCACCGATCATTTGGTGTTCGCATCTTTAACATTTAACAAAGGAAGGGACATAAAGTGCCTTCAGAAAGTTTTTATACCCCTTGACGTATTCCACATTTTGTTGATACAGCCTGAATTAAAAATGGGTTAAATTGTATTTTTCTTTTCTCACTTATATACAAAATAATATTAAATAAAATCAAGCCGAACAGTTCAAGAAAGAGGACGAAACCGTAGACAAAAGCGTACGTTTCATTTACGTTTTACACAATACCCCATAATGAGAAAGTGAAAACATGCTTTTAGAAATGTTTGCAAACGTATTGAAAATGAAATACAGAAATATCTTATTCATATAAGTATTCACACACCTGAGTCTATACGCATAAGAATCACCTTTGGCAGTGATTACAGTTGTGATTAGAGTTGTGGGTAAGTATCTAAGAGCTTTGCACACCTGGATAGTAAAATATTGGCACTTTATTATTTTTAAAACACAAGTTTTGTCAAGTTGGTTGTTAATCATTGCTAAGAAGCCATGTTCATGTAATGCAATAGATTTTCAAGTCGATTTAAGTCAAAACTGTAACTAGGCCACTCAGGAACATTCATTGTCATCTTGGTAAGCAACTGCAGTGTATATTTGGCTTTGTGTTTTAGGTTATTGACCTGCTGAAAGGTGAATTTGTCTCTGTGTCTGTTGGAAAACAGACTGAACCAGGTTTTCCTCTAGGATTTTGCCTGTGCTTAACTCCATTCCGTTTCTTTGTTATCCTGAAAAACTCCCCAGTCCATGCCGATGACAAGCATACCCATAACATGATGCAGCCAACACCATTTGAAAACATAAGGACTGGTGATGTTATGTTGGATTTGCCCCAAATTTAACGCTTTCTATTCAGGACATAAAAGTTCATTTCTTTGCCACATTTTTTGCAGTTTTACTTTAGTGCCTTATTGCAAACAGGTTGCATGTTTTAAAATATTTTTATTCTGTACAGGCTTCCTAATTTTCACTCCTACTTTTCACTCATTTAGGTTAGTATTGTAGAGTAACTACAATGTTGTGCATCCATCCTCAGTTTTCTCCTATCACAACCTTTAAACATGGCAACTGTTTAAAAGTCACCATTCGCCTCATGTGAAATCCCTGAGAGGTTTCCTTCCTCTCCGGCAACTGAATTAGGAAGTATCTTTGTAGTGACTGGGTGTATTGATGCACCATCCAAAGTGTAATTAATAACTTCACCATGCGCAAAGAGATATTATAAACTGGGTGGTTCAGGCCCTGAATGCTGATTGGCTGACAGCCATGGTATATCAGATCGTATACCACAGGTATGACAAAACATTTATTTTTGCTGCTCTAAACTAAATTTGAGAGAAGTAAGCTTTTTGTGCATATTAAAAATGTCTGGGAACTTTTATTTCAGCTCTTGAAACATTGGCCCAACACTTTACATGCTGCGTTTATATTTTTGTTCAGTGTAGAAATTAGGCACCTTTGGGGGTTTGTTGTTTTTACCCATCTACCAATAGGTGCCTTTCTTGGAAAAAATATCCATGGTCTTTGTGGTTGATTCTGTGTTTGAAATGAACTGCCTGACTGAGGGACCTTACAGATAATTGTATGTGTGGAGTACAGAGATGAGGTAGTCAATAAAAAATAATGTTAAACACTTATATTGCACAAAGAGTGAGTAAATGCACCGTATTACGTGAATTATTAAGCACATTTTTGCTACTGAATGTATTTAGTCTTGCCATGACAAGGGGTTGAATACTCATTGACTTAGCTTTTCACTTTTAATTAATTTGTAAAAAAATATATAAAAAAATGGTGAAGACAAACAATTCCACGTTCACATTATGGGGTATTGTGAGTAGGCCAGTGGAAAACAAAATCTACATTTAATCCATTTTAAATTCAGGTTGTAACAACAAAATGTGGAAAAAGTCAAGGGGTGTGAATACTTGCAAGTAAATTGCAAATAGGGGGAGCTGGAGCTACCACCCTGCTTCCGCTCCACGTTCTAGTATATTTTCTAACACGTCTACCCCAGAACTTAATCAAGCAACTGATTCAATTACGCAATATTTTAGTTATGGGTTTCCGAGATTAGATTGGTTATAACTTGGTTATATGTTAAAGTTCCAAAGCTGCGTTCAAACAAGGTTTTATCTGACTAGTGTAAGTACAAGTAACTATTTCATCATGGGGTTTCAATAGGGAACATGGGACATGCTTTCTGTTCCCTTGTTGCTGGGAGCTTGTAGAAAGGGCCTGATTGAATCAGATGACGTTAGTGCTGGGCTCGAACAAAAATGCCCACACCTTGGGGGTCCGGCAGGAATGGATTGAAAACCACAATCAATTGTCAATCATGCTTCACAAGAGTTGTGTACAATTGTTTATGTTTGAGTAGAGTCTGTGTGTGTACGGTAAGTGTGTGTGTGTATAGTAAATGTGTGTGTGGTGGTCTCTATACGCAGGGGGAGCTCAGTGAGAGGTACTCAGTTACTTCTGAAAGTGGCAGCAGCACAGACAGCCACGCTGAGACCCTTGAAACTAAAGATGGTGAGTAACGTCTCAGCTCTGATCCTCACCAATTATGGGTGAAGTTGCCACTAGAGGCTTGGGGTTAGGATTGGGGGAGAAGAAGCTGATCCATCCTAGATCTGTACATAGGGAACGCTTCCCCCCAGAGTGATCCTAACTGGAGGAGTTCGCTGATAATCATGTTAAGTTTTTGGGGGATTACTCAAACATGGGTTAATTTAACTATAGTTGGGTTTTTATTCACTTGCATGCTGGGTTGACCCAGCAGCTGGGTCTTTTTTAATGCAATCCATAGGTTATTTTTAGGAGGTGTGGCCTATTAGGGGAATTGTTTCATATAGTTATTTTTGGCCACCCGTGACAATACATGTCCTTCTTGTTCATCATGTTAAGTTTGTGCAATGCAAATATACATTTTCATAGAATATATATATATATATATTTTAATTAATAACATTGAAATTTACATTATTGTAACAAAGTGGTAACTATCCCAACATTGGGCTATGCATAGGCTCCCTGAAGAACCAATTAAAGCTACAAAAGTATCCGTGTTCAACCTTAACATGTGATAACAATACAACAGAACAGATGAACCAGAATGACATTTATAATCAAGTATCTGAAAGCCACGCCCCCAGTAAGCCAGGCCTCCAGTCTTCTGATCTGATCTGCTGGGTCATATCTCAAGAACCCAGTATCAGTAACCCAGCCTCAACAACCCAACCTTGCTCTTTTAAAGAAAATAACCCAACTATTTGACCCACTCCTTGCTTCCCAGCAGTTGGACCATCCAAACAACACAGAATTTTCCTTAATGTACCCTTACTCTTAAATTGAAGACAGTAAGGATAATGTTACCAAGTGTCAATTATAAAATAAAGTAGCTAGGTTTCCATCCAATTGGTGAGAGATTGTAATGTGAATATTCTAAAATCCACATAAAAAAAATCCCCACGTTTAGTTCTTTGCCCTAGCTGATTCAAATAATGAAAGCTTGATGATGAGTTGGTTATTTGAATCAGCTGTGTAATGCTAGGGCAAAAATCAAAATATGCACCCAGGGGGGCCCCAGGACAGAGTTTGGAAAACCGTGCTCCAGACATCAGCTCGCAGATACAGTGCAGGTATAGCCTAATGCACGATGAGATCATTATGAATGAAAGAGCAAGATTTTTAGTTGTCAAACGGTAGCCAAGCATCGATCATCATGTCATCAGAATAAGACCCTCAATATTTATCACCCTGTACTTTCACCACCCTGTGAAGTTCATCGTAATTTATTTAACCTAGTAAACTGCATGCTTTCCCGAGTCGCAGTGAAAAGACCACAAAACATATCATGGTGTGACTCCAAGTTTACTTTGACATGATGGTTATTATATCAATATTTGCATGATGGTTATTGGTTATTTCTCACATACAGTGCCTTGCGAAAGTATTCGGCCCCCTTGAACTTTGCGACCTTTTGCCACATTTCAGGCTTCAAACATAAAGATATAAAACTGCATTTTTTTGTGAAGAATCAACAACAAGTGGGACACAATCATGAAGTGGAACGACATTTATTGGATATTTCAAACTTTTTTAACAAATCAAAAACTGAAAAATTGGGCGTGCAAAATTATTCAGCCCCCTTAAGTTAATACTTTGTAGCGCCACCTTTTGCTGCGATTACAGCTGTAAGTCGCTTGGGGTATGTCTCTATCAGTTTTGCACATCGAGAGACTGAAATGTTTTCCCATTCCTCCTTGCAAAACAGCTCGAGCTCAGTGAGGTTGGATGGAAAGCATTTGTGAACAGCAGTTTTCAGTTCTTTCCACAGATTCCCGATTGGATTCAGGTCTGGACTTTGACTTGGCCATTCTAACACCTGGATATGTTTATTTTTGAACCATTCCATTGTAGATTTTGCTTTATGTTTTGGATCATTGTCTTGTTGGAAGACAAATCTCCGTCCCAGTCTCAGGTCTTTTGCAGACTCCATCAGGTTTTCTTCCAGAATGGTCCTGTATTTGGCTCCATCCATCTTCTCATCAATTTTAACCATCTTCCCTGTCCCTGCTGAAGAAAAGCAGGCCCAAACCATGATGCTGCCACCACCATGTTTGACAGTGGGGATGGTGTGTTCAGCTGTGTTGCTTTTACACCAAACATAACGTTTTGCATTGTTGCCAAAAAGTTCAATTTTGGTTTCATCTGACCAGAGCACCTTCTTCCACATGTTTGGTGTGTCTCCCAGGTGGCTTGTGGCAAACTTTAAACGACACTTTTTATGGATATCTTTAAGAAATGGCTTTCTTCTTGCCACTCTTCCATAAAGGCCAGATTTGTGCAATATACGACTGATTGTTGTCCTATGGACAGAGTCTCCCACCTCAGCTGTAGATCTCTGCAGTTCATCCAGAGTGATCATGGGCCTCTTGGCTGCATCTCTGATCAGTCTTCTCCTTGTATGAGCTGAAAGTTTATAGGGACGGCCAGGTCTTGGTAGATTTGCAGTGGTCTGATACTCCTTCCATTTCAATATTATCGCTTGCACAGTGCTCCTTGGGATGTTTAAAGCTTGGGAAATCTTTTTGTATCCAAATCCGGCTTTTAACTTCTTCACAACAGTATCTCGGACCTGCCTGGTGTGTTCCTTGTTCTTCATGATGCTCTCTGCGCTTTTAACGGACCTCTGAGACTATCACAGTGCAGGTGCATTTATACGGAGACTTGATTACACACAGGTGGATTGTATTTATCATCATTAGTCATTTAGGTCAACATTGGATCATTCAGAGATCCTCACTGAACTTCTGGAGAGAGTTTGCTGCACTGAAAGTAAAGGGGCTGAATAATTTTGCACGCCCAATTTTTCAGTTTTTTATTTGTTAAAAAAGTTTGAAATATCCAATAAATGTCGTTCCACTTCATGATTGTGTCCCACTTGTTGTTGATTCTTCACAAAAAAATACAGTTTTATATCTTTATGTTTGAAGCCTGAAATGTGGCAAAAGGTCGCAAAGTTCAAGGGGGCCGAATACTTTCGCAAGGCACTGTAATTAATTGTCCATACACAAAAAGAGCCCACCTTGTGTAGCATATTTTGTTTTGTCGACATTCGGAAAGTTTACTGCCAAATTTGCTGTTTCCATCAGGCCTGTTGCAACATTTTTTTATCCGACATGTACTTTACTCGCATAAAAAGGTTATATGTAAACCTAATTAAAGTAGATTAAAGTACTTTCTTGAGCCAATCGATTTTTGGGAGATTGACGATTATGAATATATAAATATACTCTTGTAATCTTAACACAATTTACAGTGTAATCATGCATATTTTGTCTAGTACACGCTGAACAGTAGGTGACATTTTTTGTAAGAGCAACTCTTCAGTTATGTTTCACTCGAGGTGTTATCATAAGTTTTACTTTTGACTTCAATTAAACACAGTCTCAAATAGCCGGCTGTCACTTTTAATAGCCGGTCAACCGCACACGTTTCAGCAAATAAACACCTGTTTCAAATAATCTTAGGGTCTAAATGAATTGCTTATGAGGTTACCATGAATTACCATCGTTTTTTAAATGAGGTTTAATGTTTGATTTGCTAAATTAAATTATTCAGTAATTCAAACAAATTATGGAAATCATCCATTTTTATCACCAATATGAAAATGCTAGCCATTGGCTTCTAACAGCTGATAACTGCTAGCTAATGGCAAGCACAAAAACAGTCAACAACTTCAGGAGTACAATTGTCTGATCGCCTTCTAGTGGCCAGTATGAAAATGCACTGTCAGAGGAGAATAATTATTCTGTCATGGAAAAGTTAATTTTTTTATTGTTTTAGTATGGGCAATAATAACACGTTAGGGCAGGAAATGAAGAAATGTATTAACATCCTGGAAGTGAACATTGGAATTAAACAATTACCCATGTGAATGAAATAAGACGCCTGGCTCAAATAGAAGCCTGTCTCTCAGTGCCTGTTGTGTTCAGTGATTTAAGAAAATAAATGCCCGGGCTATTAATTTAAGTTTTACGTTATGTATCCATGATTAGACTGAGGACAACACAGTAACTGTCACTACTAGGGGTTTAAAGTACAGGAATTTTAGAATGGTCCATTTCTAATTGGTTGTTATTGGTTTCAATCACCTTAGTAAGTGATTTGAGAGAATATAGCAGTCTTGTGGATGAATTTGCATCACTCCCATTAACATCAATCCAACCACATAATGTAATGCTCTGCTTAACCTTGTTCTTGATTGTTTACAGTAGTAAACGCTTGTTGGGTCTCTTGGTTTAGAACCTTTTTCTGCCTTCATCCTTTACAGTGAAGAAGAAATACAGTGCAGGTCTGAAGTTCAGTAACTTAATGAACATTGGCAAGAAGAAGACCTCTTCCTTAGACAGTCCGGAGAAATGTGTCGACACCTCAGGTGAGTGGAGATGGCCTCCAGAGCTAGGCAAATCAGCCATTACCCTGTTAACATACAGTACAGCCAAAGTCACTGCAAAGGATTCAAACAAACCGCAATGTAGTGCGATGTCTGCACATAGCGGTTGGTTTGAATCCAGACCTATCTCTTTTTCACTTTATTTTTCTTGTCTCCTTATTCACCTGCTCTTTGTCTCTGTAATTCTGTCTTCTCTATCTGGTCTTCACTTTCCTTTCCCCTCCTTCTTTCCTTTCAATTTGTTGGTATGAAATGACATTTTACCGGGGGTTGCTGAAGATATCGGAGGATGGGCTCAATGTAATGGCTGCAAAGAAAGTAATGGAACGGAATCAAACACATGGAAACCATGTCTTTTATGTGTTTGATACACTTCCATCTGTTCTATTCCAGTGATTACGAGGACCCCATCCTCCTATATCTCTACCCGCCAGCCTCCTCTAAATCTTACATGGTCAAAGCAAAAAGAGGCCCGTTTGCAACCAAGACGCAGAACTTAACACGCAGCTGTGTATAAGCGCTGGATTTCTTAAAACACTACTAACATGCATGTTAAAATAAAATTGTTTGTGACTGAAATCCCAGACTAAACCAGCAGATCGGTTGATCTCATGTTGTTACCGTGTCAAACGAGTCTGATACCAGACAGCTGTGTCTAGGTTCTCTACTCCTGCCCCACAAAAAGTATTGACCTATCGGTAACATTGAAAATCGCAGGGCTGACAATTCATAATAAATACTTATTGTATTTTCATACAAACATTTAATCTTGAATTTCAACTTAATTAGAATATAATTTGTGTAATTTGAAATACTTTTATCAGACTATGATTTAATGAAAACAGAGATATTAACTGAATCATGATTGTCTGTTTATGGTTACAAATTTTAGATGTGGACAGTTCAGAGATTTATTTTTCAACCCTTGATAAGAAATTACAATACCATATTAAGACAAGTTGTTATTAATGTATTACATTAATTGGAAATGAAAAAGTAAGTACACCAATATGAGTTTTCCATTCATAAAAATGTGCAAGGTAAATTGCCATTGTAGATTTGCCGTAGTTGTAACGTAGACGCTGGGAGTTGGGGCGCAAGTCCAGGTGGTGAGTAATAATTAACTAAACATGGAACAATACAAGAAACAAGAGTAGGGACATGAAACAACATCAATACTGCCAGGGAGGAATCAGACTTGTGGAGGTCTACAATTATTTTTTCTGAGGTCTTGGCTGATTTATTTTGGTTTTCCATTGATGTCAAGCAAAGAGGCACTGAGTTTGAAGGTAGGCCTTGAAACACATCCACAGGTACACCTTCAGTTGACTCAAATTATGTCAATTAGCCTATTAGAAGCTTCTAAAGCAATGGCATAATTGTCTGGAATTTTCCAAGCTGTTTAAAGGCAAAGTCAACTTAGTGTACGTAAACTTCTGACCCACTGGAATTGTGATACAGTGAATTATAAGTGAAATAATCTGTCTGTAAACAATTGTTGGAAAAATTACTTGTGTCATGCACAAAGTAGATGTCCTAACCGTCTTGCCATATCTGTAGTTTGTTAACAAGAAATTTGTGGAGTGGTTGAAAAATAAGTTTTAATGACTCCAACCTAAGTGTATGTAAACTTCCGACTTCAACTGTAGATAACTCTCTCTTAAACTTCTCAAAGAGTAGGTTTTATTTGTACCAATGATAATATCCACCAGAGCTGGAAAGTATATTGAAAAAGGTTGGCAGCAACCAGGACTTAAAGTCAACACATCAGCTTTACAGAGTGGTAATACATTGGCCAATAGTGGTGGCAATTGAGATCAGCTTTGCTTTGTGATCTTAGCGCGTGTTGACGGTTTAACGATGATATGGTGGCCAATGCTGGTTGCAATAGGCCCTTAAGAACTTATTAAATGTATTATGACGGAAAGGAAAGTATAATATACAATGAATGATCACAATTAGTTGTACAGTCGTAGCCAAAGGTTTTGAGAATGACACAAATATAAATTTCCACACAGTTTGCTGCTTCAGTGTCTTTAGATATTTTTGTCAGATGTTACTATGTAATACTGAATTATAATTACAAGCATTTCATAAGTGTGAAAGGCTTTTATTGACAATTACATGAAGTTGATGCAAAGAGTCAATATTTGCAGTGTTGACCCTTCTTTTTCAAGACCTCTGCAATCCACCCTGGCGTGCTGTCAATTAACTTCTGGGCCACATCCTGACTGATGGCAGCCCATTCTTGCATAATCAATGCTTGGAGTTTGTCAGAATTTGTGGGTTTTTGTTTGTCCACCCGCCTCTTGAGGATTGACCACAAGTTTTCAATGGGATTAAGGTCTGGGGAGTTTCCCTGCTATGGACCCAAAATATTGATGTTCCTGGATGGTTGGGAGAAGTTGCTCTCGGAGGATGTGTTGGTACCATTCTTTATTCATGGCTGTGTTCTTAGGCAAAATTGTGAGTGAGCCCACTCCCTTGGCTGAGAAGCAACCCCACACATGAATGGTCTCAGGATGCTTTACTGTTGGCATGACACAGGACTGATGGTAGCGCTCACCATCTCCGGGCAAGCTTTTTTTCCCAGATGCCCCAAACAATCGGAAAGGGGATTCATCAGAGAAAATGACTTTACCCCAGTCCTCAGCAATTCAATCCTTGTACCTTTTGCAGAATATCATTCTGTCCCTGATGTTTTTCCTGGAGAGAAGTGGCTTCTTTGCTGCCCTTCTTAACACCAGGCCATCCTCCAAAAGTCTCCGCCTCACTGTGCGTGCAGATGTACTCACACCTGCCAGCTGCAATTCCTGAGCAAGCTCTTTACTGGTGGTGCCCCAAATCCCACAGCTGAATCAACTTTAGGAGACGGTCCTGGTGCTTGCTGGACTTTCTTGGGCGCCCTGAAGCCTTCTTCACAACAATTGAACCGCTCTCCTTGAAGTTCTTGATGATCCGATAAATGGTAGATTTTTTTGCACCACCAGGTGCAATCTTACTGGCAGCAATATCCTTGCCTGTGAAGCCCTTTTTGTGCAAAGCAATGATGATGGCACATGTTTCCTTGCAGGTAACCATGGTTGACAGAGGAAGAACAATGATTCCAAACACCACCCTCCTTTTGAAGCTTCCAGTCTGTTATTCGAACTCAATCAGCATGACCGAGTGATCTCCAGCCTTGTCCTCGTCAACACTCACACCTGTGTTAACAAGAGAATCACTGACATGATGTCAGCTGTTCCTTTTGTGGCAAGGCTGAAATGCAGTGGAAATGTTTTTGGGGGTTTCAGTTAATTTACATGGCAAAGAGGGACTTTGCAATTAATTGCAATTTTTCTGATCACCCTTCATAACATTCTGGAGTATATGCAAATTGCCATCATACAAACTGGGGCAGCAGACTTTGAAAATGTAATATTTGTGTCATTTTCAAAACTTTTGGCCATGACTGTACAGTACAGTAATTACAGGGATATCAAATTCTCTCTTTCACCATTTCTTTCTCACAATCTCCCCCCTCTCTCTGTCCCTCACCACACAATAATTCAATTTACAGTGCCTTGCGAAAGTATTCGGCCCCCTTGAACTTTGCGACCTTTTGCCACATTTCAGGCTTCAAACATAAAGATATAAAACTGTATTTTTTTGTGAAGAATCAACAACAAGTGGGACACAATCATGAAGTGGAACAACATTTATTGGATATTTCAAACTTTTTTAACAAATCAAAAACTGAAAAATTGGGCGTGCAAAATTATTCAGCCCCTTTACTTTCAGTGTAGCAAACTCTCTCCAGAAGTTCAGTGAGGATCTCTGAATGATCCAATGTTGACCTAAATGACTAATGATGATAAATACAATCCACCTGTGTGTAATCAAGTCTCCGTATAAATGCACCTGCACTGTGATAGTCTCAGAGGTCCGTTAAAAGCGCAGAGAGCATCATGAAGAACAAGGAACACACCAGGCAGGTCCGAGATACTGCTGTGAAGAAGTTTAAAGCCGGATTTGGATACAAAAAGATTTCCCAAGCTTTAAACATCCCAAGGAGCACTGTGCAAGCGATAATATTGAAATGGAAGGAGTATCAAACCACTGCAAATCTACCAAGACCTGGCCGTCCCTCTAAACTTTCAGCTCATACAAGGAGAAGACTGATCAGAGATGCAGCCAAGAGGCCCATGATCACTTTGGATGAACTGCAGAGATCTACAGCTGAGGTGGGAGACTCTGTCCATAGGACAACAATCAGTCGTATATTGCACAAATCTGGCCTTTATGGAAGAGTGGCAAGAAGAAAGCCATTTCTTAAAGATATCCATAAAAAGTGTCGTTTAAAGTTTGCCACAAGCCACCTGGGAGACACACCAAACATGTGGAAGAAGGTGCTCTGGTCAGATGAAACCAAAATTGAACTTTTTGGCAACAATGCAAAACGTTATGTTTGGTGTAAAAGCAACACAGCTGAACACACCATCCCCACTGTCAAACATGGTGGTGGCAGCATCATGGTTTGGGCCTGCTTTTCTTCAGCAGGGACAGGGAAGATGGTTAAAATTTATGAGAAGATGGATGGAGCCAAATACAGGACCATTCTGGAAGAAAACCTGATGGAGTCTGCAAAAGACCTGAGACTGGGACGGAGATTTGTCTTCCAACAAGACAATGATCCAAAACATAAAGCAAAATCTACAATGGAATGGTTCAAAAATAAACATATCCAGGTGTTAGAATGGCCAAGTCAAAGTCCAGACCTGAATCCAATCGAGAATCTGTGGAAAGAACTGAAAACTGCTGTTCACAAATGCTCTCCATCCAACCTCACTGAGCTCGAGCTGTTTTGCAAGGAGGAATGGGAAAAAATGTCAGTCTCTCGATGTGCAAAACTGATAGAGACATACCCCAAGCGACTTACAGCTGTAATCGCAGCAAAAGGTGGCGCTACAAAGTATTAACTTAAGGGGGCTGAATAATTTTGCACGCCCAATTTTTCAGTTTTTGATTTGTTAAAAAAGTTTGAAATATCCAATAAATGTCGTTCCACTTCATGATTGTGTCCCACTTGTTGTTGATTCTTCACAAAAAAATACAGTTTTATATCTTTATGTTTGAAGCCTGAAATGTGGCAAAAGGTCGCAAAGTTCAAGGGGGCCAAATACTTTCGCAAGGCACTGTATTTCAATTCAGTAGACTTAATTGATATGTCAACAAGTTAAACTTACATTGACAAAGTAAACATATAACAATATGGTCTCTCTCTCAGGTTACCTCAATGTGCTGGTTAACAGTCATTGGAGGAGCCACTGGTGTCTGATAAAAAATGGGCAGCTGTGGTTTTACCAGGACAAGGGCAAGACTAAAGTGGCCCAGCAGCCTGTGCCTCTGGAGGGATGCATGGTCTTGCCAGACCCCAGCCCTGAGCACCTCTACTCCTTCCGGATCCAGATGGATGGGGCACAGCTAGCCACACTAGAGGTAGGAGGGGGAGGTAGGCAGGCCTGGGGGAAGGTAGGCGCTATAGAAAGAAAGTAGAGACCTTATTGATCCGAACTTGGGAAAATGTTGTATCAGTTCTCACCATAAGACCCGTATCAATGAAAACGCATGCTCAAAAACACATACGAACTCACGTAAGTCATTGCATGTTAAATTGCAAATTACAACACAAACACACATCTTTAGCCTTAACACTGGATTATTGCATGTTGTACAATTCCATATAAGCATTAATTCTATGGAAATCAGTAATCAAGAAAGCTCTTGTAAAAGCCCTTTACAAAGTCCCTAGTACAGCAGGAGCTGACCTCATATGAGAACCTGGCCCCTGTCCCTCTCCGAAAATCTTACTGAGAACAGTCCCCATTCTGGAAACGCACGCATGCCACTTACACAACCAACCCCACCCACCAGACACACGGCGCCTAGTGCAAAAAACACATACTAGCATTCCTAACACTGAGACTGTGCTGACGGTACAGTGCTCCTCCCAAGAACACTAAACACTTCAATTGTACTGTCTGACACACACTACAAAGTCTGGCCCAATTGTACTGTCTGACACACACTACAAATTCTGGCCCAGAGGAGTAAAGGGGAGGTGTGTGTGGGTTGGTTCTATGTCCCCCAAAATCCCCACAAGGATAGTAAAACAAGGAAAATTCTCCCTCGTGGGGACATCACCCATGACCCCAAGAGGACAGGCTATTTTAAGCTTAAGGGTCAGGTTAAGGGATAGGGGTTAGGAAAAATAGGATTTTGAATGGAAATACATTCTAGGTCCCCACAAGGATAGAAGAACATGACACGTGTGCGTGTGTGTTTTTGTTTAACTATCCTTTTGGGTACCAGAATTCCTCACAAGGAAAGTATTTTAGGCTTGGAGGTTAGGTTTAGGGTTAGGTTAAGAATTGGGGTTAGGGTTAGGTATAGTTTTAGGGTTAGGGGTTACAGTTAAGGTTAGGTTAGGGTTAGGGGTTAAGAAGAATAGGATTTTGGATGGGAATCAATTATTTGGTCCCCACAAGGATAGCAAAAAAAAACTGTGTATGTGTAGGGGAGGTAGTGGATGTACTGGGATTTGTGAGCAAGAGGAACTCCCCTTTTTTATTTAAGCTTCAGCACCAGCCTGCTTTGGGGCTCCCAAGTGGCGTGGCGGTCTAAGGCACTGCATCTCAGTGCTAGAGGCGTCACTACAGACCCTGGTTTGATTCCAGGCTGTATCACAACCGGCCGTGATTGGGAGTCCCATAGGGTGGTGCACAATTGGCCCAGCGTCGTCCGTGTTAAGGTTTGGCCGGAGTAGGCCCGCCATTGTAAATAAGAATTTGTTCTTAACTGACTTGCCTAGTTAAATAAAGGTTAAATAAAACATATTGTGCTGTTATGGTCAATGAAATTCCTTTTTTAGTTTTATTTAATGGACTTTAAAAACTAAAATGAAAAAATGTGCTGCAGAAAATTGATAATTAACTCATTTCCTGTGAATGGATTTTTATTTATTTTGGGTGATCTTCAGACTAAAGCCTTGACATGACTGCCACCTGTTGGTTCATCTACGTATTTTTTATGTTATAATCAAGGCTGTGTTTTCAAAAGACTGTGTTTTCAAAATGCGCTCCTCCTCTTTCCTGTCCTCTCCCTCTCCTCTTTTGTCGATTACCGCTCCCATCTCTCCTCCCCTCTTCCCTTGTTCTCTCCTCTATGCCGCTTTCCACTCCCAGGCCAAGTCGTCAGCTGATATGGGTCACTGGCTGGGTCTTCTGCTATCTCAGACTGGGACTAAGACAGACCCTGAAGAACTCACCTATGACTATGTCAACTCTGAGAGGATCTCCAGCATAGTCAATGCAGCCAAGACCTCCTTGTAGTTAGTTAATTCATCACAGTGTGTGTGTGTGTGTGTGTGTGTGTGTGTGTGTGTGTGTGTGTGTGTGTGTGTGTGTGTGTGTGTGTGTGTGTGTGTGTGTGTGTGTGGTTAGCTGTACAGGACTGTGTGAGAGAGAGCTTATACAGTAATATGTGTGTGTATTCTTCAGTCTGATGCAGGGGAGGTACTCAGAGCCTAGCCCCTACAAAGACAGCCTTTCCTCGGCTCCCCACGGTTCAGATGACATTTATGACGATGTGGCTTCTATAGAGGGCGAACTAGAGGTGAGCTCACCACATCAATATACAACAACAAATTCAAGAGTATTAATTCAGCCACGTACACACAGTTTATACCACTGATGTTGTTTAACGCAATCTGATTCCACACTCCAAGACTGCTTCCATCACGTGGACTGGGATATGTTTCGTATTGCGTCAAACAACAACATTGACGAATACGCTGATTCGGTGAGGGAGTTCATTAGAACGTGCGTTGAAGATGTCGTTCCCATAGCAACGATTAAAACATTCCCAAACCAGAAACCGTGGATTGATGGCAGCATTCACGTGAAACTGAAAGCGCGAACCACTGCTTTTAGTCAGGGCAAGGTGACCGGAAACATGACCGAATACAAACAGTGTAGCTATTCCCTCCGCAAGGCAATCAAACAAGCTAAGTGTCAGTATAGAGACAAAGTAGAATCGCAATTCAACAGCTCAGACACGAGGTATGTGGCAGGGTCTACAGTCAATCACGGATTACAAAAAGAAAACCAGCCCCGTCACGGACCAGGATGTCTTGCTCCCAGGCAGACTAAATAACTTTTTTGCCCGCTTTGAGGACAATACCATGCCACTGACACGGCCCGCAACCAAAACATGCAGACTCTCCTTCACTGCAGCCGAGGTGAGTAAAACATTTAAACGTGTTAACCCTCGCAAGGCTGCAGGCCCAGACGGCATCCCCAGCCGCGCCCTCAGAGCATGCGCAGACCAGCTGGCTGGTGTGTTTACGGACATATTCAATCAATCCTTATCCCAGTCTGCTGTTCCCACATGCTTCAAGAGGGCCACCATTGTTCCTGTTCCCAAGAAAGCTAAGGTAACTGAGCTAAACGACTACCGCCCCGTAGCACTCACATCCGTCATCATGAAGTGCTTTGAGAGACTAGTCAAGGACCATATCACCTCCACCCTACCTGACACCCTAGACCCACTCCAATTTGCTTACCGCCCAAATAGGTCCACAGACGATGCAATCTCAACCACACTGCACACTGCCCTAACCCATCTGGACAAGAGGAATACCTATGTGAAAATGCTGTTCATCGACTACAGCTCAGCATTTAACACCATAGTACCCTCCAAACTCGTCATCAAGCTCGAGACCCTGGGTCTCGACCCTGCCCTGTGCAACTGGGTACTGGACTTCCTGATGGGCCGCCCTCAGGTGGTGAGGGTAGGTAACAACATCTCCACCCCGCTGATCCTCAGCACTGGGGCCCCACAAGGGTGCGTTCTGAGCCCTCTCCTGTACTCCCTGTTCACCCACGACTGCGTGGCCACGCACGCCTCCAACTCAATCATCAAGTTTGCGGACGACACTACAGTGGTAGGCTTGATTACCAACAACAACGAGACGGCCTACAGGGAGGAGGTGAGGGCCCTCGGAGTGTGGTGTCAGGAAAATAGCCTCACACTCAACGTCAACAGAACTAAGGAGATTATTGTGGACTTCAGGAAACAGCAGAGGGAACACCCCCCTATCCACATCGATGGGACAGTAGTGGAGAGGGTAGTAAGTTTTAAGTTCCTCGGCGTACACATCACAGACAAACTGAATTGGTCCACCCACACAGACAGCATCGTGAAGAAGGCGCAGCAGAAGCACTCACAAACTTCTACAGATGCACAACCGAGAGCATTCTGTCGGGTTGTATCACCGCCTGGTACGGCAACTGCTCCGCCCACAACCGTAAGGCTCTCCAGAGGGTAGTGAGGTCTGCACAACGCATCACCGGGGGCAAACTACCTGCCCTCCAGGACACCTACACCACCCGATGTCACAGGAAGGCCATAAAGATCATCAAGGACAACAACCACCCGAGCCACTGCCTGTTCACCCCGCTATCATCCAGAAGGCGAGCTCAGTACAGGTGCATCAAAGCTGGGACAGAGAGACTGAAAAACAGCTTCTATCTCAAGGCCATCAGACTGTTAAACAGCCACCACCACCAGTGTCTGCTGCCAACACACTGTCTCAACTCCAGCCACTTTAATAATGGGAATTGATGGGAATTGATGTAAAATATATCACTAGCCACTTTAAACAATGCTACTTAATATAATGTTTGCATACCCTACATTATTCATCTCATATGTATATACTGTACTCTATATCATCTACTGCATCTTTATGGAATCTTTATGGAATACATGTATCACTAGCCACTTTAAACTATGCCACTTTGTCTACATTACTCATCTCTGTACTCGATACCATCTACTGCATCTTGCCTATGCCGCTCTGTACCATCACTCATTCATATATCTTTATGTACTTATTCTTTATCCCTTTACACTTGTGTGTATAAGGTAGTAGTTTTGGAATTGTTAGGTTAGATTACTCGTTGGTTATTACTGCATTGTCGGAACTAGAAGCACAAGCATTTCGCGACACTCGCATTAACATCTGCTAACCATGTGTATGTGACAAATAAATTTGATTTGATTTTATGCACAACCCATTTGACACAACAGCACAATGTCTGCCCAGAAAAGGTCACACAGCGTTCGTTGAGACACACAGCACAATGGTTGTGCAAACATTTATGTGCAGACAAACTCACCATTGTATGACAGAAATATCTGTGTCCAATGTGTTGTACATCAGTTGTATAACCTGAGTGTGTATGGGGTGTGTATAACTTAGTGTGTATAGCTTCTTGCTCTTTCAGGTTGTACTCTAGTTTGGAGTGCAGAGAGCTAATGGAAACATAATGTATCTCTGAGTGTGTTGATATGTGCTACATTTGCTCACAGCAAATTGGCCAGTGTTAACTAGTGTTGATCTTTTAGTGTAACATTTCTAGTGTTGATTCAAATCAAATGTTATTAATCACATGCTCCGAATACAATACAGTGAAATGCTTACTTATGGGCCCCTAACCAACAATGCTGTGAAAATTTTAAAAAACGGCTCAAGAATAAGAAATAAAAGTAACAAGTAATTAAAGAGCAGCAGTAAAATAACAATAGCGAGGCTATATACAGGGGGGTACCGTTACAGAGTCAATGTGCAGGGTCACCAGTTAGTTGAGGGAATATGTACATGTAGGTAGAGTTATTAAAGTGACTATGCATAGATGATGATAACAACAGAGAGTAGCAGCGGTGTAAAAGAGGGGGGACAATGCAAATTGTCTGTGTAGCCATTTTATTAGGTGTTCAGGAGTCTTATGGCTTGGGGGTGGAAGCTGTTTAGAAGCCTCTTGGACCTAGACTTGGCGCTCCGGTACCGCTTGCTGTGCGGTAGCAGAGAAAACAGTCTATGAGTAGGGTGGCTGGAGTCTTTGACAATTTTTAGGGCCTTCCTCTGACACCGCCTGGTGTAGAGGTAGTGGATGGCAGGAAACTTGGCCCCAGTGATGTACTGGGCCGTTCGCACTACCCTCTGTAGTGCCTTGCGGTCGGAGGCCAAGCAGTTGCCATACCAAAACCACGGCCATCATTATCATATTTCCCAGCATGCTCTTTTGCTGGTTGATTTTTAGAATTGTTTATTTCAATATTTATGTTTTCGCATGATTGATGAATTAATAGGCTATTGTTTGCGAACAGCATCAGCCACCCAAACGATTCGTTCTCAAGTTTGAGTGTTGCGCAGAGACAGACTGAGTATGTTTTTCTATAAAGCAGTGTCCATCGATAACATTCAATAATAAATGGATTGCTTTCATTCTTGGACCATACGATCATTTATCAGATCGAGTATTTTTCTTCTTTGTGCTGCACATGATAGCCGGTGGCGGAGCATGTCTCCGGAGTATCGCATATTAATCCTGCTGTAGAATTCATTGCGGCAAGCAGGTCAAACGAACGATTAAAATTAACGGGTCACTAAGAAAAATGTATCATGACTCTCGAGTAAAAGGAGTTGTTCAAAAATAACGAATTGTTCACAATCTGCACATCACTAATATCTTAGTCTTCCCAACCTGGAAGTCATTCTAAATGCAAGTTGCGGGTGAAATTAAATTCAAAATGTTGGATATCCCCACACTGGCTGGATTACAATAGGAATTACACATCACTTTGTAAGTCATTATAATGTGAGTTTCAAGCCTGAAAACCATGAGTTTCAGGCCACTGTATTAGGGTAAAACTCAGCCCTCAGAATCAAATCAAAGTTTATTTGTCACGTGCGCCGAATACAACAGGTGTAGTATTACAGTGAAATGCTTACTTACAGGCTCTAACCAATAGTGCAAAATAGGTATTAGGTGAACAATGGGTGAGTAAAGATGTAGTGTGGTGTAGAGGTCCTGGATGACAGGACTACCCTCTAGTGTCTTGCGGTCAGAGGCCGAGCAATTGCCGTACCAGGCAGTGATGTTGCAGCTGTAGAACATTTTGAGGATCTCAGGACCCATGCCAAATCTTTTTAGTTTCCTGATAGGGAATAGGGTTTGCCGTGCCCTCTTCACAAAATCAGGCCTTATTATATTTTTGTTGAATTGTGTTAAATCATTTTATTTGAATTATAAATTATTCACTTAGGATTTCAGTTGGTGAAAGCCACTGTACTGAAAACAGATGAATGCAACAATCATGGGTGGTAACTCTACAATTCACTCGAAAGGCAAGGCACTCTGGGAAATAAAGCTTACACTAAGTGTGACCAGTATAGACACTGGGCCAGTGTTAAATTTAAAGGAAAATTTCACTTCTGCTCTTTCTCTGTGTTCGTTAATAGGTTTTTAACATACTGTACATATGAGAACAGTAATGTAGGGTATGTAAACATTATATTAAGTGGCATTGTTTAAAGTGGCTGCTGCTGCGCCTTCTTCACAACGCTGTCTGTGTGGGTGGACCAATTCAGTTTGTCCGTGATGTGTACGCCGAGGAACTTAAAACTTACTACCCTCTCCACTACTGTCCCATCGATGTGGATAGGGGGGTGTTCCCTCTGCTGTTTCCTGAAGTCCACAATAATCTCCTTAGTTCTGTTGACGATGTGAGGTTATTTTCCTGACACCACACTCTGAGGGCCCTCACCTCCTCCCTGTAGACAGTCTCGTCGTTGTTGTTAATCAAGCCTACCACTGTAGTGTCGTCCGCAAACTTGATGATTGAGTTGGAGGCGTGCATGGCCACGCAATCGTGGGTGAACAGGGAGTACAGGAGAGGGCTCAGAAAGCACCCTTGTGGGGCCCCAGTGTTGAGAATCAGCGGGGTGGAGATGTTGTTACCTACCCTCACCACCTGGGGGGTGGCCCGTCAGGAAGTCCAGCACCCAGCTGCACAGGGCGGGGTCGAGACCCAGGGTCTCGAGCTTGATGACAAGTTTGGAGGGTACCATGGTATTGAATGCTGAGCTATAGTCAATAAACAGCATTCTTACATAGGTATTCCTCTTGTCCAAATGGGAGAGGGCAGTGTGCAGAGTGATGGCGATTGCATCGTTTGTGGATCTATTGGGGTGGTAAGCAAATTGAAGATGGCAGTTAGGGTAGAGTGATATGATCCTTGACTAGTCTCTCAAAGCACTTCATGATGACAGAGGTGAGTGCTACGGGCGATAGTCATTAAGTTCATTTACCTTTGCCTTCTTGGGTACAGGAACAATGGTGCCCACTTGAAGCATGTGGGGACAGCAGACGGGATAGGGAAATATTGAACATGCCTTTAAACACACCAGCCAGCTGGTGTGAGCATGCTCTTAGAAAGGGCCAAGGGATGCCGTCTTGGTTGCGGGCCGTGTCGGTGGCACTGTGTTATCCTGAAAGCGTGCAAAGAATGTATTTAGCCTGTCCAGAAGCAAGACGTTGTTGTCCGCGATGTGGCTGGTTTTCCGTTTGTAGTCTGTGATTGTCTGTAGTCCTTGCCACATACGTGTCTTGAGCCGTTGAATTGCGACTTCACTTTATCTCTATACTGATGTTTAGCTTGTTTCATTGCCTTGCGGAGTGAATAACTACACTGTTTATATTCTGCCATATTACCAGTCGCCTTTCCATTGTATAACCTGTCTAGCACTAGTGGAACCTCTCGCCAACAGCCAATAAAATTGCAGGGCTCCAAATACAAAATCAACAGAAATCTCATAAATCAAATTTCTCAAACATACAAGTATTAGGCACCATTTTAAAAATACAATTCTCGTTAATCCAGCCACAGTGTCTGATTTCAAAAAAGAAAGAAAGAAACTCCACAAACGATTATGTTAGGTCACCACCAACTCACAGAAAAACCCAGTCATTTACCCAGCCGAAGAGAGGAGTCACAAAAGCACAAATACAGATCAAATGAATCACTAACCTTTGATGATCTTTATCAGATGACACTCATAGGACTTTGTGTTACACAAGACATGTATGTTTTGTTCAGTAAAGTTCATATTTATATCCAAAAATCTTATTTTACATTGGCGTGTTAGATTCAGTAAATCCAAAACATGCAGTGATATTGCAGAGCCACATGAATTCACATAAATACTCATAATAAATGTTGATGAAAATACAGCTATTATACACTTCTCCTTAAGGCAACCGCTGTGTCAGATTTAAAAAAAACTGAGAACGGCACCCAGAGCCCAAACCAGCCAGAGAAATATCCGCCATGTTGGGTAGTCAACATTATTCATAAAAAGCATTATAAATATTCACTTACTTTTGATGATCATCATCAAAATGCACTCCCAGAAATCGCAGTTCCACAATAAATGCTTGTTTTGTTCGATAATGTCCATCATTTATGTCAAATAGCTTCTTTTGTTAGGGCGTTTGGTAAACAATCCAAAAGCGCGATCTGGTCCATTCGGACGAAACGTTCAAAAAGTTATATTACAGGTCGAAGAAACTTGTCAAACTAAGTATAGAATCAATCTTTAGGATGTTTTTATCATAAAAGTTCAATAATTTTCCAACCGGAGAATTCCATTGTCTGTAGAATTGCACTGGAACGAGAGCAACCTCTCAAGTGAAAGCGCATGACTGAGATCGAGGCTGTAGGCAGACCCCTTAGTAAAACATCTCCCATTTGGCCCCCCTTCACATGAGCAGCCTGAAACCACGTTCTAAAGACGGCTGACATCTAGTGGAAGTCTTAGGAAGTGAAAAATAACCCATATCCCACTGTGTGCTCGATAGGGGTGAGTTCAGAAACTACAAACCTCAGATTTCTCACTTCCTGTTTGGATTTTCTCAGGTTTTTGCCTGCCATATGAGTTATATTATACTCACAGACATCATTCAAACAGTTTTAGAAACTCCAGAGTGTTTTCTATCCAATATTAATAATAATATGCATATATTAGCAACTGGGACTGAGTAGGAGGCAGTTCACTCTGGGCACGCTATTCATCCAAAAGGGAAAATGCTGCCAGCTATCCCAAACAAGTTAATGTGGTGGTTCCCACGTTCAGTTGGTTAGGGTAGGTTTTAATAGTCATAATGGGTACTACATCTCCTACACACTTCCTTCTGAACTCAGTCACCGTGTCTGTGTTTGCGTCTAGATTTTTATCACATGCTACCCGGAACATATCAGAGTCCGCGTGATTAAAATAATCCTGATGCATGGATTCCGATTGGTCAGACCAGTGTTGAATAGGATGAAGCACGGCACTTCCTGTTTCAGTTTCTGCCTATAGGACGAGAGGAGCAAGATGGCGTCGTGGTCAGATTAGCCGAAAGGAGGGCGGGGGAGGGCCTTATAAGCATCCCGGAAGTTTGAATAGCAATGGTTGAGAGTCTTAGTAGCGCGAGTAGGACAGTCAATTTCGGCAGCCTAGTCCTCAGGTTTGCTTTATTAAAATCACCAGCTACAATAAATGCAGCCTCAGGATATGTGGTTTCCAGTTTGCATAAAGTACAGTGTTGTTCTTTGAGGGCTGTCAAGGTTTCTGCTTGAGGTGAGATGTAAACGGCCGTGGCGATGACGGAGGAGAATTCTCTTGGGGGATAATATGGTCTGCATTTAATTGTGAGGTCTTCTAGGTCGGGTGAAGAAAATGACTTGAGTTCCTGTATGTTCATATAATTGCACCATGCGTCATTAATCATGAAACACACCCCGCTGCCCTTCTGCTTCCCGGAGAGATATTTATTCCTTTCTGCGCGATGTACTGAGAATCCTGCTGGCTTTACTGACTCCGACAGAGTATCCCGAGAGAGCCATGTTTCCGTTAAACAAAGTGTGTGTCAGGCCCCAATGTCTCTCTGGAAAGGAATCCTTGCTCTAAGGTCATCAACTTTATTATCCAATGTCTGAACATTAGCGAGTAATATACTCGGAAGCAGTGGGTGGTGTGCACACCTCCTAAGTCGAACCAGCAGGCCGCCTCGAGTGCCTCTCCTCCGCCGGCGATGTTTTTTGTTGGCCTCTTGAGTAAGTTCTATTGCTCTGGGGAGAGTGTACAAAGGATCTGCTCCAGGGAAGTCATATTCCTGGTCGTAATGCTGGTACTTCTGGTGAGTTACCGCCACTAGTATCCAATAGTTTTTCCCGGCTGTATGTAATGACACAAAACATTTCCTGAGCTAATAATGTTAAAAATAGTACATGAAAAAACTAAATGCTGCAATGCTGCCATCTTCGTCTGCGTCATCTTATCAGTGTGCGCGTGTGTGTGTGTGTGTGTGTTCGGACGTCAGTGTAAGTATGTGTGAGTGTGTAGGTAGAGTCCAGTGTGTGTGCATAGAGTCAGTGCAAGAAAGTTAGTACGAAAAAGGTTCAATGCAGTTAGTCCGGGTAGCCATTTGATTAGCTATTTAGCATACTTATGGCTTGGGGGCAGAAGCTGTTAAGGGTCCTGTTGGTTCCAGACTCAGTGCACTAGTACTACTTACCTTGTTGTAGCAGAGAGAATAGTCTATGACTTGGGTGGCTGGAGTCTTTTACATTTTTTGGGCCTTCCTCTGACACTGCTGGATGACCACCCTCTGTAGCGCCTTACGGTCTGGTGCCTTACAGTTGTCGTACCAAGCGATGATGCAGCCAGTCAAGATGCTCTCTGTAGCGGTACCCCCTGTATATAGCCTTGCTACTGTTATTTTACTGCTGATCTTGAATGATTTGTTATTAAAAAATGTATCTTAACACTTATTTTTCTTAACTGCGTTGTTGGTTAAGTGCTTGTAAGTAAACATTTCACTGTAAGGTGAAGCCTGTTGTAGTCGGCCCACGTGACAAATCAAATTTGATTTGATTTATAACTTTATGAGGATCTGAGGGCCCGTGCAAAAAATATAAAACCTCCAGTGGGGGTAGTGAGGCGCTGACGTGCCCTCTTCACAACTGTGTGGGTGTGTGTGGACCATGTTACTTCCTTAGTGATGTGAACACAGAGGAACTTAAAGATCTCGACCTGCTCCACTACAGCCTCATCAATGTGGATAGGGGCGTGTTCGCCCCTCCATTTCCTGTAGTTCACGATCAGCTCCTTTGTTTTGCTGATGTTGAGGGAGATGTTGTTGTCCTGGCACCACACTGCCAGTCTCAGACCTCCACCCTATAGGCTGCCTCATCATCGATGATCAGTCCTACCACCGTTGTGTCGGTAGAAAACTTGATGATGGTGTTGAAGTCGTGCACAGTTACGCAGTCATGGGTTAACAGCTGTTTCCCAAAACCATTGTTATTAACGTTGCACTTGAAAATGCTCGGAATCTAACGTCTGCCTCAGACCTCTGGTAGAACAACTAAGTCAGTCGTTAGATGCTTTATACACAGAAGATCTCCGCTAATATGAGTCACATGGTTTATCCATTCTCTGTGACAACCGATAACTTCAGAAGAAAGTTGACTACAAACACAAAGTTGCCAATGTTTTTGCAATTGATACAAACAAGTGACTTGTAAAAATATGCTTCAAATGATAACTGCATTAAAATATAAACAGTAGGCTGTAGGCCTATTTTAATAATAAATACATTTCATGTTCAAATTAGTTATATTTTGCTACTTGTAGGCTACTGTCTGTAATTTGTCTCAATTAATTTCATGATGTGTAGTCTATCTAAGAGCTGATCCGTCGTCAGTATTATGAAATAATTATATTGTTAAGGTAAGATTTGAGTGGAGAAGGCTGATCCGAGAGCAGCGCTTCATTTATATCAACCAGCGTGTTTCAGGGGAAGGGGGTGTATCTGAGCACCATCACTTAGGACTTGACATTGGTCAATCAAATCTCCCCATTCTTGCTAAATTTTGCATGCCTTCTCAAACAGCTACAACTGTCTATACATTCGCACATCAAGTCCTTTCTTGAGTTGGGCTCGGGGATGGAACAACAGTTGAACATCTGAGCTTGTGGTTGTTTGTGGGGATAGGGTTGGGTGTGTGTATGTATGTACGTACAGTTGAAGTTGAAGTTTACATACACTTAGCTTGGAGTCATTAAAACTCGTATTTCAACCACTCCACAAATTTCTTGTTAACAAACTATAGTTTTGGCAGTTGGTTAGGACATCTACTTTGTGTTTACAGACAGAATATTTCACTTATAATTCACTGTATCACAATTCCAGTGGGTCAAAAGTTTACATAGACTAAGTTGACTGTGACTTTAAACAGCTTGGAAAATTCCAGAAAGTTATGTCATGGATTTAGAAGCTTCTGATAGGCTAATTTACATCATTTGAATCAATTGGAGGTGTACCTGTGGGTGTATTTCAAGGCCTACCTTCAAACTCAGTGCCTCTTTGCTTGACATCATGGGAAAATCTAAAGAAATCAGCCAAGCCCTCAGAAATAAATTGTAGACCTCCACAAGTCTGGTTCATCCTTGGGAGCAATTTCCAAATGCCTGACGGTACCTCATTCATCTGTACAAACAACAGCACGCGAGTATAAACACCATGGGACCACGTCATACCGCTCAGGAAGGAACCGCGTTCTGTCTCCTAGAGGTGAACGTACTTCGGTGCCGAAAAGTGCAAATCAATCCCAGAACAACATCAAAAGACCTTGTGAAGATGCTGGAGGAAACAGGTACAAAGTATCTATATCCACAGTAAAACGAGTCCAATATTGACATAACCTGAAATTCCGCTGAGCACGGAAGAAGCCACTGCTCCAAAACCGGCATAAAAAAAGCCAGACTATGGTTTGCAACAGCATATGGGGACAAAGATTGTACTTTTGGAGAAATGTCTTCTGGTCTGATGAAACAAACATAGAACTGTTTGGCCATGATGACCATCGTTATTTTGGGAGGAAAAAGGGGGAGGCTTGCAAGCCGAAGAGCACCATCCCTACCATGAAGCACGGGGGTGGCAGCATCATGTGGTGGGGGAGCTTTACTGCAGGATGAACTAGTGCACTTCACAAATTAGATGGCATCATGAGGAAAGAAAATGATGTGGATATATTGAAGCAACATCTCAAGACATCAGTCAGGAAGTTAAAGCTTGGTCGCAAATGGGTCTTCCAAATGGACAATGACCCAAGCATACTTCCAAAGTTGGGGCAAAATTGCTTAAGGACAACAAAGTCAAGATATTGGAGTGGCCATCTCAAAGCCCTGACTTCAATCCCATAGAAAATTTGTGGGCAGAATTGAAAAAGTGTGCAAGCAAGGAGGCCTACAAACCTGACTCAGTTACACCAGCTCTGTCAGGTGGAATGGGCCAAAATTCACCCAACTTATTGTGGAAGCTTGTGGAAGGTTACCAGAAATGTTTGACGCAAGTTAAACAATTTAAAGGCAATTCTACCAAATTCAAATGGAGTGTATGTAAACTTCTGACCCACTGGGAATGTGAAATAAAAGCTTAAATAAATCTCCCTCTACTATTATTCTGACATTTCACATTCTTCAAATAAAGTGGTGATCCTAACTGACCTAAGACGGGGAATTCTTACTTGGATTAAATGTAAAGCAATGTGAAAAACTTATCCTGCATACTGCTATGAAAATTCACCTCATTCTCCAGAGCAAATACACTTTTTATTGGATACACACCATGTCTACTTATTTGCTATATTGACAGACTAATTTACAGTTTTATTGAAACATGGTTACTTGCCAACAAGTAAGTTGAAATGATGCACCAACTCCCTGCGTCATCTGTTTTAGCAGTAAGGTTGTAGCTAGTTACTTCCAAATACATTTCATGAATATCAGAATGAATTGATGCAGTATTTGAAGTCCTCATGATTGTTTTCTGATGCAGCTTGAATCATTTAGTCACTTGTCATAGACTTGTAAAAAAAAATATTATATAAAAGATTTGATCAAACTCCATTATATACATACTAGCTAGCTCAATTTTCCTAGCTTGACTTGTAGTGGTCCTTGCAAGCCCTGTTATGGCCGAATCAAATAAATTGTACTGTACTGAACAACACTGCTTCATGTAAAAAGAGTGCTTTTTACAGAAAAAAACAAAAACTTCTCAAGCACGCTTCTCACCAATCAATCGTCATGAATAGACAGTGCACGGTAAAATTGCTCCCATGAACCTGTAGAAACGAGTACCGCCTCGGTCTAGCCCGCCTTTGAGGGTAGGAACACATTTGTAGAAGGAAGAAGGGCTCCCGTCAGGCTGTAGTCTTTACAAAGCCATGTAAAATTTGTCAACCTAGATATCCTGCAATGTTGTGGCAGACAGAACATCGTTGAGACAAGTCCAATGTCTCTATAGAACAAGGATAACCATATATACTCGCTGCTAGAATGATTGTGCAATCGGTGAAACACAAAGGCCACAAAAATTGCTACACAACAATCAATCGCTGATCAATCAATCAATCTGTTCAATCAATCGCTGATGTCACTGGTTGATCTCTCTCGGCGCGAAAATTTAAAAATGCAACTTTGGTGAATAATTACAGTGCCATGCGAAAGTATTCGGCCCCCTTGAACTTTGCGACCTTTTGCCACATTTCAGGCTTCAAACATAAAGATATAAAACTGTAATTTTTTGTGAAGAATCAACAACAAGTGGGACACAATCATGAAGTGGAACGACATTTATTGGTTTATTTAAAGTTTATTCAAACTTTTTTAACAAATCAAAAACTGAAAAATTGGGCGTGCAAAATTATTCAGCCCCCTTAAGTTAATACTTTGTAGCGCCACCTTTTGCTGCGATGACAGCTGTAAGTCGCTTGGGGTATGTCTCTATCAGTTTTGCACATCGAGAGACTGACATTTTTTCCCATTCCTCCTTGCAAAACAGCTCGAGCTCAGTGAGGTTGGATGGAGAGCATTTGTGAACAGCAGTTTTCAGTTCTTTCCACAGATTCTCGATTGGATTCAGGTCTGGACTTTGACTTGGCCATTCTAACACCTGGATATGTTTATTTTTGAACCATTCCATTGTAGATTTTGCTTTATGTTTTGGATCATTGTTTTGTTGGAAGACAAATCTCCGTTCCAGTCTCAGGTCTTTTGCAGACTCCATCAGGTTTTCTTCCAGAATGGTCCTGTATTTGGCTCCATCCATCTTCCCATCAATTTGAACCATCTTCCCTGTCCCTGCTGAAGAAAAGCAGGCCCAAACCATGATGCTGCCACCACCATGTTTGACAGTGGGGACGTTTTGCATTGTTGCCAAAAAGTTCAATTTTGGTTTCATCTGACCAGAGCACCTTCTTCCATATGTTTGGTGTGTCTCCCAGGTGGCTTGTGGCAAACTTTAAACAACACTTTTTATGGATATCTTTAAGAAATGGCTATCTTCTTGCCACTCTTCCATAAAGGCCAGATTTGTGCAATATACGACTGATTGTTGTCCTATGGACAGAGTCTCCCACCTCAGCTGTAGATCTCTGCAGTTCATCCAGAGTGATCATGGGCCTCTTGGCTGCATCTCTGATCAGTCTTCTCCTTGTATGAGCTGAAAGTTTATAGGGACGGCCAGGTCTTGGTAGATTTGCAGTGGTCTGATACTCCTTCCATTTCAATATTATCGCTTGCACAGTGCTCCTTGGGATGTTTAAAGCTTGGGAAATATTTTTGTATCCAAATCCGGCTTTAAACTTCTTCACAACAGTATCTCGGACCTGCCTGGTGTGTTCCTTGTTCTTCATGATGCTCTCTGCGCTTTTAACGGACCTCTGAGACTATCACAGTGCAGGTGCATTTATACGGAGACTTGATTACACACAGGTGGATTGTATTTATCATCATTAGTCATTTAGGTCAACATTGGATCATTCAGAGATCCTCACTGAACTTCTGGAGAGAGTTTGCTGCACTGAAAGTAAAGGGGCTGAATCATTTTGCACACCCAATTTTTCAGTTTTTGATTTGTTAAAAAAGTTTGAAATATCCAATAAATGTCGTTCCACTTCATGATTGTGTCCCACTTGTTGTTGATTCTTCACAAAAAAATACAGTTTTATATCTTTATGTTTGAAGCCTGAAATGTGGCAAAAGGTCGCAAAGTTCAAGGGGGCCGAATACTTTCGCAAGGCACTGTATGTCTGAAACACCTCTCATCACTCATAATTATGCAGGGAGACTGGAAAAGCAGTATCTCAGTGCTGTGTTTTCCTCTGTTTCTAACATGACAGGATGCAGAGGAGAACTGTCTTCTGGATGATCAGGAGAGCAGTGGTCAATGTCGTCAAGACAGCACTGGACCGTGTGGTCAAGATGGCGATGTGGTGGTGGTGGACAGTGCAGGGCAGGACGCAGCAGACAGGGTTTACTTGGACCTCATTCCTGTACGATCGTTCCTGCACACGTCCTGTGGCATAGGGTCCCCAAACAAAGAACCCCTCCGCTCTTCACCCGTCCCCACTGAGGAGCAGCAAGACCTCCCTAGCCAGGTATGGAACCAAATCATTCAGGATCTAAACCCAAGGCTAATACTGTATCCATTGTAATCATTTAAGAATGTCTAAATGATATCTTAAGTAAATTCAGTGAGCATCAATTCATTATCTGAATTGAATTAAGCTTAACCCTGATTTTAATACAAAGGTTTGAACAATACCATTGTTTAGTATCTTGTGCTATAAATAATATTGGTATGGATGTTGTTAGAATAAAACGAGAAATGTTTGTACGTGTAGATAACATAATTCATTAAATGTAATGCATATCTACATTCCTAGGTTGATTCTAGCATCATATCCGAATCAGAGCTTCCACCATCCCACAATGGAGTGGAACCCACTGCTATCACCAACAGACCTGAGCAGGAGCGCCCCCTGTCTCCCAGCCCTCTACAGCCCTATACCCAGGCTCAAAAGACCTCTCTCCTCAGCCAAGACATCCAGAAAAGAGCCAGTCCAGGCATACAGCACCCCCAGGCCCCCAGTACAACTACCCTTAACACACAGCCCCCCAAAACCCCTCAGAGTCCTGCAGCTACCACTCTTGCATTCAGCCTTCCCCCGCACAGTCCCCAACCTCTCAGAGGCCGGAGTGCCAGCAGTGGAGACCAAAGGACCAAAGTCTTATCCACAGGTGAGAAATGAACCACAGACACAGAGGATATTGGAGAGCAATGTAATTGAACAGTCACTCTAATCAAGTAGAAACTTTTTACACAGAGTGAATGGAAACCGGCACACTATAAATATATCTACTTGTTTATCCTATCCAAGATGGCGTAGCAGTTGGACGTGTGTTTGTCTTGTACCGTGTAAATAGTCTGTAAATAGTCTGTTTCTTCATTTTTTTCGTATATATTTTAAACTCACTTTCCATCTACGAACTAAATATACTTTCCTACAACCCGCGTCACCCAATGTGCTATGGATCTGCTATATTTATACTTTAGAACTGGAACCTCCATCAGCAGCTAGCCAGCTAACTAGCTATTAGTCATTGTTAGCCACTGCTAGCGGTCTTCACCTTTAGCTCGGACACCAGCCAGCTCGGTCAATACCTGCCAGTCTGCACAGAGCGATATCAACCCAGAGCATATCAGGCTACTTTTCTCTACCACATCACTGGATTCCTGCCGCAAGCTCTGGACCATTACGTATCATCGCAGCTAGCTAGCTGCAACCGAGTGGATATTGTTGGCTAACGCCTCTGTCCCGACGCAAGCACCAGTTAGCCTTGAGCTTGCTTCGAGCTAGGCCCATCTCCCGGCTAGCCGACGAAGTATACCAGCTAATTCTTGGGCTACAACACCTATTTGTCAATTGGCCTGGACCCTTTATTGTCGACACGGATCCCCGCCGATCCAGCTGATGTGGACTGTTCACTAACATGGTATCTAATTTTGTTTATCTGTTGGCCCCAGCCTCGAACTCAGGTCCTGTGTGTACCTAACTGACCCTCTCTGCCCATTCATCGCCATTTACCCGTTGTTGTCTTAGCTCCCGATCAACACCTGAGATTGCTTTATGCCTCTCTCTAATGTCAATATGCCTTGTCTGCTGCTGTTTCGGTTAGTTCTTATTGTTTTATTTCACTGTAGAGCCCCCAGTCCTGCTCAACATGCCTTAGATAGCTATTTTGTCCCACCCCCAGACATGCGGAGACCTCACCTGGCTTAACTGGTGCCTCCAGAGATGCAACCTCTCTCATCGTCACTCAATGGCTAGGTTTACCTCCACTATACTCACATCCTACCATACACTTGTCTGTACATTATGCCCTGAATCTATTCTACCTCGCCCAGAAAATTGCTCCTTTTATTCTAGACAACCAGTTCTTGTATCCTTTAGCCGTACCCTTATCCTACTCCTCCTCTGTTCCTCTGGTGATGTAGAGGTTAACCCAGGCCCTGTAGCCCCCAGTACTACACCTATTCCCCAGGCGCTCTCATTTATTGACATCTGTAACCGTAAAAGCCTTGGTTTCATTCATGTTAACATCAGAAGCCTCCTCCCTAAGTTTGTTTTATTCACTGCTTTAGCACACTCCGCAAACCCGGATGTGCTAGCCGTGTCTGAATCCTGGCTTAGGAAAGACACCAAAAATTCCGAAATTTCCATCCCCAACGGCGGAGTTGAAATCTACTGCAAAGTGCGTGCAGAGTTTTATCATACTATCCACGTCTGTGCCCAAACAGTTGACCTCATCCCGTCAGGAGAGGATGCTTGGTTATTCTTTAAAAGTGCTTTCCTCACCATCTTAAATGAGCATGCCCCGTTCAAAAAATGTAGAACTAAGAACAGGTGTAGCCCTTGATTCACTCCAGACTTGACTGCCCTCGACCAGCACAAAAACATTGAATAGCCCCCGCGATATGCTACTTTTCAGGGAAGTCAGGAACCAATATCCACAGTCAGTCAATAAAGCAAAGGCTAGCTTTTTCAAACAGAAATTTGCATCCTGTAGCACTAATTCCAAAAAGTTTTGGGACACTGTGAAGTCCATGGAGAATAAGAGCACCTCCTCCCAGCTGCCCGCTGCACTGAGGCTAGGAAACACCGTCACCACCGATAAATCTACGATAATCGAGAATTTCAATTAGCATATTTCTACGACTGGCCATGCTTTCCACCTGGCTACCCCTACCCCGGCTAACAGCTCTGCACCTCCCGCAGCAACTTTCCCAAGCCCCCCCCCCCACACACACACACACTTCAACTAGCTAATGTTCTAAAAGAGCTGCAAAATCTGGACACGTACAAATCAGCTGGGCTAGACAATCTGGACCCTCTCGTTCTAAAATGATCCGCAGAAATTGTTGCAACCCCTATTACTAGCCTGTTCAACCTCTCTTTCATGTCGTCTAAGATCCCTAAAGATTGGAAAGCTGCCGCGGTCATCCCCCTCTTCAAAGGGGGAGACACTCTAGACCCAAACTGTTACTGACCTATACCCATCCTGCCCTGCCTTTCTAAAGTATTCGAAAGCCAAGTTAACAAACAGATCACCAACCATTTCGAATCCCACCGTACCATCTCCACTATGCAATCTGGTTTCCAAGCTGGTCATGGGTGCACCTCAGCCACGCTGAAGTCCTAAACGATATCATAACTGCCATCGATAAAAGACAATAGTTAGTGTGCAGCCGTCTTCATCGAACTGGCCAAAGATTTCGACTCTGTCAATCACCGCATTCTTATCGGCAGACTCAATAGCCTTGGTTTCTCAAATTACTGCCTTACCTGGTTCACCAACTACTTCTCAGATAGAGTTCAGTGTGTCATATCGGAGGTTCTGTTGTCCGGACCTCTGGCAGTCTCTATGGGGGTACCACAGGGTTCAATTCTCGGGCCGACTCTTTTCTCTGTATATTTCAATGATGTCTCTGTTGCTGCTGGTGATTCTCTGATCCACCTCTATACAGACGACACCATTCTGTATACATCTGGCCCTTCTTTGGACACCGTGTTAACAAACCTCCAAACGAGTTTCAATGCCATACAACACTCCTTCCATGGCCTCCAACTGCTCTTAAATTCTTGTTAAACTAAATGCATGCTCTTCAACCGATTGCTGCCTGCACCCACACGCCCGACGAGCATCACTACTCTGGACTGTTCTGACTTAGAATATGTGGATAACTACAAATACCTAGGTGTGTGGTTAGACTGTAAATTCTCCTTCCAGACTCACATTAAGCATCTCCAATCCAAAATTAAATCTAGAATCGGCTTCCTATTTCACAACAAAGCCTCCTTCTCTCATGCTGCCAAACATACCCTCGTAAAACTGACTATTCTAACGGTTCTTGACTTCGGCGATAGCATTTACAAAATAGCCTCCGACACTCTACTCAGAAAATTGGATGTAGTCTATCACAGTGCCATCCGTTTTGTCACCAAAGCCCCATATACTACCCACCACTGCAACCTGTATGCTCTCGTTGGCTGGCCCTCGCTACATATTAGTCGCCAAACACACTGGCTCCAAGTCATCTATAAGTCTCTGCTAGGTAAAGCTCCGCCTTATCTCAGCTCACTGGTCACCATAGCAACAGCCACCCATAGCACGCGCTCCAGCAGGTATATTTCACTGCTCACCCCCAAAGCCAACACCTCCTTTGGCCGCCTTTCCTTCCAGTTTTCTGCTGCCAATGACTGGAACAAATTGCAAAAAAATCACTGAAGCTGGAGACTTATATCTCCCTCACTAACTTTAAGCATCAGCTGTCAAAGAAGCTTACCGATCACTGCACCTGTAAACAGCCCATCTGTAAATAGCCCACCCAACTACCTCATCCCCATATTGTTATTTATTTAAAACATGTTTTTATCTTTTTCACCCCAGTATCTCTGCGTGCACATCATCATATACACATCTATCACTCCAGTGTTAATGCTAAATTGTAATTATTTCGCTACTATGACCTATTTATTGCCTTACCTCCCTAATCTTACTACGTTTGCGCACACTGTACAGTCCTGGCCAAAAGTTTTGAGAATGACACAAATATTACTTTTCACAGAGTTTGCTGCTGCAGCGTCTTTAGAATTTATTTTTTTTGGCAGATGTTACTCTGGAATATGAAGTATAATTACAAGCATTTCATAAGTGTCAAAGGCTTTTATTGACAATTACATGAAGTTGATGCAAAGAGTCAATATTTGCACTTTTGACCCTTCTTTTTCAAGACCTCTGCAATCCACCCTGGCCTACTGTCAATTGTCTTCTGGGCCACATCCTGACTGATGGCAGCCCATTCTTGCTCTCGGAGGATGTGTTGGTACCATTCTTTATTCATGGCTGTGTCCTTAGGCAGAATTGTGAGTGAGCCCACTCCCTTGTCTAAGAAGCAACCCCACACATGAATGGTCTCAGGATGCTTTACTGTTGGCATGACACAGGACTGATGGTAGCGCTCACCTTGTCTTCTCCGGACAAGCTTTTTTCCAGATGCCCCAAACAATCGGAAAGGGGATTCATCAGAGAAAATGACTCAGCAGTCCAATCCCTGTACCCTTTGCAGAATATCAGTCTGTCCCTGATGTTTTTCCTGGAGAGAAGTGGCTTTTTTGCTGCCCTTCTTGACACCAGGCCGTCCTCCAAAAGTCTTCACCTCACTGTGCGTGCAGATGCACTCACACCTGCCTGCTGCAATTCCTGAGCAAGCTCTGTACTGGTGGTGCCCCGATCCCGCAGCTGAATCAACTTTAGGAGACGGTCCTGGCGCTTGCTGGACTTTCTTGGGTGCCCTGAACCCTTCTTCACAACAATTGAACCGCACTCCTTGAAGTTCTTGATGATCTGATAAATGGTTGATTTAGGTGCAATATACTTGCCTGTGAAGCCCTTTTTGTGCAAAAC
Organism: Oncorhynchus mykiss; assembly: GCF_013265735.2. Classification (NCBI taxonomy): domain Eukaryota; kingdom Metazoa; phylum Chordata; class Actinopteri; order Salmoniformes; family Salmonidae; genus Oncorhynchus; species Oncorhynchus mykiss. Next base: position 28,643,316 of record NC_048580.1, on the reverse strand, counting down.
AATGAGGATTGCACATGTTTCCTTGCAGGTAACCATGATTGACAGAGGAAGAACAATGATTCCAAGCACCACCCTCCTTTTGAAGCTCCCAGTGTGTTATTCGAACTCAATCAACATGACAGAGTGATCTCCAGCCTTGTCCTGACATGTCAGCTGGTCCTTTTGTGGCATGACTGAAATGCAGTGGAAATGTTTTTTGGGGGGGGATTCAGTTCATTTGCATGGCAAAGAGGGACTTTGCAATTAATTGCAATTTATCTGGTCACTCTTCATAACATTCTGGAGTATATGCAAATTGCCATCATACAAACTGAGGCAGCAGACTTTGCGAAAATTAATAGTTGTTTCATTCTCAAAACTTTTGGCCACGACTGTACATATATTTTTCAATTGTGTTTTTGACTACGTTTGTTTATCCCATGTGTAACTCTGTGTTGTTGTTTGTGTCGCACTGCTTTGCTTTTTCTTGGTCTGGTCGCAGTTGTAAATTAGAATTTTTTTCTCAACTGGCCTACCTGATGAAACAAAATCCTAAGGTGGATCCCATTACGATCAAAGTGAATTCATATTTATTTTGTTAGTATAGGCTAGGATAGTCTATTCACACAGTTAAAAAAGTAAACAATGTGCAAACTGACAGGCAATAAGCTTGAGACAGACGTGTTTTTTATTATACACTATTCATCCCATCTGGAATGTTTTACCTGAACTATGCACCTATGGATCTATCTATCAGTGTGCAAAAGTCAATATCATGTGTCAAATGTTGGTGAAAGCAATATGGATATTCTGAGGTCAATTGGTTATTCAGGCATATCTTTTTTTATTATTCCCTCCACCACCCCCCCTTCTTTGGAGGACAAATATCTTTGTTTTTTTACAGCTTTTTTGCTACATATACATACACATTTTGCATACACATTTTACATACACTGCATGCACAATTATTAGGCAAGTGAGTATTCTGATCTTATCTTTATTTCTATGGACATTTTCCAACTCCAAACCATATAAACTTGAATGCTCATCAGATGTAATCATTTTCAGGTGATATGTATATCAGGTGTGCATAATTATTAGACAGCTTCATTACCTCAGGTAAAAAGGGCCAAAAAAAGAGATTTAACTGACACTGAAAAGTCAAAAATTGTAAAATGCCTTTCACATGGATGCAACACTCTTGAAATAGCTAAACTATTGAGGCGTGACCACCGGCCAATCAAACATTTTGTTGTCAATGGTCAACTGGGGTGCAAAAAACCCATGGAGAAGAAAATACGCAAATTAACTGCAAAAGGCTTGAGAGGAATTAAACGTCAAGCTACCAGGAATCAATTATCCTCCAGTGCCACCATATTCCAGAACTGCAACCTGCCTGGAGTGTCCAGAAGTACAAGGTGTTAAGTGCTGAAGCGTCAAGATTGGGCAAAGAAATACCTGAAGACAGAATTTTTTTTAAAGGTTTTATGGACAGATGAAATGAGAGTGACTCTTGATGGACCAGATAGATGGGCCCATGGCTGGATCAGTAATGGACACAGGGCACTTCGAATCAGGCGCCAGCAAGGCGGAGGATGGGTACTGGTATGGGCTGCTATCATTAAGGATGGAGCTTTTCGGGTTAAAGATGGACTGAAACTTAACTCCCAAACCTACTGCCAGTTTCTGGAAGATGCTTCCAGTGGTATCTTACAAGCAGTGGTACAGGAAGAAGTTCTCAGCATTCAAGAAGGCCATGATCTTTATGCAAGACAATGCTCCATCACATTCATCCAAGTACTCCCCTGCTTGACTAGCCAGCAAGGGCCTCAAAGATACCTGAATATTGACCTTGCCCCCTTCCTTACCTGACTTAAATCCTATTGAGAACTTGTGGGCCCTTCTCAAATGTGAGATTTACATTGAGCGAAGACAATACACCTCTTTGAACAGCATTTGGGAGGCTGTGGTTGCTGCTTCAGTGAAAGTTGATTGTGAACAGATCAAGAAACTGACAGACTCCATAGACCGAAGGCTCATGGCAGTTGTTGAAAAAAAGGGTGGCTATATTGGTCACTGAAGTGAGTTGGGAGAAATTATTTTTGTCGTTTAGTTGCCTAATAATTGTGCGCACTAATAGTTGCCTAATAATTGTGCACACTTATATATTCCCCTGAGAAGGACAAAACATTTCCTTTGTTAAACATTCAGGTTAGAGGTTCAACAGCATTTGGATAGACTGAGAGCATTGTTTGTTCAACAATAAAATTAATCCTGAGGAATACAATTTGCCTATTAATTGTGCCCGCAGTGTACATGTAAAATGTTTCCTTTTCTTCCTCTTGGTTCCTAGCCACCCCTGGGGCCATTGAGGTGAAGCTGGGGAAGAACAGAACGGAGGCGGACATGCGGCTCTACACGGAAGAGCGTGACCGGCTGGAGAGAGAGAAGGAAGAGATACGGAGCAGCCTAGTCAACCTGAAGAAGGAGAGGAGGGAGACCAAGGAGGAACTCAGCACCTGCCAAGGTACACCATCAACCCCTTGTGTTGGAGCACAACACATAGTTAGCCTATACACAAGGTCCCTTTCTCAATTCATCTTTACTCCATTGCTTGCCTCCTTTCTCCTCACCTCCCACTGTGAACACATTGGTTTTAATCAACGTTGTTTCAACCTAATTTGTTAACATATTGTGACGTGGAATCAACGTGGAAAATACATTGGATTTGAAAAAAGTAATTGACCAGTACTGTGTTCATCTAATTTCAACCAGCATTGTAAACATTGAAATTAGGGTAAAACTTCAACTTAATTACATTGACTTATTTGCGTTAAATTCAATGGTATGTTTGAATCAACGTCATGCCATCAACCTAAATATAGAAGGGTATATTGAAATAAAATGTGACACCACAGTCCAACAAATGAGCAGTGACTCTTACTGGTATATGAGGAGTAATGCACTTCAGTGAGAACAGTCTACCATCCAGATGCCTACTTCTATGTATCCTGTTTAGCATTGGAAACAATCTGAGTTTGATTCAGCTGAGCCATCATATTTAGACATTGAGCAGCTTCCATACTCATTTGCGTAGACTATCTAATAACATAGAGTTACTTTAAACTACTCTAACTTTTGTTACACAAGCTGTATGTGAAAGAACATTTGGATTGAGGTTGGGTTTATGGAGGCGACATTGGCATCTGATTTGCCCAAAGAACAACATTTCAACTTGAAGCTAGGCATACTGTCAATTGTTCATGGTTGATTGGATCATTAGAAGTTTAAAAGTAGTTACCATTAGCCCTATAAATAGCTAAATTCATAATACACAGAAAATAAATATAAACGCAACATGTAAAGTGTTGATACCATGTTTCATGAGCTGAAATAAAAGATCCCAGACATTTTCCATACACACAAAAAGCATATTTCTCTCAAATGTTGTGCACAAATTTGTTTATGCCCCTAGGTGAGCATTTCTCCTTTGCCAAGATAATCCATCCACCTGACAGGTGTGGCATATCAAGAAACTGATTAAACAGCATGATCATTACACAGGTGCCACAGATGTCTACATTTGAGGGAACGTGCAATAGGCATGCTGACTGCAGGAATGTCCACCTGCTGCCAAAGAATTGTTGCCAGATAATTGAATGTTCATTTCTCTACCATAAGCTGCCTCCAACATACATTTTTGAGAATTTGGCAGTATGTCCAACCAGCCTCACAACAGCAGACCACGTAACTACGCCAGCACAGGACCTCCACATCCGGCTTCTTCACCTGCGGGATCATCTGAGACATGCCACCTGGAAAGCTGATGAAACTGAGGAGTAGTTCTGAGGAGTAGTTCTGTCTAATAAATTATTTTTGTGGGGTTAAACTCATTCTGATTGTTTGAGCCTGGCTTCCCAGTGGGTGGGCCTAGCTCCCAAATGTATGTGGATACCGGTTCGTCGAACATCTCATTCCAAAATCATGGGCATGGACCTGACTTTGTGCATGGGGGATTTGTCATGCTGAAACAGGAAAGGGCCTTCCCCAGACTGTTGCCACAAAGTTGGAAGCACAGAATTGTCTAGAATGTCATTGTATGCTGTAGCGTTAATATTTCCCTTCACTAGAACTAAGGAGCCTGAACCATGAAAAACAGCCCGAGACCATTATTCCTCCTCCACCAAACTTTACCATTTGGCCTATGCGTTTGGGCAGGTAGCGTTCTCCTGATATACGCCAAACCCAGATTCATCCGTCGGACTGCCAGATGGTGAAAACTTGTTTCCACTGCTCCAGAGTCCAATGTCGGCGAGTTTTACACCACTCCAGCCAACATTTAAATCAAATCAAATTGTATTGGTCACATACACATAGTTAGCAGATGTGACATTGTTTAAAGTGACTAGTGATACATTTATTAAAGTTCATGAAAATAAATGGCTAGCCAGCTACTTAACCCTGTTGCCCAAAGCTAATGTTATAAGCAGCCAGCTAGCTCATCTGGCTAGTGAGGCTCGACCGGTCCGGGTTGTGTTGTGAAGATAGCCAATAAGGATTAGGGACAATAGTGGAATTTGCGGTTTGCCTTCAAAATAAAAGTATGTAATTGAAAGTGATGCAAATTAATGCAAATAGTAGAATTATGCCATACTTTAATTTTGAAGGCTAATCGTAAATTCCACTTGTGGCTAATCCTTATTGTGGTTAGCTTCATATACAGTGCCTTGCGAAAGTATTCGGCCCCTTGAACTTTGCGACCTTTTGCCACATTTCAGGCATCAAACATAAAGATATAAAACTGTATTTTTTTGTGAAGAATCAACAACAAGTGGGACACAATCATGAAGTGGAACGACATTTATTGGATATTTCAAACTTTTTTAACAAATCAAAAACTGAATTGGGCGTTATTCAGCCCCCTTAAGTTAATACTTTGTAGCGCCACCTTTTGCTGCGATGACAGCTGTAAGTCGCTTGGGGTATGTCTCTATCAGTTTTGCACATCGAGAGATGTATTCCTCCTTGCAAAACAGCTCGAGCTCAGTGAGGTTGGATGGAGAGCATTTGTGAACAGCAGTTTTCAGTTCTTTCCACAGATTCTCGATTGGATTCAGGTCTGGACTTTGACTTGGCCATTCTAACACCTGGATATGTTTATTTTTGAACCATTCCATTGTAGATTTTGCTTTATGTTTTGGATCATTGTCTTGTTGGAAGACAAATCTCCGTCCAAGTCTCAGGTCTTTTGCAGACTCCATCAGGTTTTCTTCCAGAATGGTCCTGTATTTGGCTCCAACCATCTTCCCATCAATTTTAACCATCTTCCCTGTCCCTGCTGAAGAAAAGCAGGCCCAAACCATGATGCTGCCACCACCATGTTTGACAGTGAGGATGGTGTGTTCAGGGTGATGAGCTGTGTTGCTTTTACGCCAAACATAACGATTTATGATTCAATTTTGGTTTCATCTGACCAGAGCACCTTCTTCCACATGTTTGGTGTGTCTCCCAGGTGGCTTGTGGCAAACTTTAAACAACACTTTTTATGGATATCTTTAAGAAATGGCTTTCTTCTTGCCACTCTTCCATAAAGGCCAGATTTGTGCAATATACGACTGATTGTTGTCCTATGGACAGAGTCTCCCACCTCAGCTGTAGATCTCTGCAGTTCATCCAGAGTGATCATGGGCCTCTTGGCTGCATCTCTGATCAGTCTTCTCCTTGTATGAGCTGAAAGTTTAGAGGGACGGCCAGGTCTTGGTAGATTTGCAGTGGTCTGATACTCCTTCCATTTCAATATTATCGCTTACACAGTGCTCCTTGGGATGTTTAAAGCTTGGGAAATCTTTTTGTATCCAAATCCGGCTTTAAACTTCTTCACAACAGTATCTCGGACCTGCCTGGTGTGTTCCTTGGTCTTCATGATGCTCTCTGCGCTTTTAACGGACCTCTGAGACTATCACAGTGCAGGTGCATTTATACGGAGACTTGATTACACACAGGTGGATTGTATTTATCATCATTAGTCATTTAGGTCAACATTGGATCATTCAGAGATCCTCACTGAACTTCTGGAGAGAGTTTGCTGCACTGAAAGTAAAGGGGCTGAATAATTTTGCACGCCCAATTTTTCAGTTTTTGATTTGTTAAAAAGGTTTGAAATATCCAATAAATGTCGTTCCACTTCATGATTGTGTCCCACTTGTTGTTGATATCTTTATGTTTGAAGCCTGAAATGTGGCAAAAGGTCGCAAAGTTCAAGGGGGCCGAATACTTTTGCAAGGCACTGTATTATGCTCTTCTAATTAGCTTTGCAGCACTCACCATTGACTATAGCCCTCTCTGAATCTCTGCAACTAAAGTGGGGGGGGAGGAGTACTTTACAGTCATACTTTTTGTCGACATTACAGTCATAACTGCAGCACTAAATATCAGGGTGTTACCGTATGTAAATATTAGCATAACAGTGCAGTTCAAGAAAAGTTAATAAAAGTAACACAATAAAATAACAATAACGAGGCTATATACAGTGGGTACTGGTACCGAGTCAATGTGCGGGGGTACAGGTTAGTCAAGGTAATTTGTACATGCAAGTAGCAGCAGTGTAAAAAACAAATGGAGGGGGGTGTCAATGTAAATAGTCTGGGTGGCCATTTGATTAATTGTTCAGCAGTTTTATGGCTTGGGGGAAGAAGCTGTTAAGGAGCCTTTTGGTCCTAGACTTGGCGCTCCGGAACTGCTTGCCGTGCGGTAGCAGAGAGAACAGTCTATGACTTGGGTGACTGGAGTCTTCAAATATTTTTGGGGCTTTCCTTTGACCCCACCTAGTATATAGGTCATGGATGGCCGGAAGCTTGGCCCCAGTGATGTACTGGGCCGTTCGCATTACCCTCTGTAGCGCCTTACGGTCAGATGCTGAGCTGTTTCCATACCAGGCAGTGATACAACCGGTCAGGATGCTCTCTGGTGCAGCTGTAGAACTTTGAGGATCTGGGAACTCATGCCAAATCTTTTCATTCTCCTGAGGGGGAAAATGTGATGTTGTGCCCTCTTCAAGACTGTCTTGGTGTGTTTGGACCATGATAGTTCGTTGGTGATGTGGACACCAAGGAACTTGAAACACTCGACCCACTCCACTACAGCCCTGTTGACGTTAATGTGGGCTTGTTCGGCCCACCTTTTCCTGTAGCCCTAGATCTGCTCCTTTGTTTTAATCACATTGAGGGGGAGGTTGTTGTCCTGCCACCACACTGCTAGGTCTCTGACCAACTCCCAATAGGATGTCTCATCATTGTCGGGTATCAGACCTACCACTGTTGTCGTCAGCAAACTTAATGATGGTGTTGGAGTTGTGTTTGGCCACGCAGTCGTGGGTGTACAAGAGGGGACTAAGCACACACCCCTGAGGGGCCCCGGTGTTGAGGATCAGCGTGGCTGACGTGTTGTTGCCTACCCGTCAGAATGTCCAGGATCCAGTTGCAGAAGGAGGTGTTTAGTCCCAGGGTCCTTAGCTTAGTGATGAGCTTTGTGGGCACTATGGTGTTAAACACTGAGCTGTAGTCAATGAACAGCATTCTCACCTATGTGTTCCTTTTGTCCAGGTGGGAAAGGGCAGTGTGGAGTGCGATTGAGTTTGCTTCATCTTTTGGGGCGGTATGTGAATTGAAGTGGGTCTAAGGTATCTGGGATGATGCTGTTGATGTGAGCCATGACCAGTCTTTCAAAGCACTTCATGGCTACCGACGTGAGTGCTACGGGGCGGTAATCATTTAGGCAGGTTACCTTTGCATCCTTGGGCACAGGGACTATGGTGGTCTGCTTGAAACATGTAGGTATTACAGACTCGGTCAGGGAGAGGTTGGAAATGTCAGTGAAGACACTTGCTTGGAGTACACATCCTGCTAATCCGTCTAGCCCCGCGGCTTTGTGAATGTTAACCTTTGTGAATGTTAAGGTCTTGCTCACATCAGCTGCCGGGAGCATTATCACACAGTCATCTGGAACAGCTTGTCCCCTCATGCATGCTTCACTGTTGCGTGCCTCGACGCGAGCATAAAAGGCATTTAGCTCGTCTGGTAGGCTTGCATCACTGGGCAGCTCGTGGCTCGTTTTCCCTTTATAGTCCGTATTAGTTTAAGTCATGCCACATCTGACGAGCGTCAGAGCCAGTGTAGTAGGATTCAATCTTAATCCTGTGTTGACCCTTTGCCTGTTTGATGGTTCGCCTGAGGGCGTAACGTGATTTCTTCTAAGCATCCGGATTAGTGTCCAGCTCCTTGAAAAAGGCAGCTGTCGCCTTTAGCTTGATGCGGATGTTGCCTGTAATCATTAATGCACTTATTGATGAAGTCGATGAGTGACTGAGGTGGTATACTCCTCAATGCCGTTTAATGAATTCCGGAACATATTCTAGTCTGTGCTAGCAAAACAGTCCTGTAGTGTAGCATCCGCGACATCTGAACACTTCTGTATTGAGCGAGTCACCGGTACTTCCTGCTTTAGTTTTAGCTTGTAATGGGAAACCAGGAGGATAGAATGGGAAATCAGGAGGATAGAATTATGGTCAGGTTTGCCACATGTAGGGCGACCTTCTCTTCCAATACGGTTAAGAAGGCAAGGAGATGAATTGCAGAAAGACGAGTTGAGCCAATTAAATTCCTAAATTCAAAGGCCTAGATTCAATCAAAATGTGCGTTAACCCGTGTTGGATGACATCTGCAAAGCTGATGTTTTGGCAGTGTCGGAGGTGTGAATGCGGTATGAGCTGACATATCGGTGAGCGGCTGCTACTGCATTATAAGTTCAAAACGGCATTATACAGTGTAGACTGTGTCGCTGATCGAATGACTTGAATGTAATAAATAATAAGACACTCATCTAAAGTGAATCGGTGCCGCTCCCCCATATTCCTCCTCCTTAAGTTTACGAAGCACTGTCCTCATCCTCTTGTGGGCATGATTGATGCATTCTAATTTCCCTAACTCAATGCCTGGGAAGCAATCTAATTTGACAACTGCCTTGTATGCAGTACTGTCACCATCTGACAGCATCATATTATGCTCTTCTTCTCTAATTAGCTTTGCAGCACTCTCCATTGACTATAGCCCTCTCTGAATCTCTGCAACTAAAGTGGGGGGGGGGGGGGGTACTTACTATGATGTCTGTCGACATTACAGTCATAACTGCAGGACTAAATATCAGGGTGTTACCGTATGTAAATATTAGCATAACAGTGCAGTTCAAGAAAAGTTAATAAAAGTAACACAATAAAATAACAATAACGAGGCTATATACAGGGGGTAATGGTACCGAGTCAATGTGCGGTGGTACAGGTTAGTCAAGGTAATTTGTACATGTAGGTAGGGGTGAAGTGACAATGCATTGATAATAAACAGCAAGTAGCAGCAGTGTAAAAAACAAATGGATTATCTCTAATTTGTATCCCCTGTAGCTTTAGAATCGTAGCAAAATTGGTTCCCGTTTGGGTCAACCAAAAACACCCTATTGATTAGTTGACATATAGTATCTCCTCACTAGCCAGGCAATGGCTGCATGTTGCAGTTGGTGAGAAGCAAGTACAGCAACTTGAAGGCGACCTTTGATCACATTGTAAAGTTAATGCAGTCAACATGTAGGCACAAATGTAACACACTTTGAAAGGCAGTGACCAACTTTGGTTACCGACTTGACAAAATGGATCCGCCCGAAAGCGCCCAATAAAACTTCACCCATTCAAGTGTTTGAACTTGTAACACGGCAACGTCTAACGCGGCTGCATGGGATTTGCCGGATGATAAAGTCGGTGTGGTTCTGTTGCATCGAATGGCAATGTCCGCAATAGGTATAACACCGGGAGCCGCTTGTGGATTTGACAGCTCTAACGTAATTCCACCTCCGACACTCAAAACAACCGCTATGCAAAATGTCAGCTAAAGAGGATCTGATTGAATTAAGCCTTTACTTAGTGTCTATGCTGTTTTTTTTTAAACATTCAAGTATAAAAGACAAATTCATGTGTAATCTTTGTTTTTGTGTGTTTTTATCCCATACTAAAAAGGTACACATTTGGCAAATTCTTAATTATTCTAGCCTTTAGTAAGAAACAGTTAACATGGTTTAACATGATGCTTGTTTCATGACTTTCCCTCTGCATATGCCATATGTAAGCTGTAAAGTAAACATGCATGTCACTTAAAAACATTCTCAATCACTGAGATCATGATTGGCATCCACATGTCATTATGATTGTAATTATGTCAAGTTTGACGTTCTGATTGACACATGTCCATGTTACTCAGACCCGGCGCAGCAGGCCTCCCTGGATGCATGTCTGAAGCAGAAGGAGGAGGCGTGCCGGGAGGCGGAGCATTGTCGGGTGGAGGTGGAGCTACGATTGATGGATGTGAAGGAGAGTCTGAGGAAAGCAGAGGCGGGGCCTTTCGTTCTGGGCACCACATTGGACAGCAGCCTCCTGGACACACCCATGGTGTGTAGGTTAACACTGCCTATAAGAAATTTGCCCCTGGATGCTGATCGTGGGTAAATTTCGCATTTCCCCCACTTATGGTTAAGGACAGGCACCACAGGCTAATAGTTATTTTTTTCATTTACTCTAATCAGACTGAAACTTTACCAGTTGAAAGTATACATAAAAACAATATTTTTGTATTATGTTTTAGGTATTTAAAAATAAAATATGCAAATGAGCCAACATATTCCCTTATTTGCATGTTACAATAATCAGTTTTTCAACACATTGCTTCAAGGCAGAATATTTTTGTTTTATTGTGATAAGACAGTCAATGGTCAGACTTTTACAGAACAGCTTATCAAAATGTTGTAATTTCATGGAATTATTTTAAAAAACACTATTCACATGTATGCATATTTTGCATATAATTACATCATTGCAAGTTACAGTTGCAAAATATCCCAAAATTGGAAAATTGACAGATGGAAGCAAAATCACAATTTTTGCCTGTGGTGCCTGGTTTTAATATTAGGAATGGAGGAGGGGAAGCTGATCCTTGAACTGTACCTAGGGCAAACTTTACCCTGGATCCTGCATATACCAAAGAGTGTATCACAAAGCAGCGCCCTATACTACATACCTGGTTTGAGGAGTTAGAGTTGACCAAAGTTACCGCGCTAAATTAAACTCTGGATAATCTGTACCACGAAAGTGGCTCACCTTTTAGCCAGGTAAATTTCTAATGCAACGAATCCTTCAGAACTACCTGTAACCTGCTCCGGGGCAGGCTAATTCAGGGATAAATCCATTTATGGTGAGGACCAGTGAAATCAGATTCCCTCCCTCTCGCATATATTGTCATCGTCCCCTTCATTTGAGGTAGACGACTGATTTAAATATTTTATTAATCAAATGTGTTAAAAAAATAGTCATGTTAATACCTATCACAAACCATTCAGTAATGACAGAATGCATTTGAAACTTCATGCAGAGTAAAAATGTTCTGTCTAAAAATAATTATTTTATCGACATGAGTTGGAAAAAAGGAGCTTGTGCATTGAAAAGCACACCAAAGCAACCAAAGACAGCATTAAAAATGTATTCGGGATCGGTGTCCCATCCACGGGACGGTTAAGCTAACACAGGCTAATGTGATTAGCATGAGGTTGTAAGTAACAAGAACATTTCCCAGGACGGAGACATATCTGATATTGGCAGAAAGCTTAAATTCTTGTTAATCTAACTGCACTGTCCAATTTACAGAAGCTATTACAGTGAAAGAATACCATGCTATTGTTTGAGGAGAGTGCACAATTTTGAACATGAAAAGTTATTAATAAACAAATTAGGCACATTTGGCAGTCTTGATACAAATTTTTGAACAAGAATGGAATGGTTCATTGGATCAGTCGGAAACTTTGCACATACACTGCTGCCACTTAGTGGCCAAAATCTATATTCCACCTGGGCTGGAATAATACATTATGTCCTTTCTCTTACATTTTAAAGATGATGGTACAAAAAAATACAAAATAAGTTTTTTTCTTTGTATTATCTTTTACCATATCGATTGTGTTATATTCTTCTACATTCCTTTCACATTTCCACAAACTTCAAAGTGTTTCCTTTCAAATGGTACCAAGAATATGCATATACTTGCTACAGGCAATTAGATTTCGGCATGTCATTTTAGGCAAAAACTTTAAAAAGGAGAGGTTAACAATAAGTAATCAAATAATGATGGCACTTCTAAAAGCCAATTTCTCGCCATAGCCTGCTGAATTTGCAAGATAACATTTCTTTAATTTAAATTTTGGCACAAACAAATGTGGCAAAGAAACTCCTATTTATTGATGTTTCAGCATTGTCTCAATTAGTATATTCACAATGCTTCAAGGAGAGGGACGGAAGCTATACACGGGCAATACTAAGTTGCCTATAAGAACATCCAATAGTCAAAGGTTAATGAAATACAAATGGTATAGAGAAATAGTCCTATATTAACTACAACCTAAAACGAATTACCTGGGAATATTGAAGACTCATGTTAAAAGGAACCACCAGCTTTCATATGTTCTCATGTTCTGTGCAAGGAACTTAAACGTTAGCTTTCTTACATGGCACATATTGCACTTTTACTTTCTTCTCCAAAACTTTGTTTTTGCATTATTTAAACCAAATTGAAATGTGTTTCATTATTTATTTGAGGCTAAATTGATTTTATTGATGTATCATATTAAGTTAAAATATTTGTTCATTCAGTATTGTTGTAATTGTCATTATCGGCTTTTTTTGGTCCTCCAATAATCGGTATCGGTGTTGAAAAATCATAACCGATCGACCTCTAGTCTCAATGAAGAGTTTGGCGTTCGACTAGCCACATGCGACATGCATGTGCAGTTACAAGCCAACTGGAGTTAGCGGCTGGCAGACGAGCAATATCCAACGTCGTAATACGGATGAAGCCTGAGCTGGAATGTGAAGCTAACTGAATCTAGGAATCTTGAGAAAACCCTGAGTAGATCTAGCTTGCATTGCAGTATGCCCCTCAGCATCACTAAGTTAACTAGCTATCTTTGATAAGCATTCAGTTCTTGACTTTCTTGTTACAGGCGAAAGCAGCATCCATGGGTCCCCCACAGACTCCCTCTCCCCCCACAAACTATGGGGACTCAGCTCCTGTCAACTCCGCCACCGCGCTAAAGAATAGACCCCTGTCAATCATGGCATCCAGCAAAGGCAACGTCCTGCAGAAGGCTAAGGTCAGAGGTTATTGTCCGTCCCCCCCACCCACAGGCATTTGAGTACTTTATTTGGATCTATAATGAAGGAGAACCCACATTTTAAAAGGTTATTGATGTATGCACTTTTTGAGTTGGATGGATGTCCTTTGGTTGGTGGACCATTGGTTGGTGGACCATACACTGATTGAAGTGGATTTAACAAGTGACATCAATAAGGGACCATAGCTTTGACCTGGAATCACCTGGTCAATCAGTCATGGAAAAAACAGGTGTTCTTAATGTATTGTATGTTGTTGATATAATCACACACAAACACATTTTACTGATTTACTCACACACATACAGTGGCAAGAAAAAGTATGTGAACCCTTTGGAATTACCTGGATGTCTGCATAAATTTGTCATCTAAGTCACAACAATAGACAAACATATTGTTCTTAAACTAATAGCACAGAAGTTATTGTATTTTTCCATATTGAATACATCATTTAAACATTCAGTGCAGGTTGAAAAAAGTATGTGAACCCCTAGGTTAATGACTTCTCCAAATACTTATTGGAGTAAGGAGTCTGCTAACCTGGAGTCCAATCAATGAGATGAGATTGGAGATGTTGGTTAGCGCTGCCTTGCCCTGTAAAAAACACTCAAAAAATTTGAGTTTGCTATTCACGAGAAGCATTGCCTGGTATCAACCATGCCTCGAACAAAAGACATCTCAGAAGACTTAGAATTGTTGACTTGCATAAAGCTAGAAAGTGTTACAAAAGTATCTCTAAAAGCCTTGATATACATCAGTCCAAGGTAAGACAAAGTGTCTATAAATGGAGAAAGTTCAGCACTGTTGCTACTCTCCCTAGGAGTGGCCGTCCTGCAAAGAGGACTGCAAGAGTACAGCGCAGAATGCTCAATGAGGTTAAGAAGAATCCTAGTGTCAGCTAAAGACTTACAGAATTCTCTGGAACATGCTAACATCTCTGTTGACGAGTCTACGATACGTAACACACTAAAAAATAATGGTGTTCATGGGAAGACACCACGGAAGAAGCCACTGCTGTCCAAAAAAAACATTGCTGCACGTTTGCAGTTTGCAAAAGTGCACTACTGGCCAAATATTCTGTGGACAGATGAAACTAAAGTTGAGTTGTTTGAAAAGAACACACAACACTGTGTGGAGAAAAAAGGCACAGCACACCACACCAACATCAAAACCTCATCCCAATTGTAAAGTATAGTGGAGGGAGCATCATGGTTTGGTGCTGATTTGCTGCCTCAGGGCCTAGACAGCTTGCTATTATCGACAGGAAAAAATCCCAAGTTTATCAAGACATTTTGCAGGAGAATGTTTGGCTATCGGTCCGCCAATTGAAGCTCAACAGAAGTTGGGTGATGCAACAGAACCATGACCCAAAACACAGAAGTAAATCAACAACAGAATGGCTTCAACAGAAGAAAATACGCCTTCTGGAGTGGCCCAGTCATGACCTGACCTGACCTCAACACGATTGAGATGCTGTGGCATGACCTCGAGCAGTTCACACCAGACATCCCAAGAATATTGCTGAACTGAAACAGTTTTGTAAAGAGGAATGGTCCAAATTCCCACCTGACCGTTGTGCAGGTCTGATCCGTTACTGCTGCCAAAGGAGGGTCAACCAGTTATTAAATCCAAGGGTTCACTTTTTCCACCCTGCACTGTGGATGTTTACACGGTGTGTTCAATAAAGACTTGAAAACGTATAACTGTTTGTGTTATTAGTTTAAGAAGATTGTGTTTGTCTATTGTTGTGACCTAGATGAATTTCAGATCCAATTTTATGACCAATTTATGCAGAAATCCAACTATTTCATAATGGTTCACATACTTTTTCTTGCCACTGTACATTTACTCTGACTTAGTACTATTCTTACACTGGCCAGAGGAAAGGAGGCAAAATGCAAGACTGCCTCTGAGATTGACATCCTTTAAAGCAGTGGTTCTCAAACCTCTCCTCAGGGACCCCCAGCCATTCCATGCATTTGATTTATTCTAGCACATCTGATTCAACTTATCAAGCTCTTGACTAGTTGAGTGAATCAGATGAGCTAGTTCGGCGCTACAACAAGTGTGAAAACGTCTGGAGGTCCCTGAGGAGAGGTTTGAGAACCAGTACTTTAAATCAGTGGTCACCAATCAGTCAATCTACAAACATTTCTGTGGAAATCCAACGATTAAAGCCTTGAGCTTCTATTTTTTTTTTTCTCTCGTCTTGGGCTGTTGGAGGTAGGTGTACTTGAATCAACTGCCCTACACGCCGGGTAGGAAAAGTGTCCCCATTTTTAACCATTTGATTTGGACATGGAGAGCTAAATCAAAGCACCTACTACTGACCAATCGGATAGCTCAAATCACTGTGCCTGCAGCTTCCACAACCCCACCCACAGCAAAGTTGATACTAGCCTTTGTGAGATTTCATAACTTTTTAAAACCATGACCAGAGAGAGACAGTCAAAGAAAACAGCAAAGAGTGAGTTTGTGTTTAAGTTTTTATTCAGCACTGTCACCACTGTTTTTTTCCAACACCTTTACAAATGTGCTTCTCCCTACAACCAGCACTACAGCTGCATTGAATGTGTAGCCAAGTATATTGATAGGCCTGCATTTTTATTATTAGCGACTCGTCGTGTCTATTTTAATATTGAGGAATATTTAACTTCAAAGGAACAACAACATTCATTTGTGTATGAGACAGAAATGTGGTTCTTCTCGAGTTTCGTCATCAGGCGGAAGACATTGTCATTGACATTGTCCCTTCTCTCTGGTCAATCTCACCGGTGGGAGAGAGCAGGGACTTTGAGAGGCGAACCCTCTGCTGTTCTCTCCCTCCCTCTGCTGAGACTGACCATCAGCTGCATGCAGTTACCATTAGTCTGGTAAAATAAAAAAGTACATTATTTAAATGTATGCTCAGCAGTGCCTCGCAAGTAATAAAACTGATCAATTTTGTTATCATGTAGCTCAAGTTTTGAAATATAATATAGTCTGAGAAGAACAATATTGTCAGGGCAAGCATAGCCAATATGCTGTGATAATGTATTAGGCCTACTGCACAAACCTCATTCCTGCAGAACTGTTTTTATTAGGTTAATGCTGCATAGGTTTACATTTTTATATATCTGAGCGGTAGACCTCGACTTGCATTTTGACTCCGAAAGTGATCTTGACTCAAAAGGTTGGTGACCACCATTTTAAAGGCACAACTATTTGTGTTTTGAGCCTGTTGTCAGGGATAAGGCTGAAGAAATGTAACGTCTCAAATTAATTAATTGGAGCTATATGAAGAGCCATGAGAACAACTTAATAGCTTCAAACAATGTAAAATACAGAAACTATCACGGTTGGTATTAATGCTGTTCTCTCTGCACACACAGGAATGGGAGAAGAAATCCACCACCTAGGGGTGAGCAAGACTTTCCCTTTGATCTCTGATGACATTTGAGGTCATCATTATGACCCATGGCCAGGTCGGGTGCTATGCTTTGGCTGCACTGGGGGGCTAGGAAGTAAAGGACACCACCCTCACCACCTCCCTGCCCCTACACCTGCCTCTGTCCAACCAGAGAATAGGACAGAAACTAATGGCTCCACAGAAAGCCAATTAGAGACCAGGCACACCTGTCTACTGGAAAACCAATGCCACTGGACATTTCTAGATTTGAAAAATGATTTAAGTTGTTTTTTTTCCATAAAGTCACATTTTCATATTGCCACATTTTTAAAAAATGTTTAAAGAGGTTTTTTAATAATATACAGTATTATTTTTGGAAATATGGAGCCACTTTCCTCTTACACCAGCATGCCACAGGGGACGACCCCCCTACCATGTCTACCATTTGGTACAGGCTGATAGCCAAGATGTAAATACATATTACACTGTTCTGTTTACTTTTTTACTTGTATGCTAGCTAAAACTTGCACTTTTATTAAAATAAAAAAACTTAGTACTGACATAAATACTGGCTTGCTGATACATTTTATGTGCATTTCATAATGGAATTTAATTTCAAGTTGCCGGCACAGTCAAATGGGTCTTCATGAACACTCTTCTATTTATAAATTCAGAACGTAAATCAGATTTTAAAAAGACAAACAATTCATACATCGTATCATACTCATGTTGACAAACACATTTCTCTGTATATAAACAAGTCATTTTTATATTTGCATACTGTAGCTACGAATATATATATTTTGTTTCAGTCAAAAAATACTCAAGTCTTCTTCTTTCCAGAAAGAAGATGCATTCAATCAATCAAATGTATTTATAAAGCACTTTTTACATCAACAGATGTCACAAAGTGCTATACAGAAACCCAGCCTAAAACAGCAAGCAATGCAGATGTAGAAGCATGGTGGCTAGGCAAGCACCCTAGAAAGGCAGGAAACAAGTAAGAATCCTAGAGAGGAACCAGGCTCTGATGGGTGGCCAGTCCTTTTCTGTTTGTGCCTGGTGGAGATTATAAGAGCACATGGCCATTTAAGGCCAGAATGTTCAAGCAGTTCAAACGTTATAGATGACCAGCAGGGTCAATAATAATCACAGTGCTTGTAGAGGGTGCAACAGGTCAGTTGGCTTTTCATAGCCGAGCATTCAGAGGTCAAGACAGCAGGTGCGGTAGAGAGAGAGAGAGAGTTAAAAACAGCAGGTCTGGGATAAGGTAGCACGTCCAGTGAACAGGTCAGGGTTCCCTAGCCGCATGGCAGAACCGTTGAAATTGTAGCAGCAGGGTGACCAGGTGGACTGGGGACGGCCAGGATTCATCAGGATTCATCCAACTGACATTTACTCCTGAGGTGCTGACTTGCTGCACCCTCGACAACTACTGATTTTTTGACCATGCTGGTCATTTATGAAATTTTAAAATCTTGGCCATGTTCTGTTATAATCTCAACCCGGCACAGCCAGATGAGGACTGGCCACCCCTCATAGCCTGGTTCCTCTCTAGGTTTCTTCTTAGGTTTTGGTCTTTCTAGGGAGTTTTTCCTAGCCACCGTGCTTCTACACCTGCATTGCTTGCTGTTTGGGGTTTTAGGCTGGGTTTCTGTACAGCACTTTGAGATATCAGCTGATGTAAGAAGGGCTGTATAAATACATTTGATTTGATCAGGCCAGGAGGTCCTGAGGCATGATCCTAGGGCTCAGGTCCTCTGGGAGGGGAGGGAGAGAGCGAATTAGAGCGAGCATACTTAAATTCACAAGACAGGAGAATTACACCAGATATAACAGACTGAACCTTGTCCCCCGGCACATAGACTATTGCAGCATAGATACTGGAAACTGAGACGGGTGGGTCGGGGGACGCTGTGGCCCCTTCCAACGATACCCCCGGACAGGGCCAACCAGGCAGGATATAACACCACCCACTTTGTCAAAGCACAGCTCCCACACCACTAGAGGGGTATAGCCCATGAAAATCTTCTCCACCGCACAAACCCAAGGTGGCGCAAAACCGGACAGGAAGATCACGTCTTTGATTCAACCCACTCAAGTGACGCACCCCTCCTAGGGACGGCATGGAAGAGCACTAGTAAGCCAGTGACCCAGCCCCTGTAATAGGGTCAGAGGCAGAGAATCTCTGGAGAGCGACAGCAAGGGCAGTTCGTTGCTCCAGTACCTTGCCATTCACCTTTGCGCCCCTGGGCCAGACTACACTCAATCATAGAACCTACTGAAGAGATGAGTCTTCAGTAAAGACTTAAAGGTTGAGAATGAGTCTGCAAAGGCAGATCATTCCATAAAAATTGAGCTCTATAGGAGAAAGCCCTGCCTCCAGCTGTTTGCTTAGGGACAATAAGGAGGCCTGCGTCTTGTAACCGTAGGGTACGTGTAGGTATGTACGGCAGGACCAAATCGGAGAGATAGGTAGTAACAAGCCCATGTAATGCTTTGTAGGTTAGCAGTAAAACTTAAAATCAGCCCTAGTTTAACAGGAAGCCAATGTAGAGGCTAGCACTGGAGTAATATGATTCATTTTTGAAGTTCTAGACAGGATTCTAGTAGCCGTGTTTAGCACTAAATGAAGCTTATTTAGTGATTTATCCGGGGAGCCTGAGAGTAGCGGATTGCAGTAGTCTAACCCAGAAGTGACAAAAGCATGGATTAGCGTTTATGCATAATTTTTTTAACAAAAAGCTTCAGGTTTTTGCAATGTTACGAAGATGGAAAAAAGCTGTCTTTGAAATATTCTTGATATGTTCGTCAAAAGAGAGATCAGGGTCCAGTGTAACGCCGAGGTCCTTCACAGTTTTATTTGAGGAGACTGTACAACCATCAATATTAATTGTCTGATCCAACAGCAGATCTCTTTGTTTCTTGGGACCTAAAACTAGCATCTCTGTTATGCCCAAGTTTAAAAGTTTTAAAAAATGTGTCTGAATACCCATACTAGCGTACTACATACTTAAACTGCATTCTATATACTCATCGTCGCATACTATTTAGCACATACCATTTATTCAAAGTATGCAGTTTTCCACGTCCGCAACACCTGATTGACTGAGTAGGTGGGGCGGGGCCGAGTGCGGGTGAAATTTTCCAAATTCAACAGACATGCATCGCATTAACCAGCCTGATAATAGCTGCTTTCCAATTTGATTAATTTCTCTACTCTGAATACAATAGGAATACTCAGGCTGGTTACAGGCAGACTATCACATACAAACAATACCGTAGTAGACCATCTATCCGATTTAAATAGGCTTAACACAAACAGATAATTTGGTTCCATTTCAATATATTTGTTATTGAAACCAAAGTGCTGTAACATATATAAATTAAATAAAAAAATACCCACACCAAATGTTCAACTCAAAAGACCATTGCACATAAAAACGTGGACAGTCGGGTGGGTGCATCGCAAATTTAGAACCGCTGGACAGCAACATAAACGAGAGCACTGGTTATTGGATATGAGATCAGAATGACTGCTAAGGCTTGATCCATAAAACAGGTCGCAGTGGTGGGTGGTATATGGAGCATTGGTGACAAAACAGATGGCACTGTAATAGTCTGCATCCAGTTTGCTAAGTAGAGTGTTGGAGGCTATTTTGTAAATGACGTCGCCGAAGGATCGGTAGCGCCCTTAACCACTGCGCCACCCGGGAGGTTTGTTAACACAGTGTCCAAAGAAGGGATGTATACAGAATGGTGTTGTCTGCGTAGAGGTGGATCAGGGTTTCACCTGCAGCAAAAGCGACATCGTTGATACATACAGAGAAAAGAGTCTGCCCGGGAATTGAGCCATGTGGTACCCCCATAAAGACTGCCAGAGGTCCGGACAACAGTCCCTCCGATTTGAGAACTAGTTGGTGAACCAGGCGAGGCAGTCATTTGAGAAAGGCTGCCGATAAGAATACAGTGATTGACAGAGTCGAAAAGCTTGGCCAAGCCTTGGTCGATGAAGACGGCTGCACAGCACTGTCTTATCGATGGCGGTTATGATATCGTTTAGTACCTTAAACGTGGCTGAGGTGCACCCTTGACCAGCTCGGAAACTGGATGGCACAGCGGAGAAGGTACAGTGGGATTTGAAATGGTCGGTGATCTGTTTATTAACTTGGCCTTTGAAGACTTTAGAAAGGCAGGGCAGGGCAGGATGGATATAGGTCTATAACAGTTTGGGTCTAGAGTGTCATCCCCTTTGAAGATGGGGATGATCTCCGCAGCTTTCCAATATTTAGGGATCTCGGACGATACGAAAGAGAGGTTGAACAAACTGGTAATAGGGGTTGCAACAATGGCGGAGGTTAATTTTAGAAAGAGAGGAACCAGATTGTCTAGCCCAGCTGATTTGTACAGGTCCAGGTTTTGCAGCTCTTTCAGAACATCTGCTTTCTGAATTTGAGTGATGGAGAAGCTGGGAAAGCTTGGGCAAGTAGCTGCGGGGGGTGCGGAGCTATTGGCCGGGGTTGGTGTAGCCAGGAGGAAAGCATGGCCAGCCATGGAGAAATGCTTATGGAAATTCTTGATTATTCATGGAATTTTCAGTGGTGACAGTGTTTCCTAGCCTCAATGCAGTGGGCAGCTTGGAGGAGGTGCTCTTATTTTCCATGGACTTTACAGTGTCCCTAAACGTTTGAGTTAGAGCTACAGGATGCAAATTTCTGTTTGAAAACGCTAGCCTTTGCTTTCCTGACTGACTGTGTGTATTGGTTCCTGACTTCCCTGAAAAGTTGCTTATCGCGGGGACTATTCGATGCTAGTGCAGTCCGCCACAGGATGTTTTTGTGCTGGTCGAGGGCAGTCAAGTCTGGAGTGAACCAAGGGCTATATCTGTTCTAAGTTCTACATTTTTTGAATGGGGAATGCTTGTTACTTTTATTACTTTTAAATAACGACCAGGCATCCTCGACTTACGGGTGAGGTCAATATCCTTCCAGGATACCCGGGCCAGGTCGATTAGAAAGGCCTGCTCGCAGAAGTGTTTTAGGGAGGGAGCGTTTGACATTGTTGAGTGGTGGTTGTTTGACCGCGGACCCACAGCGGACGCCGGCAATGAGGCAGTGATCGCTGAGATCCTGATTGAAAACAGCAGAGGTGTATTTGGAGGGCAATTTGGTCAGGATAATATCACCTAACAGAACCAACTCTGAAGATAGATGGGGGGCAATCAATTCACATATGGTGTCCACGGCACAGCTGGGAGCTGAGGGGGGTCTATAACAGGTGGTAACAGTGAAATACTTATTTCTGGAATGATTCATTTTTTAAATTAGAAGCTCAAACTGTTTGGGCATAGACCTGGAAAGTATGACAGAACTTTGCAGGCTCTCTGCAGTATATTGCAACTCCTCCTCCTTCTATCTTGACGGAAAATGTTGTAGTTGGGGATGGAAATCTCAGAATTTTTGGTGGCCTTCCTAAGCCAGGATTCAGACACGGCAAGGACATCAGGGTTGGCGGAGTGTGCTAAAGCAATGAGTAAAACAAACTTAGGAAGGAGGCTTCTGATGTTAACATGCATGAAACCAAGGCTTTTTCGGTTACAGAAGTCAACAAATGAGAGTGCCTGGGGACATGCAGGGCCTGGGTTAACCTCCCCATTACCAAGGAACAGAGGAGGAGTAGAATGAGGGTACGGCTAAAGGCTATCAAAACTGGTTGTCTAGTGGGTGGGGGACAAAGAATAAAAGGAGCAGATTTCTGGGCGTGGTAGAATAGATTCAGGGCATAATGTACAGACAGGGGTATGGTGGGGTGCGGGTACAGTGGAGGTAAACCCAGGCATTGAGAGAAGATAAGAGAGGTTGCTTCTCTGGACAGTGAAGCCGCTGAGTAGTCTTTACTATGCTAGCAAAGGGGAGACACAGCGTTTAAACTTAGCAGGCCGGGGCTAGTAGAAGCGTCTGCTCCGACGTCCGGCAAATGCCGGTTGAGGGCACAGCGGATATTACGTCAGCAAGACCAGTCGTGGTGATACGACGGGGAACCGTGTCGACAAAGGGTCCAGGCCAATTGGCGAAAGAGGTATTGTAGTTCTAGTAATTTTGTTTGCTAGCCGGGAGATGCGCCTGGCTCGCGGCTAACTGGTGCTAGCTTCGGGACAGGGTTTTAGCCACTATAGCCCCTCGGTAGCAGCTAGCTAGCAGTGATGATCCGATGCAAAGGTCCAGCTTACGGCAAGGTGGAGTAGTGGATTCTAGCCGTGTTGGGGTAGAGTCCGGGAGGCATCAGCTATATAGCCTAGTGATCATTGAGCGGGCTGGGAGGTGGGCCTGGCTCAGAGCTAGCGTTGGGGCTGGGCCACTCGGTGGCAGCAAGCTAGCTGTGATGATCAGGACTAATGGTCCAGGGACTACTGGTAGGAATCTGGTGTTGTAGTGGAGAAAACAATCCGATACTGTCAGGCTGGCAAGTATTATCCAGGCTAAAAGTGTCTGGTGTCTGTGCAGAAGGTAAAGGCCGCTAGCAGTGACTGACAATGACTAAATAGCTAGTAGCTAATTAGCTGGTTAGCTTCTGATGGCTAGCTTCTGATGGAGGTTCTGGCTATGAGGTCTAAAAATAGCGGATCCGAATCACATTGGATGAGGCGGGTTACCGGAAGGTATATTTAACTTAAAAAATGGAAAAGAGATTGAACATATATTGAAAAATATACAAAAAAAAATGTACATGGGAGAACAACAAACCAAACTACGCCATCTTGGATCTCTTCTGGGAAGGCTTCCACTAGATGTTGGAACATTACTGCAGGGACTTGCTTCCATTCAGCCGCATTAGTGCCGTCGGGCACGGATGTTGGGCTATTTGGCCTAGCTCGCAGCCGGCATTCCAATTCATCCCAAAGGTGTTTGATGGGGTTTCTGTATGGACCATTTCTGTATGGACCTGGCTTTGTGCACAGGGGCATTGTCATGCTGAAACAGGAAAAGGCCTTCCCCAAACTGTTGGCACAAAGTTGGAACCACAGAATTGCCTAGAATGTAATTTTATGCTGTAGCGTTAAGATTTCGCTTCACCGGAACTAAGGAGACTAGACCAAACCATGAAAAACAGCCCCAGACCATTATTCCTCCTCCAGCCGATGCGTGGCATTGCGCATGGTGATCTTCGGTTTGTGTGCCACTGCTCGGCCAAGGAATCCCATTTCATACCAATGTTTTCCTATGGAGATTGCATGGCTGTGTGCTCAATTTTATACACCTGTCAGCAATGGATGTGACTGAAATAACCAAATCCACTCATTTGAAGGGGTGTCCACATACTTTTGTATATATGGTGTCTTAAACATTCTATTTTCACATACTGAGAATGCGTGATTGTGTGGTTTCCCGCAATTTGTTGATTTTGGTAGCGCATTCCTATATCTAAACTCAGCAAAAAAATAAACGTTCTTTCACTGTCAACTGTGTTGATTTTCAGAAAACTTAACGTGTAAATATTTGTATGAACATAAGAATCAACAACTGAGACAAACTGAACAAGTTCCACAGACATGTGACTAACAGAAATGGAATAATGTGTCCCTGAACAAAGGGGCGGTCAAAATCAAAGTAACAGTCAGTATTTGGTGTGGCCACCAGCTGCGTTAAGTACTGCAGTGCATCTCCTCCTCATGGACTGCACCAGATTTGCCAGTTCTTGCCCTGAGATGTTGCCACTCTTCCACCAAGGGACCTGCAAGTTCCCGGATATTTCTGGGGGGAATGGCCCTAGCCCTCACCCTCCATTCCAACAGGTCCCAGATGTGCTCAATGGGATTGAGATCCGGGCTCTTCGCTAGCCATGTCAGAACACTGACAGTCCTGTCTTGCAGGAAATCACGCACAGAACGAGCAGTATGGCTGGTGGCATGTCATGCTGGAGGGTCATGTCAGGATGAGCCTGCAGGAAGGGTACCACATGAAGGAGGAGGATGTCTTCCCTATAACGCACAGTGTTGAGATTGCCTGCAATGACAAGCTCAATCCGATGATGCTGTGACACATCGCCCCAGACCATGACGGGCTGAGCGGGACCTCCAAATCGATCCCGCTCCAGAGTACAGACCTCGGTGTAACGCTCATTCCTTCGACGATAAACCCGAATCCGACCATCACCCCTGGTGAGACAAAACCGTGAATCGTCAGTGAAGAGCACTTTTTTCCAGTCCTGTCTGGTCCAGCGACAGTGGGTTTCTGCCCATAAGCGACCTGGTTGTCAGGGATGTCTGGTGAGGACCTGCCTTACAACAGGCCTACAAGCCCTCAGTCCAGCCTCTCTCAGCCTACTGTGGATAGTCTGAGCACCGATGGAGGGATTGTGCGTTCCTGGTGTAACTCGGGCAGTTGTTGCCATCCTGTACCTATCCCGCAGGTGTGATGTTCGGATGTACCGATCCTGTGCAGGTGTTGTTACACGTGGTCTGCCACCGCGAGGACGATCAGCTGTCCGTCCTGTCTCCCTGTAGCTCTGTCTTAGTACGGACATTGCAATTTATTGCCCTGGCCACATCTGCCTCATTGCAGCATGCCTAAGGGACGTTCACGCAGATGAGCAGGGACCCTGGGAATCTTTCTGTTGGTGTTTTTCAGAGTCAGTAGAAAGGCCTCTTTAGTGTCCTAAGTTTTCATAACTGTGACCTTAATTGCCTATCGTCTGTAAGCTGTTAGTGTCTTGACGACCGTTCCACAGGTGCATGTTCATTAATTGTTTATTGTTCGTTGAACAAGCATGGGAAACAGTGTTTAAACCTTTAACAATGAAGATATGTGAAGTTATTTGGATTTTTATGAATTATTTTTGAAAGACAGGGTCCTGAAAAAGGGACGTTTCTTTTTTACTGAGTTTATGTGATATCAACAGTGAGGTATATTTTCTGCATGATTTAAATATTGACTGGCTCTCATCAAGCTGCCTACTCAAGAAAAACCTTAAAACTGTAGTGCCTGCAACCTGGTTCAGGTTGTCAGTCTACCGACCAGGGTATTTACAAACAGCACAGGAATGAAATCATCAACATGTATTGATCACAGCTTTACTAATGCTGCAGAAATGTGCTTTAAAGTAGTATCCAAATCCATAGGATGTCGTGATCACATTATAATAGCCATATCTAGGAAAACCAAAATTCCAAAGGCTGGGCCTAATATAGTGTATAAGAGGTCATACAATACGTTTTGTAGTGATTCATATGATGATGATGTAAAGAATATTTACTGTTCTGTGGTGTGTAATGAGGAGCAACCAGACACTGCACTTGACACGTTTATGAAATAGCTTATTCTAGTTACTAATAAGCACACACCCATTAAGAAAATGATCTGTAAAAACTCTTAAATCCTCTTTGATTATGGTTATGGTTATGTTATGGTTGAGAGGGATGAGGCAAAAGGTATGGCAAATAAGCCTGTCAGACCAACTGATTGGCAAAGATATTTCTTAAATAAAGCTTTGGAGCACCTTAAATTACATTTTGGGGAAAAGGGCCAACTTGGCTCCATCATTCATTGAATCAGATGACTCATTTATCATAAAACCCAACTGATATTGCCAACTACTTTAATCACTTTTTCCTTGGCAAGATAAACAAACTTAGGGATGAAATGCCAGCAACAAACGCTGACACTACACATTTAAGTATATCTGACCAAATTATGAAAGACAGGAATTGTACTTTTGAAATCTGTAAAGTCCGTGTGGAAGAGGTGAAAAAATTATTGTTGTCTATCAACAATGACAAGCCACCGGGATCTGACAATCTGGATGGAAATAATAGCGTACGATATTGCCACATCTTCAATTTAAGCCTACTATAAAATGTGTGCCCTCAGGCCTCGAGGGAAGCTAAAGCCATTCCGCTACCTAAGAATAGTAAAGCCCCCTTTACTGGCTTAAATAGCCAACCAATCAGCCTGTTACCAACCCTTAGTAAACTTCTGGAAAAAATTGTGTTTGACCAGATACAATGCTATTTCACAGTAAACAAATTGAAAACAGACTTTCAGCATGCATATAGGGAAGGACACTCAACAAGCACAGAACTTACACAAATGACTGATGACTAGCTAAGAGGAATTGATGAAAAAATGATTGTGGGGGCTGTCTTGCTTGACATTATCGATGATAGTCTGCTGCTGGTAAAACGTATGTGTTATGGCTTTACACCCCCTGCTATAGTGTGGATAAAGAGTTACTTGTCTAACAGAACACAGTAGAAGCAATTCCCCAGGGTAGATGTTTAGGCCCCTTGATTTTTTAAATCTTTACTAATGACATGCCACTGGCTTTGAGTAAGGCCAGTGTGCCCATGTATGCGGAGGACTCAACACTATACACGTCAGCTACTACAGCGACTGCAACACTTAACAAAGAGCTGCAGTTAGTTTCAGAATGGGTAGGAAGGAATGTTAGTCCTAAATATTTCCAAAACTAAAAGCATTGTATTTGGAACAAATCATCCAAATAACCCTCAACTACATCTTGTAATGAACAATGTGGAAATGAAGCAAGTTGAGGTGACTAAACTGCTTGGAGTAACCCTGGATTGTAAAACTGTCATGGTCAAAACATATTGATTCAACAGGGGAAGTCTGTCCATAATAAAGTGTTGCTCTACCTTCTTAACAACACTATCAACAAGGCTGGTCCTACAAGCCCTGGTTGTCGCACCTGGACTACTGTACAGTGTGGCCAGGTGCCACAAAGAGGGACTTGGGGAAAATTGCAGTTGGCTCAAAACAGGGCAGCACGGCTGGCCCTTAAAAGTACACGGAGAGCTAACATTAATGACATGCATGTCAATCTCTCATGGCTCAAAGTGGTAGCGAGATGCAAACAGTAGAATCAGATTCAAAAAGCAGGTAAAAATACACCTTATGAAACAGCGGGGACTGTGAAGTAACACAAACAGGCACAGACACATGCATACACACATGATAACATACACACTATACATACACACGTACATATGGATTTTGTGTTGTAGATATGTGGTACTGGAGTATGGGCCTGAGGGCACACACTTAGTGTGTTGTGAATTCTGTAATTAATGTATTGTAATGTTTTTAAAATTGTACAACTGCCTTAATGTTGCCAGAGCCCTGGAAGAGTAGCTGCTGCCTTACCACTCCTGGGCTCTATGCTTCACAGTGGGAACCACACATGTAGAGATCATCTGTTCACCTACTTTGCGTCGGCGGTTGGACCAAAAATCAACTCATCAGACTCATCAGACCAAAGGACAGATTTCCACCAGTCCATTGCTTGTGTTACTTGGCCCAAACAAGTCTCTTCTTATTATTGGTGTCCTTTAATAGTGGTTTATTTGCAGCAATTCAACCATGTCGGCCTGATTCCCACAAGCTCCTCTGAACAGTTGATGTTGAGATGTGTCTGTTACTTGAACTTTGAAGATTTATTTGGGCTGCAATTTCTGAGGCAGGTAACTCTTATGAACCTATCCTCTGCAGCAGAGGTAACTCTGGGTCTTTCTTTCCTGTGGCGGTCTTCATGAGAGTCAGTATATACAGTACCCCAAACTTTTGAACGGTAGTGTATATTTAGGTGAAAGAACTGTGTGTGTATATACACTGCTCAAAAAATAAAGGGAACACTAAAATAACACATCCTAGATCTAAATGAATGAAATATTCTTAGTAACTACTTTATTCTTTACATCACACAAAAATTATCAATGGAAATCAAATGTATCAACCCATGGAGGTCTGGATTTGGAGTCACACTCAAAATGAAAGTGAAAAACCACACTACAGGCTGATCCAACTTTGATGTAATGTCCTTAAAACAAGTCAAAATGAGGCTCCGTAGTGTGTGTGGCCTCCATGTGCCTGTATGACCTCCCTACAACGCCTGGGCATGCTCCTGATGAGGTGGCGGATGATCTCCTGAGGGATCTCCTCCCAGACCTGGACTAAAGCATCCGCCAACTCCTGGACAGTCTGTGGTGCAACGTGACGTTGGTGGATGGAGTGAGACATGATGTCCCAGATGTGCTCAATTGGATTCAGGTCTGGGGAACGGGCGGGCCAGTCCATATCATCAATGCCTTCCTCTTGCAGGAATTGCTGACCCACTCCAGCCACATGAGGTCTAGCATTGTCTTGCATTAGGAGGAACCCAGGGCCAACTGCACCAGCATATGGTCTCACAAGGGGTCTGAGGATCTCATCTCAGTACCTAATGGCAGTCATGTACTCTGGCGAGCACATGGAGGCCCCCCAAAGAAATGCCCTCCCACACCATGACTGACCCATTGCCAAACCGGTCATGCTGGAGGATGTTGCAGGCAGCAGAACGTTCTCCACGGCGTCTCCAGACTCTGGCACATGTGCTCAGTGTGAACCTGCTTTAATCTGTGAAGAGCACAGGGTGCCAGTGGCGATTTGCCAATCTTGGTGTTCTCCGGCAAATGCCAAACATCCTGCACGGTGTTGGGCTGTAAGCACAACCCCCACCTGTGGATGTCGGGCCCTCATACCACCCTCATGGAGTCTGTTTTTGATCGTTTGAACAGACACATGCACATTTGTGGCCTGCTGGAGGTCATTTTGCAGGGCTCTGGCAGTGCTCCTCCTGCTCCTCCTTGCACAAAGGCGGAGGTAGCGGTCCTGCTGCTGGGTTGTTGCCCTCCTACGGCCTCCTCCACGTCTGCTGATGTACTGGCCTGTCTCCTGGTAGCGCCTCCATGCTCTGGACACTACGCTGACAGACACAGCAAACCTTCTTGCCACGGCTCGCATTGATGTTCCATCCTGGATGAGCTGCACTACCTGAGCCACTTGTGTGGGTTGTAGACTCCGTCTCATGCTACCACTAGAGTGAAAGCACCGCCAGCATTCAAAAGTGACCAAAACATCAGCCAGGAAGCATAGGAACTGAGAAGTGGTCTGTGGTCACCACCTGCAGAACCACTCCTTTATTGGGTGTGTCTTGCTAATTGCCTATAATTTCCACAGAAACATGTCAAACGTTTTTTATAATCAATCCTCAGGTTGTTTTTAAAATATATAATCAATAATATATCAACCGGGACAGTCACTTTTTCAATAGGAGAGGGAGAGACAATGGCTGCCCCACTCTGTTACGCAAGCAAAACTCTGCGAACACCCAGCTATCCACTGACGCGATGTTATCTTTCTCACTCATTTTTCAAAATAAAAGCCTGAAACTATGTCTAAAGACTGTTGACACCTTGAGGAAGCCATAGGAAAAGGAATCTGGTTGATATCCCTTTACATGGAGGCAAGGCATCCAACGGAACAGAGAGCTTTCAGGAAAAACAGCACTTCCTGGTTTGATTTTTCTCAGGTTTTTGCCTGCAGCATAAGTTCTTGGAAACTTTAGAGTGTTTTCTATCCTAATCTGACAATTATATGCATATTCCAGTTTCTGGGCCTGAGAAATAGGCAGTTTCAAATGGGTATGTTTTTTAGGCAAAAACGAAAATCCTGCCCCCTAAACTCAAGAAATATACACACCTGCTCCCCATTCACACCTGAGACCTTGTAACACTAACGAGTCACATGACACCGGGGAGGGAAAATGGCTAATTGGGCCCAATTTGGACATTTTCACTTAGGGGTGTACTCACTTGTTGCCAGCGGTTTAGATATTAATGGCTGTGTGTTGAGTTATTTTGAGGGGACAGCAAATTTACACTGTTATACAAGCTGGAAACTCACAACTTTACATTGTAGCAAAGTGTCATTTATACTCAAATATTTACAAAAATGTGAGGGGTGTACTCACTTTTGTGATATACTGTATATATATATATATATATATATATATATATATATATATATATATATATACACACAGTACCAGTCAAACATTTGGACACACCTTCTCATTTAAGGGATTTTCTTTATTTTTACTATTTTCTACATTGGAGACACCTATTACCATACCCCGTTCAAAGGTACTTACAGTTTCTTTCTTGCCCATTCACCTTCTGAATGGCACACATACACAATCCATGTCTCAAGGTTTAAAAATCCTTCTTAAACCAGTCTCCTCGCCTTTATCTACACTGATTAAATTGGATTTAACAAGTGACATCAATAAGGGATCATAGCTTTCACCTGGATTCACCTGGTCAGTTTATGTCATTGAAATAGCAGGTGTTCTAAATGTTTTGTATACTAAGTGTAGGTGGACGCACGTGCCATTTCGGCATCTTTGGAAAAAAATATTTTTGCCTGTTGTTCACATGCATATCTGCCTTCTCATTGGCAAGAATGGTGTCCCACCTGATCTGCCTCCTTCCGTCTGCCTCCCATTTTTGAGGACATGTATTTCCATTGGTAAAGCGGTCACTCGACTACGTTATCAATATAATACATAATCTTTGTTTTATACCTTTTATCTGTCCAACATTAATTAGAGTCCCACATGAAACACCGACCAACACTTTGGTTCCATCCCAGTTATATTAGTCTGGGGTTTGAATTACAAGGTTGCCCGAGGTCGGGATGCAGGACAAATTGGTCCAGTACAAGATAAATGAGGCATACAAACAGAAGTAGGCTAGGCTAGGCTCAAATCAATCAAACACACATTGTGGTATATATGCAGTAGCTCTTTTACTTATGGTTAAAAAAAATCCAATACACTACTGACTTTCTGGTTCCCTTATGGAAAATATGCTGCAGTATCATTTACACATTTAAAATAGCATTAAGAAAAAAGGTTTTGGGTACTGGTTGATACTTTAAAAAAACCACAACTACTACCAGGTAGCTTCCTCGCACAGGTAGCCTGGTGTGAAGTTTAAAATCTAAGACACTGCAAAATTTGCTATGGCGGATTTGATTGAATCCCGGCCTTCTGTAGGTATCAACTCCAAAATAAAAGTTCAACTAAGTTTCTCATTCAACATAGTTTTAATTCATTAAAGGGTTCAAATGCCTTCGCAAAAGGGATTACTTTTCTTATACACAGTGCTAACACAGCAAAGTCCCACAACAATAAAAAAAAACACACAGGGCTCATGTGACAAATGTGAAATGAAAAATAGATAAATAAATTACAGTTCATTAAAGAGAGAAGCAACAGTGAGGTCTAGAGAAAAATAAGTATACGGTTTAGTCATAAAATCAACAATATGTTACAATGTTTGATTTACAGTGCCTTGCGAAAGTATTCGGCCCCCTTGAACTTTGCGACCTTTTGCCACATTTCCGGCTTCAAACATAAAGATATAAAACTGTATTTTTTTGTGAAGAATCAACAACATGTGGGACACAATCATGAAGTGGAACGACATTTATTGGATATTTCAAACTTTTTTAACAAATCAAAAACTGAAAAATTGGGCGTGCAAAATTATTCAGCCTCCTTAAGTTAATACTTTGCAGCGCCACCTTTTGCTGCGATTACAGCTGTAAGTCGCTTGGGGTATGTCTCTATCAGTTTTGCACATCGAGAGACTGACATTTTTTCCCATTTCTCCTTGCAAAACAGTTCGAGCTCAGTGAGGTTGGATGGAGAGCATTTGTGAACAGCAGTTTTCAGTTCTTTCCACAGATTCTCGATTGGATTCAGGTCTGGACTTTGACTTGGCCATTCTAACACCTGGATATGTTTATTTTTGAACCATTCCATTGTAGATTTTGCTTTATGTTTTGGATCATTGTCTTGTTGGAAGACAAATCTCCATCCCAGTCTCAGGTCTTTTGCAGACTCCATCAGGTTTTCTTCCAGAATGGTCCTGTATTTGGCTCCATCCATCTTCCCATCAATTTTAACCATCTTCCCTGTCCCTGCTGAAGAAAAGCAGGCCCAAACCATGATGCTGCCACCACCATGTTTGACAGTGGGGATGGTGTGTTCAGCTGTGTTGCTTTTACGCCAAACATAACGTTTTGCATTGTTGCCAAAAAGTTCAATTTTGGTTTCATCTGACCAGAGCACCTTCTTCCACATGTTTGGTGTGTCTCCCAGGTGGCTTGTGGCAAACTTTAAACAACACTTTTTATGGATATCTTTAAGAAATGGCTTTCTTCTTGCCACTCTTCCATAAAGGCCAGATTTGTGCAATATACGACTGATTGTTGTCCTATGGACAGAGTCTCCCACCTCAGCTGTAGATCTCTGCAGTTCATCCAGAGTGATCATGGGCCTCTTGGCTGCATCTCTGATCAGTCTTCTCCTTGTATGAGCTGAAAGTTTAGAGGGACGGCCAGGTCTTGGTAGATTTGCAGTGGTCTGATACTCCTTCCATTTCAATATTATCGCTTGCACGGTGCTCCTTGGGATGTTTAAAGCTTGGGAAATCTTTTTGTATCCAAATCCGGCTTTAAACTTCTTCACAACAGTATCTCGGACCTGCCTGGTGTGTTCCTTGTTCTTCATGATGCTCTCTGCGCTTTTGACGGACCTCTGAGACTATCACCGTGCAGGTGCATTTATACGGAGACTTGATTACACACAGGTGGATTCTATTTACCATCATTAGTGATTTAGGTCAACATTGGATCATTCAGAGATCCTCACTGAACTTCTGGAGAGAGTTTGCTGCACTGAAAGTAAAGGGGCTGAATAATTTTGCACGCCCAATTTTTCAGTTTTTGATTTGTTAAAAAGGTTTGAAATATCCAATAAATGTCGTTCCACTTCATGATTGTGTCTCACTTGTTGTTGATTCTTCACAAAAAATACAGTTGTATATCTTTATGTTTGAAGCCTGAAATGTGGCAAAAGGTCGCAAAGTTCAAGGGGGCCGAATACTTTCGCAAGGTGCTACGTAATATTTGGTCACGCTCAGTTGGTCATTGATCCATTGCTCTTGATAATATTATTGCTTTTGTAGTTTTAGTTAGTCCGGGAATCAATCCGATCATGTTTTGTCGACAATGCACCTTTTAAAGGCAATGTTTCCGCTTTCAGTGAGAGCGCTTTCACTCTGCATATGTCTGCTCAATCGGAAATTACCTTTAAATGGTGCATTGTCGTCAAAGCAAAATCGGATTGAATCCCTACTTTAGTGGTTATTCATTGGCTCTTCTTGATTGTCATTTGCTAAGGTCTTTGCTTTTGATTGGTTGTTAACCTGAACATCAACTCTTATTGCATGGTGGCTGATGATACTTGATTGTCATTGGCTGATGAATATGTAAACTGATGGCACTATCATTGAAGTCTTTGTTACAAAATCTGAGGATGATTGTTGTTCTAAAATATGCTGCAT
The DNA here is from genome assembly GCF_013265735.2 of Oncorhynchus mykiss. Classification (NCBI taxonomy): domain Eukaryota; kingdom Metazoa; phylum Chordata; class Actinopteri; order Salmoniformes; family Salmonidae; genus Oncorhynchus; species Oncorhynchus mykiss. The sequence continues at coordinate 28,609,452 of NC_048580.1, read as the reverse complement.
TCTTCCTTCCATAAATTTGATATTCTCTATAACTGTATTGTTATACATCAATACTGTGGCCAAGGGTCAACTCCAATTAATTTCCAGTCAATTCGGGAAGTACACTGTAATTCCAATTCTGATTCTCTTCATTGCTTTTGAAATTAGGAACATTTGGAATTTGAATTTGGTTTACTTTCTGAATTGACTGTAAATGAAATGGAATAGACTCCAACCCTACTTGGGCCTCCATTAGAATTGAATTGTTTCGCAACATTTGTTTCACCACAAAATATTATGTTGGGCAGATTGCTGATAGGAGAGATAGGCTTTAAACATGTTTGTAAAAGGTGAATGTTTTAATATAATCGAGTCAAAAAATGTATCTTCACAGTATGTTCAGCCTCTCACCACTGATGCTTACGGAACAACTAGCCACGCCATATCAATGAGCTTTCATGCTTCCCGTTGTAAAAAAAAAAGTATTTTGGCAGCACATTTGTAAACATTTAATGCATATTGGGATCTTCCTCAAGCCAAACCAACTCAAAGAAGCCTGTCTCTTATCTAATGTCCTTGTTTTATCCTCCCTTTTCATAGTATGCCTTTGTTTTTTTGATGGTCCCCTCAGTCGTTTCTCGTTCCCTCTCTCTCACTGTAGTCTGGCCCAGTACTGGCCCATGCTCTGCTCGTTCCCAGGAAGCTGCACCGAAACCCCGGGAGAAATTAGCCCTGGGAGATGGGGGGGGCAAGGAGAGAGAAAGCAAGGGGACAGGAAGAAAGAAAGAGAGAGGAGGAGGAAGGAGAGAAAACAGGAAGGGAGAGAGAGAATGCAAGAGAGGGTGAAAGAGGAGAGGAGGAGGAAGGAAAGAAAGACGGGCAGAGGAGAGAGTGAAAGAAAAAATATAGGAGGTGGAGTACAAAACTTTCATAAAAGTTGTTGGGTGCAGACAATAATAAGATTTGAAGCGTTTTACCAATAAAAGTAAAGCGAAGAGAATATCATTTTATTGCCGACTGTGCTGCCTTCCTGTTAGAAGGTAACAGATTATTTTATTACCGTGGTTAAGATGGATTTTCATTGTGTTCCATGGTGTTTATTGCCCCCTAGTGGAGCTTTCTAGTACTTAAAGACTGTACGGAAACAGGAAGTAGAGAATTTGTTCTGCACGCATAGAAGCAGCTGAAAACAACGCTACGGTGCAGGTCTTTCAGTGCAGTTATTTATTGTCACGCTTCAGCCTCGGAAAATATTTGTTTGTAAGTTCGATTCAAGCATATTGCTAATGATGATTATCTTGTTATTGATAAAATAGCTTACTTATCAATGTTAGTTGGTTGCATTTACTCACACAAATTGCCGTGCCTTTCATGTATGCATCATGTAAACGAATTGTAAAACATACAATACTGAAGTTTTGTTACTATTTCTAGTGTAAAATGCTTTGTTATTGTACAGAGGTGGTTTCACACTATTAGAGTAATGAAAGGAGTTAGCCAATTACCATATGAGTAACAATTAGCTATATGGTTTGGCATCATGCCAGATACATGGCACCTAGGCATGTGCTTTGTATTAATGCAACTTCAACTTGAAATGTATAATGTACAGCTACAGTATGTCGATATGAATTGAATACTAAAGTATATTATTTTCTGTATTTTGCAGTTTCACAACATAAACATTTTCAATATATTTATTCAAGAAAAGTCACGCCTTGGGAGTTTTATTGAAGACTTAGTTGTTAGCTATCTGTCTAGGTTTGCATGAGAACGCAATTCCAAGGGCAGAATACTGACCAACCGACTCACACACACAAACACACACACAGTGTAAAACTCACCAGTGTTTGAGTTGGCAGAGGACGGTGGAGGCATATGGGATGGGTACTCTGAAGAGTCAAATTTCTGCGGGGTGAAAGGGGATGGGGGTAACATGCAAGAGTAAGAGTTGGCAGACTGGGATGACACTTTCTACTGACAGACAGGGAATCACAGACACAGTGAATCAAAAACATAGTGAATCACACACACACCACACACACATACAGTGAATGAAAAGACAATAACATGAGCAACAAAGGAAGGATGAGGCACAATAGAAAAGTGAATAGAAAGGAAGAATAGAAATTAGATTTTAGATTTGTGTATGCAAAATGACATTTTGGGGTACATAGAGCCAGAATGGACACTATTGGGATGTGGTCTATTATCACATGGCACCCTAGATGATAACTACAAAAATTACACACAGAACAAGGAGACTCTTTGAGGAAGTTTTTTTAGCTACAGTATATAGATTCATCATACTCTATAATCAGTCCAAGCCACCATTCATTTTAATAAGGAGGAACTTTTTATTTATCCGTTATTTTACCAGGTAAGTTGACTGAAAACACATTCTAATTTGTAACAATAACCTAGGGAATAGTTACAGGGGAGAGGAGGAAGATGAATGAGACAATTGTAAACGGGGGATTATTAGGTGACCGTGATGGTTTGAGGGCCAGATTGGGAATTTAGCCAGGACACCGGGGTCAACACCCCTACTCTTACGATAAGTGCCATGGGATCGTTAATGACCTCAGAGTGTCAGGACACCCGTGCTGTCTTTCTTATGGGACATAAGAAAGACAGCACCCTACGCAGGGCAGTGTCCCCAATCACTGCCCTGGGGCATTGGGATATTTGTTTAGACCAGAGGAAAGAGTGCCTCCTGCTGGCCCTCCAAAACCACTTCCAGCAGCATCTGGTCTCCCATCCAGGAACTGACCAGGACCAACCCTGCTTAGCTTCAGAAGCAAGCCAGCAGTGGTATGCAGGTTGGTATGCTGGCAAACTGCATTGATTTTTCAAGCACAGTACATAACGTAATAAATAACTGGTGTAATAAGACCAATAATGCCTTAAAATGTGTCTTACAATGAAGACAACCCAAAATGATGGCCCAAGTATGTCAGTTATATGTATTTAGTAAAGCATTACCAGAATAGTGGTAAAAACATCACAAAAAATATGTCCGAATTCAATATGCAATATGATTCCATAAAGTGTGTTTACATCAAGAAATTGTGACATGAAACCTGCCGTGTACATTGCACCCAGTATAAAATCCCGTAAGAATGTTTTACATCCAGCAAAGAGGTGCAGGTAACCCATTTTCGCAAAATGCCTTCATAATGACTGCACCAAACTTAACATAAAACTTGGAAAATGCTGATTTAACCATAGGGTACACAGTTTCCAATAAGGCCACCACCCAGCTCCATTGGTTATAATTGGATTGGTCTGCCATTGCTACAACTCTTTCAATAATAGGTGGAATATGCATAATGATAATTAAAACATTTCTATAGTAATGCATATATCACAACCAATTTCGGAAAATATATCATCTTAATACTATATTAGCAACATTTTGCAATTTTTTTAAATACACAAACAACACTTCATACAACAGTTTTTTTGGTCAGTATTTGCATCCCTAATTTCTATATTTTATTTTCAAACAATTAAAAATGTATCTATAATATTCCTAAATGGATCTATCTTGTTAAATACAAAATCTATGTATTGAAACCTGTCATTATACTGCATTCCAATAACATTATAACAAGCCACTTGATGATGAGGGCAACTATCAGATATGAAGGTAAGGTAAGACCCAGATGCAGACCACGTTGAATAAACAATAACAAACAATTTTCCAACAGGGACAGGCAAAAGACTGGTCAAGGCAGGCAGGGGTCAGTAAACCACAGGTGGGGCAAAGCTACCCTGGCGGCAGGCAGGGCTCAGGGTAAGGCAGAGGTCGGTGATCCAGAGGGGGGCAAAGGTACAGGTCGGCAGGCAGGCTCAAGGTCAGGACAGGCAAGGGTCAAAACCAGGAGGGCGAGAGAAAGAGAGACTGAAAAAAGCAGGAGCTGAGACACAAAACGCTGGTTTACTTGAACAAACAAGACAAGCACCAACTGTCAGAGCAGCTCACAGATTACTGCACCTGTACATAGCCCACCTATAATTTAGCCCAAACAACTACCTCTTTCCCTACTGTATTTAATTAATTAATTTATTTTGCTCCTTTGCACCCCCATTATTTGTATTTCTACTTTGCACATTCTCCCATTGCAAATCTACCATTCCAGTGTTTTACTTGCTGAATTGTATCTACTTTGCCACCATGGCCTTTTTGCCTTTACCTCCCTTATCTCACCTCATTTTCTCACATCGTATATAGACTTGTTTATACTGTATTATTGACTGTATGTTTGTTTTACTCCATGTGTAACTCTGTGTCGTTGTATGTGTCGAACTGCTTTGCTTTATCTTGGCCAGGTCGCAATTGTAAATGAGAACTTGTTCTCAACTTGCCTACCTGGTTAAATAAAGGTGAAATAAAAATAAATAAATAAATGTATAAATACACAGGGGATAATGGGGAAGATGGGCGACACCTGGAGGGGGGTGGAGACACACAAAGACAGGTGAAACAGATCAGGGTGTGACAGTTACCCCCCTCCCCCTCTAGGAGAGCCACCTGGCGTCCTAACTGGGTGCATATCTGGTTGACCAGGGTGTTGGAAACGGGAGACAAAAAGGCTGGGAGACATGGGTTTGACTCTGGACACATGAAAGGTGGGATGTATACGAAGGGTATGGGGTAACAGAAGACAAACAGGAGAGGGATCTTGGAGATGAGGAACGGGCCGATAAACCAGGGGGAGAGTTTGCGGGATTCCACCCGGAGGGGCAGATCCCGGTTGGATAGACATACCTTCTGCCCGAGACGATACCGGGGAGCCGGGGTCCGATGGCGATCCGCTTGTCGTCAATACCTGGAGGTGGTCTTGAGGAGGGCCGGCCGGGCTCTCCTCCAGGTATGACAACAGCGGCGGACAAACATCTGGGCAGAAGGTATGCCAACCTCTTCTTCCCTCTTAGGGAAGAGCGAGGGCTGATACCCCGATGAACACTCAAATGGTGATAGGCCCGTGGCAGAGCAGGGAAGCGTGTTGTGGGCGTATTCCACCCACACCAGCTGTTGGCTCCAGGCGGTGGGGTTGGTGGAGACCAGGCAGTGCAGGGTGGTCTCGAGGTCCTGGTTGGCTTGCTCCGACTGGCCGTTAGACTGGGGGTGGGACACGGAGGACAGACTGGCCAACGACCCAATGATGCAGAATGCCTTCCATGGTGCAGAATGCCTTCCAGAATCGGGACGAGAACTGAGGGCCGCAGTCGGAGACCATGTCCACGGGCAGTCCATGGATCCAGAAGATGTGCTGCACCATGAGCTGGACCGTCTCCAGGGTAGAGGGTAAATTGGGTATAGGAATGGGCGGCCTTGGAAGAATTATCCACCACAGTCAGGATGGCGGTATTGCCATCAGACGGGGGAGACCCATGACAAAGTCCAGGAAGATGTGGGACCAGGGGCGAGGAGGGATGGGCAGAGGTTGGAGGAGGCCAGCCGGAGCTTGTCGAGGGGTCTTGTTCCGTGCACAGACTGTGCAGGCGACGACAAAGGCGGCGACATCTGAAACCATGGTAGGCCACCAAAAGTGCTGTCGCACGAAGGCCAGGATCCGCCGGGAGTCCGACTGTCAGGCAAGCCTGGAGGAATGGGCCCACTCCAGGACCGCGGAACGGACAGCGTCAGGCACAAACATCCGGTTATCTGGGTCCCCCCCAGGGTAGGGCTTGGACCACTGCGCCTTCTGGACCTGTTTCCCGATACCCCAGCTGAGTGCCATCGCCTGGCACAAGGTGGGAAAGATGGTCTCGGGCTCTGGGTTGGTAGCCCAAGAAGAGAAAGGGCATCTCCCCGGCCGGTAGAAGAGGGAAAAGTTGAACCGGGTAAACAGCAGGGCCCATCTCGCATGCCTGGAGTTGAGGCGCTTGACGGTGCAGAGATACTCCAGGTTTTTGTGGTCGGTCCACACAATGAACGGATTTTCAGCCCCTTCGAGCCAGTATCTCCATTCTTCCAATGCCATCTTCACCGCGAGAAGCTCCCAATTCCCCACATCATAATTCCTCTCCGTGGCGGTGAGGCGATGGGAGAAGAGGACGCAGGGATGCAGCTTAAGATCCAGGGAAGAACGTTGGGACAGAATAGCCAGGGGGGAGGCTAGGGTGCTGTAACCGCGGATAAAGCGGCAATAAAAGTTGGCTAACCCCAGGAAGCTTTGCAGCTGCACCCTGGACGTGGGCTGAGGCCAATCCACCACCATCAGCTTCTCGGGATCCATCTTGACGCTCCCAGTAGAGATGATGTAGCCCAGAAAGGGAATGGTTGAGCAATGGAACTCGCACTTTTCCGCCTTAACAAACAACTGATTCTCCATAAGGCACTTGAGAACCTACCAGCTCTCATCGGCCCCAGAGTCAATGAGGACCCAGAGAGATTTGGACTGGTTTTCCCACAGCAGAATGACATGAAAAGGGATGCTAGTAAAGGAAGCAGAAAAGTTCCCCATATGGCCCCCCAGAGGTCTTTTACCGGGCACGAGGACACAAAATGACCAAAAGGGGGGCCATATGACACAGGGGATAATGGGGAAGATGGGCAACACCTGGCGGGTGGAGACAATCACAAAGACCGGTGAAACAGATCAGGGTGTGACAGAATCAATTTCAATAGCTGGTGAAGTTTTAAAGCCTTAGGTTTCCAGCCTTTATAGATGGTGTCTAGTTACACTATTTATGAACATAAAATTATATTGTAATATTGGGCCTACTGTAATATGTATTGGTTAGTGGCTGCTGAGGGTTGTCAAAGTCGGGTGCATCAACAAATGGTCCAATTGCTAAAAGGCTGGATTTTTTTCTAATCACCAATTGCATAATTCCTATTAAATTTGTCAACTAGACAACGAACTAATGGCTACAATATTATTAAGTAACATATTTAATTGAATAACTTCTACGGTTAGCAAGCATCATTTTAAGATCATGATAGTCAGCGCCTATTGTGGCCAGGAGGGACATCAGTTTCAGCGATGTCAGGTGCATCCCAACCTGGGATCCATGAGCGTAGAGGGGCGGCCCCGTGAACATCCGTCTCCCAGGAAAGTCGTGAGTACTCCATCATAATCGTTTTCCTGGAGGTTTACCAGGATCTCTGGGAGGTTTTCTCTAAGACCCAAACCCCCTGTCCCCCTCCTCATCACTCCTGGGACTGTGCCATCGACCTGCTAGAAGGCTCTATGCCTCCGCGTGTACCCTCTGTCGGTGATTGAGACTGAGGCCATGGAGGAGTGTGTCCAGGAGGCTCTCCAACAGGGTTTTGTCCACTCATCCACCTCTCCTGCATCGGCAGGCTTGTTCTTTGTGACCAAGAAGGATGGGGGTCTGTGTCCCTGCATCGAATACAGAGGTCTCAGAAGTGGGCGTGGGAGCCCAACGCCAAGGTAACCCATAGAAATTGTATCCATGTGCATACTTCTCAAAGAAACTGTCTCCTGCAGAGAGAAACTCTGACATCAGCTCCTGGCGGTGAAGTTGGCATTAGAGGAGTGGAGACACTGGCTGCAGAGCGCCAAGGAGCCATTCCTCATCCTCACCGACCATCAGAACCTCGAGTACATATGGATGGTGAGGCGGATGAACCCGCGCCAAGCAATGTGCGCCCTTTTCTTCACTAGATTCAACTTCACCCTGTCATATCGCCCAGGTTCTAAGAACATCAAAGCCGATGCCCTGTCCTGTCTCCACGATTCGGGAGAGGTTCCGATCCTAAGTGTGCCCATTATTCCGCCCTCTTGAATCGTTGCTCCCGTGCTTTGGGATGTATACGTGGACATCTGCCAAGCTCTGGAGAGGGAACCTGTGCCTGCTACCTGCCCTCGGGGGCGCACCTACGTCCCTTCGGGGGTAAGGGATCGGCTGTTGATCTGGGCACATAAAACCTTCCCCACCGGACACCCAGCTATCAACATTCAATCTTTCTCGGCTAAGTACCCGTGGCCCACTATGTCAACTCCTGCTCCGTATATGCCCAAACCAAATCTCCCTGGCACGCTCCAGCAGGGAAACTCCTTCCCCTTCCTGTGCCTCAGCTGCCTTGGCCCCATCTGTCCATAGACTTCCTCACTGATCTCCCCCTTTCTGATGGTTTTACCACTATTATGGTAAAAGACAGATTCTTTAAATCCTGCCATTTTATCCCTCTCTCTGGTCCACCTACCGCTCTCCAGGTCACTGAGGCACTATTGCAGCGGGTTTTCCAGCACGATGGCCTTCCGGAGGACATAGTGTTTCCGACCATGGAGAAGCAGGGGCTCACGATCAGGCTCACAGGCCTCAGTCCAACAGGCAGGTAGAGAGGATCAACCAGGAGCTAGGGAGGTTCCTTGGGAGTCACTGTCCGGACTGACAGGGGGAGTGGGCCCGATTCAATCGATGGGCAGAGTACGCCCAGAACTCACTTCATCATTACTCGCCCGGGGGGACTCCCTTCCAGTGCATTCTGGGATAGCAGCCGGCCCTGGCTCTGTGGACTCCGAGTCAGACTGAGGCCCCTGTAGTGGACGATTGGTTCCGGCACGCAGAGAAGGTGTGGAACGCCGCCAGTGAGGCTTCTGTGCTCCGTCCACCGTCAGAAGGATCAGGTGGACTGCCACCACAGTGAGGCTCCCATGTTCCATCCCAACGTCGTGGGGGTCGGTTCCAGGAACTGGTGTACAGGGAAGGGTACGGTCCTGAGGAACGCTGTTGGGTCCCGGTGGCCATAATCCTGGACCTCAACATCGTCAGTGATTTCCATCTCAGCCACCCAGACTGGCCCACTCCTAGCTCCTGGGGCGTCCTGCGGCCTGGGCCGCGCGTCGGGAGGGGGGGTACTGTGACACCTACTCCCGCTCAACTGCTCTGGCGCTCGACATCGCCGGTCTACTAACCACCGGTCCTGGCAACCATCATTATGCACACCTGCTCCCTATCATTAAGCAGACCTAGACATAATTATTTCCTTGATTAACTCTCCCTTTATTTAACCCTCAGTAGCCATCAGTCACTAGGTAGTACTGTTTTAATTCATGTTCTGTGCATTTCATTTATCTCAATTTATCATTATTAAATTCACCTTCTGCATCTCCTTCCTGACAACCAGTGTATACTTAACATATGCTGACTATTGCTTTACAACAAACTATTAAAGATGGCAACTATAAAACCAATACGGTACCAGATTTGGATCTCTTGAACTTTCCCTAAAATAAATGTTTAGTTCTGCTATTTGTAACATTTTAGTTTCAATGATGAGTCATTCTATGTAAATCATTAGATCTGATGGCAAAAATGTACCAAATCTCATGGTTTTTAAGATGTTTGATAGGCATTTTCAATGTGAACGTTCCAACTTATTTCATATACTCCCATACAACAAGATACAAGCTATAAAAGGTGTGAAAAACTTATAAAGATTTTTTGGGGGGAGAGTCTATCATATATACACTATATATACAAAAGTACGTGGACAGCCCTTCAAATTAGTGGATTTGGCTATTTCAGCCACAACCGTTGCTGACAGGTGTATAAAATCTAGCACACAGCCATGCAATCTTCATAGACAAGCATTGGCAGTAGAATGGCCTTACTGAAGAGATCAGTGACTTTCAACGGGCACCGTCATAGGATGCCACCAGTTTGTTAAATTTCTGCCCTAGAGCTGCCCTTGTCAGCTGTAAGTACTGTCAGGGGCGCCGCCAGGGATGTTGGGCCCCATGAAAAGATATCAAATTGGGCCCCACCACCACAGGCAACACCAACCCTGCGCAACTGCTGTAACCACACAGCTCCAGAACCCCATCGACCAATTCAAATCTTTAAATAACTCTACCTTTGCAGAGTTGTAACTCTCTTGTAGTCCAATATTTACTGTACGATATTTACTGACAGTGAGCTGAGAAAATATAACACTGTGCAGACATGCATGCAACATTCTGCATACAGTGGAATTCACTTTTTGATGCAAGACTGATACCCTCTATAAGAAATGTGCTTAAGGCAATGTTTTATAGTCTAAATGTAATTTCAAAGTAAAATTCAAGACAGAGGCTCTCTGGATGTTTACGTTTTGCAAACCCCATGACCTCCTCTGGTTGCCAAAAATAGTTGTATTAGTACACTGTAAATAAAATATTATATTAATGATGATAGGTTAATAATTTAATATTGAAAAAATGTACCTAATGTTCTAATATTTGTTTAGGGCCCCTGTCAGTCACAGGCCCTTAGACCCCCCCATACGGCACCCCTGAGTGCTGTTATTGTGAACTGGAAACATCTAGTGGCGGAGTGAGAAGTGGTACAAGCTCACAGAAGCTCACAGAATCAGACCGCCGGGTGCTGAAGCGCATAGTGCATAAAAATCGCCTGTCCTCAGTTGCAACACTCACTACCGAGTTCCTAACTACCTCTTGAAGCAATGTCAGCACAATAACTGTTTGTCAGGGGAGCTTCATGAAATGGGTTTCCATGGACAAGCAGCGCCGCACACAAGCCTAAGATCACCTTGCGCAATTCCAAGAGTTGGCTGGAGTGATGTAATGCTCGCTGCATTGGACTCTGGAGCAGTGAAAACGTGCTCTCTGGAGTGATGAATCACGCTTCACTATCTGGCAGTCTGATGGACAAATCTGGGTTTGGTGGATGCCAGGAGAACGCTACCTGCCCCAATGCATAGTGCTAACTATAAAGTTTGGTGGATGAGGAATAATGGTCTAGGGCTGTTTTTCATGGTTCGGGCTAGGCCCCTTAGTTCCAGCATACAATGACATTCTAGACAATTCTGTGCTTCCAACTTTGTGGCAACAAGAAGGCCCTTTCCTGTTTCAGCATAACAATGCCCCTGTGCACAAAGCCAGGTCCATATAGAAATGGTTTGTCCAGATCGTTGTGGAAGAACTTGACTGGCCTGCACAGAGCCCTGACCTCAATCTCATCGAACACCTTTGGGATGAATTGGAACTAGCAAGGCCTAATCGCCCAACATCAGTGCCCGCCCTCACTAATACTCTTGTGGCTGAATGGAAGTCCCCGCAGCAATGTCCCAACATCTAGTGGAAAGCCTTCCCAGAAGATTGGAAGCTGGTATAGCAGCAAAGGGGGGACCAACTCCATATTAACCTGTCTAGGACTGGGGAACCCCGTTCCGCTAGCGGAACCCCTCGCCAACAGCCAATGAAATTGCAGGGCACTAAATACAAATCAACAGAAATCTCATAAATCAAATTTCTGAAACATACAAGTATTATGCAGCATTTTAAATATATAATTCTCGTTAATCCAGCCACACTGTCTGATTTAAAAAATGCTTTACAGCGAATGCTCCACAAAGGATTATGTTAGGTCACCACCAAGTCACAGAAAAACCCAGACATTTTCTCCAGCCAAAGAGAGGAGTCACAAAAAGGACAAATAGAGATAAATTAATCACTAACCTTTGATGATCTTCATCAGATGACACTCATAGGACTTCATGTTACACAATACATGTATGTTTTGTTCGATAAAGTGCATATTTATATCCAGAAATCTCATTTTACATTGGTGAGTTATATTCAGTAGTTGAAAAACATGCTGCGATTTTGCAGAGAGCCACATCTATTCACAGAAATACTCTTTATAAATGTTGATTCAAGTGTTATGCATGGAACTTTAGATACACTTCTCCTTAATGCAACCGCTGTGTCAGATTGAAAAAAAAAACGTAAAAAGCATCATCTGAGTACGGTACTCAGAGCCCAAACCAGCCAAAATAAATATCCGCCATGTTGCGCAGTCAACATTAGTCAGAAATAGCATTCTAAATATTAACTTACCTTTGATGATCTTCATCACAATGCACTCCCAGGAATCCCAGTTCCACAATAAATGTTTGATTTGTTCGGTAATGTCCATCATTTATGTCCAAATAGCTTATTTTGTTAGGGCGTTTGGTAAACAAATCCAAACGCACGTTCAGGTCCAGCCGAACGTCGGACGAAAAATTCTAAATGTGATATTGCAGGTCGTAGAAACTTGTCAAACTAAGTTTAGAATCAATATTTGGGATGTTTTTACCATACATTTTCAATAATGTTCCAACCGGAGAATTAAAAAAGCAAATGAATACCTCTCATCTGATCGCGTATGACTGAGATCGAGGCTGCTGCCAGACCTCTGACTCAATCCCCTCTCATCCGGCCCCCCTTCACAGTAGAAGCCTGAAACAATGTTCTAAAGACTGTTGACATCTATTGGAAGCCTTAGGAAGTGCAAGATGACCCATATCCCACTATGTATTCGATAGGGGCTGAGTTCAAAAACTACAAACCTCAGATTTCCCACTTCCTGTTTGGATTTTTTCTCAGGTTTTTGCCTGCCATTATACTCACAGACATCATTCAAACAGTTTTAGAAACGTCAGAGTGTTGTCTATCCAATACTACTAATAATATGCATATATTAAAATCAAATCAAATCACATTTTATTTGTCACATACACATGGTTAGCAGATGTTAATGCGAGTGTAGCGAAATGCTTGTGCTTCAAGTTCTGACAATGCAGTAGTAACCAACAAGTAATCTAACTAACAATTCCAAAACTACTGTCTTGTACACAGTGTAAGGGGATAAAGAATATGTACATAAGGATATATGAATGAGTGATGGTACAGGGAAGCATAGGCAAGATACAGTAGATGGTATCAAGTACAGTATATACATATGAGATGAGTATGTAAACAAAGTGGCATAGTTCGTGGCTAGTGATACATGTATTACATAAGGATACAGTCGATGATATAGAGTACAGTATATACAATCATCAATCGATCACCGCATATGAGATGAATAATGTAGGGTAAGTAACATTATATAAGGTAGCATTGTTTAAAGTGGCTAGTGATATATTTACATCATTTCCCATCAGTTCCCATTATTAAAGTGGCTGGAGTTGAGTCAGTGTGTTGGCAGCAGCCACTCAATGTTAGTGGTGGCTGTTTAACAGTCTGATGGCCTTGAGATAGAAGCTGTTTTTCAGTCTCTCGGTCCCAGCTTTGATGCACCTGTACTGACCTCGCCTTCTGGATGATAGCGGGGTGAACAGGCAGTGGCTCGGGTGGTTGATGTCCTTGATGATCTTTATGGCCTTCCTGTGACATCGGGTGGTGTAGGTGTCCTGGAGGGCAGGTAGTTTGCCCCCGGTGATGCGTTGTGCAGACCTCACTACCCTCTGGAGAGCCTTACGGTTGAGGGCGGAGCAGTTGCCGTACCAGGCGGTGATACAGCCCGCCAGGATGCTCTCGATTGTGCATCTGTAGAAGTTTGTGAGTGCTTTTGGTGACAAGCCGAATTTCTTCAGCCTCCTGAGGTTGAAGAGGCGCTGCTGTGCCTTCTTCACAATGCTGTCTGTGTGAGTGGACCAATTCAGTTTGTCTGTGATGTGTATGCCGAGGAACTTAAAACTTGCTACCCTCTCCACTACTGTTCCATCGATGTGGATAGGGGGGTGTTCCCTCTGCTGTTTCTTGAAGTCCACAATCATCTCCTTAGTTTTGTTGACGTTGAGTGTGAGGTTATTTTCCTGACACCACACTCCGAGGGCCCTCACCTGCTCCCTGTAGGCCGTCTCGTCGTTGTTGGTAATCAAGCCTACCACTGTTGTGTCGTCCGCAAACTTGATGATTGAGTTGGAGGCGTGCATGGCCACGCAGTCGTGGGTGAACAGGGAGTACAGGAGAGGGCTCAGAACGCACCCTTGTGGGGCCCCAGTGTTGAGGATCAGCGGGGAGGAGATGTTGTTGCCTACCCTCACCACCTGGGGGCGGCCCGTCAGGAAGTCCAGTACCCAGTTGTACAGGGCGGGGTCGAGACCCAGGGTCTCGAGCTTGATGACGAGCTTGGAGGGTACTATGGTGTTGAATGCCGAGCTGTAGTCAATGAACAGCATTCTCACATACAGTGCCTTGCGAAAGTATTCGGCCCCCTTGAACTTTGCGACCTTTTGCCACATTTCAGGCTTCAAACATAAAGATATAAAACTGTATTTTTTTGTGAAGAATCAACAACAAGTGGGACACAATCATGAAGTGGAAAGACATTTATTGGATATTTCAAACTTTTTTAACAAATCAAAAACTGAAAAATTGGGCGTGCAAAATTATTCAGCACCTTTACTTTCAGTGCAGCAAACTCTCTCCAGAAGTTCAGTGAGGATCTCTGAATGATCCAATGTTGACCTAAATGACTAATGATGATAAATACATCGATGTGTCTGCTTGGGGGGGGATATATACGGCTGTGATTATAATCGAAGAGAATTCTCTTGGTAGATAATGCGGTCTACATTTGATTGTGAGGAATTCTAAATCAGGTGAACAGAAGGATTTGAGTTCCTGTATGTTTCTTTCATCACACCATGTCACGTTAGCCATAAGGCATACGCCCCCGCCCCTCTTCTTACCAGAAATATGTTTTTTTGTGTCTGCGCGATGCGTGGAGAAACCCGTTGGCTGCACCGCCTCGGATAGCGTCTCTCCAGTGAGCCACGTTTCCGTGAAGCAAAGAACGTTACAGTCTCTGATGTCCCTCTGGAATGCTACCCTTGCTCAAATTTCATCAACCTTGTTGTCAAGAGACTGGACATTGGCAAGAAGAATGCTAGGGAGTGGTGCACGGTGTGCCCGTCTCCGGAGTCTGACCAGAAGACCGCCTCGTTTCCCTCTTTTTCGGAGTCGTTTTTTTGGGTCGCTGCATGGAATCCACTCCGTTGTCCTGTTTGTAAGGCAGAACACAGGATCCGCGTCGCGAAAAACATATTCTTGGTCGTACTGATGGTGAGTTGACGCTGATCTTATATTCAGTAGTTCTTCTCGACTGTGTGTAATGAAACCTAAGGTGACCTGGGGTACTAATGTAAGAAATAACACGTAAAAAAACAAAAAACTGCATAGTTTCCTAGGAACGCGAAGCGAGGCGGCCATCTCTGTCGGCGCCGGAAGTTGCATCTGGGACTGAGTAGGAGGCAGTTTAGTCTGGGCGCGCTATTCATCCAAAAGTGAAAATGCTGCCCCCTATCTCAAAGAAGTTATTAATGCCCATGATTTTGAAATGAGATGTTCAACGAGCAGGTATCCACGTACTTTTGGTCAAGTAGTGTACATTTGATCAGGTGTTTGTGGAAAACAATTTAATGCCATCAAACCTTTGCCACCCCAAAGTGGACAAATTGTTCCGCTGGCCCAAGGACTAAAGACAGTAGAGCAGTTGTATGCTGGCCCTTCATTGATGGTGGCCAATAATGATGGCACTGTAGGCCTATATTGTTTGATCAGTAACATCTTACTTGAAAGGGGTATTTATAACACCTTTATGAAACCAGTCATCCAACATTGATACCTTGAATGTAAATCATCCAAAAACACCAATTCCTTTGGCATCTTCCTCCTGGGACCCATACAATTCTCAGGCTGTCAGTTTAACATCCCTCCCCCTTTCCCTTTTTCTGTAAAAACCCAGAACTTCATGGGCCAGACAGAGGTTAATCCTAGTCCTGAATTTAGGGCGTTGTTAAATATATGAAGTAAGATCTGCCACTATTCTTAGCTATTCCCTAAGAAGCATGTTCAATGATGCATCTCTGCTGGGTTGTTGAGACAAATACAATGCCACACTAGCTACAAATTAAGCTTTTGAGGAAACAAACTCCTCCCAGGTTAGTCAATAGGTTCTAATTATGTGAATGATGAATGGCCAACCTGGACTCCAGTGGAGAGGACAGACAGATAGCTGTAGCTGGGCAGGGTAGACACCCTCTGAATCAGCATAGACCCTAATGAGACAGACATACCCAAACACATTAAGTACACAGTCCTGATTGTCACAGTTGGTAAGAACATAGCGACTTCCCGGTTGTGGGTTCATTTCCTACAGGGACCATGATACACATACAAAAATGTTTGAACTCACTTTACTGCAAGTTGCTTTGGTATCTGCTAATCAGCACATACAATTATATTAGGTGAATGTGATAGGGGTAATGATATAGACAGAGCTATTGCCCCCTATTTAGTAATCTAGTACATCATACTGAAAAGGTGAGTTCTGTGGGATTTTATTATTTTGACTACCACTAATTATAATTCATGATGCATATTTTGGTCCAGGACTTATTCACTAAGGGCTGGTTTCCCAGACAGAGTCAAGTCTCCCAAGTCCACTAGTTTAGTCCCACTAGGGGGTGCCCCAGCCTAGTATTGGACGAAAAAGCACTTTCATTGGCGATTGCAGGACTTAATCTCTGTTGGGGAAACCGGCACACAAAAAAGTCTGTTGACAGTGCTTGATAAAAATTACTTGACATATTGGTTTAGAAAGAATTCACCTGGACAATTGCTGCAAAGTAGAAGACAAGAATGTAGTTAGTAAGTACCACTGTCCCCTTTGTCTTCTGACTTTGACTTTAAGTATAATTGGATAAATTAACATAGAGACACTGTCAACGATATCACACACATGAAGTCATCACAAACCTGAACTGCTGCCATGTTGATGGTGATAGACAGAGGTGTTGAAGGAAGTGCTTAGGGGGGCGTGAGACTGGGAACAGGACGTCCCACCCCATGACCTCCTCTGGTTGCGAAGCTTTTCCTCTCTCCTCGACTTGGCTCTTCGGTTGGAAAACCACACCTGTCAATCATACAGATGTGTCAATGAACGCTGTCATGTTGCTGATCTCAGTGATGCCAAGTGTCCCCATAGCAGAAGTGTTCTGCTATGGGGACAGCCAAAGAACACTTTTGGAACCCAAAATGTAGAATTGGTTCCAGGTAGTATAGCCGTGGGAAGTAGGGGTGCAGAGGCTGTTGCACCACCCCCTGATGAATCACAATTAAAAGATAAATAATAAAAAATATTAAAAAATATTGCACCAGGCCTTTATTACTCCTGTGTTAAAGGAGTGGAGAAAAATTATTGTCAGCAGAGTGGGGAAAATGCAGGGCTTTGTTCCAAAACAAAAGATGTACAAGTGTACTGGCTCTAATTCCTCAACAGCACAGCTAGGTGAGCTCAAAAAAAGCACCTTATAGTTGAAGACTCTTCTTTGAGTCATAAAAGTGCATTGAAATTACTTAGGAACAGTCCACACTATGGAGAGGTGTGTGACCACTTGCAGACACCAGTCAGACCTCTCACTCAAACAAACCACCGTTGTAGATTTTTGTTTTATGTTGCACCTGACCCACATTTTCCAAGAATATTGTTATCATGTTTCTGAATGATGCCAGAGTATTTTAAGATGTTGTTATCAACAAATGTGGCGAAAAGAACAGTAAATGTAAAATGCTCATAAAATAAAAAAGTGTAAAGTTTGGATTCAGTCTTGTGTCAGGTGAACTCCCTCCAAGATCGCATTGCAGTTCAGACGTCTTTTGTCCTCGTCTTGTCGTGTCCTGTATATATATATATATTTACAACTTTTTTCACATACATTTTATTTTTATTTTCCATCAACTCATCTTCTAAACACTCTCCTGCAACAAGCCTCACCAATTTATATTTATAAAAAATTATTATTTACCTCAGATCTGTAATCCTCCAAGAAGCTAGCCAGAAACTCCAAGAAGCTAGCCAGAAACTAGCCAGAAGCTAGCCAGGAGCTAGCCCAGAAGCTAATCCAGAAGCTAATCAGAAGCTAGTTAGCTTCTTTACTGGCAAATCGTTAGTATTCAGCTAACCACGGTTTGTGGTCATCAGCTATCCTTTAGCTCGAAAATCTATCGCCAGTTTTGTACGGCGCAGCGCGGCTCGGAACGGAACATACCGGACCAATTTTTCTCTCCATGTCCCTGGATTTCAACTGCTCTCTGGACATTCATACCCGGATCTCACAGCTAGCTAGCTGCTATCCGTGTGACAGTCGGCTTTCGTCGATTCCGGAGCAAACATCGATTGTTCCGGTGCTAGCCAGCTCCGTCAATCACTCCTGAGTTCCATCATTCACTCCTGGGCTGCAGTCACCTATCCGGACCCGTTTCACTGCCTACGCGGAGCCCCACCGTGCCTTCACAACTGGACTGCCGACGTTATCTACCTGAAGGAGATCCGGCTGGCTCCTCTGTCGCGACGTTACCTGAACGCCCATCTGCGGCCCGCTAACCGTTAGCTGTCTTACCGGCTGCTATCTGAATAGACAATCGGACAATTTATTTATTTTTATTATTATTATGTTTTCTTCTCGGGCCTCTATAACTATATCTATTGTTCTTATTTTTGTTGTTGTTGTGTGATTTGGATTAATCCCCTCTACCTCACGGAACCCCACTAATCTACTGACCGAACGCAAGAGGTGGCTAACAACAGACTCCATCCTATGCTAGCTTGCTACCGGTTGGCTTGGCTAGCTGTCTAAATCGCCGTGACCCTCAACCAACCTCTCCACTCACTGGACCCTTTTGATCACTCGACTAAGCATGCCTCTCCTTAATGTCAATATGTCTTGTCCATTGCTGTTCTGGTTAGTGTTTATTGGCTTATTTCACTGTAGAGCCTCTAGTCCTGCTCACTATACCTTATCCAACCTATTAGTTCCACCACCCACACATGCAATGACATCTCCTGGTTTCAATTATGTTTCTAGAGACAATATCTCTCTCTTCATCACTCAATACCTAGGTTTACCTCCACTGTATTCACATCCTACCTTACCTTTGTCTGTACATTACACCTTGATGCTATTTTATCGCCCCCAGAAACCTCCTTTTACTCTCTGTTCCAGACGTTCTAGACGACCAATTCTTATTGCTTTTAGTCGCACCCTTATTCTACTCCTCCTATGTTCCTCTGGCGATGTAGAGGTGAATCCAGGCCCTGCAGTGACTAGCTCCACTCCTATTCCCCAGGCGCTCTCTTTTGACAACTTCTGTAACTGTAATAGCCTTGGTTTCATGCATGTTAACATTAGAAGCCTCCTCCCTAAGTTTGTTCTATTCACTGCTTTAGCACACTCTGCCAACCCGGATGTTCTAGCTGTGTCTGAATCCTGGCTTAGGAAGACCACCAAAAATTCAGACATTTTAATTCCAAACTACAACATTTTCAGACAAGATAGAACTGCCAAAGGGGGCGGTGTTGCAATCTACTGCAAAGATAGCCTGCAGAGTTCTGTCCTACTATCCAGGTCTGTACCAAAACAATTTGAACTTCTACTTTTAAAAATCCACCTCTCTAAAAACAAGTCTCTCACCGTTGCCGCCTGCTATAGACCACCCTCTGCCCCCAGCTGTGCTCTGGACACCATATGTGAACTGATTGCCCCCCATCTATCTTCAGAGCTCGTGCTGCTAGGCGACCTAAACTGGAACATGCTTAACACCCCAGCCATCCTACAATCTAAACTTGATGCCCTCAATCTCACACAAATGATCAATGAACCTACCAGGTACCTCCCCAAAGCCTTAAACATGGGCACCCTCATAGATATCATCCTAACCAACTTCCCCTCTAAATACACCTCTGCTGTCTTCAACCAAGATCTCAGCGATCACTGCCTCATTGCCTGCATCCGTAATGGGTCAGCGGTCAAACGACCTCCTCTCATCACTGTAAAACGCTCCCTGAAACACTTCAGCGCGCAGGCCTTTCTAATCGACCTGGCCGGGGTATCCTGGAAGGATATTGACCTCATCCCGTCAGTAGAGGATGCCTGGATATTTTTAAAAAATGCCTTCCTAACCATCTTAAATAAACATGCCCCATTCAAGAAATGTAGAACCAGGAACAGATATAGCCCTTGGTTCTCCCCAGACCTGACTGCCCTTAACCAACACAAAAACATCCTATGGCGTTCTGCATTAGCATCGAACAGCCCCCGTGATATGCAGCTGTTCAGGGAAGCTAGAAACCATTATACACAGGCAGTTAGAAAAGCCAAGGCTAGCTTTTTCAAGCAGAAATTTGCTTCTTGCAACACTAACTCAAAAAAGTTATGGGACACTGTAAAGTCCATGGAGAATAAGAACACCTCCTCCCAGCTGCCCACTGCACTGAAGATAGGAAACACTGTCACCACTGATAAATCCACCATAATTGAAAATTTCAATAAGCATTTTTCTACTGCTGGCCATGCTTTCCACCTGGCTACTCCTACCCCTGTCAACAGCACTGCACCCCCAACAGCAACTCGCCCAAGCCTTCCCCATTTCTCCTTCTCCCAAATCCATTCAGCTGATGTTCTGAAAGAGCTGCAAAATCTGGACCCCTACAAATCAGCCGGGCTAGACAATCTGGACCCTTTCTTTCTAAAATTATCTGCCGAAATTGTTGCCACCCCTATTACTAGCCTGTTCAACCTCTCTTTCGTGTCGTCTGAGATTCCCAAAGATTGGAAAGCAGCTGCGGTCATCCCCCTCTTCAAAGGGGGGGACACTCTTGACCCAAACTGCTACAGACCTATATCTATTCTACCATGCCTTTCTAAGGTCTTCGAAAGCCAAGTCAACAAACAGATTACCGACCATTTTGAATCTCACCATACCTTCTCTGCCATGCAATCTGGTTTCAGAGCTGGTCATGGGTGCACCTCAGCCACGCTCAAGGTCCTAAACGATATCTTAACCGCCATCGATAAGAAACATTACTGTGCAGCCGTATTCATTGATCTGGCCAAGGCTTTCGACTCTGTCAATCACCACATCCTCATCGGCAGACTCAACAGCCTTGGTTTCTCAAATGATTGCCTCGCCTGGTTCACCAACTACTTCTCTGATAGAGTTCAGTGTGTCAAATCGGAGGGTCTGTTGTCCGGACCTCTGGCAGTCTCTATGGGGGTGCCACAGGGTTCAATTCTTGGACCGACTCTCTTCTCTGTATACATCAATGAGGTCGCTCTTGCTGCTGGTGAGTCTCTGATCCACCTCTACGCAGACGACACCATTCTGTATACTTCCGGCCCTTCTTTGGACACTGTGTTAACAACCCTCCAGGCAAGCTTCAATGCCATACAACTCTCCTTCCGTGGCCTCCAATTGCTCTTAAATACAAGTAAAACTAAATGCATGCTCTTCAACCGATCGCTACCTGCACCTACCCGCCTGTCCAACATCACTACTCTGGACGGCTCTGACTTAGAATACGTGGACAAATACAAATACCTAGGTGTCTGGTTAGACTGTAAACGCTCCTTCCAGACCCATATCAAACATCTCCAATCCAAAGTTAAATCTAGAATTGGCTTCCTATTTCGCAACAAAGCATCCTTCACTCATGCTGCCAAACATACCCTTGTAAAACTGACCATCCTACCAATCCTCGACTTTGGCGATGTAATTTACAAAATAGCCTCCAATACCCTACTCAACAAATTGGATGCAGTCTATCACAGTGCAATCCGTTTTGTCACCAAAGCCCCATATACTACCCACCATTGCGACCTGTACGCTCTCGTTGGCTGGCCCTCGCTTCATACTCGTCGCCAAACCCACTGGCTCCATGTCATCTACAAGACCCTGCTAGGTAAAGTCCCCCCTTATCTCAGCTCGCTGGTCACCATAGCATCTCCCACCTGTAGCACACGCTCCAGCAGGTATATCTCTCTAGTCACCCCCAAAACCAATTCTTTCTTTGGCCGCCTCTCTTTCCAGTTCTCTGCTGCCAATGACTGGAACGAACTACAAAAATCTCTGAAACTGGAAACACTTATCTCCCTCACTAGCTTTAAGCACCAACTGTCAGAGCAGCTCACAGATTACTGCACCTGTACATAGCCCACCTATAATTTAGCCCTATCAACTACCTCTTTCCCAACTGTATTTAATTTATTTATTTATTTTGCTCCTTTGCACCCCATTATTTTTATTTCTACTTTGCACATTCTTCCATTGCAAAACTACCATTCCAGTGTTTTACTTGCTATATTGTATTTACCTTGCCACCAAGGCCTTTTTTGCCTTTACCTCCCTTCTCACCTCATTTGCTCACATTGTATATAGACTTGTTTATACTTTATTATTGACTGTATGTTTGTTTTACTCCATGTGTAACTCTGTGTTGTTGTATCTGTCAAACTGCTTTGCTTTATCTTGGCCAGGTCGCAATTGTAAATGAGAACTTGTTCTCAACTTGCCTACCTGGTTAAATAAAGGTAAAATAAAAAAATTAAAAAAAAAACTGCTGTGTCCTCACCTTTAGTCTAATAATTTTCCCATCATTTCCTAACTGTTCCCTCTTAATTGCAACCTTAATTATGAATATGCATTCCATATTTCTTCTGTAAGAAACATTTCAATTTAGCCCTATCCATATAGGCCAATTCCCACGAGTGTAAAGGGTTAATACAATGTAGACAGTAAGAGGGACAAAAATACCTGTATCCGCGCCTCTGGAAGGTCAATCTGGTTGGCTAATCGCTCTCGCGCGAAGACGTCTGGGTAATGTGTTCTTTCGAACTCTGAGGAACGCATGAACCACAACTGTCAGTCAAACACATAAAACACTGATCAACTTACTGTAACAGTGGAAACATCAGCACTGGTTCATGGAAACAGGACATATAATAATAATAAAAATAATTAAAGCTGCAAGAAACAATGCCGGGCTTCAAGCTGTGAGCCCACTTTGCTGCCATTAGGACAATTGGAAACATTTCTGTCACACTCTGACCATAGTTTGCTTTGTATGTTTCTATGTTTTGTTTGGTCAGGGTGTGATCTGAGTGGGCATTCTATGTTACATGTCTAGTTTGTCTATTTCTATGTTTGGCCTGATATGGTTCTCAATCAGAGGCAGGTGTTAGTCATTGTCTCTGATTGGGAACCATATTTAGGTAGCCTGTTTGGTGTTGGGTTTTGTGGGTGATTGTTCCTGTCTCTGTGTTTGCACTAGATAGGGCTGTTTAGGTTTTCACGCTTCTTGTTTTGTTAGTTTGTCCATGTGTAGTTGCTTTATTAAAGTACCATGAATAGAAACCATGCTGCGTTTTGGTCCGCCTCTCCTTCAAGTAAAGAAAACCGTTACAGAATCACCCACCACAACAGGACCAAGCGGCGTGGTAACAGGCAGCAGCAGGAGCAGCGAAATAAAGACTTCTAGACTTGGGAAGAAATCCTTGACGGGAGAGGACCCTGGGCAAAACCAGGGGAGTGTCACCGCCCCAAGGTACAGCAGGAGAAGCGGCAGCAGGAGCAGCGCGAGGAGGAATGGACATGGGAGGACGAATTGGACGGAAAAGGACCCTGGGCACAGCCTGGAGAATATCGCCGCCCCAAAGAAGAGCTGGAGGCGGCGAAGGCAGAGAGGTGCTGGTATGAGGATGCAGCACGGCGGTGTTGATGGAAGCCCGAGAGTCAGCCCCAAAAATGTATTGGGTGGGGGCACACAGGAAGTGTGGCGAAGCCAGGTAGGAGACCTGCGGCAACTTCCTGTGCTTACCGGGGGGCGAGAGAGACCGGGCAGGCAACGTGTTATGCGGTGGAGCGCACGGTGTCCCCAGTGCGGGTGCATAGCCTGGTGCGGTACATACCAGCTCCGCGTATCGGCCGGGCTAGAGTGAGCATCGAGCCAAGTGCCATGAAGCCGGCTCTACGCATCTGGTCTTCAGTGCATCTCATTGGGCCGGCTTACAGGGCACCAGCCTTGCGCACGGTGTTGCCGGTTCGCCTGCATAGCCCCAGTGCGGGCTATTCCACCTCGCCGCACTGGCAGGGCGACCGGGAGCATTCAACCGGGTAAGGTTGGGCAGGCTCGGTGCTCAAGAGCTCCAGTGCGCCTGCACGGTCCGGTCTATCCGGTACCACCTCCACGCACCAGCCCTCCGGTGGCAGCCCCCCGCACCAGGCTGTCTCTCCGTCTCATCCCTACAGGTGCTCCCGCTGGTCCAGTGCTGCCGAAGCCTTCCTCCTCTCCAGCGCTGCCGGAGTCTCCCGCCTGTCCAGCGCTGCTAGAGCCTTCCTCCTCTCCAGGGCTGCCGGAGTCTCCCACCTGTTCGGCGCTGCCAGAGCTCCCGCACCTCAGTCCAGAGGCGCCAGAGCTCCTCATTCCAGAGGCGCCAGAGCTCCTCATTCCAGAGGCGCCAGAGCTCCTCATTCCAGAGGCGCCAGAGCTACTCAGTCCAGCGCTGCCAGAGCCTTCCTCTCCAGCGTTGCCGGAGCTTCCCGTCTGCCCAGCGCCGCCAGTGCCGCCAGCCGACCAGTGCCGCCAGTCTGCCCAGCGCCACCAGTGCCGCCAGTGCTGCAAGGAGCCGCCAGTGCCGCCAGTCTGCAAGGAGCCGCCAGTGCCGCCAGTCTGCAAGGAGCCGCCAGTGCCGCCAGTCTGCAAGGAGCCGCCAGTGCCGCCAGTCTGCAAGGAGCCGCCAGTGCCGCCAGTCTGCAAGGAGCCGCCAGTCTGCAAGGAGCCGCCAGTGCCGCCAGTCTGCAAGGAGGCGCCAGTCTGCCAGGAGCCGCCAGTCAGCCAGGTGCCGCCAGTCAGCCAGGGGCCGCCAGTGCCACCAGTCAGCCAGGGGCCGCCAGTCAGCCAGGGGCCGCCAGTGCCGCCAGTCAGCCAGGGGCCGCCAGTGCCGTCAGTCAGCCAGGGGCCGCCAGAGCCCCTCAGCCCAGAGGCGCCAGAGCCCCTCAGCCCAGAGGCGCCAGAGCCCCTCAGCCCAGAGGCGCCAGAGCCCCTCAGCCCAGAGGCGCCAGAGCCCCTCAGCCCAGAGGCGCCAGAGCCCCTCAGCCCAGAGGCGCCAGAGCCCCTCAGCCCAGTTCCAGAGCTTCCGCCCCTCTGTCCAGAGCTTCCGCCCCTCTGTCCAGAGCTTCCGCCCCTCTGTCCAGAGCTTCCGCCCCTCTGTCCAGAGCTTCCGCCCCTCTGTCCAGAGCTGCCGCCCCTCTGTCCCGGGCTGCCGCCCCTCTGTCCCGAGCTGCCGCCCCTCTGTCCCGAGCTGCCGCCCCTCTGTCCCGAGCTGCCGCCCCTCTGTCCCGAGCTGCCGCCCCTCTGTCCCGAGCTGCCGCCCCTCTGTCCCGAGCTGCCGCCCCTCTGTCCCGAGCTGCCGCCCCTCTGTCCCGAGCTGCCCCTCAGTCCAGTGGGGTCATTTAGTAGGGTCGCCGTGGTTAGGAGGCCACGGAAGCAGACAAGGTGGTGGACTAAAACTATGGTGAAGTGGGGGCCACGTCCAGCACCAGAGCCGCCACCGCGGACAGATGCCGACCCAGACCCTCCCCAATAGGTTCAGGTTTTGCGGCCGGAGTCCGCACCTTGGGGGGGTGGGGTGGGGGGGGGGGGTGGGTACTACTGTCACACACCCTGACCATAGTTTGCTTTGTATGTTTCTATGTTTTGTTTGGTCAGGGTGTGATCTGAGTGGGCATTCTATGTTACATGTCTAGTTTGTCTATTTCTATGTTTGGCCTGATATGGTTCTCAATCAGAGGCAGGTGTTAGTCATTGTCTCTGATTGGGAACCATATTTAGGTAGCCTGTTTAGTGTTGGATTTTGTGGGTGATTGTTCCTGTCTCTGTTTGCACCAGATAGGGCTGTTTAGGTTTTCACGTTTCTTGTTTTGTTAGTTTGTTCATGTGTAGTTGCTTTATTAAAGTACCATGAATAGAAACCACGCTGCGTTTTGGTCCGCCTCTCCTTCAAGTAAAGAAAACCGTTACAATTTCCCTAGGATGTGCTACACTATACAGTATCAGTCAAGTTTGGACACACCTATTCATTCAAGTTTTTATTTTATTTATGTTGACTATTTTCTACATGGTAGAGTAATAGTGAAGACATAAAACCTATGAAATAACACATATGGAATCATGTAGTAACCAAAAAAAGTGTTAAACAAATCCAAATATATGTTAGATTCTTCAAAGTAGCCACCCTTTGCCTTAACAGCTTTGCACACTCTTGGCATTCTCTCAACCAGCTTCACCTGGAATGTTTTTCCAACAGTCTTGAAGGATTTCCCACATATGCTGAGCACTTGTTGGCTGCTTTTCCTTCACTCTGCAGTCCAACTCACCCCAAACCATCTCAATTGGGTTGAGGGCAAGTGATTGTGGAGGCTAGGTCATCTGATGCAGCACTCCAGCAAACAAATGATAAAACAAATGATAGTTCCACTTATTGCAAACCAGATGGGATGGTTTTTAAAATTTATTTCACCTTTATTTAATCAGGTAGG
The DNA here is from genome assembly GCF_013265735.2 of Oncorhynchus mykiss. Classification (NCBI taxonomy): domain Eukaryota; kingdom Metazoa; phylum Chordata; class Actinopteri; order Salmoniformes; family Salmonidae; genus Oncorhynchus; species Oncorhynchus mykiss. The sequence goes on along the minus strand of NC_048580.1, from coordinate 28,583,344 downwards.
CCCGTTGAGAACAAGTTCTCATTTACAAGTGTGACCTGGCCAAGATAAAGCAAAGCAGTGTGATTAAAAACAACACAGAGTTACACATGGGATAAACAAACGTACAGTCAATAACACAATAGAAAAGGTCTATGTACAGTGTGTGCAAATGTAGTAAGATTAGGGAGGTAAGGCAATAAATAGGACAGAGTCGAAATAATTAGAATTTAGCATTAACACTGGAGTGATAGATGTGCAGATGATGGTGTGCAAGTAGAGATAATTACATCATCCCCATAACAGTATGGGGATGAGGTGATTGAGCGTGCTATTTACAGATGGGGTGTGTACAGGTACAGTAAACTGCTCTGACAGCTGATGCTTTAAGTTAGTGAGGGAGATATAAGTCTCCAGCTTCAGTGATTTTTGCAATTCTTTCCAGTCATTGGCAACAGAGAATTGGAAGGAAAGGCGGCCAAAAGAGGTGTTGGCTTTGGGGATGACCAGTGAAATATAGCTGCTGGAGCGCGTGCTACAGTTGGCTGTTGCTATGGTGACCAGTGAGCTGAGATAAGGCGGGGCTTTACCTAGCAAAGACTTATAGATGACCTGGAGCCAGTGGGTTTGGCGACGAATAGGTAGCGAGGGCCAGCCAACGAGAGCATACAGGTCACAGTGGTGGGTAGTATGTGGGGCTTTGGTGACAAAACGGATGGCACTGTGATGGACTGCATCCAATTTGCTGAGCAGAGTGTTGGAGGCTATTTTGTAAATGACATCGCCGAAGTGGAGGATCGGTAGGATGGTCAGTTTTACGAGGGTATGTTTGGCAGCATGAGTGAAGGAGGCTTTGTTGTGAAATAGGAAGCTGATTCTTGATGTAATTTTGGATTGGAGATGCTTAATGTGAGTCTGGAAGGAGAGTTTACTGTCTAACCACACACCTAGGTATTTGTAGTTGTCCACATATTCTAAGTCAGAACCGTCCAGAGTATAGATGCTAGTCGGGCGAGCAGGTAGCAATCGGTTGAAGAGCATGCATTTAGTTTTACTAGCATTTAAGAGCAGTTGGAGACCATGGAAGGAGTGTTGTATGGCATTGAAGCTTTTTTGGAGGTTAGTTAACATAGTGTCCAAAGAAGGGCCAGATTTATATAGAAGGGTGTCGTCTGCGTAGGGGTGGATCAGAGAATCAGCAGCAGGAAGAGCGACATCATTCATATATACAGAGAAGAGTCGGCACGAAAATTGAACCCTGTGGCACCCCAATAGAGACAGCCAGAGGTCCGGACAACAAGCCCTCTGATTTGACACACTGAACTCTATCTGAGATTTTGCCTGGTTGGTGAACCAGGCAAGGCAGTCATTTGAGAAAGGCTATTGAGTCTGCCGATAAGAATGCTGTGATTGGCAGAGTCAAAGGCCTTGGCCAGGTCGATGAATACGGCTGCACAGTACTGTCTTTTATCGATGGCGGTTATGATATCATTTAGGACCTTGAGCGTGGCTGAGGTGCACCCATGACCAGCTCGGAAACCAAATTGCATAGCGGAAAAGGTAAGGTGGGATTCGAAATGGTCGGTTATCTGTTTCTTAACTTGGATTTCTAAGATTTTAGAAAGGCAGGGCAGGATGGATATAGGTCTATAACAGTTTGGGTCTAGAAGAGAGGGATGACCGCTCTTGAATAACTTTTGAATGAATAACTTTTTTAACAAATCAAAAACTGAAAAATTGGGCGTGCAAAATTATTCAGCCCCTTTACATTCAGTGCAGCAAACTCTCTCCAGAAGTTCAGTGAGGATCTCTGAATGATCCAATGTTGACCTAAATGACTAATGATGATAAATACAATCCACCTGTGTGTAATCAAGTCTCCGTATAAATGCACCTGCACTGTGATAGTCTCAGAGGTCCGTTAAAAGCGCAGAGAGCATCATGAAGAACAAGGAACACACCAGGCAGGTCCGAGATACTGTTGTGAAGAAGTTTAAAGCCGGATTTGGATACAAAAAGATTTCCCAAGCTTTAAACATCCCAAGGAGCACTGTGCAAGCGATAATATTGAAATGGAAGGAGTATCAGACCACTGCAAATCTACCAAGACCTGGCCGTCCCTCTAAACTTTCAGCTCATACAAGGAGAAGACTGATCAGAGATGCAGCCAAGAGGCCCATGATCACTCTGGATGAACTGCAGAGATTTACAGCTGAGGTGGGTCAGTCGTATATTGCACAAATCTGGCCTTTATGGAAGAGTGGCAAGAAGAAAGCCATTTCTTAAAGATATCCATAAAAAGTGTCGTTTAAAGTTTGCCACAAGCCACCTGGGAGACACACCAAACAGGTGGAAGAAGGTGCTCTGGTCAGATGAAACCAAAATTGAACTTTTTGGCAACAATGCAAAACGTTATGTTTGGCGTAAAAGCAACACAGCTGAACACACCATCCCCACTGTCAAACATGGTGGTGGCAGCATCATGGTTTGGGCCTGCTTTTCTTCAGCAGGGACAGGGAAGATGGTTAAAATTGATGGGAAGATGGATGGAGCCAAATACAGGACCATTCTGGAAGAAAACCTGATGGAGTCTGCAAAAGACCTGAGACTGGGACGGAGATTTGTCTTCCAACAAGACAATGATCCAAAACATAAAGCAAAATCTACAATGGAATGGTTCAAAAAGAAACATATCCAGGTGTTAGAATGGCCAAGTCAAAGTCCAGACCTGAATCCAATCGAGAATCTGTGGAAAGAACTGAAAAATGCTGTTCACAAATGCTCTCCATCCAACCTCACTGAGCTTGAGCTGTTTTGCAAGGAGGAATGGGAAAAAAATTCAGTCTCTCGATGTGCAAAACTGATAGAGACATACCCCAAGCGACTTACAGCTGTAATCGCAGCAAAAAGTGGCGCTACAAAGTATTAACTTAAGGGGGCTGAATAATTTTTTACGCCCAATTTTTCAGGTTTTGATTTGTTAAAAAAGTTTGAAATATCCAATAAATGTCGTTCCACTTCATGATTGTGTCCCACTTGTTGTTGATTCTTCACAAAAAAATACAGTTTTATATCTTTATGTTTGAAGCCTGAAATGTGGCAAAAGGTCGCAAAGTTCAAGGGGACCGAATACTTTCGCAAGGCACTGTACCAAATCCATGAACTGAGGCCTCTGACCGAGGCAGGAAAAGGACTGCCACCACAGTGACTGACTCTCTGACACTCTGTCTCCAGCAAGGCACTCTGTGATTGGCCGAAGCTCAATCAAGAAACTGATTGGCTGAAGCTCAAACATGGTGAATTGTGATTGGCTGAAACCTGTCTGACCTTTCTCCAGTGCCTCAATCTGCTCTTGAGTGAAGCTGGTCCTGTTCCTCTGTAGCTTCCTCTTCAGCTGCAGCCTCAGCTGTGACTCCTCGCCCTCGTCCCTCTCGACCGGCCCTCCTCCTACTCCTCCTCTTCCTCCTCCTCCACCACCACCACCTTCGTCCCCCAGGACTCCGTCTGTGTCCGATAGGGAGCCCTCGGGCACTGACGGAGAGACGCGATGGACAAACATTAAAATGTCAGACGAATTACATTGACACATTGTTATTCTGGGTCGGGGTCAATTCAAATTAATTTCAGTCAATACAGGAAGTGAACTGAAATTCCAATTTTTCTCATTACTTTAAAACGAAGAATTTTGTAATTCAGTTTTCTTCCTACTTCCTAATATTTACAAACAATAAACAGACAGTTTTCAGACTGTGAGAGAGAGTCGGTTAAGAATTCTAAGGCAATGACCATGAAAATGAGACAGCATTTCATAGGGTTGTGCAATAGGTTGATATGTTAATTGGTACATTGTCCTGTGAATCATTCCTTAGATGAATGCGTTGAATTTCAACTCACCTGTGCTGTGGTGTGTTTGTACTGTGGACAGGTCATGGTACCAGTTGTTAGGCTCAGTCCAGTTCAAGCCACTTTGCAGGTTCATTATGGTTAACTTCTCATACATGATACGTTCTCCCCCTCTGCCAGAAATAGGAACACCAAACATCTTAACCCGAGCTCTTCCCTCTTCCAGCCCTCTCTCGCTTCTCGCCTCACCCTTGACCCTCACCTCTCTCTCCTTCCCTTAGAGACTGGAAAAGCTGGGGTGGGAAAAGAAGAGAACGAAGGGGTTTGATATCACATGAGTTCAGACATGGCCAGCATTGTGGCGAATTAGCCTCATGATGACAGGCAGAAATGGAGTTAGTTATAGGCACACTGTCATAACACGTGTGTTGTACATTCATATGCTAGTATACCAAAGGGAACCACACGGTACATTAGAACACACTCTGAGAGGAATTACATGTATTATGCTTCTTGCTTTTAGCTATCTTAATAACTTCTAAGTGCACACACACTTAGTGTCTTCTCTTGAGAAGTCACCACTAAACCCACTTCTAAACTCACTCATATCAGTGGTGAAAATAATTAATGCAAACACACTGGCATATATCTTTATCTGTACACAAACATTTCCATTTTATATGCATATAGTATAACTATTCTTGTGCCCTCTTCTGTAAATCCTAACACTGCATCAATTCATGTAAGAGACAGGTGCAAAGGTACAGTATGCAGGGAACAATAAGAGACTGTTTTCTCCAACTCTGACAACCCAAAGTCGGAGGTCACGCACTGCTATGGTTGCCAAAAGATTCCCGAAAGTGCTTCAACCAAAACTCATTAACTCTACCCTCTGTCGCTGTATTATTCTTTATTTTTTACTTTCAATGTCTGTTCATCTGATGTGTCACTAAGTTGTTTCTGTCCTCAACCCTTCCCTTAAATCTTTGGTTGTTCATGGCACAAAATGATTCAAAGATGTAAACTCACCAAAGGATGTGGTGAAAGATGTGTACTTCTGAGACGGAAAAAAACATGAATTACTCCTCTTTGCACTATTTTATTCCCTCGTTCACCCCTCTCCCTTGTTCTCTGGCTTTGTTGACAATACTATGTGTGCAAAGGAGAGAGTAAAATAGAGGGAGATGGAGAGTTAGACAGGTTAAGAGAGAGAGCGAGAGAGGGGGGGGGGGCTGAAGAGAGACACTTCTGCAGGGACTCTTGTCCTCGAAAAGATGGATAGAGAGAGGGGATTAAAGAGTGAGAAAGAGAAAGTGTGAGAGAGCGAGAGAGAGAAAGAGAGAGTGGGGGAGAGAGAGAGAGAAAGAGAGAGTGGGAGAGAGAGAGAGAGAGAGAGAGAGAGGGGTGACAAAGTAAGTCAACGTCAGTGTCAAGTTTGAACGTAATGCCAGGGAGAGAAGGGAAAACGAGAGAGAAGGGTAAAAAGCAGAGATAATGGGGAGATAGTGGATGACAAATAGAAGGAATTCATCTTTATGAATAGAACACGTGTCACGACTCCTACCGAAGGTGGCTCCCCTTCCTGTTCGGGTGGCGCTCGGCGGTCGTCGTCACCGGCCTACTAGCTGCCGCTGATCCCTTTTCCCCTTTCTGTTTATTGGTTTCACCTGTTTGTGTTTTAGGCTGATTGGTCGGGCTTTATTTACCAGTCCGCCTGCTGGTTGTGCGGGATTGTTTGGTGTATGTGTGTACACGTCTGTGAGTCACGGTGTTGCCATTTTCTTGGGTTTTGCTGGACTGTTTAAGTCCCCTGTGTTTGGGGAATTTGTTTTGGTGTGCGTATTTCGCGTGGTTGGCGTATGTTCACCTTTTTTGTGCATTAAAAAGTATAGCACTACCCTGATCTCTCTGCTTCCTGCGCCTGACTTCTCACCCACTAGACCCCGGACGTTACAACATGTAACTAGTCAGAGAGATATGAGTGTCACGTTCTGACTTTTATTTCCTTTGTTGTGTATTTATTTAGTATGGTCAGGGCGTGAGTTAGGTGGGCAGTCCATGTTTGTTTTTCTATGATTTGGGTATTTCTATGTTTCGGCCTAGTATGGTTCTCAATCAGAGGCAGGTGTCATTAGTTGTCTCTGATTGAGGGTTGCACTGTTTGTTTGTGGGTGATTGTCTATGTTGATGGCTTGTTTCAGCGCAGCTCGCATTAGCTTCACGGTTGTTATTTTGTTTACTGGTTTTGTATAGTTTTCAGTGTTCAGTACTTTCTTGATTAAAGATTTACCATGGACACTTACCACGCCGCATATTGGTCCTCTGATCCTTTTCGCCTCTCCTCTTCAGATGAAGAGGAGGACGACCGTGACAATGAGTATTAGTTTAATAGACCTTATGTAAATGAATGTGCATGGGACAACTACACCTTTTCACGAAACTAGTCATTCACATAGATGTATACTTTGTCATAACCACTATCACTGCATGACGATGGTATATGTTACTTTTATCTGTCAATTGATCTTTCTTTTTCTGTTTGATGAGTTTCACTGTTTTCTCTAAAGGTATTTGGGGTAGTATGAAACTAAGTCATATAATATGCTTAACACTTAAACACCATTACACATATTGTTTGCATCAGTGCAACCAATCGCAGAGGGGCAGATAAACTGCATAATAATATCTACATTCAGATTTTGTATTGTCATTTTGTTCAGTTTAGTAGTGCATGTGAACATTTAATTTCGAAAAATAAACGTAATGCCTATGCAATTATTTGTGTTGGAGTATTGCGTTCACTGACAATTGTGAAATTGTCCTATCAATATTCTGTCATTCACCATTGTATACTCTAACCAGTGACGGAGCACTGTGTATAATGTCTGTTTCCCAAAACCATGTCAAAGTAACATCACAAATAAAACCAGTAGCATCACACATAAGAAACATGAATGTGTTGGAAATTCCAAATGGTTTGCATAGTCAACTGACATAGGCACTGACATTTTTTTTTCTTCTATTTTTTAACATTCTCTCTCTCGCTGTTATGGTGACTGTATTACCACCACACCGGCAGTCGCATGTCATGACAGCAGTTAAAATCCACGTGACCGTTTAGTCACGGTAATTAGGCTTCTCCAAGCTCTGATGTTGCTGGTGGTCTTTAGTAGCCTACCAAACTTGCGAACTGCCTGGCACTCAGCATGCTATTGTCCCTCTAATCACTCTGACATCAATGGAAATGTTATCGAAAATCTAATCATACACTTCCTGAGAGCACATGAGCTCATGTTGCGTAATATTTCTATAGGCTATGCAAAAGAGGAGGATCCACTTTCTATAGGCTAGGCCTACTATATATATTTCTCAACTTTCGTAATATTAAGCACGATTTCTTCTCTTTAAAACAAGAGTATAGTTTACCTGGCTGGCTCATGCCTTTAATGCAACTTTTTCAAATCGTCATTAGAGACGCAGCCTTAGAATGTATTAAAAATCAAAACATATAGCCCAAAATTTGTATCACAACTAAAGTTAATTAAATAACTCTAAATTTAGCATATAGAAGTACCTGTATTTTGTTAACCGCTCAACACAGAACAGCCGCATGTGCTCGCTCCCTCAAATCGTTTTGAGAAAATATAATTGATATTTTATTCAGCTATATTCAATTGTATTCTTCATACTATAAAATAATATAAATAATGCAATGGAATTCTAAGCACATCTTAATGTCACGCCCTGGTCTTAGTATTTTGTGTTTTCTTTCTTTATTTGGTCAGGCCAGGGTGTGACATGGGTTTTGTATGTGGTGTGTTTTGTCTTGGGGTTTTTGTTAGGTATTGGGTTTGTGGCTTAGTGGGGGTATCTAGCATAGTCTATGGCTGTCTGGAGTGGTTCTCAATCAGAGGCAGGTGTTTATCTTTGTCTCTGATTGGGAACCATATTTAGGCAGCCATATTCTTTGAGTGTTTCGTGGGTGATTGTTCCTGTCTCTGTGTTTGTTGTCACCAGATAGGCTGTTTAGGTTTTCGCACGTTTTTGTTTTGTTAGTTTATTCATGTATAGTTTTCTTCATTAAAAAAACATGAATAGAAACCACGCTGCATTTTGGTCTGCCTCTCCTTCACCTCAAGAAAACTGTTACACTTAACTAGTGTAGCCCACAGCCAGATCAGGGCCTAACATAAATAAGGACATCTCAGAGTATGTTATTCTGTTCTTCTGTTATGAACTACATTTATCTTCATATCATGTTTCGTTAGACCTGTCTAAGATTAAGAATGGATTTATTGTGATGGTGTAGCCTATATTACATGGATTTATTAGACTTTTTAAAAATGTAGATGTTCCAAAGGTCCGCATCCGTGGCTCGTAGGCTGTGTGTGGAATGTGTTTATGTTAATTAACGGTCAATTACTGTGAGACCGGCCGATAGTTGCTAGACAATCACCGGCTGACAAAATTTCATGATCGCCACAGCCCTAACTGACACATACACTTACCTCACCAGACATGCCACCAGGGGTCTTTTCACAGGAAGCTTATGGTATAATTTTTTTTTGTCACCAAAGCCCCATATAATACCCACCATTGTGACCTGTGTGATCTCGTTGGCTGGCCCTCACTTCATATTTTTCGCCAAAACCACTGGCTCCAGGTCATCTATAAGTCTTTGCTAGGTAAAGCCCCGCCTTATCTCAGCTCACTGGTCACCATAGCAGCACCCACCCGTAGCACGCGCTCCAGCAGGTATATTTCACTGGTCACCCTCAAAGCCAATTCCTCCTTTGGTTGCCTTTCCTTCCAGTTCTCTAATGCCAATGACTGGAACGAATTGCAAACTTTAAGCACCAGCTGTCAGAGCAGCACACAGATCACTGCACCTGTACATAGCCCATCTGTAAATAGCCCATCCAACTACCTCATTCCCATAGTGTTATTTTTTTTCTCCTTTGCACCCCAGTATCTCTACTTACACATTAATCTTCTGCACATCTATCACTCCAGTGTTTAAATTGCTAAATTGTAATTATTTTCCAACTATGGCCTATTTATTGCCTTTACCTCCCTTATCTTACCTCATTTGCACACACTGTACATGTACCTTTTCTTTTCTTTTTTCTCTATTGTATTATTGACTGTATGTTTGTTTACTCCATGTGTAACTCTGTGTTGTTGTTTGTGTGGCACTGCTTTGCTTTATCTTGGCCAGGTCGCAGTTGTGAATGAGAACTTGTTCTCAACTAGCCTACCTGGTCAAATAAAGGTGTAATAAATCAAATCAAATATAAATATACAGAACCATGAGTCCATTGAACTACCTTCCATCTTCTATAGCGTAAGTGACCAGCAAACCTGGTTTCAAAAAACAAATTAAACAACACCTCTCCCCCATGTGACCTACTTGTTGTGTGTATGTAAAAACATGTATGTGTAACTGATAGATGCACACACACACATGTTAATGTTTATAAATGTATGTAAATTGTAAAGTCTTTTGTCTATAATGTATTTTTCGTTATGTGTTGGACTCCAGTAAGACTAGCTGTCGCCATTGAAGCCGGCTAATGGGGGTCATAAATCAAAACAAATCCTAAATGTATACACAATGCATTCGGAAAGTATCCAGACTCCTTGACTTTTTCCACGTTTTGTTACGTTACAGCCTTATTCTTAATTATATATTTTTAAATCCTCAAATCTACACACAATACCCCATTATGACAAAGCAAAACAGTTTTCTTGTAATTTTGGCACATTTATTAAAAATTAAAAAACAAAAATTATTCAAGTATTCAGACATTTTGCGATGAGACTCGAAATTGAGCTCAGGTGCAACATGTTTCCATTGTTCATCCTTGAGATGTTTCTAAAACTTGATTGGAGTCCACCTGTGGTAAATTCAATTGATTTGACACAGTTGACAGTGCATGTCAGAGCAAAAACCAAGCCATGAGGTCGAAGGAATTGTCCGTCGAGCTCTGAGGCAGGATTGTGTCGAGGCACAGATCTGGGGAAGGGTACCAAAACATTTCTGCAGCATTGATGGTCCCCAAGAACACGGTGGCCTCAATCATTCTTAAATGGAAGAAGTTTGGAACCACCAAGACTCTTCCTAGAGCTGGCCGCCAAGCTGAGCAATTGGGGGAGAATGGCCTTCAGGGAGGTGACCAAGAACCCGATGGTTACTCTGACAGAGCTCCAGAGTTCCTCTGCGGAGATGGAAAAACTTCCAGAAGGACAACCATCTCTGCAGCACTCCACCAATCAGGCCTTTATGGTAGAGTGTCCAGGCGGAAGCCACTCCTCAGTAAAAGGCACCTAAAGGACTCTCAGACTATTAAAAACAAGAATCTCTTGTCTGTGTTCAACACAAAAAGAAAACAAACTTACGCTAATTTTCTAGTCACACGCCTCTCTCAAACAGTCCGCTTCAAGTGACTCTCATTCAAGATGGCCGTACTTCTTCATTACACAAAGGAAAAACCTCAATCAATTTCTAAAGACTGGTGACATCCAGTGGAATCGGTAGGAACTGCAAGCAAGTCCCAATGAAAACCCATTGAAAAGACAGTGACCTCAAAACAAAAAAAGTCTGAATGGTTTGTCTTCTGGGTTTTGCCTGCTACATAAGTTCTGTTATACTCACAGACATGATTCAAACAGTTTTAGAAACTTCAGGGTGTTTCCTATCCAAATCTACAAATAACATGCATATCTTATATTCTGGAGATGAGTAGCAGGCAGTTGAATTTGGGTATGCTATTCATCCAAAAGTGAAAATGCTGCCCTCTATCCCAAAGAAGTTTTAACAAAGTACTGAGTAAAGGGTCTGAGACTTATTTATTTCCGGGTAGTTTTTTTTGCAAAAATCTCTGAAAACCAGTTTTTGCTTTTTCATTGTGTGTAGATTGAATAGGGGAAAAAAATATATAATACATTTTAGAATAAGGCTGTAATGTAAAAAGTCTAGGGGTCTGAACACTTTCCGAAAGCACTGTAGATGTATGGATACACAGTATATATATGCTCCTCTACATTCCCAGGACCAAACTCTGTACCTTGGGGGGGGATCTGGCTTTCAGCTCGACAGCCCCTAGCCCGGACAACCTGAAGGCACTACAGGCTCTGGGCTCCTTTAAAACAGGCCTAAAAACATTTATCTTTGTGAAGGCTTTCTGTTGATAGCTGTGCTCATTGGTGTCTTTGTCTGTTGTAGCATCACCTGTGTTATTTGTGTCAGATGCACTTTGATATTATTCTGTATAATGAAAAGCACTTTATTGTTATTATTATTTAGAAACCACTTCAGTGGATACCAAATCTAATGCAAAGTGTAAGTAATGACGCAGGTATGACGTGTGAGCGATAGAACGAGAGGAGAGTGGAGCAGCGGATAAATATCTTGTCACTGTGGGAGAGAGAGAGAGATAGCGAGAGAGAGAGAGAGAATGAGGAAGTGTGTGACTTTGGAGGGATTGAGGGGGCTTGGGGATGGGGAGGGTGCCAGCTTATTTTATTTCCGGTTGACAAGACTTTGTGCTCCCTCTCTCTCTCATACTTGCCTATTTTTTCTCTACCTCCCTCATCCTTGCTCACGTTCTCTCTCTCTCTCCATCTTTGTTACTTTCCTTCAAGACTGGCCTAAGAGAATGAAAATGTGACAAAGGACAGAGACCAAGGGGAAAAGGAGTGATGAGGAAGATGGTGAAGGAAGGAAAAGTAAAAATAAAGAGTGAAGGATAGAAGAAACAGGAAGAAAACATTGTTTAAATGTTATGAGTTGAAATTCCATTAGCTTACATGTATTGCAGTGTTTAATTTTTTTTGCTGAGGTCAGCCTTTATCTTTTATTATTATTAACCTGTGTGATGCGTAAAATGTGTGTGTGTGTGTGTGTGTGTGTGTGATGCTACCTAAGCCTGAGGAGCCATACATTAAAAACATTTTATGAGCCCTACATTAAAGACATTTAATGAGCCCAAGCCCAAATGATTGTGGCATTATCCAATACGTATATGATATAGGCTAATGTATATTACGCATGACAGAAAAGCATAAAATACATGCTCTCTTTTGGTAAATAAATTAAACTAGCTCAAGTAGGCTAGTCTTTTTGAGTGTGAACTGTATTACTGTACTGTTTGTACTGTACTGTATTACTGTACTGTTTGTACTGTACTGTATTACTGTACTGTTTGGTATAATGCCGTATTATATGGACTGTAATTACACACATCGTTCAAACCATGATAAACTAGTAGAGAACATGAGATAGGCTAGTGAATTTGATAAAAATGTTTGAAATATAATAGTGCCTATTTGTATAATTAGTAGGCTGACGCATATAACTTTCATAAAATGTTCACTAGTGTTATGAGCCTACCTCCTCTTTCTCTCTCTATTGTTGATTAATTAATTCCTTCCTTGTTTTCAAAAGCTAACGGAAATAAGTTTCATTGCCCTTAACTTCATCATTCTAATGACATCCTCCCGGATACTCTAGATTCCACTCCAATTCACATACCGCCCCAACAGATCCACAGATGATGCAATCCCAATCCCACTCCACACTGCCATTTTCCACCTGTACAAAACGAACACCTATGTGAGAACGCTGTTCATTGACTACAGGCCAGCGTTCAACACCATAGTGCCCATGAAGCTAATCACTAAGCTAAGGACCCTGGGACTAAACACCTCCCTCTGCAACTGGATCCTGGACTTCCTGACCGGCCGCCCCCAAGTGGTAAGGGTAGGCAACAACACGTCTGCCACGCTGATCCTCAACACTGGGGCCTGTGTACTTAGTCCCCTCTTGTACTCTCTGTTCCCCCACGACTGCATGGCCAAACACGACTCCAACACCATCATTAAGTTTGCTGACAACACAACAGTGGTAGGCCTCACCATCGACAACGATGAGACAGCCTATAGGGAGGAGGTCAGAAAAATGTCAGTGTGGTGCCAGGACAACAACCTCTCCCTCAATGTGAGCAAGACAAAGGAGCTGATCATGGACTACAGGAAAAGGCGGGCCGAACAGGCTCCCATTAACATCAACGGGGCTGTGGTGGAGCGGGTCGAGAGTTTCAAGTTCCTTGGTGTCCACATCACCAATGAACTATCATGGTCCAAAGACACCAAGACAGTCGTGAAGAGGGCGTGACAAAACCTTTTCCACCTCATGGGGACTGAAAAGATTTGGCATGGTTCCCAGATCCTCAAAAAGCTCTACAGCTGCCTCCCGGGTGGCACAGTGTTCTAAGGCACTGTGCCACCAGAGACTCTGGGTTCGAGCCCAGGCTCTGTCGCAGCCGGCCGCGACCGGGAGGTCCATGGGGCAACGCACAATTGGCCTAGCGTCGTCCGGGTTAGGGAGGGTTTGACAGGTAGGGATATCCTTATCTCATTGCGCACTAGCAACTCCTGTGGCGGGCCGGGCGCAGTGCACGCTGACCAGGTCGCTAGGCGTACGGTGTTTCCTCCGACACATTGGTGCGGCTGGCTTCCGGGTTGGATGCGCGCTGTGTTAAGAAGCAGTGCGGCTTGGTTGGGTTGTGTTTCGGAGGACGCATGGCTCTCGACCATCGTCTCTCCCGAGCCCGTACGGGAGTTGTAGCGATGAGACAAGACAGTAGCTACTAACAATTGGATACCACGAAATTGGGGAGAAAAAAAGGGGTAAAATAAAATTTAAAAATAAATAAATAAATAATAATAAATGGCCACGTCACCCCTACATACATGTACAAATTACCTCAACTAACCTGTACCCCTACACACTGACTCGGTACCGGTACCCCCTGTACATAGCCTCGTTATTTTATTGTGTTACTCTTAAATATTTTTGCATTAGTTTATTTGTTAAAATGTTTCTTAACTCTTCTTGAACTGCACTGTTAAGGGCTTGTAAGTAAGCATTTCACGGTAACGTCTACACTTGTTGTATTCAGCGAATGTGACAAATAAAGTCTGATTTGACATCCTTGAATAATATGGCACTAAAATTAGATGCAAAAGGCTTTCACTTCTCTTCACGAAGATTGAATGGTTATGGGTCTGAACAAATAACTGCTATAGCCTAGCACCATTGTGCGTGTGCTCTTCTTTCAAACCAACTGTGAGTTCTGTTGGCTGCTGTATTTAACATTCAGCAAAAGGCCCTGTTAAGCTTCCGGCCCTGTTCGAATAGTCTATTGGTATTCTATTCTAGCTGTTCCTGCATGGGACTCCAAGAGCTAAGGAGTATTTAAGGTGAGGCCAGTGGAGCACAGGTGCTTGCGTATTGTGCAAGAGATAGAGGCTATAATTTAGAAGTTTATTATGCATAACCCATCACTAATTAACTAAATATAAGGCTAATACTGCATTTCTTACATTACCTGAAAGAGGTAGCCTAAGAAATCTATATATAGGGCTATATATTAATCTAGAACAGGATTGTCTATTTTCTATGCAATTTGATTGGAGTTGATAGGCTGTTTTTAAACAGCAGCTGCAATTTAAAAATGTATAATCTTTACAATTAAAAACAAGGTGAACCCGAAAGCCAGATGGAGATGGGTAAATTAGACACACATTCAGTCTTTATATTAATGTAGCATGGGCTATGCTGCAGCAAATGTAGGCCTACCTGTCACAAGAAACTGAGATGGGCTGTCTGTCGCCACCCCGATCGTTGAATCGTTGATTCATCATGCAGAGGCCGTAGAGAAGCCAGATTTAGAGATCACACATAATTTAACAGCTCCATTTTACGCCATACTGTTCATATATATATATAATGTATTATAATTGACCAGTTTCTCTCAGTTAATTATCCTGGCGAAAGGGAGTGGTTAAGGGCGGTAAATGTGTGTGTGTGTGTGTGTGTGTGTGTGTGTGCATGCATATCTGCATGTGTTTGTGTTCAAGGCATCCATTTTTTGGTATCTTGTTAGTTCATTTCTGTCACCCCTCTCTTTCTCTCTCTCCATCTCTCTCTTTTTAGTGCTGGAATGGGGCTATAGGCACAGGGAGGAGGGAAGAAGAGTGGTCACCATAGCAACAGTGCCACAACAATTATTCATCAAGTCCTTAAAACAAAAACAAAGGGAAGTGCATTATAATGGCTCTTACTGACTGGATCCTGTTATGCATGCATATAACTGAGAGAGCTGAAAGAGAGGGTACTCAGGCACAAGAGGACACATCATCAGGGTCAATGTGAATAAAATATTTTTTTTGGCCCAAGTTTTTATTGTACTATAATAATTGAAAATTGTCCCTCCATTTTCTCTCTCTCGTATCCTCGGGCGACACTTTGATGCGTCCACCCTCCACTCCTCCCTCTCCCTGTCATCTTCAATTGCTATGTGAAACTAGACACACCGCCTGGGGCTGAGATAGAGAGAGAGACAGAGATTGTATGGTTAGGGAAGAGACTGCAATGATGACTGTATCTAGAAAGGTAGGGATAAGCAAGGACCATCCTGAGATACAGTGGACATCCATGATCATAGGCTAGCTAGTGCAAGTCTGGACCAATACAGCATTTACTATGCCATATAGACAGATGTATGTCGATATGGCATAATAGAGTCAAAGGTAGTCAAAATCAGACACATAAAAATGATTTGACACTGGAAATAGAAGGGTAAACTTTAATATTTATATATTATTGTGCACATACTGAAACAGAGGCAAATAATCTCTCACACACACACACACAATAGTGATTTTTGAATGAATACCTCATCTCTTTACCCCACAAATACAATTATCCGTAAGATCCGTCAGTCGAGAAGTGAATTTCAAACAGATTCAACCAGAAAGACCAGGGAGGTTTTCCAATGCCTCGCAAAAAAGGCACCTATTGGTAGATTGATTAAAAAAAATGACATTGAATATCCCTTGGAGATTGGTGAAATTATTAATTACACTTGGGGATGGTGTTTCAATATACCCAGTCACTAAAAAGATACTGGCGTCCTTCCTAACTCGATTGCCGGAGAGGAAAGAAACTGCTCAGGGATTTCACCAATGGTGACTTTAAGACAGAGTTTAATGGCTGTGATAAGGGAGAACTGAGGATGGATCAACAATATTGTAGTTACTCCACAATACTAACCTAATTGACAAAGTGAAAATATTGCAAAAATACATCCTGTTTGGGGCAAATCCAATTCATTACATTACTGAGTACCACTCTCCATATTTTCAAGCAAAATCCTAGAGGAAAACCTGGTTCAGTCTGATTTCCACCAGACGTTGGGAGATGAATTCACCTTTCACAGGACAACAACATAAAAACACAAGGCCAAATCTACACTGGAGTTACTTACCAAGAAGACATTGAAAGTTCCTGAGTGGCCGAGTTACAGTTTTGACTTAAATCAACCTGAAAATGGTTGTGTAGCAATGATCAACAGCCAATTTCAAAGAGCTTTTAGAATTTTGAAAAGAATAATGAGCAAATGTGGCACAATCCAGGTCTAGAAAGCTTTTATAGAGACTGACCAAGAAAGACTCACAGCTATAATCGCTGTGACTCAGGGGTTTTAACACTTACAGTACGTACATGTGATATTTCTATACTTCATTTTCAATAAATGTGCTAAAGTCTAAAAACATGTTCTCACTTTGTCATTATGGGGTATTGTGTGTCGATGGGTGAGAAGATATATACACAGGACCAGTCAAAAGTTTGGCCACACCTACTAATTCAAGGGTTTTTCTTTAATTTTACTGTAGAATAATAACATCAACACTGTGAAATAACACATGAAATCATGCATAACCAAAAAAGTGTTAAACAAATCAAAATAGATTTTGTATTTGAGATTCATCAAAGTAGCCAACTGTAACGACCATGCTGGGAGACCGGAAGCAAGTGCAGATAGTGAGTTTAATAATAAATGAAATAGAGAAAAATACAAGACACAAGAGTAGCGTACGGACATGGAACAACATCAATACTGCCTGGGGAATAGACCTAAGAGAGTGCCAGATATATGTGAGGTAATGAGAGAGGAAATGGAGTCCAGGTAGGCCTAATGATAAGGAGCAGGTGTGCGTAAGAATTGATTCCAGGTGCGCATAATGATGGTTGCCAGGACCGGTCGTAAGTAAACCAGCGATGTCAAACTCCGAAGGGGTGGAGCTGGAGTAGATGTGACACCATCCTTTGCCTTGATGACAGCGTTGCACACTCTTGGCATTCTCTCAACCAAACTTTATGAGGTCGCCAGGAATGGAATTAATTTCCATGTACAGGTGTGCCTTGTTAAAAGTTCATTTGTGGATTTCTTTTCTTTCTTATGTCACGCGGGACTAGGTGTGTGTGCAGGAATCAGACGCAGAGAGAGAGTAACGGAGTAAAGTGCTTTACTATTGCACACCAAACTGATATGCCCAATACAATACAACACTATACCAGACAACCCAAAACCACAGGGTGTCCAGTATAGAAAATAAAATACACCACGACCTAATATGTACACACGTAACAAAAGACAATCCCGCACAAAACAAGGGCGGGTCAAACTACTACATATGGGGAAGCTAATTAAACCAAAATACACACAGGTGAAACTGATAAGACAAAACCAACAGACAAACGAAAAAGGGATCGGTAGCGGCTAGTAGGACGGTGACCGCCGAGCACCGCCCGAACAGGCAGGGGAGCCAACTTCGGCGGAAGTCGTGACATCTTAAGCATTTGAACCAATCAATTGTGTTGTGACAAGATAGGGGTGGTACAGAAGATAGCCCCTAAAGACCAAGTCCATATTATGGCAAGAACAGCACAAGTAAGCAAAGAGAAACGACAGCCCATCAGGTCAGTCTATCTGGGAAAACCTCAAGAACTTTTAAAGTTTCTTCAAGTGCAGTCACAAAAAACATCAATCACTTTGATGAAACTGGCTCTCATGAAGACCGCCACAGGAAAGGAAGACACAGACTCACCTCTGCTGCAGAGGATTTGATCATTAGAGTAACTGCACCTCAGATTGCAGCCCAAATACATGCTTCACAGAATTCAAGTAATAGACACATCTCAACATCAACTGTTCAGAAGAGACTGCATGACTCTGGCATTCATGGTCAAATTGCTGCAAAGAAACACAAGCCAAAAAACACGAGCAATGGACATTAGACCGGTGGAAATCTGTCCTTTGGTCTGATGCGTCCAAATTGGAGATTTTAGTTCCAACTAGCGTGTCTTTGTGAGACGCAGAGTAGATGAACGGATTATCTCTGCATGCGTGGTTCACAAGCATGGAATAGGTGGTGTGATAGTGTGGGGGTGCTTTGCTGGTGACAGTGTGATTTATTTAGAATTTGAGGCACACTTTTAACCAGCATGGCTATCACAGCATTCTGCAGCGATACGCCATCCCATCTGTTTTGAGCTTAGTGGGACTATCATTTGTTTTTCAACAGGACAATGACCCAACACACCTCCAGGCTGTGTAAGAACTATTTGACCAAGAAGGAAAGTGACGGCGGGCTGAGTCAGATGATGGCCTCCACATTTTTATGTATTTATTTATTTTACATAACTAGGCAAGTCAGTTAAGTGGGTTAACAGCGTTGTTCAGGGGCAGAACGTCAGATATTTACAGAGATTCAATCTTACAACCTTTCGGTTACTAGTCCAACTTCCTAACCACTAGGCACCTGCTGTCCCGCAATCACACGAGCTCAACCTAATTGAGATGGTTTGGGTTGAGTTGCACTGCAGAGTGAAGGAAAAGCGGCCAACGTGCTCAGCATATATGGGAACTCCTTCAAGACTGTTGGAAAAGCATTCAGGAGAAGCTTGTTGAGAGAATGCCAAGAGTGTGCAAAGCAGTCATCAAGGCAAATGGTGGCTGCTTAAAAAAAATCTACAATACACTTTTTTGATTACAACATGATTCAGTGTGTAATTTCATAGTATTATGTTTTTTATAGTGAGATGTCTTTTATTTAATTTTCTACAATGTAGAAAATAGTCAAAATAAAGAAAAACCCTTAAATGAGTAGGTGTGTCCAATCTTTTGACTGGTACTGTATACAGTTGAAGTCGGAAGTATACTGTTAGAGGAATTCTAAATTCCTATATGTTTTGTAGCCAAAACCAAATTCACACTCTCTCTATTTCATAATAAGTTGTAAGTTTATCATTTATGCATGAAATAGATCGAGACCAGTCTTAAAAGTCAGGTAACAGCATTTAATTCAAGAGAGTACTGACCCAAAATACAAAGAACATTACATTTTAAAGAGAGAAGATAAAAGTGACGTCATCAGTTTCTCACACTCTCTCCGATCCACACAATAGCGTAGTGTCTTCAGGTCTGGAAATTGTCTTCTACTCCCCTCATAAAACAAACATTTTTATCTGTCTAAAGAGATATGCCATCCCTCTCCCTTAAACCCGCAAGGTACAGACAATTAATTCATTTTACTTACATTTTCAGTAACAGCTTAACCAAGAACCCATACATTTCACACCATAACATAATACTATTAAAATAAATGGTTCTAAGTTAAATGTATACATAATTAATCATTTCAACTATAATTTCCTCCAACATATACATACACCTATGTTGGAGTCATTAAAAC
Source organism: Oncorhynchus mykiss (assembly GCF_013265735.2). Classification (NCBI taxonomy): domain Eukaryota; kingdom Metazoa; phylum Chordata; class Actinopteri; order Salmoniformes; family Salmonidae; genus Oncorhynchus; species Oncorhynchus mykiss. The sequence continues at coordinate 28,563,922 of NC_048580.1, read as the reverse complement.
TTGTTTTTCAACCACTCCACAAATGTCTTGTTAACAAACTATAGTTTTGGCAAGTCGGTTAGGACATCTACTTTGTGCATGACACAAGTCATTTTTCCAACAATTATTTACAGACAGATTATTTCACTTATAATCAATGTATCACAATTCCAGTGGGTCAGAAGTTTACATTCACTAAGTTGACTGTGCCTTTAAACAGCTTGGAAAATTACAGAAAATGATGTCATGGCTTTAGAAGCTTCTGATAGGCTAATTGACATAATTTGAGTCAATTGGAGGTGTACTTGTGGATGTATTTCAAAGCCTACCTTCAAACTCAGTGTCTCTTTGCTTGACATCATGGGAAATCAAAAGAAATCAGCCAAGACCTCAGAAAAACAATTATAGACCTCCACAAGTCTGAGTACAAATCAACATGTTTTCTGTAGTTGCGGATCAGATCTGCACGATCAGGAGGATTTCTGGACCATTCCTCTTTACAAAACTCTTTCAGTTCAGCAATATTCTTGGGATGTCTGGTGTGAACCGCTCTTTTGAGGTCATGCCACAGCATCTCAATCGGGTTAGGTCAGGACTCAAGGCGTATTTTCTTATATTTACGCCATTCTATTGTTGATTTCCTTCTGTGTTTTGGGTCGTTGTCCTGTTGCATCACCCAACTTCCGTTGAGCTTCAATTGGCGGACAGATAGCCAAACATTCTCTTGCAAAATGTCTTGATAAAGTTGGGAATTCATTTTACGTCGTTGATAGAAAGCTGTCCAGGCCCTGAGGCAGCAAAGCAGCTCCTAACCATGATGCTTCCTTCTCCATACTTTACAGTTGGGACAAGGTTTTGATGTTGATGTGCTGTGCCTTTTTTTCTCCACACATAATGTTGTGTGTTCCTTTCAAACAACTCAACTGTAGTTTCATCTGTCCACAGAATATTTTGCCAGTAGCGCTGTAGAACATCCAGATGCTCTTTTGCGAACTTCGGACGTGCAACAATATTTTTGGGGGGACAGCAGTGGCTTCTTCCGCGGTATTCTCCCATGAACACCATTCTTGTTTAGTTTTTTTTTACATATTGTAGACTCATCAACAGAGATCTTAGCATGTTCCAATGATTGCTTTAAGTCTTTAGCTGACACTCTAAGATTCTTCTTAATCTCATTGAGCATTCTGTGCTGTGCTTTTGCAATCGTCTTTGCAGGACGGCCACTCCTAGGGAGAGTAGCAACAGGGCTGACCTTTCTCCATTTATAGACAATTTGTCTTACCGTGGACTGATGAACATTGTTTGAATGTTAAATGACGAGACAGAGGCATTGATGCGAGTAACCAGTCTTGTTCAGTACATTGCCATACATCCGGGTATCTCAAGCACACCGGTAAAAACACGAGTTGCAGTAGTTAACATTTACCAACAGATGGCATCACTGTGCCATCTTACACCTATAACATCTTTCCTTTTATAAAATAGGGCAAGAGCTGTCAATTCACTAACAAAACAAACCTAGTAATAATTTCTAATATGAACAGTTTAGTATTTTTTTCATTTTTTTTCCAGGTAACAACTTAACACATTTTGATACTCTTCACTTTTATCTCTGTCTGTCAAGAATCCCTAATGGGAAACCTACAGATGAAGTATTTTTCGTGGCTGGGACAGACGACCACAGCGTGAAAAGACAGGGGGCTTGTCTGCGAGGACTGCGGGCTCCCGCACAGGCGTGTCATCTGACTTTCTAAGGGGAGTGTTGATGGGCGAGGGAGCGGCCGACCTGTGATCCCCTGGCTCTTCGCCCAGTGCCTCAGGCCCCATATGACTTGCTGGGGTTCCATCTTTTGTCATGGGACCCCTTTGACCATCAGGGTTCTGAATAGGTGCTGGCTCAGCAATCCGAAGGTCAACCCTGTTACGACGGTACAGTGATCCATTCAATTCGAACAAGTAGGAGGGTGGTGCCACTTTCTGTACACAGGATCCGAGGCTCCAGAGGCCCGTCCGGTCCCCTGATAGTGGCTTCATTCGTACCGTTTCACCCACACCGAGCTCAGGTAAGTCTTTTGCTGATTTGTTGTAGATGAACTTGGAGACCTGTCTTCTGTGACGTAACTTTACCAGCACGTCTGTCACCACATATGGCCCAGGAGAGTGCTGGCTACTGGTAGAGCTGCTTTTATACACCGTGCCATGAGGCGCTGGGCCGGGCTGCTATCCATGCCTTCTGTCTGGGTATTGCGGCACTGCAGGATTGCTTTCCAGGCATCTTTGCCCTCTCGCAGAGCTTTTTTGCAGAGGTTCTTTGTGATTTTGACTGCCGACTCCGCCTTCCCGTTAGCTTTTGGGTGTCATGGTGATGAGGTGACGTGCTCGAATTCCCCTTCTGCAGCAAATGTTCGGAACTCAAATCCAGAGAATTGGGGTTCATTATCTAAAATGACCCTGTCTGGCTGGCTATGGCGTCAAACTGAGCCTTGCAGCATTTGATCGTTGTCTCTGCTGAGAGGTCGGGGAGGAGGTCAATCTCCCAGAAGTCTGAGTGATGATCGACTACCAACAGAAAGTTTTTGCCACTGTGCTAGACACACTATCTGCCAGGGGCGCATCGCTAGCTCGTGGGACATCATCGGTAGCTCGCATATACATCCTCTGTGCTGTTGTTCCCTTCATCTGTGTTTGTTTCAATGGAGTGCACTTTACCCTCCTTTCTCTTGCTTTTCATGCAGACCCTTGCGAAGTGATTAGCTGTACCACAGGATTTGCATATTTTCACATAGGCTTGGCAGTCTTCTTTTCCCCGCCTATGAGAAATGCCACAATATCGGCACGTATTAGGGTTGTCTACTGCAGAATTGGCTGTAGTGTTAGCATTAGCTGTGGCAAAGGGAATTTCTTTACTGGCTAGCCAGTAAATGTTGCCTTTCTAGCTCCATGGACCTTATCCATATATCAATAAGCTCTGCTGCACGGCATGTCTCCACTGCCAAGACCAGCATCAGGTCACGTTCTCTCAGCAAACACCTGTGCGTGCCCTCATCAGTTATGCCAAGAACAATCTCTGATCAGTTAATCTCTTAAAGCACCATAGTCACATGTAGCTGCCTTTTCCCTTAGCCTAGTGACAAAGCTGGCAATGGACTCCCTGTCCTCCTGTTTGCAACGACCGAAAACATAACGCTAGTAGATAACATTCTTTGCTGGCTTAAAGTAATGTTCAAGGGCATCAAGAATAGCTGTTGCGTTACCTTGCTGAGCTGCTGTTAGGTTCAGGTTGTGTTTGTATACGTGTCGGCATTCAGTTCCCATTGTAGTCCTCAAAGTGGCAGCCACTACCACATCGTCCTTTTCCAGAAATCCCTAGTGCATAGTCCTCCCATTCACCTCTAAACGTATCCCAGTTTGTGCTCCAATCTCCGCTGAGCTTCATAATGGCGGGAGGGGGAATGTTCGCTGCCATGTCTAACCGGTGCTAACAACACTGAAGCTAACTAGCAAACTCACTCTAGCTAAGGTCAATTCCGGCGACGCATTTTTCTTCTTGGTAAACCAGAACAGGTGACTCTAATTTTCGGAAAGCATGGTTAGTTATCCGACTCTGACGCCATGTTTGAATGTTAAAGAACGTGACTGAGGCATCTTGTTCAGTACATTGCCATACATCCGGGTATCTCAAGCACACCGGTAAAAACACTGGAATTGCAGTAATTAACATTTACCAACAGATGGCATCATTGTTCCATCTTACACCCATTACAAACATCAAGGCTTTTAGATATACTTTTGTAACCCTTTCCAGCTTCATGCAAGTCAACAATTCTTAATCTTGGGTCTTCTGAGATCTCTTTAGTTCAATGCATGGTTCACATCAGGCAATGCTTCTTGTGAATAGCAAACTCAAATTTTGTTAGTTTTTTTATAGGGCATGGCAGCTCTAACCAACATCTCCAATCTCGTCTCAATGATTGTACTCCAGGTTAGTTGACTTCTGACTCCAATTAGTTTTTGTAGAAGTCATTAGCCTAGGAGTTCACATACTTTTTACAACCTACACTGTGAATGTTTAAATGATGTATTCAATATAGACAAGAAAAATACAATAATTTGTGTTTGACTGTGTTTGTCTGTTGTGAAGAGCAGGTCAAATTGTATGAAGAGTTCCAGATAATCCAGATAAGGGTTCACATACTTTTTCTTGCCACTGTAGTTGTCATCACTAGATACACCATCATGTTTTTCTCCCCAAATAATAATCTACACCTTTCTAATCATTACATCCTCATTCAACTAAAATAAACCTTAATTCACATTTAACGTTTACAATATGCATCTATTTATCTGAACCCCAAAGCATGATTGATTCAGAGCTGCTTTGCTTTCCTAAATTTTGTCCACATGATCGTGCTTTTCATTCCCATCTTCTGACAGAAGATCACTTTGTCCTATCTTTATTTTAGTTTTCTGACGCAACAACTGTAGTTTAGACAGATTTTTGTGATCTAACTGCACCACATGTGCAACTGACTATATGTAACTGCTTTGCTTGAACCTTTTCACAAGTACCATCACATGGGTGTGATCATTCTACAGTGGTCCCTGTAGCATATGATCAAACTGGTGTGATTAGAAGGCTTACTTAGACTAGCCAGTTTCAAATGACACAACAATCAGCATTTGAGCTGGCATTTTTCACAAACACAGTCCTTACAAAGTTATGTCCAGAATGTCAGCAGTTTATTTTTTGCATTCAATTTTCAGACATTCACAGAAGTATCTACAGCATAACACAATCATCCAAACCGGAAAAATGTAGGCTACATTTGTCCTAGCGCTAACTGAGGAAAGATTGACTTAACAAAAGAGGTCATATTTGTATAACTCATTTGACATAAACTACAAAATGAATTAGCTAATAGAAATTACTATTTATAATTAATCACATCACGGGTGAGCTCACCATTGATCAAAATAATTGAGTAAAACACTCTAAAAATCGAAAGTAATCAGACGATGGGTAGTTTCTGTGTGCTGCTATGCTTTTTCTCTCGCACAAACCAAAGATAATAAGAGAAGACAAGATGAGTTTGGTCAGTTTATAGTATGCATGTTGAAGGGGGTGTGTCGTCTACCATCGTTGACATCCCACCATTCATTTCTGGAAGTTCTCAAAATGAGTGAACCTTTACTCACCTCATTTTGTTATAACATCTTTAGTCCGAAGACCCAGAATGCATTGTATCTGAAAAAACATGGATACACACACAGCTGGAATTAGGTTAGCTAATCATAATCAGTACAACCTTCAAAAAAGTATTTCACACACATATGTGCCCATTACAATCTATGCAAGATTTGCATGATTTGTCATCGGTTATTAAAAACATGTGAATCAAACAGTAAATATAGAAATAATTACCACAAGCATTTTCTGATAGTGATTTATTTCTACAAGTGGCCCGTGCCGGCTGTCAATCACGTAACCTCTCACTCCCACTCTGAGCCATTCAGTGTTGTTGTTTATGTATGTAGCTAGTGAGCTAAGCTGTAGCATTAGCAATGTCTTTCAAAAGGAGACAACTCACAAATGCGGAAATTCTTGAGATTTTTTAAAATTCTGACAATGAGTCTGAAAGATTCTGACAGTGAGGAGCTGCCCCCCAACCTTGTAGCCATTGAGAACCCTGAATCTGAGGACCCTTGTCCACTGACGAAGTCCCAGGTCCCTTTGAAGATGCTGGTGGTGATGGAGGCAGGCCGACAATGGATGAAGTACAGGAGTTCTGTGGTAGCTGGAAGGCTGCCAGCAATTTCACCCCTCCTGGCCCTGCTGTTTGCTTTGACTCCCAGTCTGGAGTGCAACGCCCTTTGCCATTTCCATCTGAGGCAGAGTGTTTCAAGTTCTTTCTGACAGAGGAGCTGGAGGGAGACATAACCGAGACCAATCGCTATGCCTTGGAGCTACAGGAGAAGAGAGAGCCAAGAGAATGGAGGGACAACCACAATTAGTGAAATGTATACCTTGCTAGTGACAGTCCTTCTCATGGGGATAGTAAAGAAGAACTCCCTAAGAGAATACTGGAGCACAGATCCTACGTTTGCTACTCCCTTCTTTGCTACCCTCTTTTCCCAAGACCGCTTCCTAGTTCTACTGCGATGACTGCATTTCATCAACAATGCTACTGCCATTCCAAATGACACGTTATACAAAATAAAAAATGTCAACAGCTGTTAGTAAAGTGGCATGACAAACGAGGCATCCATGTCCCCTCCACTGTCCATACAGCAACCATGACGGCCACAGGGAAGGTGGGCCACCTGACGGGAGAGAGAAAAATCAAACCAGACTGCGTGCTCGACTATAACCTCAAAATGGAGGCAGTGGATAAGGCGGACATGATAAATAGCTCTTTGTGGAATGCACTCACGACCAAGTGGTACAAGAATATGTTTTCAGGGTAACTTCAAATTACAACAAGTCAATACTTCCAATGCAATTAGCATTGTTTTACAGAGCTAATAGAAGAATGTAGCTAGCTACATAAGCACAATTGACTATAACACCATAAAGGTTATGAAATGAGTAACGTTACCTCGCGTGTCCGAGGTTATAAGGAATATACACAAATATATTGTGCTCCATACACAGTGAGCTACAGTAGAAATGGTATAACACAACATACAGAAACTATAATAACGTAATAAGGCACTTACTTTGATAAACGTAGTCTGGATTTGAGCCTGGGTGTCTGTAGTGACGCCTCTAGCACTAAGATGCTGTGCCTTAGACAACTGCGCCACTTGGGAATCATGAGGCCAGGGTAGCTTCAAAATACAACACCTGCTAATACTTCTCTGACGCAATTAGCATTGTTTTCAAGAGCTAATAGAATAATGTAGCTAGCTACCTAAGCATTGAGTATAACGCCATAAAGGTTATGAAATGAGTAACGTTACCTCGCGTGTCCACGGTTATAAGGAATATACACAAATATTATGCTACAGTAGAAAAGACATAACACGACATGCAGAAACTATTATAACGTAATAAGGCACTTACTTTGATAGAAACGCACACATTTCCAAAGTTATTATTGATAACGAAAACAACTGACTGCAATGCAGGCAACAGACGGAAAATGTGAACACGTGTGTACACGACAAGTCTGCAGACTTCAACTGCACAAAGAATTGGGAAGTGTTTGAGGAATTTTGTCTGGGTCAGAAATGTAAAAAAAAATGTGTTGGTCCGCAAAAGTAAAAATGACTACTTATGTGAATGAATGAGACGGAACACACCTCAATTCAAACTGTTCTTAGAAAATAAAACACTAATTTGAAATGGCCAAGTTGAAAATTGTCTATAAATAAAAACACGCTGCGTGCCTTGGTTTGAGGGTAGCACGGATTAAATGTACTGTTGCGTAACAATCACGTTCTATTATCACCTGCATAAAGAATCTCACGCTGGGGCGACCATTAGAATTATTTGGAACTCACCTATGAAAGGGTTAAAAGCTCATTCTTGATAATCTAACTGCACTGTCCGATTTACAGTAGGCTTTACAGCGAAAGCATGTCATGCGATTGAGGACAGTGGCCCACATCAAAACATTTTTCCACCGGCACAGGTATCATAAATTCACAATTAGCGATTAAATATCCACACACTTTTTGAAAATCTTCCTCTGATTTGTTATTCAAAGGGTCCCAGCTATAACATGTAGTGTTGTTTTGTTAGATAAAATCCTTCTTTATATCCCAAAAAGTCTTTAGTTGGCGCCATCGATTTGAGTAATCCACTTGTTCAACATGGCAAGATAGGGATCCGAAAATGTACCCCAAAACCTTGTTTAAACAAGTCAAAATACGTTTCTGTACAATCCTCAGATACCCTAAATTGTAATTAAACTATAATATTTCATACGGAAAGAAGTATGTTCAATAGGAAAGCGATATTAGCAGGTGCGCGTCCTCTTCATCGGGCGCACATTCAAGAATTTTTAAGTCTGTGTCCCTGTAGTAAAACTAATTTCTTACTTGTTTTGGAAGAAACAAGCCTGAAACCTTGAAGACTACTGACACCCAGTGGAAGTCATAGGAATTGCATACTGGGAGCTAGATTTCATTATTTCCCTATACGTTCCATTGGAAGAGCATGGGCTCTCAAATAAAATAAATTCTGGTTGGTTTTTCTTTGGATTTTATCCTAACCTATCTATTGTGTTATAGTCTCCTACATTATTAAAAAATGTCTACAAACTTCAGTGTTTTCTTTCCAATGGTACCAATTATATGCATACCCACAATCCACTGAGCAACCAATGCACATAATAAGTAGTTTTGTACCATTTGATTTTTCCAAAACCACACCCATAAATTTCACAAATCAAAAGTTATTAATTTATCAATAGTCCTATGTGTGATTTGGACCACGAGAAGGACAGAGAGAGAGCTGTCTCTAGTCTATTTTCCCATTTCCTTATGGGATACAATTATTTCCTTATGAAGTTATCAAGAAAATGTGTCAAGTATTCATTTCGCTATATCGTTTACAAGATGTGGCTGGGGTTATACCATTTCTTTCACGTGACCCATTAATTTAGACTATTGTGTCTGGGTAAGCATCATCTAATATTTATAAAATATTGTTTTCTGGTCACATTCTGTTTGTAACGGTTGTCTTCCCCCTCTGACGAGGAGGAGTAGTAGGAAGGATTGGAGGACCAATGTGCAGCGTGTTCATGATATTTATTATAACTCAGAACACTAAAGAATAAAACAACAAAGATAATGAAATGAAACCGAAACAGTTCTGTCTGGTGCAGACACAAAACAGAAAACAATCACCCACAACTCAAGAGTGAAAACAGGCTACCTAAGTATGGTTCTCAATCAGGGACAACGATTGACTGCTGCCTCTGATTGGGAACCATACCAGGCCAAACACAGAAATCCCAAATCATAGAAAAAAGAACATAGACTGCCCACCCCAACTCACACCCTGACCATACTAAAACAAAGACAAAACAAAGAAACTATGGTCAGAACGTGACACTGTTTCCCTGGAATTTTTCCTTATTGTGGGCCAATACCTTTACCACTTTTAGTCTTAATCTTTACTACACTACTCACTGTTTAGCACATTACCTCACATGTGAATCCTTTAAGGGATGGGTGCAGCTGGCTTAAGAGGGTATGAACAATGATGAATGGGTACAGACAAAGAAGATTTCTCCAGTAGGTGAACCAAAACACTTAAGAGCCATTTTCATGTGGGGTTACAAGTTTATCAACTTTCAAAGAAGAATTACTTTCCCATTGTTCCTCAAATACAGTGTATGATATACCATTTTGTAGCTCTGTGTGTCTGCTTTTATCCAATGTAAACAAAAACACAATTTCAAATGTTGCTACATTAGACCGAATTATGGCGGTTGGTCACATACAGACTGTGAAAAACAAGATAATCGGACCATTTCTCCTTTTTTCTTTCACTTCCCCTATACTGTAGATCCATTTAATTAATATTCTGCCTAATAGTCCTTCCTTTTTAAAAATTATGTCTGAGAAAACACAAGTATTAGTTTATAATGTCTTTGTTTCTATTAGTTGATCATGTATTTTGATTAGTGCTTTCAGAAAGTATTCACTCCCCTTGACTTTTTAAACATTTTGTTGTGTTACAGCCAGAATTGAAAATGGATTAAATTGCGATTTTTGTGTCACTCAGCTACACACAATACCCAATCATGTCAAAGTGGAATTACTGTATGTCTTTAGAAATGTTTACAAATGAATTAACAATGAAAATCTGAAATTTCTTGAGACAATAAGTATTCAACTGTTTTGTTATTTTAATTTTTATTTATCTAGGCAAGTCATTTAAAAACAAATTCTTATTTACAATGACGGCCTACATGGCAAGCCTAAGTTCAGTAGTAAAAATGTGCTTACCCATATCTCATATCTGTACCCCACACATTCTGTATAATTTTCCTTAAGGTCCCTCAGTCGAGGAGTGAATTTCAAGCACAGATTCAACCACAAAGACCAGGGAGGTTTCCAATGGTTCGCAAAGATGGGCACCTATTGGTAAATGGGTAAAAAAAAGAGTAGACATTGAATATTCCCTTTAGCATGGTACTGTTATTAACTAACACTTTGGATGGTGTATTAATACACCCAGGCACTACAAAGATGTAGGTGCCCTTCCTAACTCATTTGCCGGAGAGGAAGGAAGTCACTCAGGGATTTCACCATGAAGCCAATGGTGATTTGAAAAAAGTTAGTTTAATTGCTTTGATAGAAGATAACTGAGGATGGAACAACATTATAGTTACTCAACAATACTAGCACGAATGAAAGAATGAAAAGAAGGAAGCCTGTATAGAATACTATTCTTCAAAAACATGCATCATGTTTGCAATAAGGCACAAAAGTAATAATGCAAAAATGTGACAAAGAAATACACTTTTTGTCCTGAGTATAACGCATTATGTTTGGGGCAAATCCAACACATCATTAAGTACCACTCTTCATATTTTCAAGCATGGTGTTGACTGCATCATGTTATGGGTTTGCTTGTCATTTGTAAGGACTAGGAAAGATTGTAGGATATAAAGAAACGGAATAGAGCTAAGCACAGGCAAAATCCTAGAGAACAACTTGGTTCAATGTGCTTTCCAACAGACACTGGGAGAAAAATTGACCTTTCAGCAGAAACATTTCCATAAATAAAAAGCCAACTATATACTGGAGTTGCTTACCAAGGCGACATTGAATATTCCTGAGTGGCCTAGTTACAGTTTTGACTTAAATCAGCTTGAAAATCTATGGAAATACTTGAAAATGGCTGTCTAGCAATGATCAACAACCAACTTGACAGATCTTGAATAATTTTTTAAGAATAATGGGCAAATATAGTACAATCCAGGTGTGCAAAGCTCTAAGAGACTTACCCAGAAAGACTCACAGCTGTAATCGCTGCAAAAGGTGATTCTAACATGTATTGACTCAGGGATTTTAATACTTATCTCATGAATATATATTATTGTTTTATTTTCCAATATACATTTTTTTAATTTTAAAAGTTTTTTTCCACTTTGACATTACAGAGTATGTGTGTCGATAGTTGACTAAAAAAATGACAATTAAATCAATTTTAATCCCACTTTGCATGACAACAAAATGGTATCTACATGGGCTATATACGTAGATACATGGGCTCCGATACGATACAGGAGCGACACGTTTTAGTTTGAAACGATTTGGTGAGATTCAGTTCGATCAGGGGATCAAATCGATGCGATTCTGTTCAATGCAATACGATTCGATGCACTAACATTTGTTTCACTAACATTATTAACTTTCAATTCTAAATTAAACTCTGCTATTAATAGAGATCATGAGCTAGTTCTGTCTGAGCTGACTTCTCCCTCATGTGCGTGCGTGCGTGTGTGTGTGTGTAAATGATGTACAGTGTCTTACAAACCCCTTGACTGTTTCCAATTTTTTTTACGTTACAGCCTTATTCTAAAATGTATTAAATCGTTTTTTCCCCTCATCAATCTACACACAATACCCCATAATGATAAAGCAATACCTGTTGAAGAGATATTTTCAGGTCTCTCCAGAGATGTTCGATCGGGTTCTGGCTGGGCCACTCAAGGACTTGTCCCGAAGACACTCCTGCATTGTTTTAGCTGTGTGATTAGGGTTGTTGTCCTGTTGAAAGGTGAACCTTTGCCCCAGTCTGAGGTCCTGAGCGCTCTGGAGCAGGTTTTCATCAAGAACCTCTGTAATTTTCTTTGTTCATCTTTGCATCGATCCTGACTAGCGTCCCAGTCCCTGCAACTGAAAAACATCCCCACAGCATGATGCTGCCACCACCATGCTTAACCATAGGGATGGTGCCAGATTTAATCCAGACGTGACGCTTGGCATTCAGGCCAGAGTGTTCAATGTTGGTTTCATCAGACCAGAGAATCTTCGTCATCAGGTGTCCCATATGGCGCTGCACAATTGGCCTAGCATCGTCCATGTTTGGCCATGGTAGGCTGTCATTGTAAATAAGAATTTGTTCATTAAATTAAATAAAACATCTATGGAAACAGGATGCACCTGAGCTCAATTTCAAGTCTCTTAGCAAAGGGGCTGAATTCTTATGTATTAAGGTATTTCTATTTTACATTTTTATAAATTAGTAAAAATGTCTAAAAACCTGTTTTCTTTTGTCATTATGGGGTATTGTTTGTAGATTGCTAAGGGAAAACAAATATTCAACCCATTTTAGAATACGGCTGTAACGTAACAAAATGTGGAAAAAGTCAAGGGATCTGAAAACCTTCCGAAGGCTATGTATATGTCTATGGTGTATGTAGAACCCTGATCTGAGCCATTAGGGAAACTCGGACTCTGCCATCCCACTATCAGTTGGGGGGGGGGGGGGGGGGTATAGACAGGAGCTAGAAAAACCTTGAGGGGTCCATGACACAACATCACAGGACGTTCTAAAAATATTCCCAAGATGTCTCTGGAACAAACCGGAACTAGTCAAAACCTCCAGGGGGCCATGACACAACGTCCTGACTTCTTTAGCTGACCATTTTGTGATGTTCTGGGGATGTCCTAACGACACATTTTTGTTGGCAAGGATGTTCCCTTTGGACCGTCAAGCAATATCCTACTGACTATTAAAATGAAAGTCCTGAAAACCTCCCAAAAAAGTCCTGACATAGTCCTCAGTGACATCCTGATAACTTACAGGGAACTAGATAAAGGTCTCCCAGAGAATGTTCCCTTGGGACCATTACGCGACAACCTCAAGACTAGTAAAATAAAAGTCCTGAGAATTTCTTAAAAAGGTCCTGACATGGTCCTTAGTGACGTCCTGGTAATTTACTGGGAACTATACAAACATCCCCCAAAGAACATTACGTCCTCTTGACCATCATGAGATGTCCCTCTGTGGTCATTGAATGTCCCATGGACACCGTCCTATCAGAACCAGATAATAATATTTTCGTAACGTTCCCTAATGGACATCAAAATACCTTATTATAATGTTATGCTGCAACCAAACCTGGACCTGTACTTGAACATCCTGTTATGGTCCCAAGGTTAACGTAATGTTTTCATATTCCTTGAATGTTCTCCATGAATCCCTTAAAGGGAACTAATGGGAATGTCACCTAATGTCCTTAGGACGTCCCCTGTTTGCTGGGTAATAACTTAATGCTCACCAACAAAAATATTCTGTAAAGATATATTTTTGAATCATTATATGTATTGTTGGCTAATATTGTGTATATTTGGCTTACTTTGCTGAAACAGCTCTATATGTACCTTTAAATATGTCAAATAAAATGAACAAATTGATTCATTCATAATATAATATCCCATGTGAGTGCACATCATTTCCATGTTGAGTATGCAGTCATTGCCATTAATATGGTTGTGTCTGCAAGCTATCAGTAACTAATAAAACGGTCCAAGGCTATGCTCGTGATACATAAACAAAGGGAAGTGGTAGCAATAGAAATAGAATGGATGGTAATGACAGCATGATACGTGCAGTTGTTGTCCGATACCTTTTCAGAGCAACAACTGTGTTGTAAGGGAATTTGTGCCACATGTAATGTGATGTATTATTAGGGCTAAACATAAATTAGAGAGATATTCTGCAGTTTTGGCCCACAGTGATTTGAGGGCCCTTCGCTCTCGCTGGCTCTAGGGTTCTCTACTCCCATTCATTCAGGCCACATGGTCCAATTTAAGCCAGACCCGTAGGGGTGTATAGTGAAGTTACCTCTAGACAATGATCTTACGTTAGTATTTAAATTTCCCTGCTATTGGTTAAGGTTCGGGGAGGGGAAGCTGATCCTAGATCTGTACCTAGGAGACTACACCTCGGAGTGGTATGGGTAAAGGGGAACCTTTCTCTCATAGGGTGTTTTCTCTCATTATGTTAATTATCGTGATGACATCATGTACTCCATATGCAAAATTTGATTTGATTTGATGCACTTACTGTGAAAAGAAACAACAGAAAAAAAGTATGTCCAAGATAATCAGACCATTTCTCCTTTTTCTTTCACTTCCCCTATACTGTAGGTTCATCAGATATTTTTTCTGTCTACAGTAAAGTCATTCCTTTTTTTAAAGTATGTCTGAGAAAACACAAGTATTCGTTTTTAATGTCTATTATTTTCTTTTAGTTGATCATGTATTTTGATTAGTGCTTTCAGAAAATATTCACTCCCCTTTTTCCACATTTTGTTGTTACAGACAGAATTGAAAATGGATTAAATTGTGATTTTGTGTCACTGAGCTACACACAATACCCCATAATGTCAAAGTGGAATTACATTTTTCGAAATATTTACAAATGAATTAAAATTGAAAAGCCAACATTTCTTAAGACAATAAGTATTCAACCGTTTTGTTATGGCAAGCCTAAACAAGTTCAGGAGTAAAAATGTGCTTAACGAGTCACATCATAAATTGCATGGACTCACTCAGTGTGCAATAATGGTGTTTAACATGATTATTTAATGACTATCCAATCTCTGTACCCCACACATACTGTACATACTTACATATCTGTAAGGTCCCTCGGTCGGGCAGTGAATTTCAAGCACAGATTCAACCACAAAGACCAGGGAGGTTTTCCAATGGTTCGCAAGAAAGGTCCACTATTGGTAGATGGGTACAAAGATACAGGCGCCCTTCCTAACTCAGTTGCCGGAGAGGAAGGAAACCATTCTGGGATTTCACCATGAGGCCAATGGTGATTTTAAAACAGTAGATAGCTGAGGATGAATCAACAACATTAAAGTTACTCCACAATAGTAACATAAATGACAGAATGAAAAGAAGGAAGCCTGTATAGAATCCAATTATTCCCAAAACATGCATCCTGTTTGCAGTAAGGCATAAAAGTAATAATGCAAAGAATGTGGCAAAGAAATGTACTTTTGTCATGAATACAAAGTGTTATGGTTAGGACAAATCCAGTACAACACATTACTGAGTACCACTCTCCATATTTTCAAGCATGGTGGTGGCTACATTATGTCATGGGTATGCTTGTCATCAGCAAGGACTAGAGAGGATTGTACGATAAAAATAAATGGAATAGGGCTAAGCTCAGGCAAAGTCCTAGAGGAAAACTTGGTTCAGTCTGCTTTCCAGTAGACACTGCTTTCCAGCAGACAATGATCAACAACCAACTTGACAGAGCTTGACATTTTCTTTAAATAATAATGGCCAAATACTGTTCAATCCAGGTGTGCAAAGCTCTCAGAGACTTACCCAGAAAGATACAGTGGGGAAAAAAAGTATTTAGTCAGCCACCAATTGTGCAAGTTCTCCAACTTAAAAAGATGAGAGAGGCCTGTAATCATTTCATCATAGGTACACTTCAACTATGACAGACAAAATCAGAAACAAAAATCCAGAAAATCACATTGTAGAATTTTTTATGAATTTATTTGCAAATTATGGTGGAAAATAAGTATTTGGTCACCTACAAACAAGCAAGATTTCCGGCTCTCACAGACCTGTAACTTCTTCTTTAAGAGGCTCCTCTGTCCTCCACTCGTTAACTGTATTAATGGCACCTGTTTGAACTTGTTATCAGTATAAAAGACATCAGTCCACAACCTCAAACAGTCACACTCCAAACTCCACTATGGCCAAGACCAAAGAGCTGTCAAAGGACACCAGAAACAAAATTGTAGACCTGCACCAGGCTGGGAAGACTGAATCTGCAATAGGTAAGCAGCTTGGTTTGGAGAAATCAACTGTGGGAGCAATTATTAGGAAACGAAAGACATACAAGACCGCTGATAATCTCCCTCGATCTGGGGCTCCACGCAAGATCTCACCCCGTGGGGTCAAAATGATCACAAGAACGGTGAGCAAAAATCCCAGAACCACACGGGGGAAGCTAGTGAATGACCTGCAGAGAGCTGGGACCAAAGTAATAAAGCCTACCATCAGTAACACACTACGCCGCCAGGGACTCAAATCCTGCAGTGCCAGACGTGTCCCCCTGCTTAAGCCAGTACATGCCCAGGCCCGTCTGAAGTTTGCTAGAGAGCATTTAGATGATCCAGAAGAAGATTGGGAGGATGTTATATGGTCAGATGAAACCAAAATATAACTTTTTGGTAAAAACTCAACTCGTCGTGTTTGGAGGAGAAAGAATGCTGAGTTGCATCCAAAGAACACCATACCTACTGTGAAGCATGGGGGTGGAAACATCATGCTTTGGGGCTGTTTTTCTGCAAAGGGACCAGGACGTCTGATCCGTGTAAAGGAAAGAATGAATGGGGCCATGTGTCGTGAGATTTTGAGTGAAAACCTCCTTCCATCAGCAAGGGCATTGAAGATGAAACATGTATGGGTCTTTCAGCATGACAATGATCCCAAACACACCGCCCGGGCAACGCAGGAGTGGTTTCGTAAGAAGCATTTCAAGGTCCTGTAGTGGCCGAGCCAGTCTCCAGATCTCAACCCCATAGAAATTATTTGGAGGGAGTTGAAAGTCTGTGTTGCCCAACAACAGCCCCAAAACATCAATGCTCTAGAGGAGATCTGCATGGAGGAATGGGCCAAAATACCAGCAACAGTGTGTGAAAACCTTGTGGAGACTTACAGAAACGTTTGACCTCTGTCATTGCCAACAAAGGGTATATAACAAAGTATTGAGATAAAATGTTGTTATTGATCAAATACTTATTTTCCACCATCATTTGCAAATAAATTCATTAAAAATCCTACAATATGATTTTCTGGATTTGTTTTCCTCATTTTGTCTGTCGTAGTTGAAGTGTTCCTACGATGAAAATTACAGTTCTCTCTCATCTTTGTAAGTTGGAGAACTTGAACAATTGGTGGCTGACTAAATACTTTTTTTGCCCCACTGTACATGGGCTCCGATACAATACAGGAGTGATACGTTTTAGTTTGAAACGATTTGGTGAGATGCGGTTCGACCAGAGGATTGAATTGATGCGATTCTGCCCGATGCGATACGATTTGATGCACTACCAGTTGTTGCACTAACATTACTCATTTTCCATTCAAAATGTAATTCTGCTGCTGATGGAGATCATGAGCTGGGCCTCTCTGAACAGGATCTGTCTGAGCTGACTTCTCTCTGTGTGTGTGTGTGCGCGTGTGCGTGCGCGTGCGCGTGCATGTGCAATGTTTGCTTTTTTACCATCACCCAATAAATTATTTGTCATTTTTGCAGATTAAAAGTGCTAGAGACAGTAATGTATAGTATTTATCTTTTAAAAAATTGCTAATGAATATATAGCACAACTTCATATTTCATCCATCTCATAATCAAGTGGTTTAGACCCCATTGGAAGTTTTGATGGACTCGGCATGAGCTTATCTTCTTCTCCTGCTTCTACCATGCAGTGCTGGTAGCAAGGGTTATTGCTGTCTTCATTATGAAATGATCAACTTTACCCTGCAAATCTAAAAATGACCTCATATACTGAACCAAAACTACCAAAACTATTGCTGATGGTGAACCTGAACAATCAAAATAACATCTAATGTAAGCCCCAATCACCATGTAGCCTACCTATAGCCAGATGAGAGTTGTGTCGCCGGTGGTAGCTTAGACTACTTTTATTTTCAACAGGCATTTAAGAAAAATAACCAAGAAAATGACAATGGTTGTCACTCAACTAATTAAGCTTTATATTGTGCAAGCTATTTTAGAAACATTTGAATGCTAAAGGTGACACGCATATGTGACAGATCAGGAATATGCCTACCTCTCATTGGTCAGCATGCGAAGCAGCGCACAGTGCAAAATTTGTCAATGCTACTGATTTTGCCTGGGATTGTTCGGCATTCAAAATTACTTGTAGATCAATGACTGCCAACATAATTAAGATATAATTTGTAAGTCCATGCTAGATATAAATTTGTCTTCTGCTTTTATCCAACCCCCCTATATACACACACATTAGAGAGGCTGGAGCAGAGCGCAGCACCCAATGAGTAGTTTAGGGGGTTAAGTTCCTTGCTCAAGGGAACCCCACCGGTACCCAGCACCTCGCCTCCGGGCCATACCCCTCCCAGTCCACAAGGGAACTGCAGGCCCATCACCCGGCGTCTCGAGTCCAGAACAGCACGTACTGTGTAAGCCGAGGACCCCTCGATGTCCAGAGGGGGGCGGAGGGACCTCGGGCACCTCACCCTCTTGCAGGGGACCAGCTACCACCGGCCTGAGGAGAGACACATGAAACCAGGGGTTAATATGATAATAGGAAGGGAGTTGTAATCTATAACACACCTCGTTTATCCTCTTCAGGACTTTAAAGGACCCCACACACTGCGGCCCCAGCTTCCGGCAGGGCAAGCGGAGGGGTAGGTTTCGGGTCGAGAGCCAGACCCTGTCCCCCGGTACGAACACGGGGACCTCACTGCAGTGGTGGTCAGCGCTCCTCTCACCACTGCAGTGGTGGCCTGCTTGAGGGATTTCTGGACAGCCCTCCAGTTCTCCTTGGAGTGCTGCACCCACTCCTCCACCGCAGGAGCCTCGGTCTGACTCAGATGCCACGGTGCCAGGACCGGCTGGTAGCCCAAAACGCATTGAAATTGTGACATGTTCGTGGAGGAGTGGCGGAGTGAGTTCTGGGCCAACTCCGCCCATGGGATGTACCTTGACCACTCCCCTGGCCGGTCCCGGCAATACAACCGCAGAAACCTACCCACCTCCTGGTTTACTCTCTCCACCTGCCCATTACTCTCGGGGTGATAACCGGAGGTCAAGCTGACCGAGACCCCCAGACATTCCATCCTCCACACTCGGGACGTGAACTGGGGACCCCGATCAGAGACGATGTCCTCCAACACCCGTAGTGCCGGAAGACGTGGGTAAAAAAAGCCTCTGCAGTCTGTAGGGCCGTAGGGAGACTGGGCAACGGGAGGAGACGGCAGGACTTAGAAAACCGATCCACAACAACCAGGACCGTGGTGTTCCCCTGAGACGGAAATCCACCGACAGGTGAGATCACGGCCGTTGTGGAACGGGGAGGGGTTGTAACTTCCCACTAGGAAGGTGCCTAGGAGCCTTACTCTGGGCGCACACCGAACAGGAAGAGACATAGAATCTCACGTCCCTAGCCAAGGTGGGCCACCAGTACTTCCCCCTAAGACCCTGCACTGTCCTCGCCACACCAGGATGAACGAAGAGGGTAGTGTGTGAGCCCACCGAATCAATTGATCACGAACACCAAGCGGCACGTACTTGCGACCTGTAGGACATTGTGGGGGTGCAGGTTCCACCCGTAACGCCCGCTCAATGTCCGCGTCCACCTCCCATATCACCGGTGCCACTAGCCTAGAGGCTGGAAGGATGGGAGTAGGATCGATGGGCCGATCCTCCGTGTCATAGAGACAGGACAGCCCGTCGGCCTTCGTGTTCAGGGAACCTGGTCTATACGAGATTGTGAACTTAAATCGGGTGAAGAACATGGCCCACCTTGCCTGACATGGATTCAGTCTTCTCGCTGCCCGGATATACTCCAGATTCTGGTGGTCGTTCCAGATGAGAAAAGGGTGCCTAGCCCCTTCAAGCCAGTGTATCCACACCTTCAGGGCCTTTACCACAGCTAACAACTCCCGGTCCCCCACATCATAGTTAGGCTCCGCCGGACCGAGTTTCCTTGAAAAGAAAGCGCAGGGGCGGAGTTTCGGTTGCGTACCCGAGCACTGTGATAGCACGGCACCCACCCCAGCCTCGGACACGTCCACCTCCACTATGAACGCTAAAGAGGGGTCCGGGTGCCCAACACGGGCGCATCAGTGAACAGCGCCTTCAACCGATTGAAGGCTCTGTCAGCCTCTGCCGACCACCGTAAACGCAGTGAGGTAATGGGGGCCGCTACCTGGCCGGATAAACCTCAGGTAGTAATTGGCAAACCCGAAATACCGCTGCAGCTCCTTCACCGTGGTTGGAGTCGACCAATTACGCATGGCCTTAACGCGGTCACACTCCATCACCACTCCCGAGGTGGAAATGCAATAACCCAGGAAGGAGACGGCTCGTTTGGAGAACACACACTTCTCAGCCTTGACGTATAGGTCATGCTCCAGCAGTCTACCTGTGTGGCGGAATAGATCAGGATATCATCTATATATACAACCACACCCTGCCCGTGCAGGTCCCTGAGAATCTCGTCTACAAAGGATTGAAAGACGTCTGGAGAATTCTTTAACCCATACGGCATGACGAGGTACTCATAATGGCCCGATGTGGTACTAAACGCGGTTTTCCACTCGTCTCCCTCCCGAATACGCACCAGATTATACGCGCTCCTGAGGTCCAGTTTCGTGAAGAACTGCGCTCCGTGAAATTAATCCACCGCCGTAGCGAACCTCTATAATCAATGCACGGACGCAGACCTCCCTCCTTTTTATTCACAAAAAATAAACTTGAGGAGACGGGTGAAATGGAGAGCCGAATGTACCCCTGTCCCAGAGATTCCGTGACATATGTCTCCATAGCCAACGTCTCCTCCTGTGACAATGGGTACACGTGACTCCTGGGAAGCGCAGTGTTTACCTGGAGGTTTATCGCACAATCCCCCTGTCGATGAGGTGGTAATTTAGTCAACCTCTTCTTACAGAAGTTCTCCGACCACAGCTGGTGCAGGAGGAGCCTCCCCCTCCGGTTCCCCTCGAAGTGGCCCCCCCCTAACTCCATAGGAATGTGAGCGGGAGTGCTAGGAGATGGAACTGACAGAACCCTTTCTGAACGCCCACGGGCAGCTATCAGATTGTCCAGCCGGATTGACATGTTTATAAGTTCGTCGAGAGAGAGAGTGGCGTCACGACATGCTAACTCCTGGCGGACGTCCTCCCGGAGGCTGCACCGGTAGAGGTCCATCAGGGCCCTGTCGTTCCACCCGGCCCCAGCGGCCAAGGTCTGGAACTCCAACGCAAAGTCCTGCGCGCTCTTCTTCTCCTGCCTGAGGTGGAATAGTCGCTCCCCCACCGCTCAGCCCTCTGGAGGGTGGTCGAATACCACCCTCCGGATGGGTGAACTCCGGATAGTGCTCCCTCGCCGAGTCTGGGCCATTCCAGACAGCGTTGGCAGGAGACGAGGATGCTCACACTCTCTCCTCCCCCGAGGGAGTCGGCCTCACGGTAGACAGGTACAACTCGAGCTGGAGTAGAAAACCCTGGCACCCAGCCGCCGCTCCATCGTACTCCCTCGGGGGCGCAAGACGAAGTGCGCTGGAGCCGGACGCCGGAGGGAGGTGCCGGAGGTGAAGTGGTGAGACCACTCCTCTCCCATCGGTTCATTCTCTCCATAATCTGGTCCAATCTGGTCCAATGTTCCTCCATCGATGGGAGGGGGGTGGCCGCTGCTCCTGCTGACTCCATGCTCAGGGTGCGGGCTTCTGTAATGGTCTGGGCATAGTGGGTGCGGAGTCAGGCGCAGGAGGCAGAAAGTTCAGGATAGCGTTTATTAGGCAAAGGGAAAAAATTGCGCTCGCCAAGAATACCAGGCGCACAATAACAAATGCCCAACACAATATGTACAGAAAAATAGTTAAGCCCGCACAAAGAGCAGGCGGGCCTACCTGCTTAAATAGCCCAACTAATCAACCTCAACAAGGAACAGGTGAAAGTAAACAGACAAAACAAACAGAAAAGGGAAAAGGGATCGGTGGCAGCTAGTAGGCCGGTGACGACAACCGCCGAGCGCCACCCGAACAGGGAGAGGAGTAACATTCGGTAGGAGTCGTGACATGAAGTTACATGCTCTTATTTACTATGTTTAATTGATATGGTTTTGATATGACTAGTCATGCAAGTTAAAACGCATAAATAACTAATTAACATGTTAAGTCCTAAATACCACATTGTGAAGCACATGTTGAAATTGCATGAGATATACATTTTCTACTATGAGATACTATTTTCTTCACTATTGGTTATTCCATGCTCTTGATATATTTCGTAATTTGAGACTACACTAAATGCGAGAAAGCTCATGCTGCAATCAGTAGAACTTTGAGTGGGGCTGATTCTCAACTCTGTGTTACTTATTTTCAGGAAGTCATCAGTCTATTTCAGTGCCTCAGTCTCCGACACATCGGCTGTGTGTCATTGTTGGTAATGCATCAGCAAACGTACTGCAGGTTTCCATGGTAAAACTGAAGTTGCCTCGAATACTATTGCAGACACAACGAACAGCTTCTCACAACCCTAAAGATGTGTGACATGAGCTGTCTCATATCACATTATGACTTGCCCCAGCATTTGGCCAACATATGGCATTTGGCAGCTGCAGCCCACTTTTACTCTGACAGTGAACACACAAGGCCTTCAGATTTCTTTCATTACACCACACAACATTTAAAGGAGATGAGATGTGTCGAAAACAAAACAGTGAGTAAACTTCACAAACAAACAAAGATATATAGGGTCAGAAAGTGAAAAAAACTTGAGGTCAGACAAGTCCAATGTTTTCATGCATATACAACCTTTGCCAAGACACCCACCTGACCCCATCCTGCCAAGCAAAGGCCATAGAAGTTCAAGAAAAGGTCAAGGATCATCACACAGTGCTGCCATGTCTGGATTGGATTTCTATGAGCAGGTTAGCCATGTTGCTCTTTCAGAACATTCTAACTGGTGAAACTCTGTGAACTCACAGCTGGTTCGCAAGTTACAGTTTATAATAACTTTCATTATTTAGCGGTTTCCATCCTTTGTGGTTTTTTAATACCTTATATGACTTGTCATAAGTATCTCAGTTGAAAACTTTCTACATTGACAGATATAAAATATTTTCGCTCAAAGCCCTTGATTCTCTCGTTATTCCAACCTGAATATTTGTCTACATTTATTCCCCAACCCTCTCATCCCATGGCCTCTCAGCTCTTTTCCCCTCTCTTCCAATGATTTTGCTTCATATTACCCTCTTTTTACTCCTATATGGTCCTGTGTGGCTCAGTTGGTAGGGCATGGTTTTTGCAACATAATGATGATCACCATATGGAAATGTGTGCTCGCACTACTGTAAGTCGCTTTAGATAAAACTGTTTGCTAAACGGCATATATCACATCATTTAACGTGCACCCACTCTTATTTGTTCTCCTCACCATCCTTCTCTCCCTCTCACCACCTCCTGCTCATCGCCCATTTATTCCCTCTTTGCCCTTTCCTTTCCCAGATTGCATGGGACGCCTAGCTGCGTTACACTAGCATGTTTCTTTTTTTTTAATGTCACCGGCCTTCTCCGGTTGCTTGCCATTCTTTTTTTAGCCGGCGGCTGAAATGTGAGGGGTCACAATAGGAGGATAAAAAGTGTCCCAGGCGGACCAGGAGGTTGTCGCGAACTTTAGTCGGATCTTCTCCCCTCTCTTCTCCCAGCTCTCCTCCAACCCTCCAAGGTAAATGAATCGAATCATATCTTAATAAGACGGAAATTCATATATTTTTTTCCCCCCAAACACTTATATCTTACTAATATATTTATCACATCTTTAATTAGAATAAAAGTATATATATACATATTTTTTAATCTAGGATAGCTCTGACTGCTTGTACTTTATATTGTGTGTGATATACAATTGAAAGAGCACTGCAAACATTGTATGCTGGCATTATAAAACGTATATGAAACTGCAAGAGCAAATGCATGAGTAGAATTTTCAGAAGCATTGTTGTTATTATACAATCAATGGTGCATCAATGCTAATCAACATTTTATGCATGCATTAGACACATCTCTATGCTAAAAAACATTCATACGAAATGAATCTCTTAAATGCTCACCCAAGCTAGCATACCACAATGTTGCTTTGCTACATTAGGTATCATTATTTCTTTGCTTTATGCTAGCCTGCTTACACCAAAAAGTGTAAATTACTTACTAATTGCTTTTACTCACTTTGCACACTTTTAACTTAGCCTGTACTGTACTTAATTAACTGTACTGTACTACAGCTACAGCACATAATGTTATCTATATAGATCTGAGTTAGCGACTGAAGGAGGCCCCACACAAGCACGAGGTGCTTTGGTAACAGCTGCCGTGTTCCAATGTTTATATTTAGTTTGACCTATTGGGTTGAGTGGTACTGTGACAAGACTGGGTTGGATAAAGGAGGTGTAGTGTGAGTAGTGGAGGGGAGAGGAGGGGGGAGCAGCCAATGGAAAGGTCAGGGTTATCAGAGACTAGAAAATGGAAAAAGTCATTCACATGCCTATCATGGCTGTGGGGGTGGCTGCTGCAACAGATACCAGAGCTTAACATGCAGTAGGCAGGCATGCAAATTATAGACAGAAAGGCAGACAAGAACAGTCACACAGCAATCTCAAATGGACAGACATACAGACAGGAAACATACAGACAGGACAGACATACAGACAGGCATGTTAAGCCTATATATTACAAGAGAGGAAGACAGACAAAAATAGTACATTAAAATAACGTACAGACAATCACCCAAACGGACAGATGCAAATACTTGCCACTTTCTTCATCGATAGCTTACTTCTCTTTTCTTTGAACCTTTCCACATATTGTAATTTTACAGTGAAAGTAGTCTACACTCTTTTCACGTCACTGACTGCTTTACATGAAATATACCTTTGTTTATTTGCTACTTATCTATTTCTGTATGCGCTTCTGTGTATCTCAAGCCCTCTCTCTCCCCCCTCAGAATTTTAAACATTGTCACCCCACTCTTTCTCTTCCTTCTGATAAGAGTCAAAATGCCTCACTCATTCCCCTTCCTCACTCCTGATCAGAAGAAGGAGCTCAGTGACATCGCTCTCAAGATTGTCGCCAAGGGCAAGGGAATCCTCGCCGCTGACGAGTCTACCGGTACGCAAAGCTGGCCAACAGAAACTGGTTGCACACATATTATTAAACACACACCTATGGAAAGAAAAGGCACTCATATTTTATGACATGCAAAGACATACTCATAATCAGATCAACTACATTGTCACAATGTACACAATGAGTGTTTTTTTCACCTTATTATAACTTCTTCAAAACGTTACATGAGAAAAAAACAAGCAATACCACACTTCAGCTTATAATGCTACATTCAAAATGCTATAACCGTTTCATAGTTCAGTTCAAGTTAATTTTATTTCATTCACATGGCTAAGGACAATTGAACTACTGATTTGTGCAAATTCGGAATTCAGTTTAACCATAGAGATATAACATAATATTTGTTCTATTTCATTCTGTGAGTCTAACCTTCATTCCCTATCGCTTTTTCCCCCCCAACAGGCAGCGTTGCCAAGCGCTTCCAGAGCATCAATGCTGAGAACACTGAAGAGAACAGGAGGCTGTACCGTCAGCTCCTCTTCACCGCTGACGACCGTGCCGGTCCTTGCATTGGTGGCGTCATCTTCTTCCACGAGACCCTGTACCAGAAGACCGATGCCGGCAAGACCTTCCCCGAGCACGTCAAGTCCAGAGGCTGGGTTGTAGGCATCAAGGTTGACAAAGGTGTTGTCCCCCTTGCTGGAACCAATGGAGAGACCACCACTCAGGGTAAGGAGGAAGAATAGGAAGAACCGATGGCATTCCCCACTAATTGGAATACAGTACAACAACATACAATCATTTGTTTATAAGATCAAAAATGATTATATATTATTCCAACCTAGCTAAAATACTCAGTGGCCTAGTGACCTAATGGTTAGAGTGTCCTCCCTGAGATTGGAAGGTTGTGAGTTCAATCCCTAGTTGGGTCATACTGAAGACTGTAAAAATGGGACCTATACATCTTCACTTGGCACTCAGCAATAAGGAGATAGTTTGGGGGAAAGGCTCTGCAATAGACTACTGTCCTGGGCATGTACTTGTCATCATCAAGCTACCATCAAGCTACCTTGATATAGGTTCTGGTTTTCTTGTGCAAGGCTACTTACAAGATACCATACTCATCTCTATTTTATCTCCCAAATCTCAATCCATTTCTCCATCAGGTCTGGATGGCCTGTATGAGCGTTGCGCCCAGTACAAGAAGGACGGTTGTGACTTCGCCAAGTGGCGTTGTGTGCTGAAGATCACCTCCACCACCCCCTCCCGCCTGGCCATCATGGAGAATTGCAATGTCTTGGCTCGTTATGCCAGTATCTGCCAGATGGTAAGAATCACACAACCCTTTAAGGCCTCAGGGGTCTTGTTAGTTCATTAGCTCATGTAGTTAAAGCACATTGCCACCAATGACAAAGTTGTGGGTTCAATTATCCTATGGCCCACAAGTTACCTTAGAATCATTGACTCTCTTGAAACATGTGGGTTAAACTTTCATGAAATAAGCTATTATAAATGTTTTAAATTCTTGTAAATTCCTCAGAAATGATTACACTTTTATAAAATCACAGTATCAGAAAACACAGGTAAGTGTAGAGCAGGGATGGGCAACTGGCGGCCCCCGGCAGTCAGAGTTTCAACTTACTATTTGGTTGTCCATCAGCAGTTTTTGTTATGTCAGTCACTGATAGTCAATTAGTCCATGTCAGCTAAATATATTTAGATTGATGAGTTAATTTAGCAGCCAGCTATTTAAACGTGTTATCATGGTTGAATTACCGGCCGGGGGGCCGCCACTGATATTGTTAGTCAGTCTCACTCAGATATCCTATTAAAAATGGCTAAATCTTCTCCCCGCCCCAAAATGAGTAGAATTGCATTTAATTAGTTATAAAATTACAGAATCTTCTCTCCGCCCCGTGGCAAAATTTATAGAGATGCATCAAACTTGCTTTAAAGCAGCAACATTTTCTCTACACCCCATGGCAAAATGTGTAGAACTAAAACATTGTCTCTCCACTGTTAAGATAGGGGCCATTAAAATGTTTTGCTCGCAGGCAACTGCAGCCCCTCATGATGAGTTCAGATTTTTTGTGGCCCCCACCCACATCAAAGTTGCTAATCCATGCTGTAGAGGGATAGAGAGGAAACATAGGAGGAGAGCCACTCACCACTAAAGCTTTACTGTTTGGACTGTTAACTGTCAAGGTCAACAACATGCACCATTGGCTAAAAGTCTATTTTAGTACTCATGACCTCTTCCTTCTTCTAGCACGGCATTGTCCCCATTGTTGAGCCCGAGATCCTCCCCGATGGTGACCACGACCTGAAGCGCACCCAGTACGTGACTGAGAAGGTCCTGGCCGCAATGTACAAGGCTCTGTCCGACCACCATGTCTACCTGGAGGGTACCCTCCTGAAGCCCAACATGGTCACTGCCGGACACTCCTGCTCACACAAGTATACCCACCAGGAGATCGCCATGGCCACCGTCACGGCCCTGCGCCGCACCGTGCCCCCAGCAGTTCCTGGTGAGCGGCCGACAACACACTGAATACAGCACAATATACAGCACGATACACATATACATTTCTAAACATCCACCTTCACCCTCTCACACTCGATGTTATGACACATTTTCACAAACACAAACTCACTCTCCATGGATATGGCACTTTCACATACAGTATGTAGTTACAATATTATATAATTTATTATTGTGTATATTTCACATACAATTGTGTTGTATGTGAAATATACAATGTGTTGTATCTTCTTTAGGTAGGTTTTTACAAAAAAATAACCTCTCTTCTTCCCCTCTTCACCCACAGGCGTCACCTTCCTGTCCGGTGGCCAGTCTGAGGAGGAGGCATCCATCAACCTGAACGTCATGAACCAGTGTCCCCTGCACAGGCCATGGGCATTGACTTTTTCCTATGGCCGTGCCCTCCAGGCATCCGCCCTGAAGGCATGGGGTGGCAAACCTGCGAACGGAAAGGCTGCCCAGGAGGAGTTCATCAAGAGAGCTCTGGTATGAATACCCAAATATATTTTCCCACATTTTTTTTAATAGATTTTGCATATATTCCACGTGACTGTCATATTTTTAGCATTATATATAAAAAGATAACAAATATTTTATTTTGCTCATATTTCAAATGTGATTATTTATGTCTGTACAGTGGCTACATGTTTATATTATAGACGTATAAGAAGCCACAATGTCAATTCCACATTTAGAAAATATCAGCAGAATACAAGTTTATGTTGTTCTTATGTTGTTATTCTTTCCTTCCACAGGCCAACAGCCTGGCCTGCCAAGGCAAGTATGTCGCGTCCGGAGACAGCACCGCCGCTGGAGAATCACTGTTCGTGGCCAACCACGCTTATTAGGCATGGACACTTTACCAGCATCCCTCTCCTAACCCTCACACCATCTCCCTGTACCCGCCACCCTCCCCCACATGGGGAGTGCCATGTCTTATTCGGCACCTCCTAAGAAGCCGTCTCTACTCGACCCTCTGCAACATTACTCGTTTGGTACCTCAGCACGGAGAAAGAGAGAGAAACGGAAACCTTTCTTTGGGCTCTTGCTTCAGAGAGAAGATTACAAAAAAAATGTGTTCTGCCTCCATTCCCTCTCCCTACCATTTCACACCTTTTTTAAGGTGAAGAGATTCCCATCGTTGTGTTTTTACAAAACATGTAATATTATTCCTGGGTCTGTAACACCTAACTCAGTATAATGTTTGTAATGGAGCCATGGAATAAAGTATGTATCCACAATATGTTGCTTTGCTTCCTTCCTTATTGTATTTCAAAGTAACTGACAATTTACACAACATCATTGAACATCCTGCTCGGCGCAATGACTACTTCCTATTTATTTAGAATGTACTGTTGGATATTGATGTCGATACATATTACCATATTAAAAAAGGGGAGGGGAGACTGTTTAATGTTGACATTCCAACTCAAAGGCTTTTCTCAAGACCAGTATCACTGAACAATGCACTATAGCAAACAAGAAGGCAAATTCTTGCAAATAAGGCATTTGTAAGAATTTATAATAGTAATAACAGAAATTACTGTAAATATGATCAAGAATATCCACCTGGTGATACAAGCAGCTAACAGAAAATAGAGAGCAAAGCAGTTGACCTCAACATGGGGCTGTTTTGAAAGTACAAATGAGACTAAAAAAATGTTTGTATATTCTGTTGACTGCATACATTAATTGTGTTTCATCATAGTCGTCTTCATAATAATAATAATAATAATCATTATCTTCATAAGCATCATCATCATGATCTTCAAACTTGTAAACCTTTATCACACCAGATGAAGAGTAGCAAAACAGATAAATATGGACAAAGCAAGAAGGCCAATTGAGCTACAGTAGACAAAGACAGACAGAAAGTGCAAGAAAGAGAGGAATATTATAATTACATTCAGCTGTGGCCGAATTTTCCTTGAGCGGACGGTTGTACAGCGTAAATCGACTCAGAAATATATATATATTATTTGACAAAAACAGAATAATTTCAAACCTTGACTACAATGAGATACGATCACATATGCCTCTCTATTTAAGCATGGGAATACTTAGGAAAATATTCCCTGAATTGAAATAACTTTGATCTGATTTCCTGGTGATTTTATAGTATTTTATGTCAAACAATGAAAAATAATAAATAAATAAAACATTTGTCAATGTTTTTTCCCAAAATAAAATCACCTTCGAGCCAAATTTGGCCCACGTGCCGCCTATTGGGGAATCCTGTTATACAGCAAGAGAAAGGGGGAAAGCTAAATGGAGAGAGAGTGGAAAAGATTGGATAAAATATTGTTAGCGTTTCACCCCATCAGTTCAGCTGCTACTTGGAACTATTCAAACAAAGTGTTAAACTAAGCCATTTCCTCTTTATCAAGTTCCTCTTCTCAAACTGACACAGCCTTAAGACCTCAGAACTCAGACCTCTCCTTCCATTTGTGTGTTCATACGAGCATGACAATGGATTGGATAATACCCCTTTCTTTCTACTTATCAGGTAGGCAAAATATATTTACTCTAACATTGCTGGAAATAATAATGTTCAGTCCATTGTCTGCCAATATTTGACTTTTTGGGGGGTCATTTTTGGTATCATCCAATGACATAAAACATGTACATTTGGAAAGAGGTTGGAAAATAAGTCAGGGAAGCTTCTTTAAATGCGTAGCAATTGGATACTAATCCCAGATGATTGATTGTCTTCCCATACATAAATGCTTGATAGAGACTATTATACTTTTACACATACAACTTACTGTTATATATTTACAGTCTTGATTTTGTATCTCCACAGACTACATTTGTGCCAGTTTTTGCAGAGCCATTGATATATTTTAGACATCCTGAGTTCTCACAT
This sequence comes from Oncorhynchus mykiss, assembly GCF_013265735.2. NCBI lineage: Eukaryota > Metazoa > Chordata > Actinopteri > Salmoniformes > Salmonidae > Oncorhynchus > Oncorhynchus mykiss. The sequence continues at coordinate 28,533,693 of NC_048580.1, read as the reverse complement.
GTCATTTTTTCCTCCCCGTAAAAAACTCCTACAACTACTATTACCTCTACTACTACTACTACTCTTGTATTGACTTTTTGCTTGCTACGCTACTACTTAAGTCCTGTTTCCATAGAAATCTATCTCCATATAATGTGAGGGTGTAAGTAAATGCAAGCGTACATTTTATGTTGAAACCTTGTGGTAGAAAACTCTTATGAAGCCACAGGTTATTGCCTCCCTCAGACCATGTTGGGCTCTCTAGTTCTTTAATAGAGGGCCATACTAGTATTATTGAAAGTATAGCATGCTTACAGCTATGAGCATTTTTCTAAGCTTTACACATGAAACTTAGTGTAATTATGAACCTGTCCATGATGCATAAATATCAGCCCCTTTATCACATTAATAATGTATTGTAAGACTTGTTACAATATAAGCATTAATTACACTGCATGTGCTTGTTATATACAGTACACTGAACAACAATATAAACACAACATGTAAAGTATTGGTCCCATGTTTCATGAAATGGAATATAAGATCCCTGAAATGTTCCATACCCACAAAAAAAGCATATTTGTCTCAAATGTGTTTACATCCCTGTTAGTGAGCATTTATCCTTTGCCAAGATAATCCATCCACCTGACAGGTGTGGCATATCAAGAAGATGATTAAACAGCATGATCAATACACAGGTGCACCTTGTGCTGGGGAGAATAAAAGGCCACTCTAAAATGTTTTTTTGAGTTTTGAGACACAACCGCAGACCACATGTATGGCATCATGTGGGAGTGCTGTTTGCTGATGTCAACATTGTAAACAGAGTGCCCCATGGTGGAGGTGTGGTTATGGTCTGGGCAGGCATAAGCTATGGGTTATGGTGTGGGCAGGAATAAGCTATCACCTCATGTTTCAGCATGATAATACACAGCCCCATGTTGCAAGTACCTGTACACAATTCCTTGAAGCTGTAAATATCCCAGTTTTTCCATGGCCTGCATACTCACCAGACACGTCACCCATTGAGCATGTTCGGGATGCTCTGGATCGACATGTACAACACCATGTTCCAGTTCTCACTTATATTCAGCAACATCGTACAACCCTTTAAGAGGAGTGGGACAACATTCCACAGGCCACAATCAACAGCCTGATCAACATTATGCAAAGGAGATGTGTCACACTGCATGAGGCAAATGGTGGTCACACCAGACACTGACTGTTTTTTTGATCCACGCCCCTAAACCTTTTTTTAAGGTATCTGTGACCAAAAGATGCATATCTGTATTCCCAATCATGTGAAATCCATAGTTTAGGGCCTAATGAATATATTTCAATTGACTGATTTCCTTATATAAACTATAACTCAGTAAAATCTTTGAAATTGTTGCATATTGCGATAATATATTTGTTCAGTATATTTTGCCAAATGGATTAGTGTGTGGGTGTACTGTGTTGCATCTGCCATCTGCCTGTATTAGGGCAAAACGTTGGAGTGACAGTGGAGTCAACCAATCACATTGACTTCACATTAACAAAAGCTAGCTAGCTAGACCATGGGAAAACGTATGGAAACTTCTGCCTTCTCGAAGGCCAACAGGTCTAGCTAGCTAGCTTTTGTTGTAGGCTAGTTTGCAGCAGCTGCAGCAGGTATTATCGAAGAGGATGATGTTGCTAATTTGTTAGTTCTTCCCTTTTCAAGATTATGTTTCAACAAGAAGTTAAGTTTCAAATTATTATCATCTGGTGAGTGGAACTGTGATTTTTATTGCAGCTGAAATGCTGTTAGCCATCTCTTTGAAAATAACTTGTGTGTGAAACATTGTTGCATTTAAACTTTAGATCACCTGTTACTTTGTACTAAATGTGAAATGTTTTTTGCAATGGGAAGTAATAGTTGTACATTTTGATTAGGAAATGCTAGCCTAATGGTTGTGTTTTTGTATTCTTAAGATGATGACCTAATGGCTTATTATGTCCGAGTGAATGGACTGTTTATCATCATGCTGTGTGTGACTGCTGTCTTTCCATCTGCCATATGCAGTGGTGTTGTGGTGCCTGGAGAAGTGGGTTCTTTGTGAAGGAAATGCGCTCTGTGTGAAAAATCCTTTGTCTTCCTATAGATTTGTCTGATTTTTCACTCTCAAATAATAAACAAATAAAAAATGTATGTTCTAAGTCCACAACAATGCTTAAACCATATCAGGAGACTGTTTTTGAAGTCTGGGAGGTTGTAGTTGCCCTTTAATACAAACGAGCAAAACAAATGCTCTCCCTATTGAAACAAATCAACATTATGTCATTCTGTCAGGTAGACTGACATTTTTGTCTACATTTTATTGGCAAGGTTTTTTGGGAAAACCTTTAGAAATGTTCATGACGAATGAATTGTGCATCGCAAATAGCCTACTAACCAAGATTACGGACCAACCTTTTTCAATACCTGGTTTGCATACCGATTGTTGCCTTAGTTAGCATTTACTGGTCGATACCAGAAGTTGAAACGTCTTTCCTACCTACCAGGTGCCGATGTCATTATTTTGTGAGCTGCTCCATGCAACCACCAGTTGAGAGCTGAGCACTCTTTCTGCCTTCAAATGATATTCAGCAGGGTGGCAGGGTAGCCTAGTGGTTAGAGTGTTGGACTACTAACTGTAAAGGTTGCAAGATCAAATCCCCAAGCTGACAAGGTCAGCCCCTGAACAAGGCAGTTAACCTGTTCCTAGGCTGTCATTGAAAATAAGAATTTGTTCTTAACTGACTTGCCTAGATAAATACATCATACTGTTGAAATGAGGCTAATTGTGCTCCAGACACGTGAATATATTTAATGTGCTTTGCGATTGTGTAGGCAACTTTGTGCATGTTGTCCTACATAATTAATAAATCGTATACCTCCACCACACTTCGATATGCAACAGTAGGGATTAAGCAATGAGTATAGGCAATGCCCACTGAAAAAAAAGTGGGTATAGGGCGTATAACTGTGTATATCCTCCACTCAGTGGAGCTGTCCTAGTCAAGTATTTAAGATTGATTTTTGTGATCGGTTTCAATATCTTCACTCTTAAATAGATTCTCATACATGCTTTGAAAGAAAATGTGGAACGTTTGGGTTGTGGTAATGCTCTTTCTGATATATTGTCTCCTCTGCTTAGTGCCTCAAGGTGCTTTGGCTTTTAACATTGACCCAGCTGCTTGGAAGTATGTCAGCGAACCTGCTGCTGGGTTTGGATACAAGGTGGTACAGAATAACCCATCAAGGTAAGAAAAATCATATGGAGATAAGTCTAGTGACTTGGTTTGACCTTTTCTTTCATTTTCAAAAATTTGATTTTCCTCATTGGTCAGTGTATTAGGTACACAAAAATGGTTCGTAGTGGCTTGCGATATAAAGCAGGCAGACATTCATCAAGGTATTCAGTTACTGTTCGATTGAATGTTAGAATGTGTAAAAAGAAGTGACCTAAGCGACTTTGAGCATGGTATGATCGATGGTGCCAGGTGTGCCGGTCCAAGTATCTCAGAAACGTCCGGCCTCCTGGGCATTTCACGCACGAGAATGGTGCTATAAACAAAAAAACATCCAGTCAGTGGCAGTCCTGTGGGTGAAAACAGCTCATTGATGAGAGGTCGAAGGAGAATGGCAAGAATCATGCAAGCTAACAGGAGCGACACAAACAGGCAAATAATGCAGAACAACATCTCAGGACTCACAACTCATCGGTCCTTGTCATGGATGGGCTATTGCAGCCGATGACTACACAGCTAAAAACAAGAACTGGCTCCAGTGGGCACGCGATCAGCAACACTGGACAATTGAGGAGTGGAAAAACATTGCCTGGTCCGACAAATCCCAGTTCCTGTTGAGTCAGCATTTGGCCGTAAGCAGCATGAGTCTATGGGATGACGTCCATACAAGCATTAAAACACTATTTTTACCTCAACATAGTGTAAAATACACATATAAATAATAGCCTAAATGTTGACACATTTTACTGGGGGGCAATGAGGAGATTCGGGAATTTTTTCCCCCACGGCACCTTTCCCCCACATGTTTCCATGCCATTTCCATTGTTTTGGTCGAGTTCCATTGACTTCTTTACTGCATCTACAGTATGTTGTGTTGTAGAACAGCTGACTGAAGACCAGGCATTCAGATCAAGCAGATGAGACTTTGTGACTTGTCAGAGAAATATTAGCAAGGCTAAGCAAGGCTAGCTATAGCTGCAGCAAAATCGCTAGCTAACAATCTGCAAGGCTAAAACAAAACGTTAGCACATTGTTCTCTGATTGGCTAAATGGATCAGTCTCGTAGCAAAACTTTAGCTCAAGATTTGACATGTTGAAACTTGGAAACCCCAGCAGCCGTCTTGAGACGTTCTAAAACTAGACCGCTCAGATCAAGTAAACTTTGTTCTAAATCTGTATAAAAATGTCTTGTCGCATCTTATGTATCTAAAATTGGCTTAATCATTTTTGGTGTTGTATTTTTGTCAATTAATATAACAAACACACCTTTGACCTCTATCACAAGCTTGCTTATAAGTGCCCCCCTGGATCAGTATAAGCAAAATAGGAGGGGACAAGTTTACCGATGTCTGGTCAGAGATTCATCTTGCATACCATTGTCAATACAAGGTATGTATGGTAGAATATACTACTCAAATATCTCTGTTCATTAGCAATGGGACATTTCTTGATTACTGTTGAGCCTACCTGTGCTGTCGGATGAAAACCTTGTAATTCTATTCTTGCCAATTTTCCATATTTTTTTTACATGTAATGAAAGGAGTCACTTCCCTAAATGTACTATACACATTATATGACTCTAGGACTAACAAAATTATGACTATTCAAAATAGCTTTTGAAGTTTGATAATTGTATGTTCGTTAACAGTAAAATATGGCACTTTTTTCTATTTCCTAAAAGGTTTATATTTTGGAGATATGAGGTTTTCATCTGACAGTGACAATAGACTTCTGTAGAATAAGAGATGAGTTGAGAGACGGTACTTGACTAATCTCTAACAAGAAAATCTAATAATAAAAAAATTGGGGGGGGGGGGGGGGGGGATCTAAAAATACAAATACAAATCTAGATGTTTATACCGCAAATTCTCCCCTGTTGTGTTTTAAAGAGCCCAGTCATGGGATCAATATGTCTCTTGGTTTGTCAATGACAAAGGATCCCGAGTCACTAAACACCATGGTGAGTGGAATGTGTGTTCACGTCTTAGCCGTATTGATGAAAAACCACAAGGAAATAATCAAATTGGTGCATTGCTTTTCATGATGATTATCATTTTGTTCATCATCTCTCCAACCTTCTGTTCCTTATAGGTATGCGGACCAACCATCCCAAGAGAGTGCAAATCCATCACCACCTACAATGGGATGTGCTTTGAAATTGACCAAAGTCTTCATGTGAAACAACCTGTCCCTTCATCTCTGGAAGGTAATCCAAGGTTGTATTTTAAGGTATTCTGGTTGGTTGAGTCAATATTAAAAGAAAATAAACCTATTGTGGTACAGATGCTGTCTTTTTGTGTGTCACGCCACAGCACGCCACATAATTACGGAGGTTTATCAGTGCCAATTCTTAAATGCAATGCTTAAATGCTAAATTGCAATGTGACAATGACAAACGCAATGCCTAAATATTACATTGCATTTAAAGCATTTACATTAAGCACTAATGGTGGGGGTCTCTACCATTTGACTTCACATTGTTTTTGCTCTGTTCTGCTCTTTTTCTACACATTTTTACCAGAATGTCCTGGACAAACAGACATAGCCTTTCTATTGGATGGGTCAGGAAGTGTTAACAAATTTGATTTTGAAAAAATGAAAGACTTCGTGAAAGATCTGATCAGGGAATTTCTGGAAAGGGATACTAAGGTAAGAACTACTTTTACATGTTATTATAGAAAGAAAGCTAAAAGATGCACTGTTTTAATTGCATTCATTGGTGATTACTCAAAATATCATTGGTGATTATGGTTGAGGTCGGAAAAAAATTATATATTTTCAATGATTTCTCAATAAGCTGAAAAGGATAAGCTATTTATCATCCTTTTGTTTTATTCAAATCACTCTGAATTGAGTGACTTCAATTATAATTGACCACAACCCTGATATTGCTCAACATAACCATATTTAGTCAAATATGCAACATGTAGTTATTAGTTTATGTAGACTGGAAATTGTATTTGTATTTGTTATGACGAGATCAACAATAAAAATGCCACTGAGGTATTCATATGACTAAGCTTCTTGTTGGTATTTTGAGTGTCTCCATTATACTGATAGATACAGTCACTACCGAAATTAATGGCACCCTTGATAAAGATCAGAAAAAAAGACTATAAAATAAATAATACAAATAGTGAGCTATATTGTATGCCAAAACAAAAAGGTAAGTTATAATATTTTATACTAATACAATTTACTTTACTCAGTACCAGGATATTTTATCCAAAAACCCGGTGGCCTCTGCCAGGAGGCTGTAACTTGGCCATAAGTGGCTCTTCCAGCAAGACCATAACCCCAAGCACACATCAAAATTCACAAAGAAATGGTTAATTGACCATGAAATCTAAATTTTACAATGGCCATCTCAGTCTCCAGACTTGAACCCCATTGAAAACCTGTGGTTTGAATTGAAGAGGGCAGTCCATAGGTGTAGACAAAGGATTTCAAGGATCTGGAATTATTCTGTATGAAGGAATGATTTAAGATCCCTCCCAATGTGTTCTGAAATCTCATAAAATATTTTAGAAAATGCTCAGTGCTGTTATCCTCACAAGGGGAGGGAGGGTGCTGGAGTATTGAAAACAGGGGTGCCAATAATTTTGACCTCAATCTTTTTGAGAAAAGAAAGATTACTTGTTTAACAATTTTTCTTTTTTTTATATAGCAATTGTATTAGTATAATATATAAATATATATATATTAATTCTGAGCGTACAATATCGCTCAGTATTTGTAATTATTTTATACAGTATTTCTTTGTTCATCCTTATCAATTGTGTCAATAATTGTATACACGACTGTTCTCTTCCTTTTTACAGTTTGCAGTTGCCCAGTATTCAGGCTATTGTACTATACATTTTGACTTAAATACGTTTAATGTCATGAATCGGGATTATCAAGTGAATAGTATTACTCAACAAGGTGGAGGGACTTACACGGCAGCATCCATGAGAAAAGTTGTGTAAGTGCATAATATTTATGTAGACATATTACAGTATATTTCCTCAGAGTCATCATACAGAATATTACCACACAACATGTTAAAGTAACTTGGCTCTTGGCTTTTTGACCTTTTCTGATCAAAAAGCCAAGAGGTCTTTTCAACGAGTAGAGGATCCAGACCAAAGGCAAAGAGGATCATGATAGTCATTACAGATGGACAATCAAATGACAGCGGGATGCTGAAAAATGCAGCCTCTGAGGCTGAAGCCAAAAACATTATTCGATTTGCCATTGGGGTAAGTTGTTTGCCTCAATGTTTCTTTGTTCACCATACTATGCAAAATAATGTTATTTTTCATTACGTGTTATTATATTCTTTAAAAAAATAAATTATAAATTGATCAATGCCTCTTTTGTATTTGGGATTTTGTCACAGGTCTCGATAAAAGTTTTACACCACAAATTTCTTGTTAACAAACTATAGTTTTGGCATGTCGGTTAGGACATCTTCTTCGTGCCTGACACAAGTAATTTTTCCAACAATTGTTTAGACAGATTATTTCACTTATAACTCACTGTGTCACAATTCCAGTGGGTCAGAAGTTTACAAACAATAAGTTGACTGTGCCTTTAAACAATTTGGGAAAATCCAGAAAATTTGAGTTAATTGGAGGTGAACCTGTGGATGTATTTCAAGGCATACCTTCAAACTAATTGCCTCTTTGTTTGACATCATGAGAAAATCTAAAGAAATCAGCAAAGACCTCCACAAGTCTGGTTCATCCTTGGGAGCAATTTCCAAACGTCTAAAGGTACCACGTTCATCTGTACAAACAATAGTATGCAAGTATATACACCATGGAACCACACAGCCGTCATACCGCTCAGGAATGAGACGCGTTCTGTCTCCTAGAGATGAACGTACTTTGGTGCGAAAAGTGCAAATCAATCCCAGAAAAACAGCAAAAGACCTTGTGAAGATGCTGGAGGAAACAGGTACAAAAGTATCTATATCCACAGTAAAACAAGTCCTATATCGACATAACCTGAAAGGACGCTCAGCAAGGAAGAAGCCCCTGCTTCCAAACCGCCATAAAGTCAGACTACGGTTTGCAACTGCACATGGTGACAAAGATCGTACTTTATGAAGAAATGCCCTCTGGTCTGATGAAACAAAAATAGAACTGTTTGGCCATAATGACCATCGTTATGTTTGGAGGAAAAAAGGGGAGGCTTGCAAGCTGAAGAACAGCATCCCAACCGTGAAGCACGGGGGTGGCAGCATCATGTTGTGGGGGTGCTTTGCTGCAGGTGGGACTAGTGCACTTCACAAAATAGATGGCATCATGAGGTAAGGAAAATTATGTGAATATATCAAGACATCAGTCAGGAAGTTAAAGCTTGGTCGCAAATGGATCTTCCAAATGGACAATGACCCTAAGCATACTTCCAAAGTTAAGCAAAATGGCTTAAGGACAACAAAGTCAAGGTATTGGAGTGGCCATCACAAAGCGCTGACCTCAATCCTATAGAAAATTTGTGGACAGAACTGAAAAAGCGTGTGCGAGCAAGGAGGCCTACAAACCTGACTCAATTACACCAGCTCTGTCAGGAGGAATGGTCCAAAATTCACCCAACTTATTGTGGGAAGGTTGTGGAAGGCTACCTGAAACGTTTGACCCATGTTCAGCAATTTTAAAGGCAATGCTACCAAATACTAATTGAGGGTATGTAAACTTCTGACCCACTGGGAATGTGATGAAAGAAATAAAAGCTGAAATAAATCATTCTCTCTACTATTATTCTGACATTTCACATATTTAAAATAAAGTGGTGATCCTAACTGACCTAAGACAGGGAATTTTTACTATTATTAAATGTCAGGAATTGTAAAAAAAAAAATGAGTTTAAATGTATTTGGCTAAGGTGTATGTAAACTTCTGACTTCAACTGTATAATGCCACTACTCAGAAATTATGATTTTTGAATGAACAGCGACTTTAAGTACCAGTGTCTATTTCTGGATTTCCTCAGGTGGGCAGAGCCTTTTCTTCGTCCTCAGCAATGAAGGAGTTAGAAACAATTGCCTCCTCTCCACCAAGCAACCACGTGTTTCAAGTGGGCAGCTTCCAAGCACTTGACCAAATCAAGGATACATTACAGAACAGCATTTTTCCTATTGAAGGTATGGTTGCTTTTCTTGATGTGTCTGTCAAGCTACTACAGTCCTCATCAGTCCACCACACCATTGCAATCTAACTTTTAATGAAGTGTGAATGAGGTGTTTACCCATCTTGAATATCTGTCCTGCTAAAGCTTGTATGAGTCTACCTCTACCTTAGTTGATTGTTAACAATAACATAATATGTAACCTACAGGACATACTGTATAATACTAACTCATGTGAATGTTGATAGGAATCAGACCATCTCACACTGTTAAACCACTTACGTGAATGTGATATCTCAGACTGTCTTTTTTTGTATTGCAGGATCTCAGACTACTGGGGAATCTATTAAGATGGAAATGGCCCAGGAGGGATTCAGTGCAGCATACATTCCTAGGGTAGGAAATACTCCCTTGTCCATAAATGGTTCAAGTCCTGCATGCTTCTTCATTGGCTGGCTTGGCTTTCATGCCAAGCACTAATCCTGTTTTCTGGTCACTAATTAAAATATAATTGCATGTAATATAAGTCAAATAAAATGTATAGTCTTCAATTAGTACATTTCCCCATCCTTGCCAGAGAGGATTCCAGATGGGAGCTGTTGGAGCCTTCCAATGGAAGGGGGCTTACCAGGAATACAAAGGCAGCACTTTAGACCCTACACCACAACAGAGTCAGAACATGGAACCAGATAGCTATATGGGTGAGAAAATCTACTGAAAAAAAAATACCCAAACGTACACTGTTATTATTGGCTCTGACCCTATGAATTTCCCACCTCAGGGTACTCCATGGCAGTTGCTACGACACACACTCGCCAGTTTACCATTTTAGGTGCTCCAAGATTTAAACACACTGGACGAGTGGTGGTTCTTCCGTCCAGAGACACAGACAAGCCGATAGAATATTCTGGACAGGTTTGTAGACAACTTAAACAATGTTGAATATCATAACTTGCGTTCTCCAAAAAAAGTATGTGGGTAGCAGCAGACCTACAGGTAAATCCTGAACCAGTAGCAAATTGTAAAATAAAATTATGACACAGTGTTGCTCCATGATTATTATAGGTGATGGATTCAACCTGAGAATTTTTGTCCAATGAATTAATGAATGTTGAACAACATTTTAGTTTGTTTGAGATTTGATCATGTGAAAGCTAAGTGGGTGTTCCCCAATTTGGCAAAAGAGTTGCCCAAATGGCCCGCCCGGTGAATGAAAGGTGCCTTGTGCTATGTTTTCCTATAGTTTTATCAGGTTTTCACTCTCAAAATCACACCGTTTTATAGAAAAATTACAAAGATATGTTTGAAGTCCACAACAATACTTAAACCATATCAGGAGACCGTTCAGTGAGACAGCGTATAGGTCTGCTGATTAAGTACCTCTACGTGTGGTCATAGGCTCCGAAAGTTCTGGCAGTGTCATTTCGTTTGCCTTTAGTGTGACTGTTGATATGAGCCAATCCTGGTGACTGACCAATAGGAACACGGCTGGCACTGAATATGCAGTCATGTTTACATGACACATCTGAAATCAGGCTACCTGATGGGATTTTGATGAATGCGCAAAATTGTCAATCAAAATAAAGATGTGATGAAACCAAGATTGAACTCTTTGGCCTGAATGCCAAGCGTCACGTCTGGAGGAAACCTGGAACCATCCCTACGGTGAAGTATGGTGCTGGCAGCATCATGCTGTAGATATGTTTTTCAGCTCAGGGATTTGAATCGAGGGAAAGATGAACGAAGCAAATTATAGAGAGATCCTTGATGAAAACCTGCTCCAGAGTGCTCAGGACCTCAGACTGGGGGGAAGGTTCACCTTCTAACAGGACAATGACCCTAAGCACACAGGCAAGACAACGCAGGAGTGGCTACAGGAAGTCTCTGAATGTTCTTGAGTGGCCCAGCCAGAACCCGGTCTTGAACCCAATCAAACATCTCTGGAGAGAACTGAAAATAGCTGTGCAGCAATGCTCCCCATCCAACATAAACAGAGCTTGAGAGGATTTGCATAGAAGAGTGGGAGAAATTCCCCAAATACAGGTGTGCCAAGCTTGTAGCGTCATACCCAAGAAGACTCAAGGCTGTAATCGCTGCCAAAGTTGCTTCAACAAAGTACGGAATAAAGGGACTGAATACTTATATTTTTAAATGTTAATCATTTTGCAAGTATTTCTGAAAACCTGTTTTTTCTTTGTCATTATGAGGTATTGTGTGTAGATATATGAGGGAAAAAAACAATTGAATCCATTTTAGAATAAGGCTGTAACATAACATCATGTGGAAAAAGTCAATGGGTCTGAATACTTTTCAAATGTACTGTATAAAGTTTATGTGAAAAATATTTATAAGATGCATACTTTCCGAACTCAGCCTAATCATTGCAACAATTATAGCTGCTTTTAGCAACGCAGGTGTATTTACATACACTAGTGTTGATCCCTATTGTATTGGGTTGCACATAAACAGTCTGCGGGAAGCCAAAAGTTAAATTCAATTTAATTTCAACTTACTGTGCTGGTGGCCAAGACGGTTGGACAGGGAGTTGAGACTAAATATCTAAAGGAATGTATTATTAAACAGACTTTACAAACATGGGTCTGTTGTAGACCCCTTTCCTCCATGCTTAGGGATGGATCAAAATGTACAGAATTGATACTTGGAGAAAAACGGGGGAGGGTCATGCTTGTTCAATTACAGTCAAGGGGAAGGTTTAGTCATTTTAAAATCTAGTCATGTAATTTGTAATTAATGAAATGTCAATTTTCTCAGTGTTTTAGAATTAGTTGCTAGATATCAATGTGTGACGATGCCACTCCTCATCTTTGATTCTCCACCTGCCGCGCAATATCTAGTGCACCTATTGGCTATTTAATGTGGTCTCAATCAAATTATCCATAGCCTTAGACTATAGGCTATGAAGTGCATGCTCAGAGAAGCACACAGAAAAGTTATATTTCTAAGATAAATAAATAAAACTAAGCTCCATTACACACTGCAATTCTCTGCTCTGCTTTTGCTGATCAAAACCTTTTGTGTGCTGCCTGATCAATTCTCTGCTGTGTAGGCCTACAGTGGCAGTTCAGGAGGCAAGTCAAATGCTTCTTCTGAAAATATATTTTTATTTGGCCTAGTCCCAAAAAATATCTTGCTGGCAGACTAGCCTATGTTCTGTTCATTTTGAGAAGGAGAGCGAGAAGATGAGGAGAATGACCGGAGGTCAACTTTAATAGCTTGTTACTACTATATATATATATATAATATATATATAATATATATAATATATATATATTTTTTTTAAACATGATGTTTCTTGCCCATTATGCATTTATCAGAGTTATTGACCTCACAATAAGCCAGATTCGAGTAACTTACATTGTGGTGCTGAAACCGCAGGCGTGGCACAATCAATCGGAAATGGACAACTCATGGTGCTGAAAGTAGGCACATTTGAGTAGGCATCTAACGATTTCAACCGTCTTCATTTTAGGCTACTAACATCAACAAGGCATTGTGTTTCAACCTATTTCTTGCTATTTAAGTAATTTAAGCCTGTTTGAAATGCAAAATTAGACTATAGACTACTACAGTGCCTTCAGAAATTAATCATACCCCTTGATTTATTCCACATTTTGAGAGTTTCAGACTGAATTCAAAATTGATTAAATAGATTTCTCTTCTCACCGATCTACACACCGATCTACCCCATAATGACAAAGTAAAAACAAATTGAGAAATTTGAGCAAATGTATTGAAAATGAAATACAAATATTCCAATTTATAGTATTCACATTCAATACGTTGTAGAAGCAGCTTTGGCTGCGATTACAGCTGTCAGTACTTCTGGGTAAGTCTCTCTAAGAGCTTTCGACACCTGGATTGTTCAACATTTGCTCAATATTCTTTTCAAAATTCTTCAAGCTCTGTTTTTGGTTGTTGATCATTGATAGACAACCATTTTTTTCAGGTCTTGCCATTGAGTTTAAAGTAGAATTAAGTCAAAATTGTAACTTGGCCACTCAGTAAGATTCACTGTCTTCTTGGTAAGAAACTCTAGTGTATATTTGGCCTTGTGTTTTAGGTTATTGTCCGCTGAAAGGTGAATTCATCTCCCAGTGTCTGGTGGATAGCAGAGTGAAGCAGGTTTTTCTCTAGGATTCTGTGTTTAACCCAATTCCATTTATTTTTTATCCTGAAACACTCCCCAGTCCTTAATGATTACAAGCATTTCCAAAACATGATGCAGCCACCACTATGCTTGAACATATGGACAGTGATACTCATTAAAGTGTTCTATTGGATTTGCCTCAAACAACATTTTGTATTCAGGACAAAAAGAGAATTGCATTGCAGTATTACTATTGTAAAAAGAAAATTTGTATGTGTGGGGTCAGAGATGAGTCATTCAAAAATCATGTTAAACACTATTATTGCACACAGAGTGAGTCCCTGCAACTTATTATTTGACTTGTTCATACTATATATGGTGCTTTTTCACTATAGCACTGGTGTTAGCAGACATTTTTGGGGTGGAAGTGGTAGTGTTATTTGTGTTTCCATCACCAGGCCTGACACTAAGATGGTACTGTACTGGATGGCCGCTGTTTTGCACGCTCCGACCCAACTTAGATATTTTGTGATTATTTAGACGTTTTATTTTTGTTGTTATTTCTTACAACCGACAAGAACTCTTGAACATCAGATCGGCAGTTACTTACCACAATTCTAGCTTCAACTTCGACTCATCTGCCCTGGGCTCTCTCTGTAATTCCAACCCAATTTTTGGGCTACCCAAGAGGAAACATTGACATTAGAGAGGCAAGAGAGGGGGATTCCTGGTGAGATTAAGGTGAAGGGAAAACCGGACACCTCTTCCCTCCATCCTACTGGCAAATGTACAGTCACTTGATGATAAAATGGATGGATTTTCTACCAATTGGACTCTCAGGACTGCAATATTCTTTGCTTTTCAGAAACATGGCTATCGGACAAGATACCCCCCATGTCTATCCAACTCGATAGATTCTCCATTCACCGGGCGGACAGGACAGTAGAGTCGGGGAAATTGAGGTGGAGAGGGGTTTGCCAACTGGTGTGATGATTCCAGCGTGGTGGAAGTGTTGACCCACTGTTCACCCATCTTGGAATACCTGGCGGTCAAATGCCAATCCTTCTACCTCCTAAAGGGGGGTTTCAGGTGTTATCACGACTGCTGTATGCACTCCATCTCAGGACAATAAATTAACAAACTGTCGCTTAACAAACTCTACATGGCTATAAACAAGCAGGAAAACCTACACCCAGAGGCTGACTTTCTGGTTGTCAGCGATTTTATTTTGGCGTCACTAAGATACGTGATGCCCAACATCCATCAACATGTCTCCAATGCCACTAAAGGCGATAAAGTCCCAGACCACTGCTATTCTACCCACAAGCAAGCATACAAGGCCCTCCCTCTTCCGCCATTAAACAAATCAGATCATGACAAACAGAAGCTGAAACAGGAAGTTCCTGCGATTCACTCCATTGAGATATGGTCACCAGAGTCTGAGGATATGCTATAGGACTATGAGACTCCGGCAGGGGCTACAGTCCATTGCGGATTACAAAGGAAGATTCATCCGTGATCTGCCCAATGATGCCTCTCTACCAGACGAACTCAATGCGCTTTATGCACACTTTGACAACAACATCAAGTCGGCTGTGAGGGCCATCACCGACCCAGAGGATTGGGTGATCTCGCTCTCTGAGGCCGATGTGAGAAGGGTCTTTAATCAGGTCAACACTTGCAAGGCTGGGAGCCTCGACGATATTTCAGGGCGCGTTCTCAGAGCATGCGCAGAACAGCTGGCAGGCATATTCACGGTCATTTTCAACCTCTCCTTGTCCCAGTCTGTAATCTCCACATTTTAAGATGACCACAATCATTCCTGTTCCTAAGAACTCTAAAACTTAATGCCACAATGACTACCGCCCTATAGCACTCATTTCTGTAATCATGAAGTGTTTTGAGAGGCTGGTTATGGCACACATTAACTCCACCGTCCCAGCCACCCTAGACCTACTCCATTTTGCGTACTGCCCCAATAGATCCATAAATGACGCAAACTCAATTGCTCTCCTCACTACCCTCACCCACCTAGAGAAGATGAATACCTATGTGAGAATCCTGTTCATTGACTACAGCTCAGCGTTCAACACCATTGGCCCCTCTATGCTCGTCACCAAGCTTAGGCTCTGGGTCTGAACACCTCCCTCTGCAACTGGATTCTGGACTCCCTAACGGGCTGACCCCTGGTGGTGAGGGTAGGCAACGTCACTTCCACCACGAGCACTCCCCCATCCACATCGACAGGGTGGCAGTGGAGCAGTTAGAAAGCTTCAATTTCATCGGTGTCCAAATCATTAAAGATTTAAAATGGTCCACACACACACTGACTACAGTGCCTCTTCCCCCACGGGAGGTTGAACAAGTTTATTTAATCTGCTGCAGCACGGCAAGAGGAACCGGTGCATCAAGTCTGACACCAACAGGTTCTTTAACAGCTTGTCCCCAAACAATATGACTGATAAATAGCTAACAAAATAGTTACACTGACTATCTGAGTTAACCTTATACCTTTATCGACCTTTTATTTCAATCTTTGCACTCTATGCACACTCACAGGGCCCAACACACTGTCACTCCAACACACACACAAACACTCACTCCATAATTTGCTCATGCACACATAATATGCACATATATTTATTCAGACTCCTCACATACAAGCTGCGGCAAGGAATAGAATGTTAATTTCTCTACCATAAGCTGCCTCCAATGTCATTTTAGATAATTTGGCAGTACGTCCAACCGGCCTCAAAACGCAGACCAGGACCTCCACATCCTGCTTCTTCACCTGCGGAATTGTCTGAGGGGAAGGGTGGGGGTGCTGAGGAGTATTTATGTCTGTAATAAAGCCTTTGTGGGAAAAACTCATTCTGATTGGCTGGGCCTGGCTCTCTAGTGGTTGGGCCTGGGTCCCAGTCATGTGAAATCCATAGATTTGGGCCTAAAAAATGTATTTGAATTTGATAATATGAACTGTAACTCAGTAAAATTGTTGACCATTGTTTTGTTAAAACTTCTTATGGATACGTGGGATGGTAGCATCCCACTTGGCCAACATCCAGTAAAATTGCATAGCGCCAAATTAAATTACTATAAATATTTAACTTTCATGAAATCGCATGTGTAATACATCAAAATAAAGCTTAATTTATTGTTAATCCAGCCAAGGTGTCAGATTTGAAAAAGGCTTTACGGCGAAAGCAAACCATGCAATTATCTGAGGACAGCACCCCGCATTCAAACACATGATAATCAGATTTCAACCAGGCAGGTGTGCGACAAAAGTCAGAAATAGCGATATAATATATGCCTGACCTTGGAAGATCTTCTTCTGTTGGCACTCCAAAATGTCCCAGAAACATCACAAATGGTCCTTTTGTTCGATAATGTCCTTCTTTATGTCCCAAAAATTTCCATTTATTTGGCGCTTTGATTCAGAAATACATCGGTTTCAACTCGCCCAACATGCCTACAAAGTATCTAATAAGTTACCTGCAAACTTGGTCCAAACATTGCAAACAACTTTCCTAATCCAACTTCAGGTACCCTAAAACGTAAATAATCGATACATTTTAAGATGGGAAATACTGTGTTCAATACCGGATAAAAACAACGTGAAGCGCGGTCCAGGTCATGTGCACCAAACAGTAGAATTCAGTAGAAAACAGTAGAATTTTTCTCAAAAGGAAAAACATCAACCAAATTCTAAAGACTGTTGACATCTAGTGGAAGTCATAGGAACTGCAACCAGATTCCTGTTAAAAAGGGCTTCCCATAGAAAACTAATGGAAAACAGATTGACCTCAAATGTTTTCCCTGGATGGATTGTGCTCGGGGTTTGGCCTGCCAAATCAGTTCTGTTATACTCACAGACATTATTCAAACAGTTTTAGAAACTTCAGATTGTTTTTTTATACAAATGTACTAATAATATGCATATCCTAGCTTCTCGGCCTGAGTAGCAGGCAGTTTACTTTGGGCATGCTTTTCATCCGGACGTGAAAATAGTGCCCAGTATCCAAGAGAAGTTAATAATGTATCTTCCACCATCTCCCAGTCTGGCCCCAAGTCTGGGTAGGTTCATGGCCCAGGATGTTTGGACTTTTTGACCAAACACTGCTACAAAGCCTGACAGTAGAAATGCACCAATAATGTGGGCATGTATGCCAATGCATGATTTAATTAATAGTGAGAATAAAAAAATTAAGTGTTAGTGTGATCTGTCAGAAAGGTTATTTGTTATCTGGTGGGGAAATAATCATAATTGTGGTTCTCTCATTCTTTCAGATTGGCGCTTATTTTGGTGCAGAGGTCTGTGCAATGGATGTGAATAAAGACTCATATAGCGACCTAGTCCTCATATCAGCTCCGATGTTCACAGACAGAGACAGAGAGGGCAGGGTATATGTCTGTACCATCAATGACTGGGTAATTGGTAGATCTTTTTTTGATTCACCTCATAATTGACCAAATCTGACAAAACAATTGATAGAAACATGTTTCAGCCTGATCACTTTTACTGATTGCCTGTTTTTCTCCCAGTCTGGGGTGGCCTGTCAATTAAATGCTGAGATGACACTGGTGGGGGATGCAGGACAAATGGGCAGGTTTGGAACTTCTCTTGCCCCACTGCCTGACCTGAATATGGATGGATTTAATGATTTAGCAGTCGGAGCACCTCTAGAGAACGATGGTCAAGGAAGTGTCTACATATTCCATGGGACGAGTAGTGGAATCAGCAAAATCAAATCTCAGGTATATGGGAGAAAGATAGAAATTGAATGAGGGTGGAGGATGTGAGCATAAAGAGAGACAGACAGACATTGTCTCCATTCTTTAAACTAAAGTGTAAATCCACTAGAGAAACACAGCAGAGATAATTGAAGGTCTAATAGAAAATTGGATTATATCTACTGTGTCTTTTTCTCTTTCTTTCCATCTCTTGATAGAAAATTTCAGCCTCAGATGTACAGTCTGGATTAAAGTATTTTGGACTGTCCATCAGTCAGACTTCCCTGGACATGAGTTTGGATTCTCTCCCAGACTTGGCCGTGGGATCAAAGGGGGCTGTTCTCTTACTCAGGTATCTCCAAATAATATTTTGAGCTTTGTTTCCATTGGCAATTAAATTCAAGCCAAGTTGGGCAGGCCTTGATGGGCACAGCTCGAATTGTTTATTCATTGCCTCTAGAATTTAGAAATTATGTCAGGTTGTTGCTTATGAATTTGCCAATTTAGCTAACACTAATGGACTAATGTTGCTAGCTAACTAGAATTTGTAGAATGCCCTTGCTGATAGCTAAATGATCATAACTAGCTAACAAAATGCTGATAAACAATTTTTATTTACTTTCCATTACCCCATAGTGCTAGTACCAGCTTGCCAAGTGTTTAGCTTGTTAGTTAGTTAAATGGTTACTATTGTCATTTGTTAACTCAATGAATAGGCAAGCTAGCTAGCTAAATTCTTACCTTGCTTACCATGGCATAGGCTACTAGCTAGCTAGCTTATATATATATATATATATAAATATAAATTTAAATAATATGTATCTAGCTTGCTTTCAATGTATCAATATGACCTGGCTAGCTAAAATCCATGATAGCAACATTGGCTAACTAGCTCCCCAGCAAACGGAGGACATCCTAAGGATACTTCATTTTACTAGTCATTAGGATGTCGCATGATGGTCCTCTGGGAACATTCTCTCAGGGACCTTTGTCTAGTTCCCTGTCAGTTTCCTGGACGGTGTTGAGGACCATGTCAGGACGTTTTCAGGACATTTGTTTACCAGTCGTCAGGACGTTGCGTTATGGTCCCAGGTGTCCCAAAACATTATAAGTAAAGTAATAAAATGTGATGGGAATTTTACGATAAGTGGGACCCTGTTCAGCTAAAGTTTAAAAAAAACGTTTATCAACGGTAACATTTGACACAATCACTTTCATAGTACTGACTTTTCAATATGACCCCATCTGGGATTAAAACTCACAACCTCTGATTTGGATTACACTGATCTTTCTGCAGCGCCACAATTTCACCATATCAGTTAAACTGACTATTCTCTCATCATTGATTTGATTGACTTAATTCAGCACTGAGGGTTTTCTGTATAGTTGTCTAATGTTGATGGGGGCATATTACTCTATTTTAATGTTACTCGTGAATCACTATGATTAAATACAATAGTTTTTCTTGAGTTAATTTTTTGCATTGAAGTCAAGTGTAGTGATACAGGTGAATTGAATCATTGACACAGACATGGTGGCTTAGCAGGATGATTGGAATGCTGTGAACTAAGAGGTTGTGAATTCAAATCCCAGGATATAATATTTGCCTTGAGGACATAATGTACATTTGAACATACACAATGTAATCATGTAAGTTGAAAAAACTATGTTAAAAGCACTGGTTTGTGTATGTGGGTTTTCCCGTCATGTTATCAACAGACAAAGACCTTTGACTGAATCAGTGGTTCACCAATCAGGGCCATAACGGACTCTTCAATAGTAAAAAGGTGTGATGTGTAATGAAACTGATTATTTTAAAATGTTTCTGTCCTGATGATTGATACACTGAGGGTCAAATGCAACCAACAGGCTACATTTAACATGCAGCTGCAGGTTAGCGCTGGACTTCTTAAAATGCGTCAAAGAATTAGATACCAGACAGATTTGTCTTGGTTCTCTACCCCCGGCCCCGATGAAATATCAACCTATCAGGAACATTGAAAATAGCAAGATTAGTAATTAATAAAACATAAATTGTTGGTCACATGTTTCATGAGCTGAAATTTAAAAAAAAAAAACTACATAAAAATCCCAGAAATGTTACATACCCATAAAAAGCTTATTTCTCCAATATTTTGTGCGCAAATTTGTTTACATCCCTGTTAGTGAGCATTTCTCCTTTGCCAAGATAATCCATCCACATGACAGGTGTGGCATATCAAGAAGACGATTAAACAGCATGATCATTACACAGGTGCACCTTGTGCTGGGGACAATAAAAGGTCACTCTAAAATGTGCAGTTTTGTCACACAACACAATGCCACAGATGTCTCAAGTTTTGAGGGAGCGTGCAATTGGCATGCTGACTGCAGGTATGTCCACCAGAGCTGTTGCCAGAGAATGTATAGTTAATTTCTCTACCATAAGCCACCTCCAATGTTGTTTTAGAGAGTTTGGCAGTACGTCCAAACGGCCTCACAACTGCAGATCCCGTGTAACCATGCCAGCCCCGGGCAGCTGATGAAACTGTGGGTTCGCACAACCGAAGAATATTTGCAGTCAGAAACCTTCTTAAGGAAGCTCATCTGCGTGCTCGTCGTCCTCACCAGGGTCTTGAGCTGACTGCAGTTTGGCGTCGTAACTGACTTCAGTGGGCAAATGCTCACCTTCGATGGCCACTGGCATGCTGGAGAAGTGTGCTCTTCAGGGATGAATCCCAGTTTCAACTGTATCGGGCAGATGGCAGATAGCGTTGTGTGGGTGAGTGGTTTGCTGATGTCAACGTTGTGAACAGAGTGCCCCATGGTGGTGCTGGGGTTACGGTATGGGCAGGCATAAGTTATGGACAATGAACATAATTGCATTTTATCAATGGCAATTTCAATGCACAGAGATACTGTGACGAGATCCTGATGAGATCATTGTCGTGCCATTCATCTGCCCGCCATGACCTCATGTTTCAGCATGATAATGCATGGCCCCATGTCGCAAGGATCTGAACACAGTTTGTGTAAGCCAAAAATATCCCAGTTCTTCCATGGCCTGCATACTCACCAGACATGTCACCCCTTGAGCATGTTTGGGATGTTCTGGATCGAAGTGTACGACAGCGTGCTCCAGTTCCCGCCAATGTCCAGCAACTTTGCACATTGAAGAGGAGTGGGACAACATTCCACAGGCCACAATCAACAGCCTGATCAAGTCTATGCAAAGGAGATGTGTCATACTGCATGAGGCAAATGGTTGTCACACCAGATACTGTTTTTCTGATCCACACCCCTACCGTTTTTTAAGGTATCTGTGACCAAGAGATGCATATCTGTATTCCCAGTCATGTGAAATCCATAGATTAGGGCCTAATGAATTAATTTCAATTGACTGATTTCCCTATATGAACTGTAACTCAAGTAAAAATTGTGCCATGTTGCTTTTATATTTTTGTTCAATGTAAAACCATCCCCCCCTCTCAATGATGACATATAGCCTTAACATATGAAACTGTTTGAAATGTAATATTCCCTTCCAGAAATGAGCCCAATAAAATATTCAAGAAAGGTAATATCTTTAGGTCCTGTACATGGTCCATTTTGCTGGCAGGTGTGCTATTTTAGCAATAAGCATTATCACCTGATGCATGGCTGAAGCATGGGGTTGCTCATCTGCATTGTTTACCCTAATGGCACTAGAGCCTAAAAAAATAATGCGATTTTTGCAGTGAATATAGGCCTACCGTTTATGCACTCGAATGGCCGTTACGCACTTCCTGCAGTTACTTTTTTTATTGTCATGCCAGACACATTTTATTGTCATGCCAGACACATTTTATTGTCATGCCAGATTCTAAAACCCTGCCAATTGCGCAAAAACTGTAGTTGGGAAATAAATCAAACAGTACTGGAAATCTGGGATCCTGCTCTTTTCAATAATTGCCATCAAAAGTGTTGTCTTTAACGAGATTGCATTTAGGAATGTTGCACAGTGACTGGACTTATTAGAACACATTTCTTTCCATGCAGCAATCAGATGTATGAGGAGTTGCGTGGTCTTGCCACCGGACAGTTGATATTCTGCTGATGAATAATTGGCACAGCTTCGGGAATGAATCTGTTTTTTAAGCAATTATATTGAACAATTTATTTTTCACTATATATATATATTCTTTCCTGATTGAGTAGCCAGGATGTACTGAGGTGGTGCTCACTCGAGATGGAGAGAGAAGGTTTTGACATTCTTGACTCCAATTGGAAACCGAATGCTGGTTGATAACAAGTTTGAAGCATCAGATGTTGGGAAGATTATGAAGGATTAAATACAAATATAAATTATTATTGTCTGTTTTGGAGTGTTTTTAAATGTACTGGCCCAAGCAGACCATATGAAAGATTGATTAACTGGCCTTGTAAGCTTGGCAGATGTGGCCAGGACAGCAGGCAGCCATGAATGTTGAGCCCTGCCCATACATACCCCACAAGACATGCCACCAAGGGTCTCTTCAGTCAACAAGCCCAAAACGAATTCACGTCAATGCACAGTATTATACAGAGCCATGATCGCATGGATTTCTCTTCCATCTCCAATTACTCAAGCAAAACAGCAAAATTACCTTTAGATTGATTAAACATCTCATGGAACGGCGGGGACTGTGAGGACACACACACAAACACTCTAACACACAATATTTTTGTTGTATTTTTTTTTTGCATTCTAAATTTGTGTGACTGTCCTTGTCTATAAGTGGATCAGTGTTTTGTTACTTCATGTCATTTTTTTTGTGGACTCCAGAAAGAGTAGCTGCTGCTTCTGGAAAAGCTAATGGGGATCCCAAAACACAAACAATAAACAGATTTAGGGAGTGGTAATATGTTGACCAATAGTGGTTGCAATTGAGATCAGCTGTGCGGGTGATCTTAGCACATATTGATGGTTTACCGAGAGAGCACCTCGTGTTGGGATGGTGCTCAATGTTGGTTGCAGTTGACCTAAAAACATTTGTTCTAAATTCATCCTGACCCGGTTCTCAATGATGTCCAAGGAACATAGAAGGAACTAGAAAAAAGTCTCCCAGAAAACGTTCCTTGTGAACATTGCATTACATCCTGATGAAAGGAACAAATTAAATATTGTGAATCTCCTAAAAATGGTTCTAAGGACGTCCCCAGAACACGCTGGGAACTAGACAAAAACCTCCAGGGGACCATGACAGAAAGTTCTAAGAAGGCCCTGTAAACGTCCTTGGGGACGTCCACTGAACAAACTGGGTACTAGACAAAAACTTGCAGGGAACCATGACAGAACATTCTAAGAGGGTCTTAAAAACATCCTTTGGGATGTCCCCCGAACAAAACGTGAACTAGACAAAAACCTACACGAGACCATGACACAACGTCCTCAAATCATCAAAGGGGACATCCCCGGAACAAGCTGGGAACTAGTCAAAACCTCCACAGGACCACGACACAAAGTCCTAATGACTCATTTTTGTTTGCAGGGTCGTTTCAAGCTAACATTAGCTAGCTGCTAACCAAAAACGACACTGTTCTAACAAAAGGTTATTGTTCAGCAGCCTGGTCTCATAGTGAATGTAAATCCAGGACACTCAAATTAGTATGATATCTTACATTTGGAATCGTTGCATAAGACAGAATGTTGCAAAAACACAAGGAGGGTGGGCTTATTACGCAAATGTGAAGCAACCCAAAGGTAGCTACTTTGCAACTACTTAGCATGTTAGCTAACCCTAACCTTAACCCTTTTACCTAACTCCTAACCTTCACCCCGAACCCAGCTAACATTTGCCACCTATTTAACATTATCAACAAAAAAATTGGAATTGGTAACATTTAATACATTTTGCAAATTCCTAACATATTGAACGTTTGGCAAATGTGTAACACTTTGTACGTAACATATCACATGAATTGTAATTTGTCAAATCCAATCCGAAATGGATGATGGGAATCCACAAATTAACACATACCATAAGAATGAAACATATCAAACTAAGTGGAGTGTCATGTCTGACTATTGCAGTAGCTCAGCTAGCGAGCAGCAACAAACCCAAAGCCAAATGTATCAGCATTGAGCGAGTGATCAGCTAGCTGGTGGTGGCATTGTAACGGCGTCAACAGCCTGAACCTAATCCAGCCAGCACCAGTTGTGAATCTGGGCTGTGTTGGCCCGGGACTCCCTGAACCAGCTCAAATTTGAAAATTGAGCCAGCTCGAATTTGGCCCTAATTTAGGTGTCAATGGAAATGAGGCTTTAGAGGCCAATAACTCACCCTTCATTGTGGAATGTACGTATACTTTGAGTATCAAACTGATACATTATATTTTTTTTCTTCCAGGTCCAGGCCTATTGTAACATTGATGGCACGAGTTTCCTTCAACCCACCCAAAATCCCCACCAACCAGGTGGACTGCAGTACACCTCTGAGAAACATTGCTAAAGTCTGTTTCACCATGACCAGACAAACAACAGACACAAAAGGTTTCTGACCTCAAAATTGTTCTTATCTACAGTGCATTCGGAGTACTTTTTCAAAATTTTGTAACGTTGTAGCCTTATTCTAAAATGGATTAATAAAGTGTTTTTTTCCCTCATCAATCTATACACAATGCCCCATAATGACAAAGAAAAAAAAGGGTTTTAGAAATGCTTGCAAATGTATTAAAATTAAAAACTGAAATATCACATTTACATAAGTATTTCAGACCCTTTACTCAGTCCTTTGTTGAATAACTTTTGACAAAGATTACAGCCTCGAGTCTTCTTGGGTATGACACAACAAGCTTGGCACACCTGTATTTGGAGAGTTTCTCCCATTCTTCTCTGCAGATCATAAGCTCTGTCATGTTCGATGGGGAGCGTTGCTGCACAGCTATTTTCAGGTTTCTCCAGAGATGTTCGATCGGGTTCAAGTCCAGGCTCTGGCTGGACCACTCAAGGACATTCAGAGACTTGTCCCGAAGCCACTCCTGCGTTGTATTGGCTGTGTACCTTCGTCCCAGTCTGAGGTCCTGAGCGCTCTGGAGCAGGTTTTCATCAAGGATGTCTCTGTACTTTGCTCCGTTCGTCTTTCCCTCAATCCTGTTAAGTCTCTTAGTCCCTGCCACTGAAAAACATCCCCACAGCATGATGCTGCCACCACCATGCTTCACCGTAGGGACGGTGCTAGGTTTCCTTCAGACAAGACATTTGGCATTAAGGCCAAATATTTCAATCTTGGTTTCATCAGACCAGAGAATCTTGTTTCTCATGGTCTGAAAGTCTTTGGGTGCCTTTTGGCAAACTCCAAGTGGGCTGTCATGTGGCTTTTACTGAGGAGTGGCTTCTATCTTAAAGGCCTGATGGGAAGAGTGCTGCAAAGATGGTTATCCTTCTGGAAGGTTCTTCCATCTCCACAGAGGAACTCCAGAGCTCTGTCAGAGTGACCATCAGGTTCTTTGTCACCCCCCTTCTCCCCCAATTGCTCAGTTTGGCCGGGTGGCCAGTTCTAGGAAGAGTCTTGGTGGTTCCAAACTTCTTCCATTTAAGAATGATGGAGGCCACTGTGTTCTTGGGGACCTTCAATGCTGCAGAATTTTTTTTGTACCCTTCCCCCAGATTTGTGCCTCAACACAATCCTGTCTTGGCGCTCTACGGACAATTCCTTCGACCTCATGGCTTGGTTTTTGCTCTGACATGCACAGTAAACTTTGGGACCTTACATTGACAGGTGTGTTTCTTTCTAAATCATGTCCAATCAATTGTATTTACCACAGGTGGACTCCAAGTTGTAGAAATATCTCAAGGATACAGAATACACCTGAGCTCAATTTCAAGTCTCATAGCAAAGGGTCTGAATACTTTTGTAAATATGGTATTTCTGTTTTTTATTTTTAATACATTTGCTAAACATTCTAAAAATCTGTTTTTTCTTTGTCATTATGGGGTATTGTTTGTAGATTGCTGAGTAACATGTTTTATTTAATCCATTTTAGAATAAGGCTGTAACGTTAAAAACATTTGGGAAAAGTAAAGTGGTCTGAATACAGGCACCGTACATATGCATGCGAGTAGCTTATCCTTTTCATTAAATGCAATCTCTTTTGCTCCAGATCTTCAAGCAAAGATTAACTATACTTTAACTCTGGATGTGACCCGCCAAGCTCCAAACTATCGTGCTTATATCAGTCCAAAGATACGGGAGGAAACGAATACTATTACATTAAGACTTCAAGAGCAATGCTTCTCTCATAACTTCTTTATTGAGGTAGGTTTGAATCTTAGCCCTCCATTTGGGTTTGCCAAAAAGTTATCAATCAAGAAAATGACCAGTATTAGTATAACCTCATGCCCAACAACACAGCGCTCATATACCAAAAACTCGAATCTGGCATTCAGGTGAGTGAACTTAGTCGGCAAAGTATTTTTAATTTGTCATTTTTTGAGCTTGGCTCCAAATCAGAAATAAATGCATAGGTGGGAAAATCTACAGATTATCTATTTTATCTCATTCTGATGATATCTAGTGGGCCATGAGGAGAGTAACTACAATGTTGTTGACTCATCCTTAGTTTTCTCCTGTCACAGTCATTAAACTCTGTAACTGTTTAAAAGTCACCATTGGCCTCATGGTGAAATCCCTGAGTGGTTTCCTTCCTCTCTCCGCCCTTCTTTGCGAGGCATTGGAAAAGCTCCCTGGTCTTTGCGGTTGAATCTGTGCTTGAAATTCACTGCTCGACTGAGGGACCTTACAGATCATTTCATGTGTGGGGTACAGAGAGTGCGTCCATGCAACTTATTATGTGACTTGTTATGCACATTTTACTCCTGAACTTATTTTGGCTTGACATAACAAGTTTTATTTTTTTACTTATTGACTCAAGACATTTCAGCTTTTCATTTGTCACTGGCCAGGCCAATGACAAAACAAATCTACATTTAATTAAATTACAATTCAGGTTGTAACAACAAAATGTGGATAATGTCAAATTGTGTGAATACTTTCTGAATGCACTTGGTGACTACCACGACTCAGGATATGACCCAGATGCAGACACAGGAGGCGGATAGTACAGTTCTCAGATTATTTATTGTAAACACGGGGCGGCAAAGGGCAGGCAAAGGGCAGGTCGAGGACAGACAAGGGTTTGTGATCAGGTCAGAGTCAGGCAGGTACAGGACGGCAGGCATGTTCGGGGTCAGGGCAGGGAGAGGTTCGTAATCAGGTCAGAGTCAGGCAGGTACAGGACGGCAGGCAGGCTTGGGGTCAGAGCAGGCAAAATAATCAGAACCGGGAACACTAGGAAACAGAATTTTTCCTTTTCTGACGGTTATGGTTTCATACTCGCAAAGTAGCCTACAACGTCCCATCTCTCATTGAATTGGACCCACTTTACAGTAGTAACGAGAAACTATCCAGAGCTAGGCTACTGTGTATACGTCTGAATAGTCTACTGTAATTTCAAATGTCTCAAGTAAACTATATTTAATTTATAAACATAAAACATAATATATAGTTTCATAACCATTGCAGAATAAATTCCTGGCCACCTTTTCTGTACATGATAGGTTCATATGACGAAGAAGCTTTAGCCTACAACAATACAGCAAACAAGGGCGTTACTGTCACCATAAGTTGAATGATGTGCCTTTTTCAGGTGTAGTTTTAGTGCTCTAGAGTATTTTTCGGGATCCAATGAGAGAATAGCAGCTGAAACTTTGGAATGACATACTATGTGACTATTATGTGGAGTACACATCAAATTGTATCAGCTTTAAGTCTGGGCTTTATGGCTGTCACATGTCGACAACCTCAAAAGCGCATGCTCATTGGTTTCTCCCCTCTGTCATTACTAAACACTCTAAAGGATACAGCCATAGAGCCTTGACATGTCAATGTTAACAATATCACAGTACAGTAAACCTCTTTAGAGGAGTTTGAATGATAAAATGTCTCTGAAGATTCTATTTTTTATAGGCTTGCCCAGAGGACTCCCTCAATGAACTGTCCAATGAACTTGACTTCACATTTGAAGGGTTGCCAACAACATCTCCTGGTGGCCTCA
This sequence comes from Oncorhynchus mykiss, assembly GCF_013265735.2. Taxonomy (NCBI): domain Eukaryota; kingdom Metazoa; phylum Chordata; class Actinopteri; order Salmoniformes; family Salmonidae; genus Oncorhynchus; species Oncorhynchus mykiss. Next base: position 28,505,450 of record NC_048580.1, on the reverse strand, counting down.
GCTCTAGCCTTTCCCCGCGGTCTCCGACTTCAACATATCATCCTGTATGTTTCTTCTCTTAACTTTTGACAATAAAAACTGTGTCAAAGTTGATTTGAAATCCCTCAAAAAAGGCTGTTGAGAGTGTGTGTGTGTGTGTGGAGGGGGGGGGGGGTAAAGATACATCTATATCCTAGTCATTGTGAAGAAGGTAACGTGTTAAGTGAACTTGGTGAACATCTTTCTTCATCCCACAGTTAGGTTTTGAGATCAACTGTGGCGCTGATAACAACTGCATTGACAACCTGAAAGTGGATTTTAATTTCACTAGGTAAGATAACTAGCATTGACTCAGAGCCTTTCTGTTTTTCTACTGGGTAAGATTAAACTTTTTTTTAAAGTAAAAAGTATGATGATTAGAATGTCGATTAGAGCGTTGCAGCAGCTGACGAGTAAAATGGATGAAGATGAAAATGATGATGAAGATGGATAGGATGATGATGTCAATGATAGGCAAAGGTTGAGGAAAACAAGCATGATGTAATGACAATGAGAATCATTTCTTTATTACTTTTGCGCTCTCTTTCTCACTTCTCTCAGGAGTTCAGAGGTGAGGGTTGGCATAGATGAGGTGATAAATGTGACAGTGTCAGTCGAAAGCAGGGAAGAGAACTCTTACAACAGCCACGTTATTCTCAAATACCCTGCAGGACTTTCATTCAGGAAGTTCACCATACTCCAGGTAAGAGTACATATAAGGAAGGAGAGGGAGTGAGTAGCTATAAACTCGGTGTTTGAGGGGCAGGAAGGATTTATATTGTTTAAGTGATAGTCATTTCTGTAGGTCCAGTATGTACATTTCCAGTGTTTCATTGGTAATTTCAGTGAACTATTGCCTGAAGTTGACATAAATTGTCATTGTCCTGTCATTGCTCTCCAGGGAAGAGTGGAGTGTAACTCATCAGACAGTGTGGGAAATGTAATGTGGGGACTAAGTGACTGCACCATTGACAAGCCAATCTTCAAAAGCGATTCTAAGGTCTGTCTCACTTACAACATATGTTCATCATTACAATAACAGTAAAACGAGACTGTATTGTAATAACATCCCTATTACTTACTAAATAAAACATCCTATTGAACTGTAGAAGCAATCTGTACTCCCTGCAAAAAAAAAATGTCATTAGGACGTCCACAGAAAGTCAGGAAATGGTTACCGAAAGTCGTCAGGAAATTGTTTCATGGTCCTGTGGAGATTTTGTCTAGTTCCCTGTTTTGTTCCGGGGCCGTCCCCAAGGACAATTTTAGGATGTTCTGTAGACATTGTGTCATGGCCCTGTGTAGGTTTTTGTCTAGTTCCTGGCTTGTTCCCGGGGATGTCCCTAAATACGTTTTTAGGGACTTCTCAAGATATCATTTTTTCCTGTCATCGGGACATTGTGTGATGGTCACAAAGGAATGTTCTCCAGGTGACTTTTGTCTAGTTCCCTCCATGTTCCTGGGATGTCATTGAAGGTCAGGTCAGAATGATTTTAGGACGTTCTCAGGACATTCAGTGTATCAGTCATCAGGATAGTCTGATAGTCCCCCCCAAAAAAACATTATACCCACCTACCTGGGGATTCACACACTCGTTTCATTACACATCACCCCTAGTTACTGTTGTCGAGCCCATCAAGGCCCTGATTGGTGAACTACTGATCTATTAACAGCTCTTTGTCTGTTGGTAGGTTTAGGGACACCTACACACAAACAGTGCTTTTAACATACAGTGTTTTCAACATATTTGACACACTTTGACATACATGAATACATTGCACATGTTCATTTATACAGTAAGTATTATTCAACATGTCCTCACCTGGCATTTTAACTCACAACCTCTTGGTTCACCGCATTCGGATTGTCCTGCTATGCCACCATGTCTGTGTCAATGCCTGATTCCACCTGTATTGCTACAGTTTGCACTTCTAAGTAAATTAAGCTTGGTTAAAAATACACTCAAGAAAAACTATTTTATTTCTTAGTGATTCAGGAGTTACATTAAAACAGAGTAATATGCCCCACTAACATTAGACAACTATACAGAAAAGCCACAAATTGCAGAAATAGATCAATCAAATCGATTAGAGAATAGTCAGATTAACTGATAACTAAAATACCAGTGCCAATGGCACTCTTTTGCTAAGTGCAGTGAGATGTGTTATAGGCAAGAAATGTGTGGGGGACTTCTGAGTATGCTCCAGATCTTGTGGTGCAGCAGACATCTATATATTTCAAATCCAGAGGTTGTGAGTTCAAATCTCAAATGGGGTCATATTGAAATGTAAGTACTCTAAAAGTGATCATGTTATATGTAATTTTATTGTCATTTACATTATTTTAGCTGAACAGTGTCCCACTTAGCTCAAACACCCTCTCCCATTTCATTACTTAACTTATAAAACAAATGTCCTGAGGATGTCTTGAGGATATCCTTATATTGTCCTCAACAATGTCCTGTTAACTTAGAGGGAACTAGACAAAGGTCCCCCAGAAAACGTTCCCTTGGGACCATCACACAAAGTCATAATGATTAGTAAAATGTATGTCCTGAGAATGTAAAAAAACAAAGTCCTGACATGGTCCTCAGTGACGTACTGGTACTGTACCTTACAGGGATCTAGACAAAGGTCCCCCAGAGAACATTTCTTTGGGACCATCAAACAACTTCCCAATGACAGGAAAAAATGCATGTCTTGGGAACATACAAAAAACATCTTTAGATTTGTTCTAGTCCCCAGAACAAGCCGTGAACTAGACCAAAAAAACTCCAGGGAACCATGACAGTACATTCTAAGAGCATCCTTTAACCATCGTTGGGGACGTCTCCATAACGAAGATAAAATAAAAAAAACAGGGGACCATGACAGAAGGTTTTAAGAATGTCCTAAAATCGTTCTAGGGGACATCCCCAGAACAAACTGGGAACTAGACAACACATCCACAGGACCATGCCACAACATCCTTTTCTCCATTTTGTGACATTCTGGGAAATTCCTAACGACCAATTATTGTTTGAAGGCCAGGACCTGCCTGAAATGTCTCCTTCTGAACATTGACATTGAATGCCCCAAAGGATAACGTCCTTTCAGAAACCAATAGGAGCCTATTTGTAAAATTCCCTAGTCGTCACCAAAATACCTTTTTTATAACTTTATACTGTGACCAAACCGGGATCTGTACTGAACATCCCTTTATGGTCCCAATGATAATGTTTTAAACGTTTTAAAGTCCATAGAACGTTCTCAGAACGTCAGTGGGATAACGTCTCACTGAAACCCTAAAAGGGAATTTATGGTAATGTCGCCTAATGCCCGTATGACATACTTTTTTTGCTGCGCTTCTACAGGAGTCTAAGGTAATATTTTAAATAAACATTGTATTCTCCTTCCCTTCATCTCAGGCTCTCTTAGTAATTTCCTATGGGATTGATAGAAACACTCAATTTGGCCAAATGATGACATTCATTGCAAATGCCTCAAGGTATGTGCGGTACACACTCAGATAAAGTTATCATGTCTTATGATGTTTTGTCTAGCAATATTTGTAGTAACTGCATTACCCCGTCTCATCCTGTTTAGTGGAAATACACACTCGCCAAAGAGTGAACTTTCCAAAGTGAAAGAGATTGGTGTGAAATACAGCATTTTTGTTGTGATTAAAAGGTATGTGCTATTTAATTTTTATACCATATTTTCCTATATGTGGGTCTAGCTCGTTCTACAAATATAGGGCCTTTTATGTCCCTCAGACATTATTTGCGTACATTTTTTAAAAACACAACATTTTGCAGTTGGATCACGTACATCAATGCTCTAACTCAGGTGTGTAAAACTTAGTTTGCCCTGGGGGCTGCACAAGGTCTGGAGGGTCGCACTGAAAATGTGTTATGTCCTCACTGTCAAAATTTGCAAAAGATAGTCCTTATCCATCGTTTTTGGAATTTCCAATATTCCCTGACTGTCTAGCTTTAATTTCAGGAATTATAAACGAGATGTATACAGTCAATAAACTGTACAAATCAAAGAGGCTTGGTGGCACCTTAATTGGTGAGGACGGGCTCGTGGTAATGGCTGGAGCAGAATGAGTGGAACGGTATCAAACACATGGTTCCTATGTGTTTAATGCCTTTCCAATCGCTCCATTCCAGCCATTATTATGAGCCGTCCTCCCTTCAGTAGCCTTCACTGGTATAAATATAGGTTGAAGTCTGGGCTCTGGCTGGGCCACTCAAGGACATTCAGAGACTTGTCCCAAAGCCACTCCTGCATTGTCTTGGCTGTCTGCTTAGGGTCATTGTCCTGTTGGAAGGTGAACCTTCGCCACAGTCTGAGACCCTGAGCGCTCTGGAGCAAGTTTTCATCAAGGATCCCTCTGTACTTTGCTCTGTTCATCTTTCCTTCTATCCTGACTAGTCTCCCAGTCCCTGCCGCTGAAAAACATCCCCTCAGCATGATGCTGCTACCACCATGCTTCACTGTAGGGATGGTGTCAGGTTTCCTCCAGGCGTGATGCTTGGCATTCAAGCCAAAGAGTTTAATCTTGGTTTCATCAGACTTAGGGCTGTGGCGGTCACGATTTTTGGCCGCCTGTGATTGTCAAGCAAATAACTGTCAGTTTCACGGTAATTGACAGTCTAATAACATAAACACATTCAGCATCTCCTTGACTTCCAGACATAGCCTACAAGCCACTGACGCAGACCTTTGGAACATCTGTTTGAAAAAGTATAATAAATCCATGTAATATAGCCTACACTTTCTCAAGAAATCCATTATTTACTTCAGACAGGTCTAAAGAAACATAATATGAAGAAAATGTAGTCTACTTCAGATGAACAAATCCATGCAGGATTCCGCTACAAGCATACTCAGAGTTGTCCTGATGTTAGGTCCTGATCTGGCTATGCCAAATGGCTGTGGGCTTCACTACTTCATTCAGCGGACAGGATTTGCTTAGAATTCCGTGGCATTATTTTATATTATTTTATAGTATAAAGAATACAATTGAGAATAGCTGAATAAAATAGAAAGGATATTTTCTCCAAACAATTTGAGACACATGCCGCTATCCTGTGTTGAGCGGTAACAAAGAAATAGGTTGTACTATATCCTTAATTTAGAGTTATTAACAACTTCTTAGGGATCAAATCCCTTTAGCGGGATCGATTTTGACAACATCCAGTGAAATTGCAGAGCGCCAAATTCAAATTAAATTACTATAAATATTAAACTTTCATGAAATCACACATGCAATTCATCAAATTAAAGCTACACTTGTTGTTAATCCAGCCAACGTATCAGATTTGAAAAAGGCTTTACGGTGAAAGCAAACCATGTTATTATCTGAGGACAGCCTCCCATCAAAAAAAGACAGACAATCATAATTCAACCTGCCAGGCGGGACACGAAACTCAGCAATAAAGATATAATTCATGCATTTGACGAGCTTCTTCTGTTGGCACTCCAATATGTCCCATAAACATCACATCAATTCCGTCGTTATATATCCAAAATGCCCATTTATTTGGCGCGTTTGATCCAGAAAAACACCAGTTTCAACTTGCGCAACATGACTACAAAATATCTCATAAATTACCTGTTATCTTTATCCAAATATTTCAAACAACTTTCCTAATACAACTTTAGGTATTTTTTAACGTAAATAATCGATACAATTTAAGACGTGATAAACAGTGTTCAATACCGGAGGAAAACAAAGTGAGCAAGCTTTTCAGGTCATGTGCCTCTATCAAACAGTACACTTCACCCGACCCTTGTTCTGAACAGGGCTACTTCTTCATTACACAAAGGAAAAACATCAACCAATTTCTACAGACTGTTGACATCCAGTGGAAGCGATAGGAACTGCAAGCAAGTGCTTTACAAATCCAGATGCCCATAGAAAACCATTGAAAAGAGTGCCCCCCCAAAAATAAATTCCTGGATGGTTTGTCCTCGGGGTTTCGCCTGCCAAATAAGTTCTGTTATACTCACAGACATCATTCAAACAGTTCGAGAAACTTCAGAGTGTTTTATATCCAAATATACTAATAATATGCATATCCTAGCTTCTGGGCCTGAGTAGCAGGCAGTTTACTTTGGGCACGCTTTTCATCCGGAAGTGAAAATACCGCCCCCTAGCCTTAAGATGTTTTAATGTATCTTTAGTTGTTCTACAAACGTTGAGCTATATGTTTTGATTTTTAATACATTGTAAGGCTGCATGATGCGACTCTAATGATGATTTGAAAAAAGTTGCTTGAAAGGCATGAGATCCTTCTTTGTTTTTTGTGCGGACTCTACACTACATCAGTCTCTCATTCACAATTTGACAAGCCCTTGATAACGCCTCAAATTTCCTGGCGGCATCCCCTTTGTGTCGCCGTAATGCACCCTAAAAAAAACTTGCCTTTTGCGACCAGTGGCTGTTGTGCCCTTGGCCCGGTGTGCTGCATTGTGCCCTTCTCCCTGAGTGCTGCGTACTACAAAGCACCTGTGTGCTGGCCCGGTGTGCTGCATTGTGCCCTTCTCCCTGAGTGCTGCGTACTACAAAGCACCTCTCACTCACATGGCTCATGTGATCGGGTCTTTCTCACAGGCTGCAAGTGAAGACAGACTCATCGGGGACGCAACTGTGTGTGTCCTTATCCAATTCCGAGGTGCAAATTGAAGATATTGGAAGAACTGTCCACATTTGCATTTCGTCAGCCAACAAGATGAGTAGGCCTAACGAACAGCAAAGCACTAGCCTATGTCAATCTACTATTCCACATAGTACAAAAGTTAACATTCTTTTCTGTGAGGGAAATAAATATGTGACTCAACACCTGGATTTGGTCTTATGTAGCAACATTTTACATAGTTTTTTACAAAAGTGTTTTACATTGGATAAAAGCAGAGACTCCGAGCTACAAAATGGTATATCGTACACTGCATTTGTGAGGAACAATGGGAAATTAATTCTGCTTTAAAAATTGATAAACTTGTAAACTCACTTTTGAGAAAATGGCCTTCGAATGTTTTGGTAACTAGTGAAGAGATCTTCTTTGTCTACACCCATTCAGCATCGTTCACACCCTCTTCAGCTTTAGCCCCACCCATCTCGTTTCGCTGTCGGAGCGTTCAGAGCGCACAATTTGTTTACCTCTGGATAACATGAAAACAGCCTAATCAGCTCTGCTAGCAACAATTTCATTACGCTTTTTTGTCTACGTTTACTGACAACGGCCATATTCAACGGGTGTTGTACACTTTAGCTTAAGACATGTAGCTAGCTAGCAATCTAGGTAAACAATGAACCTAGTTAGGTAAAAAAAAAAGGTGTAAGATCACACTGTGACGGCCCTGAATTATTCTGAACCGTCTCAGTGCTTCTCCTTCCAATAGGGTGCTTTCCCTTTAATTCCCAATTAAATAGCCAGCATCAGCTGCGCAAAAGTGGGGTTGTGATGGAGACGTGAATGAGGATGTGTTCAACCCTCAGTTCTGAAGCTTCTCTATTCGGTTTGTTTTGTTGCCGTTAACTTCTTGCTCCTACTTGAGACGCAGATGTCTCAAGTAGACACCTGGAAATGCAAATGCAATACGCTAAATGCTAAATGTACTCGTTAAAACTCAAACGTTCATCAAAATGCACATGCAGGGTATTGAATTAAAGCTGCACTCGTTGTGAACCTAGCCAACAAGTCAGATTTTTAAAATGCTTTTCGGCGAAAGCATGAGAAGCTATTATCTGATAGCATGCAACACCCCAAAATGCCTGAATGCGACGTAAACAAAGATTTAGCTTAGCCGGCGCTACACAAAACGCAGAAATAAAATATAAAACATTCATTACCTTTGACGAGCTTCTTTCTTGGCACTCCTATATGCCCCATAAACATCACTATTGGGTCTTTTTTTCGTTTAAATCGGCCCATATATACCCAAAATAGCTTTCTATGGAAGCTGTGTGATTCAGAAAAAAACATAGTTTTAAAACGCTGCGTCATTTTTTAAAATTAAAAAAGTCGACGATAAACTTTCACAAAACACTTCAAAATACTTTTGTAATCCAACTTTAGGTATTAGTAAACGTTTATAATCTATCAAAATGATTACAGGGCGATGTGTATTCAATAGCTCCTCGTCTTCAAATCAATGGCTGCCAATGTGCACATTCAAAACATCCTGGTGGAGACCGGAAGAAATTGAATCCAGTTAGTTGGATTTACCAACAAAAAAGTCCCTGGAAAATGACGACAATGGCGACATCGTGTGGAATCTGTAGGAATTGCATGCAGGTCCATAATTAATTTTGTGCCCTTTTAACAACCCATGAAAGTGACGCATGGAAATTATTTTTAGCTTTCAGAGAGCAGTTTTTCTTGCGCTTTTCGATGAAACACACAATCTGTTATAGTCACAGCCGTGATTTAACCAGTTTTAGAAACTTCAGAGTGTTTTCTATCCACACATACTAATCATATGCATATACTATATTCCTGGCATGAGTAGCAGGATGCTGAAAAGTTGCGCGATTTTTAACAGAATGTTCGAAAAAGGAAGGGGTAGACTTAAGAGGATTTATACGTGTGTTTTGTAGCCTAAGAGTTTACCCAGGATCGGATCCACTCTTTGCGTCCGTGGACTACACCTCTCCGTTCTTCGTGGCCTTTCTCCGCTGGAGATCTGTTGGCGGATTGGATTGTCTGACTGACCGATTGACTACCACCTTTTTGTATACGGTATTTCATTTGTTTTGATGTGATGTATACGGTGATGATTTATGTCGTTAGTTGTAGTTGAGGACTTAGTAAGAGTTGATATGCTTTAAAGTTCTGTGGTAAAATAATTGTTATATTGATTGTATGATTAATACTGGGTTTACGCTACACGGAATGAACGGACAAACATTGCGTGACAAAAGTCACTTGAGTTCACTGAACTCCTTTACCGGGCTGGACTCTTTTTAGGCCCGAGGTACAGGACATTTCTGGAGGAACCAGAACTCATTGTGTTATATTATTATGTGTGTGTAATCATTGATGTTGCTAATACAACCCACGCAAAAGAATATAGTTGTTTTTGAAGTTCTTTTCAATGTTTTCAAATCAAAAATCAAATGTATTTATATAGCCCTTCGTACATCAGCTGATATCTCAGTGCTTTGAGGGTTTATGAAAAGTTTATTTCCATCCTGACTTTTACATAAGTCCTTTGTATTGGTGTAGACTTGACGGACCAGATGGGACTCATTCCCTCCCAAACTAAAAGGAGAAACCAATGTTTTCTCTGGTAGGCACAACCTACCTGGCACCCCTATAAATAATAACCTCAAGTCAAAACCGTTACAACAAGTCCCATAAAGTTAGCCAGTTAAACAACAATGAACACAGTGCCAAATCATGTCATGACTATATGCTGGGAATATGCTGGGAGCTAACCAACCAGGTTCAATGTTAGCTAGCTAACATTAGTTTCTAACTAGAAAAGCAAACGGGTCTGCTATACAAATAATAACGTCAGCTAGGGAGCCAGCCAGCTAACGTTAGTTAGCTAGCTAACAGTACAATTTTGCTTGAAATAAACCACTTTCTGTCAAAATTCGAAACGTTTAATATCTGAAAATGTAGCTAGCTAACGCTAGACTGTCTTACCTGTATAAATCATGATGCATGATGAACGCGTCTCCCTGTCACTAATTTCATGACATGGTTGCCCTTAGTTTGAAGATGTAATCCGGACACAGGTGTTTTCTCCATCTCTTTAGCTATCATACTCTAATTCCAATGGTTTCAAAACTTGATCCTCCAGAAAGTTCTGGAGCTCCACTACACAATGCATTAAAAAAGTTGAATTCGACAGATTACCAACACAGACTGACCAGCTCAAATGGACAGAAGCCTTCTTTATGGCAGACCAATCCTATATGGCAGACCCATCCGAACTGCTTTCTCCCCCAATTGCATAGCCTGTAGAAATGTTGTGCAACATGAGCTCATAGGATCTCATGAAGTGTTAGATTAGATTTTTGATTACATTTGCATTTATGTCAGTGATTAACCTTTCTGATCTCCCCATCCCGGATCCGGGTTCGTGAATACAGACTCAAGCTCATTACCATAACGCAACGTTAACTATTCATGAAAATCGCAAATGAAATGAAATAAATATGCCATCTCTCAAGCTTAGCCTTTTGTTAACAACACTGTCATCTCAGATTTTCAAAATATGCTTCTCAACCATTGCAAAACAAGCATTTGTGTAACAGTATTGATGGCTAACGTAGCATTTAGCATTAACATTCAGCTGGCAACATTTACACAAAAAAACAGAAAAGCATTCAAAAAAATCATTTACCTTTGAAGAACTTCAGATGTTTTCAATGAGGAGACTCTCAGATAGCAAATGTTCAGTTTTTCCTGAAAGATTATTTGTTTAGGACAAATCGCTCCGTTTTCTGCGTCACGTTTAGCTATGAAAAAACCCCTGTATCCAGGATTGTGTAAATCTATCAGCAAGCTCATTAGCATAACACAACGTTAACTATTTATGAAAATCGCAAATGAAATGAAATAAATATGCCATCTCTCAAGCTTAGCCTTTTGTAAACAACACTGTCATCTCAGATTTTCAAAATATGCTTCTCAACCATAGGAAAACAATCATTTGTGTAAAAGTAGCTAGCTAGAGTTAGCATTTCGCGTTAGCATTTAGCGTTAGCATTAGCGTTAGCATCCAGCACGCAACATTAACAAAAACATAAAAGCCTTCAAATAAAATCATTTACCTTTGAAGAACTTCTGATGTTTTCAATGAGGATACTCTCAGTTAGATAGCAGATGCTCAGTTTTTCCAAAAAGATTCCTTGTGTATTAGAAATAGCTCCGTTTTATACATCACATTTGGCTACCAAAAAAAATCCATAAATTCAGTCCTCAAAACGCAAACTTTTTTCCAAATTAACTCCATAATATCGACTGAAAACATGGCAAACGTTTTTTAGAATCAAGCCTCAAGGTGTTTTTCACATATCTCTTCATTGATACATCGTTCTTGGATACATGCTTTCTCTCCTGAATCCCAGGAGAAAATGACCGCACCTGAAGATTACGCACAAATTTAGACAAAGGACACCGGGCGGACCTCTGGAAAATGTAGTCTCTTATGGCCAATCTTCCAATGATATGCCTACAAATACGTCACAATGCTGCTAAGACCTTGGGCGAACGACAGAAAGTGTAGGCTCGTTCCTTGCGCAATCACAGCCATATAAGGAGAGAATGGAAAACAGAGCTTCAGAAATTCTGCTAATTCCTGGGTGATGCATCATCTTGGTTTCGCCTGTAGAATGAGTTCTGGGGCACTTACAGACAAAATCTTTGCAGATTCTGAAACTTCAGAGTGTTTTCTTTCCAAAACTGTCAAGAATATGCATAGTCGAGCATCTTTTCGTGACAAAATATCGCGCTTAAAACGGGAACGTTTTTTATCCAAAAATGAAATAGCGCCCCTAGAGCTCTAACTGGTTAAAGGAACAATAGAGTGCTGAGTACAAGGCAGTTAGCAAGTTTGGTGGTTACTAATGACCATCAGCAGAATTAGAGCTTGGAGAAGCCTAATTGCCATGACCAAACGGTCACATGGAATTTAACTGCCTTCATGACTCGTGACCGCCAGTGTGGTGGTAATACAGTCAATACAGTGGCTTCCGTCTGACCACTCTACCACTCTACCATAAAGGCCTGATTGGTGGAGTGCTGTAGAGATGGTTGTCCATCTGGAAGGTTCTCCCATCTCTCCAGAGGAACTCTGGAGCTATTTCAGAGTGACCATCGGGGTTCTTGGTCTCCTTACTGATCAAGGTCCTTCTCCCCCGATTGCTCAGTTTGGGTCTTGGTGGTTCCAAGCTTCTTCCATTTAAGAATGATGGAGGCCTCTATGTTCTTTGGGGACCTTCAATGCTGCAGCGATTTATTTTGGTACAATTCCCCAGATCTGTGCCTTGACACAATCCTGGTAAAGTAGACCTTACACAGCCTGGAGGTGTGTTGGGTCATTGTCCTGTTGAAAACAAATGTCCCACTAAGCCCAAATCAGATGGGATGGCATATCGCTGAAGAATGCTGTGGTAGCCATGTAGTTTAAGCGTGCCTTGAATTCTAAATAAATCACAGACAGTGTCACCAGCAAAGTACCCCCACACCATAACACCTCCTCCTCCATGCTTCACAGTGGGAAATACACATGTGGAAATCATCCATTCATTAACACCGTGTCTCACAAAGACATGGCGGTTGGAACCCAAAATCTCAAATTCAGACTCCAGACCAAAGGACACATTTCCACCGGTCTAATGTCCATTGCTCGTGTTTCTTGGCCCAAGCAAGTCTCTTATTCATATTGGAGTCCGTTAGCAGTGCTTTCTTTGCAGCAATTCAACCATGAATGCCTGATTCACGCAGTCTCCTCTGAACAGTTGATGTGTCTGTTATTTGAACTCTGTGAAGCATTTATTTGGGCTGCAATTTCTGAAGCTGATAACTCTAATGAACTTATCCTCTGCAGCAGAGGTAACTCTGGGTCTTCCATTCCTGTCTTCATGAGAGCCAGTTTCATTATAGTGCTCAATGTTTTTGTGACTGCCCTTTCTTGACATTTTCCGTATTGACCCATCTTCCTGTCTTAAAGTAACGATGGACTGTTGTTTATCTCTGCTTATTTGAGCTGTTCTTGCCATAGTATGGAATTTTACCAAATAGGGTTATCTTCTGTATACCATTCCTACCTTGTCACAACACATCTAATGGGCTCAAACGCATTAAGAAGGAAAGAAATTCCACAAATTCACTTTTAAGAAGGCACACCTGTTAATTTAAATGCATTCCAGGTGACTATTTCATGAAGCTGGTTGAGATAATGCCAAGAGTGTGCAAAGCTGTCATCAAGGCAAAGGGTGGCCATTTGAAGAATCTCAAATATAAATTATATTTTGATTGGTTTAACACTTTTTTGGTTACTACATGATTCCATATGTGTTATTTCATAGTTTTGATGTTTTCACTATTATTCGACAATGTAGAAAATAGCAAAAAAAAATAAAGAAAAGTCCTTGAATGAGTAGGTGTTCTTAAACTTTGGACTGGTAGTGTATGACTCAGGCTTAATCTAGCCCAGCTGTTCTGAATATTTGTCTTCACTAAATCTTCCCCCCATTTATTTAGAAATGAGGATTCAACCAGTTATGTTAATTTCACTGCCGGGAAAAATGATTTGCAGAAACATGTGAAACAATCCTTTGAGGTAAGGATAATATACTAATATACAGTATTTATGTGTCATTTACTTAATATGTCTCAAATGTATAGCATAAGTTAAAATACCCCCTTCTTTCTCAGGTTGAAAATTATGAAAGAGGCTTCAATCTTACTGTGATAATCAAGGTGCCAATGAAGCTTGGTGACAAAGACATCTGGGCTGATCCAAATGGTATACAGGTGAGAGGATTGGAAACTATTTTTTTTAATCACAACACCCCCTACCCTATGCAACTGATAAAAAAATAGGAGAATTGAAGCTTTCTGGTATTGTAAACTTGGTCTAATCTCCCAATAATGAATGAATTACACCCTGTTAAAATGGGATTAAGTGGTGAACAGTGATATTGAAGAGACATTTGCCGTACGTCATTTAGCAAATTACAATGTGAAAGCAATTTTTTTTTTTTTTTAGCTTAGACAGAAAAAAAAACATTTGGTTTAGCTGCCCAGTATTCTGTTTGGCTCCAGTTTGTCTTGATTTTCAATGTCTCAAACTTTAAAAAGGCCTGGGATTGGTAGATAGTCTATATGGAAAGTATTCAGACCCCTTGACTTTTTCCACATTCAGTTCTAAAATGTAATACATCATTTTTTTCCTCATCAATCTACACAAAATACCCCATAATCACTAATCAAAAACAGGTTTTCTTTAATTTTTGCAAATGTATAAACCCCCCCCCCCCCCTCAAATATTACATTTACATAAGTATTCAGAGCATTCACTCAGTACTTTGTTGAAGCACCTTTGGCAGCGATTACAGCCTTGAGTCTTCTTGGGTATGATGCTACAAGATTTGCGCACCTGTATTTGGGGAGTTTCTCCCATTCTTCTCTGCAGATCCTCTGAAGCTCTGTCAGGTTGGATGAGGAGCATTGCTGCACAGGTATTTTCAGATCTCTCCAGAGATGCTCGAGGGGGTTCAAGTCCGGGCTCTGGCTTGGCCACTCAAGAACATTCAGAGATTTGTCCCAAAGCCACTCCTGCGTTGTCTTGGCTGTGTGCTTAGCATTGTTGTCGTGTTGGAAAGAGAACCTTCACCCCAGTCTGAGGTCCTAAGCGCTCTGGAGCAGGTTTTCGTCAAGGATCTCTCTGTACATTGCTCCATTCATATTTCCCTCGATCCTGACTAGTCTCCCAGTCCCTGCCACTGAAAAACTTCCCCACAGCATGATGCTGCCACCACCATGCTTAAAAGTAGGGCCGGTGCCAGGTTTCTTCCAGATGTGACGCTTGGCATTCAGGCCAAAGAGTTCAATCTTGGTTTCATAAAACCAGATAATCTTGTTTCTCATGGTCTGAGTCCTTTAGGTGCTTTTTGACAAACTCCAAGATGACGGTCATGTGCATTTTACTGCGGAGTGGCTTCCATCGGGCAGCTCTACCATAAAGGCCTGATTGGTCGTGCTAAAAAGGTGGTTGTCCTTCTGGAAGGTTCTCCCATCTCCACATATGAACTCTAAAGCTCTGTCAGAGTGACCATCGGGTTCTTGGTCACCTCCCTGACCAAGGCCCTTCTCCCCCGATTGCTCTTGCAAGAGTCTTGGTGGTTCCACATTTCTTCCATTTAAGAATGATGGAAGCCACTGTGAAGTTGGGGACCTTCAATGCTGCAGAAATGTTTTTGGTACAATTCAAGATCGGTGCCTCGACACAATCCTGTCTCGGAGGGCTACAGACAATTCCTTCGACCTCATGGCTTGGTTTTTGCTCTGACATAACATTGTCAAAAGTGGTGCCAGCCCTCCAAATCATGTCCAATCAATTGAATTTACCACAGGTGGATTGCAATCAAGTTGTAGAAGCATCTCAAGCATGATCAATGGAAACAGGGTGCACCTGAGCCCAATTTCAAGTCTCATAGCAAAGGGTATGAATAATTATGTAAATAAAGTATTTCTGTTTTTTTTATACATTTGCAAACATTTCTTAAAACCTGTTTTCACTTTGTCATTATGGGGTATTGTGTGTAAATAGTACTCGCAAAACACCATTCTCAACGTCAACATTGAAGAGGCGACTCCGGGATGCTGGCCTTCTAGGCATAGTTGCAAAGAAAAAGCCATATCTCAGACAGGCCAATAAAACGATAAGATTGAGATGGGCAAACGAACACAGACACTGGACAGAGGAACTCTGCCTAGAAAGACAACATCCCGGAGTCAACTCTGCACTGTTGATGTGTTTTGACTGGTGTTTTGCAAGTACTACTTAATGAAGCTACCAGTTGAGGACTTGTGAGGCATCTGTTTCTCAAACTAGACACTAATGTACATGTCCTCTTACGCAGTTGTGCACCGGCGTCTCCCACTATCTATTCTGGTTAGAGTCTGCTTGTGCTGTTCTCTGAAGGGAGTAGTACACAGCATTGTACAAGATGTTCAGTTTACAAGATGGCAATTTCTCGCATGGAATATCCTTCATTTCTCAAACAAGAATAGACTGACAATTTTCAGAAGAAATGTATTTGTTTCTAGCCATTTTGAGCCTGTAATCAAACCCAGAAATGCTGATGCTCCAGATACTCAACTAGTCTAAAGAAGGACAGTTTTATTGCTTCTTTAAACAGGACAAAAGTTTTCAGCTGTGCTAACATAATTGCAAAAGGGTTTTCTAATGATCAGTTAGCCTTTAAAAATGATCAACTTGAATTAGCTAACACAACGTGCCATTGGAACACAGGAGTAATGGTTGCTGATAATGGGCCTCGTAAGCCTATGTAGATAATCCATAAAAAATCTGCCATTTCCAGCTACAAGAGTCATTAACAATCTCTACACTCTATTTCTGATCAATTTGATGTTTTTTTAATGGACAAAAAATGTGCTTTTCTTTAAAAAACAAGGACATTTCTGAGTGACCCCAAACTTCTGAACGGTAGTGTGTGTATATATATATATATACAGTTGAAGTCGGAAGTTTACATACAATTATGTTGGAGTCATTATAACTCGTTTTTCAACCACTCCACAAATGTCTTGTTAACAAACTATAGTTTTGGCAAGTCGGTTAGGACATCTACTTTGTGCATGACACAAGTAATTTTTCCAACAATTGTTTACAGACAGATTATTTCACTTATAATTCACTGTCTCACAATTCCAGTGGGTCAGAAGTTTACATACACTAAGTTGACTGTGCCGTTAAACAGCTGGGAAAATTCCAGAAAATGATGTCATGGCTTTAGAAGCTCCTGATAGTCTAACTGACATAATTTGAGTCAATTGGAGGTGTACCTGTGGATGTATTTCAAGGCCTACCTTCAAACTCAGTGCCTCTTTGCTTGACATCATGGGAAAATCAAAAGAAGTTTCCAAATGCCTGAATGTCCCACATTCATCTGTACAAACAATAGTATGCAAGTATAAACACCATGGGACCACGCGGCCGTCATACCTCTCAGGAAGGAGACGCATTCTGTCTCCAATAGATGAACGTACTTTGGTGCGAAAAGTGCAAATCAATCCCAGAACAACAGCAAAGGACCTTTGAAGATGCTGGAGGAAACAGGTACAAAAGTATCTATATCCACAGTAAAAACAAGTCCTATATCGACATAACCTGAAAAGCCGCTCAGCAAAGAAGAAGCCACTGCTCCAAAACCGCCATAAAAAAGCCAGACTACGGTTTGCAACTGCACATGGGGACAAAGATCGTTTGGAGAAATGTCCTCTGCTCTGATGAAACAAAAATATAATTGTTTGGCCATATTGACCATCGTTATGTTTGGAGGAAAAAGGGGGATGCTTGCAAGCCGAAGAACACAATCCCAACCGTGAAGCACGGGGGTGGCAGCATCATGTTGTGGGGGTGCTTTGCTGCAGGAGGGACTAGAAACTGGGCCGTGCATTATCATGCTGAAACATGAGGTAATGGCAGCGGATGAATAGCACGACAATGGGCCTCAGGATCTCGTCACAGTATCTCGGCATTCAAATTGACATTGATAAAATGCAATTGTGTTTGATTGTCTGTAGCTTATGGCTGCCCATACCATAACCCCACTGTTCACAATATTGACATCAGCAAACTAGTATCTCACACAACGCAATACACTCGGTCTGCCATTTGCCCAGTACAGTTGAAAACGGAATTCATCCGTGAAGAGCACACTTTTTGCTTTTTGTAACATTTCTGGGATCTTTTATTTCAGCTCATGAAACATGGGACCAACACTAGACATATAAACACAATATTTTTGTTCAGTGTATAAATACATTAGTAATGATAAATGCACAAATATAAAGTAAGCACTATGTTCAATCCCAAGAAATATGACAAAGAAGGTGGATATTGCAGGTTTTATTTCAGTTTTGTGATGATTGGAATTGACAGGAAACTTTTGTGTTTCAGATTCAAGGTTGTCAAAGACACAAGAATGAGGAACCTACTGCCACAGAGTTTGTGGACCAGCTGCAGAAAAATCATGCTGTGGTGAATAGTGCTAGCCCATTTCAGTTTTATATTGCCATCCACTTCTATTTGAAATAATATTTCTCAACAACTTCCTGGTATTGCAACTTCCTGGTATTGCAACGGTCACACCTAACACCAACTTGCCTTGAGTGTCACGAACAGTAGCAATGACAGGTTTTCTGCTAATAGATTATTTGTTTAACACATAATCTAATGGCTAAACATATATTCTATAATTGTTTAGATGTTGAAGCCAAGTGTTGTTACAGGTGTTATTACAGATTTGCTGTGTCTAGAAATGCTGTTAAATGTAAACAGAATTACATTTAGGTAGTTGCCTGATTCTGTATGAAGGCAAAATGCTTGATTTGTGTTACACTTTATAACTCATGAATAACCCATTATAAATTGTCCATAAAGGAGTATAAATGCTTTATAAATTATAATATATGTTATAAATGCTTACCAACTAAAATGCATATATAAATAGTTGTAATGCTTATTCATGGGTTAATAGTAAATAATGTATTCTATTATATTAATGTGTTCGATTGTCATTAGTTCAAAAGTGATCGCAATTATTTTTTCTTCCCCCTATCCTACAGGACTGCTCTGTCGCAAATTGTGGGGTGTTCATGTGCAAAAGCTTCATTCGAAATTTGGATCGTAACTCTTATAACATCACTGGTAACCTCAGCTCTCAATGGATAGAACAGGTAATAAATGAAAGGATGGAGGTATGGATAATTGTATACAGTATTTTCCCCCAATGCTAGCTGTGCTAATTTACAGAACATGTCTCCTTACTAACATTCCTCGCTCTTTCTCTCTGCTCTCAGATTGGTCTTGAGTCTGCCCAGTTCAACTTGGTCAGCAGTGCCACTGTAGATTATGACAGAAACCAATACATCTATTATTCTTCGGACTCCAAAAACAACCCACCTATACAAAAGGTAGCCTTTTAGATGTTATCTCCTCAAATCGGGGTTGAGGTCGATTGGAATTGAAATCAGTCAATTCAGGGAGTGAATTTAATTTAAAATCCAAATATGTAAAAACGTTTGGCTTGAACAGCTTCTCCTTTTCAGCTTATTGCAAAGTTATAAAAAATATATATTAAAATGTTTTACTTATTGAATTGGAATTTCAGTTTACTTCCTGAATTGACTGCCTTCAATTTCAAATTGACTCCAACCCTGCCGCCCAGTAAGATTGATAACTTAATTTAGCTTCAGTTGAAAATACATGCATTTGTCATCCTCAGATTGAAACTCAGGTGGAGGTGTATCCTGAGGTTAACTTCACAAAGGGGGTCATTGGGGGTGTTGTGGGAGGTCTGCTGCTGTTAGCTTTGATCACAGCTGGGCTTTATAAGGTAATATTCATTACATATTTGGTATAATCAATTTCACTCTCATATGTTGAATATCTACAGTATACTCAAAGGTTTTAATGTACATCACCATTTTATATTAAGTAGTTCTAAAACCAGGGTCGTTTTCATATCCATGTAATGTGCCATGTACAGCATACAATGCCTTCAGAAAGTACTTATACCCCTCAACTCATTCCACATTCTGTTGTGTTACAGCCTGAATTCAAAATAGATTAAATAAAAAAATCTCACCCATCTACACACAATACCCCATATGTGCAAAGATGTTTTTAGATTTTTTTTGCAAATGTATTGAAAATGAAATACAGAAATATATAATTTAGTTAAGTATTGACGCCCTTGAGTCAATACTTTGTAGAAGCACCTTTGGCAGCGATTACAGCTGTGAATCGTTCTGGGTATGTGCAATGAACACGATGGGAGACAGAGAGCTGGTTTCAAGAGCAGGGCGCAGCAGGTGTTTATTTGTGAAGGACCACAGGAGGCAGGTAGCTGGGTCCAGGGGAAGGCAGAAGGTCATACACAGGGAGTCCAAAAAGGCAACAGTAAAGGCAGGGAAAAGGCTAGTAACGCCGTCCGGGAGATCAGACAATAGGTTGATAACAAGAAATCCGAAAGTACAGGCAGGGAATAGGCAAAAAGCGTCGTTAGTGAGGCAGGCAAAAACTATCATACACGGGAGGATTTCAATTAAGGGAAAACAGAGCTCCGAATAGAAGTGTGTCACAAAACAAACAATATCTCACAATGATGGGGTGCAAAGAACTGAACTAAATAGTGTGTGATAATGACATACAGGTGTGTGAACAGGTGATCAGAATTCAGGTGATTGGGATCTAGAGAGTGAGCTGCGTTCAGGGGATCTATGTGTTTGAGAGTGTTTCATCTTTATTTAACCTTTATTTAACCAGGTAGGGCAGTTGAGAACAAGTTCTCATTTACAACTGCGATCTGGCCAAGACAAAGCAAAGCAGTGAGACAAAAACAACAACACAGAGTTACACATAAACAAACGTACAGTCAATAACACAAAATAAAATAAAAATAGAAAAATATATGTACAGTGTGGGCAAATGTAGGGAGGAAGGCAATAAATAGGCCCTAGAGGCGAAAATAATTACAATAATTACAACATTAATACTGGAGTGATAGATGTGCAGATGATGAATGTGCAAGTAGAGATACTGGGGTGCAAAAGAGCAAGCGGGTAAGTAATGTCAAAAGGAATAAGGTAGACGGGTGTGCTATTTACAGATTGGCTGTGTACATGTACAGTGATTGGTAAGCTTCTCAGACAGCTGATGCTTAAAGTTAGTGAGGGAGATATAAGACTCCAGCTTCAGAGATTTTTGCAATTCGTTCTAGTCATTGGCAGCAGAGAACTGGAAGGAAAGGCTGCCAAAAGAAGTGTTGGCTTTGGGGATGACCAGTGCAAAATACCTGCTGGAACGTGTGCTACGGGTGGGTGTTGCTATGGTGACCAGTGAGCTGAGATAAGGCTGGGCTTTACCGAGCAAAGACTTATAGATGACCTGGAGCCAGTCGGTTTGCCGACGGATATGTAGTGAGGACCAGCCAACAAGGACATACAGGTCGCAGTGGTGGGTAGTATATGGGGCTTTGGTGATAAAACGGATGGCACTGTGATAGACTACATTCATCGCCAAAGTTAAGGATCGGTAGGATGGTCAGTTTTATGAGGGTATGTTTGGTGGCATGAGTGAAGGAGGCTTTTTGCGAAATAGCAAGCCAATTCTAGATTTTATTTAGTATTGGAGACACTTAATGTGATTCTGGAAGGAGAGTTTACAGTTTAGCCAGACACCTAGGTAATTGTAGTTGTCCACATATTCTAGGTTAGAACCGTCCAGAGTAGTGATGCTAGTCGGGCGGGAGGTTGCGGGCAGCAATTGGTTGAAGAGCATACACTTAGTTTTTCTAGCATTTAAAAGCAGTTGAAGGCCACGGAAGGAGTGTTATATGACATTGAAGCTCGTTTGGAGGTTTGTTAGCATAGTGTCCAAAGAAGG
Source organism: Oncorhynchus mykiss (assembly GCF_013265735.2). Lineage (NCBI taxonomy): Eukaryota > Metazoa > Chordata > Actinopteri > Salmoniformes > Salmonidae > Oncorhynchus > Oncorhynchus mykiss. Next base: position 28,484,286 of record NC_048580.1, on the reverse strand, counting down.
GCCATATGTATACAGAATGGTGTCGTCTGCATAGAGGTGGATCAGAGAATCACCAGCAGCAAGAGTGACATCATTGATATATAGAGAGAAAAGAGTCAGCCCGAGAATTGAACCCTGTGGCACCCCCATAGAGACTGCCAGAGGTCCGGACAACAGGCCCTCCAATTTCACACACTGAACACTCAAGTTGCTGCAGGGGTTGCTGAGATGTTGGCCAGGGTAGGGGTAGCCAGGTGGAAAGCATGGCCAGCCGTGGAAAAATGTTTATTAAAATTAGCGATTATCGTAGATTTATCAGTGGTGACATTGTTTCCTATTCTCAGTACAGTGGGCAGCTGGGTGGAGGTGCTCTCATTCTTCATGGACTTTACAGTGTCCGAAAACTTTAGAATTAGTGCTACGGGAATCAAATTTCTGTTTGCAAAAGCTAGCCTTAGCTTTCCTAACTGACTGAGTACATTGGTTCCTGACTTCCCTGAAAAGTTGCATATCGTGGGGGCTATTCAAGTGGGCTAGAAAGTGAGCTGCCTTCAGGGGATTTAAGTGTTTGAGAGTGAGTTGGAAGAAGACATTTCATTAGTTTTCCACACCTGGATTGTGCAACCTTTGCCCATTTTTATTTTCAAAATTCTTCAAGCTCTGTCAAATTGGTTGTTGATCATTGCTAAACAACCATTTTGAGGTCTTGCCATAGATTTTCAAGTAGATTTAAGTCAAGACTGAAACTCTGCCACTCAGGAATATTTACTGTCTTCTTACTAAGCAACTCGTGTATATTTGGCCTTGTGTTTTAAGTTATTGTCCTGCTGAAAGGGGAATTAATCTCCCAGTGTCTGGTGGAAAGCAGCCTGAACCAGGTCTCCACTAGGATTTTGCTTGTGCTTAGCTCCATTACGTTTATTTTTTATACTGAAAAAATACCCAGTCCTTAATGATTACAAGCATACCCATAACATGATGCAGCCATCACTTTGCATGAAAATATGGAGAGTGGTACTCACTCAGTAATGTGTTGTATTGGATTTGCCCCCTGAACACTTTGTATTCAGGACAAAAAGTGAATTGCTTTGCCAAATTATTTTGCAGTTTTACTTTAGTGCCTTGTTGCAAATAGGATGCATGCTTTGGAATATTTGAATTATGTACAGGCTTCCTTCTTTTCCCCCTGTCCTTCAGGTTATTATTGTGTAGTAACTACAATGTTGTTGACCCATCCTGTTTTTTCCTATCACAGCCATTAAACTCTGTAACTGTTTTAAAGTCACCATTGGCCTCATGTTGAAATCCCTGAGCGGTTTTCTACATTCCTGTGTGTATTGATACACCATCCAAAGTGTAATTAATAACTACTCAGATGTTTACCAATAGGTGCCCTTCTTTGCAAGGCATTGGAAAACCTCCCTGGTCTTTGTGGTTGAATCTGTGCTTGAAATTCAATGCTCGACTGAGGGACCTTACAGGTGGGGTACAGATGTGTGTGTGGGGTACAGAGATGAGATATTCAAAAATGACTACCTCAAAAATCATGTTAAACACTGCTATTGCACGCATAAATCCATGCAACTTATTGTGTGACTTGTGAAGCTAATGTGTAGTCCTGAACTTAATTAGGCCTGCCATAGCAGAGGGGTTAAATAATTATTGACTGAAAACATTTCAGCTTTTATTTATTTTTATTTTGTAAAAAAAAATTAAAAAAAATAAAACATGATTCCACTTTGACATTATGGGGTATTATGTGTAGGCCAGTGACAATGTAATACATTTTAGGCTATAACACAACAAAATGTGAAAAAAGTCAATGGGTGTGAATACTTTCTGAAGGCACTGTGTATAGTAGAGTTCTGCATGGGTCCGTTTTTTGGAGCCAGACCCGCCCCACGCCTGCCACATTTCCGATACCCACTCGACACCAGGACAGATTGTTCTCCACGAATCGACCCTCCTACAAAGAATTGTTCCGAGAGATTATCTGTGAACCTGCCAAATTGCATCCATTTTTTAAATTGGATGCAAGCCCATTGATTTTCCTAATTTGTCTGCATGTTTATTTAACCGTTGGAAAAAGGAAACCATACAAATTATTTATTTTTATTTTCGCAATGTGGCACATTGATAACTCAATCGCTTTTAAAAATAGCCTGCTTATATAGTGAAAGGCTCCTCATCAAATATCAGAGACACGGGCCAGCCAGCAACTTGTTTTTGTTTTTATGTTAGGTTATCATTGTTCTGTCCTCTGTTAGTTGTGTAACCAAGTTCAGCTAGTAGCTAGTTCTACTAACCTTTATGTTATGTTTATGTTATTTATTTAGTTGAAAAACACGATCACTTGCAGGAAAAATACAGTTTTTTAATTTATAACAACTCAAAACCTTTGCAGGCTAAATTGGTTTGGTTATCAAATTGTTTAATTGAAACTTAAATAAAGCATTGCCAGAATTTAATATAGCCTGCAACAATCTTCTAACCTTTGCCAGCCACACCAGTCAAACGCAAATTATATGACCAGCGTATGGTGAATGAAAGTTTCAGTTGTGAACGCCTCTGCACCAATAATAGACAGTTCCCTACTCCAAGGAAACAGTGGGTACCTGGGCCGATGCAGGAATCCAATATGTAGTACACATTCTTATACTCTTACTATGCAATAAATTTGCCCAAAAAGTGTTAAATAACGTCATAATCTCTCTCTACACATGTCTCTTTCTCTCAGGCTGGGTTTTTCAAAAGCCAGTTGAAGCAGATGATGCAGAATACATCAGAAGATGGACCAGGGGGTGATGGAGAAGCTGCCTCGCCTGAATAACAGCAAACAATTGGACATGCTCACTGAATGTGTACAAATATTAAAGGGGAAGTTCAGGATTTTACAACTTGATGTTAGATGGTTCCTCACCGAAAAAGTAGTCTATGGGTCAGGAAAATCAGTAAATCGTGGTTCGGTTTTCTTTAAATCTACTACAAACTTCAGCTAACTTGAGCCACTGCTAACAAAAAAACGATGCTCGTGATAGATGCAATCGTGCAATTTAGAAATGTTATCGGCCAAATCAACTACATAGTTGGTTTTTCGTTACTTAACAAACCTTTACCGCATAATGTTACCATGTGGCAACATATAATTTCTCTTTACCCCCTTACTTCCCTAAATGAAAAAATACACCATGGCCTTTTAACTAGATAATAACTAGCTACCACGCACATAACTAGCTAAGAGCTAGTTATTCATTTGCTCCACAAATGATTATCATAAAACAATCATCTTTACATCTCCCCCTCCACCCAAAAAGATAACATTTGGCCAAGATAACATACGACTTTATTTACATATGCATGGAAAATACAATTATTTTTATATGTATAAATATATAATAGGGCAAGATTTAATAGTTTTTTTAAGAAAACATATTTTCAGAAAGTGTGAAGGAATAAAACAATACAATTATAATTCAAACACCTCATTTTTATTAGAAAACCCAACTACTAATATCATTAATAAAAGAGTATTACCGTTGTCGCAGTATTTCCATATGGCAACATACAGTTAAATAAAACTTTTAAAATAGATTTTTTCAAACATTGTTCTACATTTGTTTTTGAGGCCATTTGAAGTGATAAAAAATGGAAGTGATAGGGGGCATGGTTCTATAATAACGTGTGCAGTAAAGGGAGATTTGGCCATTGTAAATCATTTGCACAATTGCCACTATCACTTCCATTGATTGTTAGCTAACAGTGGCTAAAGTTAGCTGAAGTTTGTAGTGTGTGACCACTGCATTTAAGCTGGTACACCATTGACATTTTAATTGAATTAACATTTTAACTTTGCATTATTACCAACAAGATGGCCACCGGTCCAACCCTGTTGAATGTTAACTTGAATGGGAATGTCCTATTATCCATTTTTCTGTGATTTCAATAGGTTTCCTATGGAAGATTGACAACAGAATTTAGAATAATGGATATTCCCATTCAAGTCAACATTCTTTGATGGGTGGACCTGCAACCTTGTTTGTGGTACCATTTCAAAGATACAATTTCAATTTTATTCAGATTTTAGTATGTATGGAAAAATATGTATGGAAAGATTATTTCAAATCAAAAGAGGTCAAAATGCACCAAAGCATATGGATCAACTCAGAAAGTTATTGTAAATAAAAAGTTAACCTCCTGGCAACTATCTGCCTACTGTAAAATGCTCAGTAACCCCTTTACAGTGCAGTTCTTCTCTATTGTCGCATGCTCTTACAAAGACTGCAGAATTGGTAGTGGACAAAAGAGGTGCTCAACCTCAATTAACATAACCATAGACCACTTAAACTGGTGCAACACTTCCACTAACCAACGTTTGGCACAAAACAGTACCATGTGAGATCATATAAGTACCTCTGAAGGTGCCTTATGTGTATATTTTACCTTTATGTACCCCAGGGAACAACACTGTACCCTAACCATACCCTTATTATGTTCCTGGTAATAAATATGTACCTGGTGGCAATGCAGAAACATCAACACACCTCTGACCAAGAGGTTCCAAGTTTACTGGAATCAGAATACAGCAACATACCATAGTTATTTTAGGGCAATAACACCCTTGTAAATTGTATATTTACTGTATTTTTACTGCTACTCAGTAGCCAGTGTTTACTGTAATATATAATAATTATAGATCATTTATAACAGTCTGAGAAACCTTTAGCAAAGTGCAGAAATTTATTCTTCCCAATAAATCTGTGGCCAATCGCTGCCATGCCCAAAAAGCAGAACATTTCTGGTCACTGGCAACCAGAAGGTTGTAAGTTCAAATCCCAGGAGAGGTTGAATCCCAAATGTCCTTTTACAGCAATAACATCTTAATTCAGGTGTAAAAAACATATTCAAAGATATTGTAATTTCAGATGTTTGAAGCTTGTGTACAAAAATGAAAGTTAAAGATGCAAAAACGATGCTTAAGAATGGGACGCATAGAAATAGCGCACATAGAACACATCTAGCACTTCTTAGACTTGCTTTCAATGATAATGACAGATCTATAACTCACATTTCTATGTGAATTTGGTCAGGTCACCCAAAAGGTTACATATTGCAGCTTTAAATTAGGAATCTTGCAGCTTTAATTTTAACATTTCTTATGAAACCTTCTGGTATTTGTATGGCACAGACATTGTGCTACATAGTAAATGTTTGTTTTATTGTTCTTCACATTTAATTGACACAGTGACTAGATAGCATGCTTTAAATTCATCCCCTATCCTTGTGCTACTGGGTACCAATGATCATGTTCATAATTCCCTCCAAAAATGAATGAATCCAATCTTCCAACTGGCAAGATATCCATCTGTTTGTTGGAAGATTGGATTCATTTTTGGACATGATCTTTGGTTTCCAATTTGCAATAGCTTAGAGCTTACAGTACATGTCATGAGTTAGTTTAGTCTATTGAAACATACCAAGCATGACAATAAATGTAAATATTTCTACAAAATAAACTAACTGGCAAAAAAAGCTAAACATTTCTTGCATTTATGATAAATAATCATTTTCACATTTAGTTTGATTTAACAATATACAATTATTATAGTTAACATACAACATCAGTTAAAGAATAGAATGTATGGTAGCTTATGTTCGTTGTGTACTTTACAGCTGTACAACTGATGTTAAACATGGCTTCATTAATTCAAAGTATACAGTGCATTTGGAAAGCATTCAGACCCTTTGACTTTTTTCATATTTTGTTACGTTACAGCTTTGTTCTAAAATGTATTACATATTTTTTCCCATCATAACTCTACAAACAATAACCTCTCATGATGAAGCAAAAACAGTCTTTTGGAAATTTTATCAAATGTATAAAATAACTGAAATATCACACTTACATACAGTACCAGTCAAATGTTTGGACATAAATACTCATTCAAGGGCTTTTCTTTATTTTGACTATTTTCTACATTGTAGAATAATAGTGAAGACATCAAAACTATGAAATAACACATATGGAATCATGTAGTAACCAAAAAAGTGTTAAACGAATCAAAATATAATTTATATTTGAGATTCTTCAAATGGCCACCCTATGCCTTGATGACAGCTTTCCACACTCTTGGCATTATCTCAACCAGCTTCATGAAAAAGTCACCTGGAATGCATTTCCATTAACAGGTGTGCCTTCTTTAAAGTGAATTTGTGGAATTTCTTTCCTTCTTAAAGAGTTTGAGCCCATCAGTTGTGTTGTGACAAGGTAGGGGGGTATACAGAAGATTGCCCTATTTGGTAAAAGACCATAGTATGGCAAAAACAGCTCAAATAAGGAAGGTGAAACAACAATCCATCATTACTTTTAGACATGAAGGTCAGTCAATACGGAACATTTCAAGAAAGTGCAGTCACAAAAACATTGAGCCCTATGATGAAACTTGCTTTTATGAGGACAGCCACAGGAATGGAATACCCAGAGTTACCTCGGCTGCAGAGGATAAGTTCATTAGAGTTATCAGCCTCAGAAATTGCAGCCCAAATAAATGCTTCACAGAGTTCAATAACAGACACATCTCAACATCAACTGTTCAGAGTAGACTGCGTGAATCAAGCATTCATGGTTGAATTGCTGCAAAGAAACCACTACTAACGGACAACAATAAGAAGAAGAGACTTGCTTGGGCCACGAAACACGAGCAATGGACATTTGACCAATGGAAATTTGTAGAATCATGATAGAATCATGTAGTACCCCCAAAATTTTTTTTTGCATTTTTGATTCTTTAAAGGAGCCACCCTTTGCCTTTGACAGCTTTGCACACTCTTGGCATTCTCTCAACCACCCTCACCTGGAATGCTTTTCCAACCGTCTTGAAGGATGCTTAGCACATGTTGGTTGCTTTTCCTTCACTCTGTGGGCTAACTCATCTCAATTTAGTTGAGGTCAGGTGATTGTGGAGGCCAGGTCATCTGATGCAGCACTCCATCACTCTCCTTCTTAGTCAAATAGCCCTTACGCAGCCTGGAGGTGTGTTGGGTCATTGGCCGCTAATAAAAAGACGAGGATTCCATCAGCTTTCTATAGGCTAGGCCTACTATATTTATTTCTCAACTTTCCTAATATTAAGCACATTGCTTATATTTACAACAGGAGTATAGCCTACCTGGCTGGCATGAAAATAAACCACGGGGAAAAGCGTCCTCCATTTGATATTTAAGTGTCACGTTCTGACCTTTATTTTCCTTTGTTTTGTCTTTATTTAGTATGGTCAGGGTGTGAGTTGGGGTGGGCAGTCTATGTTTTGTGTTTCTATGTTTGTGTTTCTGTTTCGGCCTAGTATGGTTCTCAATCAGAGGCAGGAGTTAGTTGTCTCTGAGAATCAAATCAAATCAAATCAAATTGTATTTGTCACATACACATGGTTAGCAGATGTTAATGCGAGTTTAGCGAAATGCTTGTGCTTCTAGTTCCGACAATGCAGTAATAACCAACAAGTAATCTAACTAACAATTCCAAAACTACTGTCTTATAAACAGTGTAAGGGGATAAAGAATATGTACATAAGGATATATGAATGAGTGATGGTACAGAGCAGCATAGGCAGGATACAGTAGATGGTATCGAGTACAGTATATACATGAGGTGAGTATGTAAACAAAGTGGCATAGTTAAAGTGGCTAGTGATACATGTATTACATAAGGATGCAGTCGATGATATAGAGTACAGTATATACGTATGCATATGAGATGAATAATGTAGGGTAAGTAACATTATATAAGGTAGCATTGTTTAAAGTGGCTAGTGATATATTTACATCATTTCCCATCAATTCCCATTATTAAAGTGGCTGGAGTTGAGTCAGTGTCAGTGTCAGTGTGTTGGCGGCAGCCACTCAATGTTAGTTGAAAATAGTTTGCCCTACAGCCAATTCTGTCGAATCAAAAGAATTTGCAAAAAACAGTCCGATTTCGACAGAAATATGGCTGAGACGCAAAGAAAGTTCAAGGAGAGGGGCTACAAGAATGATCAGATTAATATTGCCATTGAGAAAATTCAAAACAAAACGAGACATGACCTTTTTCAAGGTCAGTCTCGCAAAAAGACGCATTCTTGTGTTCTAACTACCCGCTATTCAAAGTGCTCTGTTCACAAACATTGGCACATCCTAAAATCCGATGATAGTCTCGGTAATGTGTTTTCGGACCTTCCCTTGGTCGTATTCTCGCGGGGCAGAAATCTCAGAGACCAATTGGTAAACTCTGATTTACCACCCCAAGATATTCCTGAACAACGTCTATTTGCGCCCCTACTGGATGGAAATTACAAATGTAATGGCTGTGCTCAATGCAATGGCACTTAAAAATGTAGATCCTTCAAACACCCACAAACAGGGAAATCGATCCCAATAAAAGGTGTTATTACGTGCTCCACTAAGGCAGTTATTTATCTTATAACTTGTCCTTGTGGTAAAAATTATGTAGGTAAAACAAAGCGCGAATTAAAAGTACGTATTTCAGAGCATCGTAGCACCATTAGGTGTAAAAACTTTACTTATCCAGTTGCGGCCCACTTCTTGGAGGCAGGCCACTCGATTTCGTCTCTGCGTTATATTGGCATCGAACATGTCACCCTCCCTAGGAGAGGGGGTGACCTTGATAATTTATTGTTAAAACGAGAGGCTGCCTGGATCTTTAATTTAAAGACCCTTGCGCCCTTCGGTCTCAACGTAGACTTTGATCTGAAGCCATTCTTGTGATTATTGTGACTTTGCCACTGTAATTGTGTGTAAACTTGTATAGTCAAATTAATCTATGATCGTATGCTATCCATTTGTTTGTATGCTGTTCTTTTTATGACTTTTTAATATTTGATTATTAACCAATGATATTAAGCCACTCCTGGCCATGATTACAGACACCTGTGTCTTTTGACACTATATAAACGACTCATCCCGCAGTGTTTGTGATTATACCCTGATGAAGACAGCTTGGCTGTCGAAACGTTGGTATAACATTTTTGCATCTGAGCTCCAAGAGTGTGCGGCTGGCTCTCTTTTATTTTCAAGTTTCCACTCCGCTGGCCAGCACCTTGTCTTAATAGGTGTGCGTTTATTTTTCTTCTAGATAGTGGTGGCTGTTTAACAGTCTGATGGCCTTGAGATAGAAGCTGTTTTTCAGTCTCTCGGTCATACTTAGGTAGCCTGGGTTTCACTGTTGGTTTGTGGGTGTTTGTTTCCGTGTCTGTGTTTGTCGCCACACGGTACTGTTTCGGTTTGGTTATTCACGTCATCGTTTATTGTTTTTGTATTCTTAGTGTTCAGTTTATGTTTTTAAAATAAACGACATGAACACTTACCACGCCGCATCTTGGTCCGATCCTTACTCCTCTTCAGACGAAGAGGAGGAAATCTGCCATTACATTAAGTGCATAGTGTAGCCCATTGTTAGATTACTTGTTAGATATTACTGCACTGTCAGAACTAGAAGCACAAGCATTTCGCTACACTCGCATTAACGTCTGCTAACCATGTGTATGTGACCAATAAAATTTGATTTGATTTGAGATGACATGTACTATTTCCCGCTGCCCCTGTTTCGATACAAGTGCATGATAATGGTCCATTCTAAATCAAAACAAATGTCACACATATTATTTAGTATATGTAAAGACAAGATTAAATCAAGAATAATCTGATGGTTGACAATATTAACCTATCACTTGTGAATTGTATATTATCACTTGTGAATGATGCCAAGCATAAGAAAAAAAAATAAAATGTAGCGACTTTTTCTAATCATAGTTGCACACAATCATGTAGCCTAGCCCATAGGCTGTTTTAATAAGGTTTGTATTCCAACTATATTGGCCAAATAACCTCTTGAAATAAAGCACATTAATCCACTTTACAAGAGGTGTAGAGCCTAGCTGGCATATAAATTGTAAGAAGCCTGTGAGTTTCAAGTTTGGGGAAGATAATTTTTACCATAAAAATGCACCGTTATAATAAAAGTATTACATGCATAATTGCATTTGCTGTCACTTTTGATAATGGTGTTTTCTGCTAATGTAACATTTGCGCTTACACCCTATGTGTGCATTGGTGCGCTTATAATGTGAAGAAATAGCCTAATAGTTTATCAACATTTTAAGCTAAATGTTCTGATCTGTTGTGTCAGCCACATTGCATAAAACATTTTTTTTGATGCTAATGGTTGTATAAACTTGGGATATATCGCATCCCACAACTGTCCCAGACTATGTTTGGAATATTTATTTCTCCCACAGATTAGAGTAGGTCGACTTTTGTACTATCGGGGATAGTAGATTGACATAGGCTAGTGCTTTTGCTGTTTGTTAGGCATACTCATCTTGTTGGTTGACGAAAAGTAAATGTGGACAGTTCTTCCAATATCTTCAATATACACCTCGTAATTGAATAAGGAAAAACGCAGTTACATCCCCGATTTGTCTGTCTCCACTTGTAAGCCTATGAAAAAGAACCTATCACTTGACAGAAAGCCATGTGAGTGAGAGGCGCTTCTGATTGTGCAGCACATCTAGGGAGAAGGGCACAAAAGGCATGGATCTTTTTATGGTGCATTATGGCCACAAAGGTGATGCCGTGAAATTCTAGGCATTATCAAGTGCTTGTCAAATTGTGAATGAGAGACTATTGGAGTGTGCACAGCCTGTGCAAAAAAACAAAGCAGAGCTCATGCCTTTCAAGCAACTTTTTTCAAACCATCATTGGAGTCTCATCATACAGCCCAACGTTTGTAGAACAAATAAAGTTACATGAATAACTCTAAAGTAAGAATATAGGAGTACCCATTTCTTTGGTAACCGCTCAACACAGAATAGCTGCATGTGCGCACTCCCTCAAATCGTCTGGAGAAAATATGTAGATTTTATGTTTTTTTTGTATTCTTCATACTATAAAATAACATGAAATGATGTCACGGAATTATAGGCAAATATTGTCTGCTAAATGAACTAGTGTAGCCCACAGCCATTTGGCATAGCCACATCAGGACCTAACATAAGGACAGCTTCTGCTGAAATAGACTACATTTTCTTCATATCATGCTTCTTTAGACCTGTCTAAAACAAATAATGGATTTATTGTGAAGGAGTAGGTTATATTACATGGATTTATTCTACTTTTGAAAATGACACACATAGCTTGTAGGCTATGTGTGTAAGCCAGGAAATGCTAAATGTGTTTGTTAATTAACGGTCAATTACCGTGAGACCGATAGTTATTTGCTTGACAATCCCCGGCTGATGAAATTTAGTGACTGCCACAGCCCTAGTTATAACAAAATATTACTGATTCATAAAATGTTTTGTTCATTAGTTTCATAGAATGATTAATCCTCTCCCGAGTGGCGCAGCGCTCTAAGGCACTGCATCGCTGTGCTTGGGGTGTCACTACAGCCCCTGGTTCAATCCCAAGCTGTGTCACAGCTGGCCGTGACCGGGAGACCCATGAGGCGGCGCACAATTGTCCAGCGTCGTCAGGTTAGGGGAGGGTTTGGCCACCTGGGATTTCCTTGTCCAATCACTCTCTAGCGACCCCTTGTGGTGAGCCAGGCTTATGCAGGCTGAATTTGGTCGCCAGCTGGATGGTGTTTCCTCCGATGCATTGGTGTGGCTGGCTTCTGGGTTAAACGAGCAGTATGTCAAGAAGCAGGTTTGGCAGGTATTTATTTTGAAGGACGCATAGCTCTCGACATCCCAAGTCTGTAGGGGAGTTGCAGCGATTGGACAAGACTGTCACTACCAATTTGCTATCATAAAATTGGGAGGAAAAGTGCCTAAAAAAAAGATTATTCCTGACATTCACGTTTTTGTCAAATTGCTAGTTTGTTTCTTTGGTACCACAAATGTAAACATTACGTTTCATTACCCTGGTTGTGGAGCGGAAAGTTATATTTTCACGGTTCACGCTACATAGTGATGTTATATACTGTATATATCATAGAAGAGTATAATTGTCTTTAGGACAGCTGTTTTTTTAGTCAAGACTTTTGTGTTTTGTAATGTAATATGTAATTGTTGTACTGTATGTGTGTTTACAGTTTTGTTTAATGTTGTGTTAGTGTATGTAAGTTGTTTTGTCTGAAACATTGTTTCCCCTGCTGCTATTGGACCAGGTCTCTCTTGAAAAAGAGATATTATCTCAATGAGAAAAACCTGTATAAATAAAGGTTAAATAAAATAAAAAATAATAACCTTGTTCACTTTAAGTGCATTAATAAAGTTTCTTGACACTGCCAAACAGAGAGATTGTAGGAACTACCAGCCTGACAGCAAGAACATGGAGAAAAATGGGGAGAAAAAGAGAAAAGAAGAGCTGGGGGAGACATGACCTGTGTTGATGTTAGGGGCAGTGGTTGTTGCCGGGAAGGAGAAGTCAATGACCATCTTATTAAAAAAGTACCCGAATCTGGAAGTTTTGGCAAAAACATGAATCTCAGTCGCTCAAGAATTGGTACCATTTACATGCTCATTCATTGTTATCACTCCAGTCTTGAACCATGCTTGGCTGGACTTACAGAACAGTGGGCCACCTGTAGAGCAAACAACATTAAATGAGAATCACTTAAACAGGGAGAGAATATTCCTGACCTGCACCCACATTCACAGCCTACCTCACCACACAGCAATGACAAGGACATATCAGTAACACCTTACTTAAAGCATCTCGGTAATCATGGGTTGCATGTTTAGTCACAATACTGTTTTGAACATTCGTTTTAGGATTGATGCCCGACTGAGCATTCTACTCAATGAGCACTGATGAAGATTTGCATTACAGTGCCTTGGAAAATTATTTATACAGAAAACCTTTTGTCATCATTTTTAAGTTGCCAAATTTAGTTTAGATGCAGTATAAATCAGATCAAATTTGATTGGTCACATACACATGGTAAGCAGATGTTATTGCGAGTGTAGTGAAATGCTTGCGCTTGTAGTTCCAACAGTTCAGCAATATCTATCAAGTAATATCTAACAATTCTACAACAAATACCCAATACACACATCTAAGTAAAGGAATGGAGTAAGACTATATAAATATTATTATTATACCTTTATTTCAACAAGGAACACAGACTGAGACCAAGGTCTCTTTTACAGCTGGGCCCTGCGTATACATGTTTACACATACAGTTTAGCTACAATGAAGAAATTACAGAAGACAAGCAATCAAAAAATACAACAGCAGATTGTTACATTCACATACAGGTTATTCCCCTAATAGCACACGAACTTGCATTACCCGAAGCAGTTACAAGCAATACTAAAATAAAAATCCTCCAATAAATGTTTAAAATGGGCAAGGGGTGTCACGGCTTCAAAAAGTAGTGAGTGCAGGAGTCAGGCGCAGAGAGCAGGGTAGTTCAAAAGATGTGGATCTGTAATATTCCCAAAAAAACAGAGAGACGGTCACACTACACACACAAGGGCACGTAAAGTCCCAGTCCAAACAAACAGGACGAAACTGATCAGAACAAAGAAACCACAAGAATAATCAAACACCATAAACAGAAAAACAAGCCCGCACAAAAGCCGACGGGCCAACGGGGTTTAAATAGTCCACAACCAAAACCTAAACACGAAACAGGTGCAACAAATCAGACACAACTAAATGAAACAAAAAAAGGGGATCGGTGGCAGCTAGTAGGCTGGCGAGGACGACCGCCGACCCCCGCCCGAACAGGAAGAGGCATCATCTTCAGTGGGATTCGTGACAAGGGGGACAAGAGACTCAAGTTAAAGTTTGGTCTGCAGGCTATTCCATAAGCAAGGAGCGAAACAGGAAAAGGCAGCCATACCCAACTCTGTGGAGATCGCAGGGGCCTCAAGTGCAATCCTTAATAATAATTCTAATGTTGATAAGTGATGAAAAATAAGAAGGTAGTTTATTCAGAAGTGCTTTAGAGACAAACACGAAAGCATGCTGTTCTCCTCTCATGGACAGCGAAGTCCAACTCACATTTGGATATAAAACACAGTGGTGAGTTCTGTAGCTAGCACCCGTAATACATTTAAGTGCGCAATGATAAATACAATCCAGCGGTTTAAGTGTGAATGCCGTAGCATGCATGTAAATAATATCCCCATAATCTATAACAGACATAAAAGTAGCTTGCACAATTTGTCTTCTATTTGTGGAGGACAAACATGTCCTGTTTCTATGGAGGAAGCCTAGCTTGGTTTTTAGTCATTTACAAAGTTTGTAAAAATGCATTTTAAAAGACAGATTATCATCCAGCCACAACCCTAATCATTTACAATGTGGCAAAAAAGTATTTAGTCAGCCACCAATTTTGCAAGTTCTCCCACTTAAAAAGATGAGAGAGGCCTGTAATTTTCATCATAGGTACACTTCAACTATGACAGACAAAATGAGAAAAAAAATCCAGAAAATCACATTGTAGGATTTTTAATGAATTTATTTGCAAATTATGGTGGAAAATAAGTATTTGGTCACCTACAAACAAGCCAGATTTCTGGCTCTCACAGACCTGTAACTTCTTCTTTAAGAGGCTCGGTGGAAAATAAGTATTTTGTCAATAACAAAAGTTTATCTCAATACTTTGTTATATACCCTTTGTTGGCAATGACAGTGGTCAAACGTTTTCTGTAAGTCTTCACAAGGTTTTCACACACTGTTGCTGGTATTTTGGCCAATTTCTCCATGCAGATCTCCTCTAGAGCAGTGATGTTTTGGGGCTGTTGCTGGGCAACATGGACTTTCAACTCCCTCCAAAGATTTTCTATGGGGTTGAGATCTGGAGACTGGCTAGGCAACTCCAGGACCTTGAAATGCTTCTTACGAAGCCACTCCTTCGTTGCCCGCGCGGTGTGTTTGGGATCATTGTCATGCTGAAAGACCCAGCCACGTTTCATCTTCAATGCCCTTGCTGATGGAAGGAGGTTTTCACTCAAAATCTCACGATACATGGCCCCATTCATTCTTTCCTTTACACGGATCAGTCGTCCTGGTCCCTTTGCAGAAAAACAGCCCCAAAGCATGATGTTTCCACCCCCATGCTTCACAGTAAGTATGGTGTTCTTTGGATGCAACTCAGCATTCTTTATCCTCCAAACATGAGTTGCGTTTTACCAAAAAGTTATATTTTGGTTTCATCTGACCATATGACATTCTCCCAATCTTCTTCTGCATCATCCAAATGCTCTGTAGCAAACTTCAGACAGGCCTGGACATGAACTGTATTGATTTCTTCAAACCTATTGCAGATTCAGTTTTCCCAGCCTGGTGCAGGTCTACAATTTCGTTTCTGGTGTCCTTTGACAGCTCTTTGGTCTTGGCCATAGTGGAGTTTGAAGTGTGACTGTTTGAGGTTGTGGACAGGTGTCTTTAATACTGATAACAAGTTCAAACAGGTGCCATTAATACAGGTAACGAATGGAGGACAGAGGAGCCTCTTAAAGAAGAAGTTACAGGTCTGTGAGAGCCAGAAATCTGGCTTGTTTGTAGGTGACCAAATACTTATTTTCCACCATAATTTGCAAATAAATTCATAAAAAATCCTACAATGTGATTTTATGGATTTTTTTCTCATTTTGTCTGTCATAGTTGAAGTGTACCTATGATGAAAATTACAGGCCTCTCTCATCTTTTTAAGTGGGAGATCTTGCACAGTTGGTGGCTGACTAAATACTTTTTTGCCCCACTGTATATGCAGAACCTGATTAATAATTCAAGAGCCATCTAAGCTCGTAAGTGCAAGTGTATTTTTAACCAACGTTTTGGACTTGTGTTTTCTTTGCATTTAAAACAAGTTTCAACTGTAAAAAATAACCTTGTAATATCTTAAAATATGTCTCCAGCTACGATAAAGCTTAGTCCTCCGTTAAAGCAATAGAGTAATGTACAGTTGAAGTCGGAAGTTTACATACACCTTAGGCAAATACATTTCAACTCAGTTTTTCACAATTCCTGACATTTAATCAGAGTAAAAATTCTCTGTCTTAGGTCAGTTAGGATAACCACTTTAATTTAAGAATGTGAAATGTCAGAATAATAGTTGAGAAAATGATTTATTTCAGCTTTTATTTCTTTCATCACATTCCCAGTGGGTCAGAAGTTTACTACATACACTCAATTAGTATTTCGTAGCATTGCCTTTAAATTGTTTAACTTGGGCCAAATGTTTCAGGTAGCCTTCCACAACCTTCCCACAATAAGTTGGATGATTTTTGGCCCATTCCTCCTGACAGAGCTGGTGTAACTGAGTCAGGTTTTGTAGGCCACTTTGCTCGCATACTCTTTTTCAGTTCTGCCCACACATTTTCTATAGGAATGAGGTCAGGGCTTTGTGATGGCCACTCCAATACCTTGACTTTGTTGTCCTTAAACCATTTTGCTTAACTTTGAAAGTATGCTTGGGGTCATTATCCATTTGGAAGACCCATTTGCGACCAAGCTTTAATCTTCTGACTGATGTCTTGAGATGTTGCTTTAATATATCCACACAATTGTCCTACCTCATGATGCCATCTATTTTGTGAAGTGCACCAGACCTCCTGCAGCAAAGCACCCCCACAACATGATGCTGCCACCCCCGTGCTTCACGGTTGGGATGGTGTTCTTCTTTCAACTTGCAAGCCTCCCCCTTTTTCCTCCGTACATAACAATGGTCATTATGGCCAAACAGTTCTATTTTGGTTCATCAGACTAGAGGACATTTCTTCAAAAAGTACAATCTTTGTCATAATGTGCAGTTGCAAACCATAGTCTAGCTTTTTTATGGTAGTTTTGGAGCAGTGACTTCTTCCTTGCTGGGCGGCCATTCAGGTTATGTCTAAATTTGATTTGTTTTATTGTGGATATAGATACTTTTGTGCCTGTTTCCTCCAGCATCTTCACAAGGTCCTTTGCTGTTGTTCTGGCATTGATTTGCACTTATCGCACCAAAGTACGTTCATCTCTAGGAGAAAGAACACGTCACCTTTCTGAGCGGTATGACGGTTGCGTGATCCCATGGTGTTTATACTTGCGTACTATTGTTTGTACAGATGAACGTGGTCTGGTTCATCCCAAGGATAAACCAGACTTGTGGAGGTCTACAATTTTTTTCTGAGGTCTTGGCTGATATCTTTTGATTATCCCATGATGTAAAGCAAAGAGGCCCTCAGTTTGAAGGTATGCCTTGAAATACATCCACAGGTACACCTCCAATTGACTCAAATTATGTCAATTAGCTTATCAGAAGCTTCTAAAGCCATGAAATCATTTTTGGGAATTTTCCAAGTTGTTTAAATGCAAAGTCAACTTAGTGTATGTAAACTTCTGACCCACTGGAATTGTGATACAGTGAATTATAAGTGAAATAATCTGTCTGTTAACAATTGTTGGAAAAATTACTTGTGTCATGCACACAGTAGATGTCCTAACCGACTTGCCAAAACTATAATTTGTTAACAAGACATTTGTGGAGTGGTTGAAAAATGAGTTTTAATGACTCCAACCTAAGTGCAAGTAAACTTCCCAACTTCAACTGTACATGACAGTGTCATCAGCATATAGATTAATTTATACTTTCTTACCTCATCACCGATATTGTTTTTGTTGAGAGTAAACAGTAATGAACCAAGTATAGAAACGTGTGGCACCCCTTTAACCAACTCCAATGGCTCTGACTAGATGCCGTAGACTCTAACAGCCTGACTTCTATCCTTTAGCTAGTCATGAAACCAACGACAGGCATCCGATCCCAGTCCTATTGATGACAGTTTACGCAAAAGTATTGCATAGTCTACAGTGTCAAAATCTTTAGACAAATCTATGAACAAAGGGGGCACAGTACTTTCAATTATCTAGGGCATTAGCAATATCATTTACAACACGTATAATGGCCATAGTGGTACTGTGTTTAGGTCTGAAGCCAGATTGATTGCTAGAAAGAGTATTGTTAACAGTTAAAAATGATTGTAGTTGCCTATTCACCAATGGCTCAATAATTTTTGCCAAACAGGAGAGCTTAGAGATGGGACAATAAATATCAAATTCACTACCATCACCTCCCTTGAGGAGTGGTAAAACAAAATATGTTTTCCAAGCTTTAGGGATCTTTCCTACGACTGTTTGATTAAAGATGTGCGTCACTGCACAAGACCTCATCTTCTGTGACTTTTTGGAAATTAAAAACCGTCTTACTGTTTTCCACATCAGCTGGGGGCCGAGGGGCTGAAACAATAGACCGGTCAGGATCATATAGGCCATTTTTTCTTCTTTCAAAAAGAAAACCAGCAGAAATAAAGTGCCTATTAAAAACACCACAAATTTCAGTCTAGTCACTGACGATCCCAGATTCCGATATAATTTGCTTTGACAGGGACGTCGAGGAGTTTCTTCGTTTAAGTGAGTTAACGGTTTTCCAGAATTTAGAGGGATCACCAGCAGACTCTGTCATAGCACTAAGAATATACCTAGATTTTGCCTTTTTTGTTCCTCCGGTCAATTTATTTCTCAATTGCCTAAAAAGGAGCCAATCAGCTGTTTTACCAGTTTTCCTCGCCAAGGCCCATGCTTGATTCTTTTGCAGGAAAGGGATTTTCAAATCAGAGGAGAAACAAGGATTAGTTAGATTTTTTACCCTAAGTCGCTTTAATGGGGCGTGTTTATCCGCCAAGGAGGTAAACATTTATGAAAAGAACATGTATGGCAATAACTCCACCTTTACCCACTCTGTCTGCTCTGTAGATATTTTGTACCCAGCTAACAGAACATCTGAGTCTGGAACAGAGACACAGAGCCAGGATACAGATATAATCAATATGTCAGCATTTGATTGTGAGACCAATATTTCAATAACATCTAACTTTTGGATCGAGCTTCTAGCATTCAAATAAATAATGTTTGGGGCTAGTAGTAGGGCTGTTTCGTTGTAAATTGTTTAGATGGCGGGGGATCCACTTGCTTCCGGGCAGAGTTGTTTGTTCCTTTGGGGCCAGCGGCAAAGACCTCCTACTCTTCCAATACCCGGTATCTGTTTCCCAGTTCCAAGGCATCACATTGCCTTGTCGTTTTCCTGCCAGGGTTTTTTGGTTTCCGTACAGTAATCCAATGACAGAGCGGCAGGCTAAAATGCAATAGATACTATAGAATAGAGTATATACATATGAGATGAGTAATGCAAGATATGTGAACATTATTAAAGTGGCATTTAACATTAGCTAGCTAGCTAAGATTGAGGGGACATCACCAGACTTTAGTTACTAGCTATTTTTGAGGAACTTAAGTCGTATCCTACTAATATTTGGCTACTTTAGCAATGTCATCGCATTTCCAGGGAGTGGCGTCAGTTCAGCTAAACCTAGGGTATGGCAAGGTTTGGTGTGGGAGGGGGTGGAAGGAATTATTTTAAAAGCTAATTTACTGCATTTCTACACAATTTCAATACTCAAAAATGCTATTTGGAAAACATGTCACCTTTTATAAACACATTTCATACAATTCTACTACGCTTTATATGACTGGAGACATGAGCAACATGTTTTTTTATACGACAGAAATTGGTAGCCTTGTTCCGTCTTCTGCCTCTAGGTCACCAGGCTGCTCGTCAGGGCGCACACCTGTCACCAGCATCAAGCGCATAAAGACACTCACCTGGACTCCATCACCTCCTTGTTTACCTGCCCTATATATGTCACTCCCGTTGGTTTTTTCCCCAGTCGTCATTGTTGCTGTTTCATGTCAGTGCGCTGTTTGCGTTTCTTGTTTTGTTCTTTTATTTATTAAATGTATTCACTACCTGAACTTGCTTCCCGACTCTCAGCGTACATTGTTACAAGCCTACTCTGCTGACACTAAAAAAACAGATTAGTAAAAATGACTTTGTCTTGAACATCTAACCTAGGCCTACGAAAAGGGGAGACACAAATTGTACAATATGATGTCAATCTAGCTCGGAGGAGGAACTAATTCTCCCCCAAAAAAGTTTTCTCCAAATGTAATTCAATTTACTGTAGGGGAAGCGTATCTTTTCCTAGCCTGTTTGGCACTCCGCATATGCCAACAGCTGTTGGCTAGGCTTACAAGGCCTACATCAAATTCAAAGCAATCTGTCTAAACGGCTGACTGGCAAAGCAAACTGTCTGGCACAGCCGCTGCTCTCTGCTTTCCAAAGGTAAGAGAAAGTTGGCGCTGGGTGGCAGCTTCTCTCTGAGCGATACTCCACATGGTCCTAAAGCCAGCCATAAACAGCCATTGCACTCTTATAGGGATTTGATTGATTTTACTCAACTTTTTTGAAGCCGTCTTTAAACATTTTGTTCTTTAGCTGGCATACCCACCTGACACCTGTTTTCAGGTCACTATAGTGTAAATTAGCCTGTGTTCAGAATGACTGGGTTTAGAGCTTAAGAACCTTCATAGCAATGGCATGACGCGGCCGAGTGACGGAGGTGCTACCTATGAATAACGCTTTATAACTTGTACATACTTTTTTGAAGAAACAAACATGAGAAGTATGGGTAACACTTAAAGTATCCATTTGTGAGCCTTTATAATGTCTTAAAACAAGGCTTATAATATACAGCATGTAATGCCTCTCTATGCATAAAATTGGCAACTGTCTCAAACTGGATGTTATTTTATCTCGATCATTAAGAGCTCTTTATAATACATTATTAAGGGATCATACATGACGAGTCTTACAATGCATTATAACTGCATCATACTGCATTTATACCTGGATGCTTTAACTGAAGTAACCCTTGTTACCTGCTCTAGGTTCATTGCTCCAGTGCAGATGTTCTCAGTGGAGGAGATGTTGCCACAGCTCATCACAGTCTGCTGCTCTCATAATCCTGTCCCGGTGCAATTCACTTGGATATTTGAATTTACTTGGGTTAACATCAGTTAATATACACTATATATACAAAAGTATGTGGACACGCCCATCAAATTACTGGATTTGGCTATTTCAGCCACATCCATTGCTAACAGAGGTATAAAATCGAGCACACAGCCATGCAATCTCTATAGACAAACATTGACAGTATAATGAATGGCCTTACTGAATCACTCAGTGACTTTCAATGTTGCATAGGATGCCACCTTTCCAACAAGTCAGTACATCAAATTTCTGCCCTGCTAGAGCGGCCCCGGTCAACTGTAAGTGCTGTTATTGTGAAGTGTAAACGTCTAGGAACAACAACAGATCAGTGGTAGGCCACACAAGCTTACAGAACGGGACCGCCGAGTGTTGAAGTGTGTAGCGCATAAAAGTAGTCTCTGTCCTTGGTTGCAACACTAATTATCGAGTTCCAAACTACCTCTGTAAGAAACTTCAGCACAATAACTGTTTGTCTAGAGCTTCATGAAATGGGATTCCATGGCTGAGCAGCCGCACACAAGCCTAAGATCACCATGCGCAATGCCAAGCGTCAGCTGAAGTGGTATAAAGCTTGAGTAAAGGGTCTGAATACTTATGTAAATATGATATTTCCATTTTTATTTTTAATACATCTGCAAACATTTCTAAAAACCTTTTCTTGCTATGTCATTATGGGGTACTGTATGTAAATGATGAGGGGAAAAAACAACGTAATACATTTAAGAATAAGGCTTTATCGTAACAAAATGTGGAAAAAGTCGAGGGATTTGAATACTTTCCGAATGCACTGTATATACAGACATTTTTAGCAGGACGTAACATATCAAATCAAATGTTATTTGTAACATTCTTTGTAAACAACAGGTGTAGACTAACAGTGAAATGCTTATTTACGGGCCCTTCTCAACAAGGCAGAAAGAAAAATGTAAAAATAATAACACAAGGAATAAATTCACAATGAGTGGCTATATATCTTGGCTATATACACGGGGTACCATTATCGAGTCAATGTGAAGGGGTATAGTGACCAGGCAACACGATAGATAATAAGCAGTATCAGCAGAGTATGTGATGAATCAAAAGTGGTGTCAATCCAGATTGTCCGGGTAGCTACTTAGTTAAGTATTTAGCAGTCTTACGGCTTGGGGTTAAGAAGCTGTTCAGCTTCCTTTTGGTTCCTGGCTATTTTTAGGGCCTTCCTCTGACACTGCCTGGTATAGAGGTCCTGGATGATAGGACTTTTGGCCCCCGTGATGCACTGGTCTGTACACACTACCCTCTGTAGAGCCTTGCGGTCGATTGCCAAGCAGTTGCCATACCAAGTCGTTAGGAATCCAGTCAAGAAGCTCTCAATTGTGCAGCTGCCCATGCCAAATCTTTTCAGCCTCCTGATGGAGAAGCGACGCTCTCATGCCTTCTTCACGACTGTGTTGGTGTGTGTGGACCGTGTTAATTCCTTAGTGATGTGGACACAGAGAAACTTGAAGCTCTTGAACCACTCCACTACAGCCCCGTCGATGTGGATGGCGGAGTGCTCAGATGTCCGTTTCCTGTAGTCATCTCTTTTGTCTTGCTGACGTTGAGAGAGAGGTTGTTGTCCTGTCACCGCTGAACTATTTTTTTCTACTGTCAAACAAAAGGCACAATGTATTTCTGAATAAGAAGTCCAGTTTTTATATCAGTTTCTATGTTCGCTCATCCACATGCGTTTTAACCCTTTCATGCGTGAGTTCCAAATATCTCTAACGGTCGCCCCAGCGTGAGTTTTTTTATGCATGTGATGTTAGAATGTCCTCTCCATTCCAGAATGTGATTGATACGTAACAGTACATTTTATCCGCGCTGCCCTCAAACTAAAGCACACAGACTGTTTATATGTATAGGTTGTTTTAACTTCAATTTCAAATGATTTTCTAACAAGTTTTTATTTTCTAAAAACAGTTTGAATTTAGGTGTGTTCCGCCTCCTCATTCATTCACATAAAAATAGTCATTTTTACTTTTGCGGATAATTACATTTTTGGGACATTTCTGACACGGACAAAATTCCCCAAGCACTTCCCAATTGTTTGTGCAGTTCACGTCTGCAGCTCATCTCCCGTCTGCACACGTGTTCACATTTTCCATTCCACATTTCTATTGTAGCGTACTGCATGTATGGAGCATAATATATTTGTGTATATTCTTTATCACCGCGGACACGTGAGGTAACGTTACTCATTGTATAACCTTTATGGTGTTATAGTCAATCGTGCTTATGTAGCCACATTCTTCTATTAGCTCTGTAAAACAATGCTAAATGCGTCAGAGAAGTATTATCTTGTGTTGCATTTTGAAGCTACCATGGCCTCATGACTCCCAAGTGGCGCAGCGGTCTATGGCACTACATCTCAGTGCTAGAGGCGTCACTACAGACTCCCTGGTTCAAATCCAGGCTGCGTTTCTATCAAAGTAAGTGCCTTATTACGTTATAATAATAGTTTCCGTATGCCGTTTCTGCTGTAGCTGTAGATCATAATATATTCCTTATAACTGCGGACACGTGAGGTAACGTTACACATTTTATAACCTTTGTGGTGTTATTGTCAATCATGCTTACCTAGCTACATTATTCTATTAGCTCTGTAAAACAATGCTAGTTGCGTCAGAAAACTATTAGCTTGTGTTGTATTTTGAAGCTACCCTGGCCTTATGACTCCCAAGTGGCGCAGCGGTCTATGGCACTACAGACACCCTGGTTCAAATCCAGGCTGTATCACAACTGGCTGTGATTGGGAGTCCCATAGTGCAGTGCACAATTGGCCCAGCGTTGTCCGAGTGGCCGGTGTAGGCCATCATTGTAAATAATAATTTGTTCTTAAATTACTTGCCTAGTTAAATAAATAAAAATATGACCATGGTTTGTTTATATGGTCTATTCAGCATAGCTCTGTTCTGCCCTGCCTTGCCCCCTTGTGGAGCTCAAAAGTTAGTTTCTTACTGTTATAACTCAAATCTGTGATTTTGTCAATGCAATAAACTATTTTTTATAGCAGTGTTTATTATGTTACTTCTTTGTAGTATTGTTTTATTGCTATATCCTTATATTGTATTCTAATTAATAATTCCTCTTTATTCTGTACTTTCAGAAACCAGAAACATTATTTGCCAATATTATAACTGGAGCTGGACATCTTTGGAGCTGAAGAATGAGGACAGCTTTTGTATGCTAACGTACACTCTTTAACAGTTTTACTGGATGAAAACACAGCAAGAAAACACATATGCCAATATGTAATAGTAATCTATTTTATTGCAGTATTGGTAGTTGGTTCAACAACTTGTTTTACTAGAGGACAAAAAACTGAATATGCATAACCCATATTTAATATTCATGCAGTGACTGAACAACAACTGCATTTCCACCCCCATCTCTAAAGGCATAGTATCATGGCAAGTCACATGTCAGATCACCTGTCAGGTCAGTCAGTCACTTATTGCTGCAGATGCTGGAAGAGTGTGGGACTGCTGTACCAATTGTCCACGTACAAAGTGTGTCCCTTGCCGAGATGAGGAGCCAGCATGGTCATCACCACGGACCCGGACACCCCAAGCCCCTCATAATGTTGGATGTCAGTGGTGGACCCTGTGTAAACCAGTATTCTCTTAGGGAGTTCTTCTTTACTATTCCAATGAGAAGGACGGTCACCAGGAAGGTATACATTTCACTAATTGTGGTTGTCACCCATTTAGCGAGTTTCCCCCTCACTCCTGTCTCTCTCTTCTCCTGTAGCTCTAAGGCATAGCGATTGGTCTCCTCAACTATGTCTCCCACCAGCTCCTCTGTCAGAAACAACTTGAAGCACTCTGCCTCAGTTGGAAATGGCAAGGGGCGTTGCACTCCAGACTGGGACTCGTCAAAGCAAACAGCAGGGCCAGGAGGGGAGAAATGACTGGTGGCCTTCCAGCTACCACAGAACTCCTGTACTTTATCCACTGTCGGTCTGCCTCCATCACCACCAGCATCTTCAAAGGGAACTGGTACTTCCTCAATGGACAAGGGAAATTCAGATTCAGGGTTCTCAATGACTACAAGGTTGGGGGGCAGCTCCTCTGTCAGAATCTGATTCCTGACTTTCATTTAAAAAAAATCTCCAGAATTTCCACATTTGTGAGTTGTCTCCTTTTGAAAGACATTGTTAATGCTACAGCTTAGCTCACTAGCAACATACATAAACAACAACACTGAATGGCGCAGAGTGGGAGGTTATGTGGTTGACTGCCAGCATGTGCCACTTGTATCAATAAATCACTATCAGAAAATGTTTTGTGTGGCAATTGTTTGTGTATTTACGGTTTTATTCACATGTTTTCAATTCTAGGTGACAAATCATGCATTCCGATTCTTGCACAGATTGTAATGGGCACATATTATGTGTGTAAAATACTTTTTTGAAGGTTGTACTGATTATGATGAGCTAAGCTAATTCCAGCTGTGTAGCCATGTTTGTTGACATACAATGCATTCTGGGATTCACGTCTGTTTGACCAAAGATGTTATAACAAAATGAGGTGAGTAAGAGTTCACAAATTTTTTGAGGACTTCCGGATTAATTAATGATGGGATGTGAACGACGGTAGATGACACACCCCTTCAACATGCATACTATAAACAGACCAAACTCATCTCGTCTTCTCTTATTATCTTCGGTTTCTGTGAGGAAAAAATGCATGGCTGCGCGCTGAAACTAATCGTCGGATTACTTTCGATTTCTATAAAGTGTTTTACCTAGTTATTTCGATCAATGGTGAGCTCACCCGTGATGTGATTAATTATATATTGCTATTAGCTAATTCATATTGTAGTTTATGTCAGCCGAGAGTTAGAAAATATGACTGCTTGTGTTGGGTCAATCTTTCCTCAGCGCTAGGACAAATGTAGCCTACATTTTTCCGGTTAGGATGATTGTGTTATGCTATATTTACTTCTGTGAATATCTGAACAATGCATCCAAAAATAAACTGCTGACATTCTGGACATAACTTTGTAAAGACTGTGTTTGTGTAAATAGTTTCTGAAAAAAAGTGTGGTCAGCTCAAACGCTGATTGTTGCGTCATTCGAAACTGCCGTTCTAAACGAGCATTCTAAATGAGTGTTCTAAACACACGGGTGTGATCGTACGCTTCAGGGACCACTGTAGAACGATCACACCCGTGTGATGGTACGTGTGAAAGGGTTAAATGCCAAAGTATTTCTATGAGGGGAATCACTCAATTTGGGCACCATTCAATGTGCAGATATTAATGTCTGTGCACAAAGTCTGATTACACTGTGCTGTACTCTTCTGCCTACTCTGTGAAACAGGCTATAGCTGATATTTGTCATACAAAAAGCTATTGTTGACAAACCGGTACTGAATACAGATAAAACAATGTAATGCTATTTTCAATAGCCCACAACATTGACTGCACAGACATTAAAACTTGTCATGGCTAGGCGTTCCCCTAGGGGAACTCCCCCCCCATTCAGCTGAAAAGGTGGCGCGGGAAATTCAAAAAATATTATTTAGAAATATTTAACTTTCACACATTAACAAGTCCAATACAGCAAATGAAAGATAAACATCTTGTTAATCTACCCATCGTGTCCGATTTTTGTTTTACAGCGAAAACATAACATATATTTATGTTAGATCACCACCAAATTCAAAAACACACAGCCATTTTTCACAGCCAAAGATAGTCACAAAAGCAGAATTATAGATAAAATGAATCACTAACCTTTGATTATCTCCATCACTCATAGGACATCATGTTATACATGTATTGTGTGTTTTGTTCGATAATGTGCATATATACAGTATATATATATAAAATCTCAGTTTACATTGGCGCGTTACGTGCAGTAATGTTTTGATTCCAAAACATCTGGTGATTTTGCAGAAATACTCACAATAAACATTGATAAAAGATGCAAGTGTTATTCACAGAATTAAAGATAAACGTATCCTCTATGCAACAGATTCTCTACCCTGTGACAGATTTCAAAAAAACTTTATGGAAAAGTAATAATCTGAGAACGGCGCTCAGAACCCAAAGAAATAGCCGCCATTTTGGCGTCAACAGAAGCTACAAAAAACAGTATAAATATTCACTTACCTTTGAATATCTTCATCAGAAGGCAGTTCCAGGAATTCCAGTTTGAAAATAAATGACTGATTTGTTCCATAAAGTTCCATAAAGCCCATCATTTAGCCGCTTGTTCAGCCCAGCATTCAAACCTCAAAAAGCACGAGCAAATTCCTCCAGACAAAAACTAAAAAAGTTCCGTTACAGATCGTAGAAACAAGTCACATGATGTATGCAATCCATATTTAGGATGTTTTAAACATTAATCAGCAATAAGCTTCCAACCGGAGAATTTCATTGTCTGAAGAAATGCATTGGAACGTGAGGACACTCTCTCGTGACCGCGCGCAATGACAACGAGGCTTTCTGCCAGACCACTCACTCAAAGAGCTATTATGAACTCCTCCTTTATAGTAGTATCATACAACCAGAATCTAAAGACGGTGACATCTTGTGGAAGCCCTAGGAAGTGCATGCACATCCACATCTAAAATGGACATCAAATGGCACTGTTTTCAAAATCGAGTTCTCACTTCCTGTTTGGATTTCTTCTCAGGTTTTTGTCTGCCATATGAGTTCTGTTATACTCACAGACATAATTCAAACCGTTTTAGAAACTTCAGAGTGTTTTCTATCCACCAGTAATAATAATAATATGCATATATTCCCATTTGGGAAAGAGTAGGAGGCAGTTTACTCTGGGCACGCCTTTCATCCAAAAGTGAAAATGCTGTCCCCTAGCCCCAACAGGATTTATTAATATCTGCACATTGAATGGTGCCCAACTTGACCGAGTCCTCTCATATACAGTGCCTCAGAAAGTATTCATACCCTTTTACTTTTTCCACATTTTGGAATAGGTTGTTACAACCTGAATTCAAAACCGATGCAATATTTTTTTTCCTACACATAATACCCCATAATTGTGAAAACATGCTTTTGAAAATGAAATACAGAAATAAATCATTTACATAAATAGTCAATACTTTGTAGAATGACCTTTGGTGGTGATTACAGCTGTGAGCCTTTTTGGGTAAGAGTCTAAGAGCTTTGCACACCTGGATTGTATGATATTTATCCATTATTCTTGAAAATATTCTTCAAGCTCTGGAAAATTATACACAAGCACTGTTTGGTGTGGTGGTAACAAATTCACCTTTTGATTAGACAACCGGAGCTCGAATTGCAGACAGCATCATCATTCATGAAATCTCATTCTACTCAATATAAATACATTGTGATTTAGATTTGGTATCAGACTAACTTTTCTTATGATATTGTTTGCAGAGCATACAGGCTGGCAGCTTATCGCCAGTTCACCCTATGGGGACAAGGGACATTTGGAAGAGGTGTACGGGCATGTCATCCCTTTGTTTGTCATCTCTTCCGTAAGGCGCACATACCCAGAAGTAAAAGGAATTTACATAGGGTTTGAGTTTGTATCAGAACTCAGGATAAGACCCAGACGCAGACAGCTAGAGCCACAGATGTTTATTGACCCAAACAGGGGGCAGGCAAAAGACAGGTCAAAGTCAGGCAGAGGTCCGTAATTCAGGGCAGAGTCAATAAGGTACAGAACAGCATGCAGGCTCGGGGTCAGGATGGGCAGAGGTTCGTAAACGGGTCAGAGTCAGGCAGGTACAGAACGGCAGGCAGGCTCGGGTTCAGGGCAGGCAGAATGGTCAGAACCTGGGGAAACTAGGAAACAGAACTTGAGAAAGCAGGGAGATGGGAAACCACGCCTGTAAGACCTGACACAAGACAAGACAAACTGGCAACAGACAAACAGGGGACACTGGGGATGAGGAAAATGGGCGACACCAGGAGGGGTGTGGAGACAAGCACAAAGACAGTTGAAACAGATCTAGGTGTGACAGTTTGAATAGAACCAGTTAATTTAGTAAATCTAGCCTTCTGTAATTTTTTTAAGATAGAATGCCTGAGCCTTATGTAAAAATATAATTAGTTAGCTTGCCCACTATAACAAGTTCAAGTGTAACCAGAGAAACCTGCTTTAAAAATCTGTTTGAGCCCATCAGTTGTGTTGTGACAAGGTAGGATTGTATACAGAAGATAGCCCTATTTGGTAAAAGACCAACTCCATATTATGGCAAGAACAGCTCAAATAAGCAAAGAGAAATGAGAATCCATCATTATTACTTTAAGACATGAAGGTCAGTAAATACATTTCAAGAACTTTGAAAGTTTCTTCAAGATTTCAAATAAAAATTACAGTTAAGAATCAGTTAACTGATTCTTAACTGAATTGGTTCTTAACTGATTCCATATGTGTTTTTTCATAGTTGTGATGTCTTCACTATTATTCTACAATGTAGACAATTGTAAAAATAAAGAAAAATACTGGAATGAGTAGGTGTCATTCATTAGACATTCATTAGACATTACTCAACACAAGTGAGACTCATTTCGCCTACGGTAGGTCTACAGTATATTGAAAAATAATTTTTTCAATGACGTAACTCTCCGCCTATAATTACATTTCGAGGATTGGAGGACTCTAAATAAATATCTAAGGGGCACTTTCCATTAGGATCTGTGAGAATATCTGAGAATATCTAAGGGGATTTTATATCATTCTAAATTAATTAATAATAATAATAATCACTTTGTTTAAAAAGTAACAATATTTTAGAGATTTAGTTTTCATTTAACCTAGAGTGAGCAAGAAAAAGGCAAAACAAGCAGACATCACTTGCTTATATTCAGTCAACACATATCTCAAGAATATAATGGCATACTTGAACAAGTTATTATAATTTTTATGTTATTTCCTTTCCCGGAAAGGGGATGTATCTCAGTGGTAGAGTGCATGCTTTGCATGTATGACGTCCTGGGTTCAATCCCCAGCTTCTCTTAAATAGTTTTACATTTTCATTTACACAACTCCTACTTTCCAGAATGTTGAAATTCTAAGGAGGAAACAGAGATGTGCTAAGTCATTTGGTCTTGTAATCTGAAGAGCATGCGTTCAATCCCTGTTTGTATATTTATAGGACAGAAGTGGTATTGTTTGTATTTTTATTGAATATCCCGAAACAGAGAATGAACTAAAGAGAAGAAAACAGAAAACAACAAAGCAAAAAAATATATAAAACAAAATAATACATTTAAAACAAAAGACATTAAGGTCAACTAAAATCATAACAGCAATGCCAATTGTATATGTTTGTGTGCATGTCTGGCACTATTACATGTGCCAGACATGCACATGTAATAGTATATGTATATGTTTATTTGAATGAGAGTGTGTGTATATGCATGTGTACAAACACCTGCACGGCATCAGCCTCAGGCAATCCGGCATTAGTTGAAAAACACTGCCCCTCAGTGTAATTCAAACTGACTTGTAATTGTGTTTTATTTTTACTTAAAAATAAATAAAAAAACGTTTTTCTTTGACCATCATTCTATCTCCCACACAGCAACTCCACTCACACGTGTCTCCAATTCCACATCCCAACCCTCAGCTTCCCTCAGCCCATCCCATCGATCTCTGCTGGCCACCCACTTCGGGTTTCTACGCAACCCATATCTTTCAACTATGCTGTGATGCGTTGTTTAATATATCAACTCATACACCCTGTACCATGGAATCTGTACATCAAAAATCTCTTCCCAACTATTTTGCAATCTGTATGGCACAGTTGTCAACATCCTGGTCCTCAAATGAAACTGGTATACTTTCCTATTTATGCTATTTTTATTCCCCCACCAATTTTGATCCTTTATATTGGGCAGACAGACCAGTTCACTACCTCCTCCCGCTGCCACATGCCTCCTCCATTTTTGGGGTAATGCTGTAATCAATTGGTTGTGCTCTTGGATTGAGCAGACCTTCCCGTACAATTCTGATAACTCCATGAAGGACATAACTCTACCATTCCAATTTACAATATAATTTAAGAACAAAATACCCTTTTCAGACATTTACCATAAATACAGGTATTTTATCAACCAGCACATTTGAGTTCAGCCATAATATTTGTTCTATCTTTTCAGGGGGATGAAACTGAAATTGTAGCCAGCTCTGCAATGCTTTTTTGAAAAAGAGAGATACTTTGAAAAAAGTATAATTTTCAATTCATTCAAAATGAGACATGGCAATCTGCACAAAGGCAAAAAGGCCATTTTTTAAACAATGGATGAGCTTTTCTTAGTAATCTATTTAGTAATCTACTTTAGGGTTAAACAAACTTTTGAATGAGTGAAGCTTTTAGAGAGAGGATTAGTGCTTTTATATTTAATAATCTCAACCCATAAGTAAGTGAGTAAACTGAGATATGACTAAGGAGTTAATCTGGGCAAGTTTTCTATTGAAATTGATTGTGGAGAGCTTATTTCTATCTTTTGTGATATGAATAGCGAGTATGTCTACTTCACCATCAGCCCATTTTATAGGTAAACTGCATGGGTAATGTAAAAGTTGTATTTTTTAAAGATCCAATGTTCCAAAGTTATCTTGATCTTCAATGAGACATTGCAGGTATCTAGCTTGCGGACTTAATATAAAACTTGAGTCATCGGCATACATGGACACCTTTGTTTTTAAGCCTTGGATTTCCTCAAAGTTCTTTGCCATGAGGTGCCATGTTGAACTTCCAGTGACCAGTCAGTATGAGGGAGTGTGAGAGCGATGACACCAAATTTAACACACCTGCTCCCCATTCACACCTGAGACCTTGTAACACTGATGAGTCACATGACACCGGGGAGGGAAAATGGCTAATTGGGCCCAATTTGGACATTTTCACTTAAGGGTGTATTCACTTTTGTTGCCAGCGGTTTAGACATTAATGGCTGTGTGTTGAGTTATTTTGAGGGGACAGCAAATTTACACTGTTATACAAGCTGGAAACTCACTACTTTACGTTGTAGCAAAGTGTCATTTCTTCAGTGTTGTCACATGAAAAGATATACTCAAATATTTACAGAAATGTGAGGGTTGTACTCACTTTTGTGATATACTGTATATATATAGTTAAAGTCGGAAGTTTACCTACACCTTAGCCAAATACAATTAAACTCAGTTTTCCACAATTTCCAGAAATCTCACTGTTGCCTCCTGTTATAGACCCCCTCAGCTCCCAGCTTTTCCCTGGACACCATATGTGAATTGATATGTGAATTGATGCCCCCCATCTATCTTCAGAGTTCGTTCTGTTAGGTGACCTAAACTGGGATATGCTTAACACCCCAGCAGTCCTACAATCTAAATTAGGTGCCCTAAATCTCACACAAATGATCAAGGAACCCACTAGGTACAACCCTAAATCCGTAAACATGGGCACCCTCATAGATATTATCCTGACCAACTTGCCCTCCAAATACACCTCTGCTGTTTTCAATCAGGATCTCAGCGATCACTGCCTCTTTGCTATGGATCCGTGGTCAAACGGCCACCCCTCATCACTGTCAAACGCTCCCTAAAACACTTCTGTGAGCAGGCCTTTCTAATTGACCTGGCCTGGGTATCCTGGAAGGATATTGACCTCATCCCGTCGGTAGAGGATGCCTGGTCGTTCTTTAAAAGTAATTCCCTCACCATCTTAAATAAGCATGCCCCTTTCAAAAAATGTAGAACTAAGAACAGACCTGACTGCCCTCGGCCAGCACAAAAACATCCTGTGCAGGAATCCGCTAGCATCGAATAGTCCCAGCGCGATATGCAACTTTTCAGGGAAGTCAGGAACCAATACACGCAGTCAGTCAGGAAAGCGAAGGCTAGCTTTTTCAAACAGAAATGTTCATCCTGTAGCTCTAACGACAAAATGTTTTGTGACACAGTGAAGTCCATGGAGACTAAGAGCACCTCCTCCCAGCTTCCTACTGCACTGAGGCGAGGAAACACTGTCACCACCGATAAATCCACAATAATCGAGAATTTCAATAAGCATTTCTCTACGGCTGGCCATGCTTTCCTCATGGCTACCCCAACCACGGCCAACAGCTCCGCACCACCCACAGCAACTTGCCCAAGCCTCCCCAGCTTCTCCTTCACCCAAATCCAGATAGCAGATGTTCTGAAAAACCTGGAGCCGTACAAATCAGCTGGGCATGACAATCTGGACCCTCTCTTTCTAAAATTATCTGCCGCCATTGTCACAACCCCCTTTACCAGTCTATTCAACCTCTCTTTCATATCGTCTGAGATCCCTAAAGATTGGACAGCTGCAACGGTCATCCCCCTCTTCAAATGGGGTGACACTCTAGACCCAAACTGTTACAGACCTATATTCATCCTGCCCTGCCTTTCTAAAGTCTTCATAATAATAATAACAGATCACTGACCATTTCGAATCCCACCGTACCTTCTTCGCTGTGCAATCCGATTTCGGAGCTGGCCACGGGTGCACCTCAGCCACGCTCAAGGTATTAAACGATATCATAATCGCCATCAATAAAAGGCAGTACTGTGCAAGGCTTTCGACTCTGTCAATCACCATATTCTTATCGGCAGATAACAGCCTTGGTTTCTCAAATGACTGCCTCGCCTGGTTCACCAACTACTTCTCAGGTAGAGTTCAGTGTGTCAAATCGGAGGGCCTGTTGTCCGGACCTCTGGCAGTCTATGGGGTTACCACAGGGTTCAATTCTTGGGCCGACTCGTTTCTCTGTAAATGTCAATGATGTCGCTCTTGCTGCGGATGATTCCTTGATCCACCCCTACGCAGACAACACCATTCTGTATACATCTGGCCATTCTTTGGACACTGTGTTAACAAACCTCCAAACCAGCTTCAATGCCATACAACACCCCTTCTGTGGCCGCCAACTGCTCTAAAACACTAGTAAAACTAAATGCATGCTTTTCAACCAATTGCTGCCCACACCCGCCCGCCCGACTAGCATCACTACTCTGGACAGTTCTGACTTAGAATATGTGGACAACTACAAATACCTAGGTGTCTGGCTAGACTGTAAACTCTCCTTCCAGACTCATATTAAACATCTCCAATCCAAAACTAAATCTAGAATCGGCTTCCTATTTCGCAACAAAGCCTCCTTCACTCATGCCGCCAAACATACCCTCGTAAAACTGACCATCCTACCGATCCTCAACTTCGGCGATGTCATTTACAAAATAGCCTCCAACACTCTACTCAGCAAATTGGATGCAGTCTATCACTGTGCCATCCGTTTTGTCACCAAAGCCCCATACATCACCCACCACTGCGACCTGTATGCTCTTGTCGGCTGGCCCTCGCTACATATTCGTCGCCAGACACTGGCTCCATGTCATCTATAAGTCTTTGCTCGGTAAAGCTCCGCCTTATCTCAGCTCACTGGTCATGATAACAACACCCACACGTAGCACACACTCCAGCAGGTATATCTCACTGGTCATCCCCCAAAGCCAGCACCTACAGTGCCTTGCGAAAGTATTCGGCCCCCTTGAACTTTGCGACCTTTTGCCACATTTCAGGCTTCAAACATAAAGATATAAAACTGTATTTTTTTGTGAAGAATCAACAACAAGTGGGACACAATCATGAAGTGGAACGACATTTATTGGATATTTCAAACTTTTTTAACAAATCAAAAACTGAGAAATTGTTCAGCCCCTTTACTTTCAGTGCAGCAAACTCTCTCCAGAAGTTCAGTGAGGATCTCTGAATGATCCAATGTTGACCTAAATGACTAATGATGATAAATACAATCCACCTGTGTGTAATCAAGTCTGCACTGTGATTGTCTCAGAGGTCCATCAAAAGCGCAGAGAGCATCATGAAGAACAAGGAACACACCAGGCAGGTCCGAGATACTGTTGTGAAGAAGTTTAAAGCCGGATTTGGATACAAAAAAGATTTCCCAAGCTTTAAACATCCCAAGGAGCACTGTGCAAGCGATAATATTGAAATGGAAGGAGTATCAGACCTCTGCAAATCTACCAAGACCTGGCCGTCCCTCTAAACTTTCAGCTCATACAAGGAGAAGACTGATCAGAGATGTAGCCAAGAGGCCCATGATCACTCTGGATGAACTGCAGAGATCTACAGCTGAGGCGGGAGACTCTGTCCATAGGACAACAATCCTATGTATATTGCACAAATCTGGCCTTTATGGAAGAGTGGCAAGAAGAAAGCCATTTCTTAAAGATATCCATAAAAAGTGTTGTTTAAAGTTTGCCACAAGCCACCTGGGAGACACACCAAACATGTGGAAGAAGGTGCTCTGGTCAGATGAAACCAAAATTGAACTTTTTGGCAACAATGCAAAACGTTATGTTTGGCGTAAAAGCAACACAGCTCATCACCCTGAACACACCATGCCCACTGTCAAACATGGTGGTGGCAGCATCATGGTTTGGGCCTGCTTTTCTTCAGCAGGGACAGGGAAGATGGTTAAAATTGATGGGAAGATTGATGGAGCCAAATACAGGACCATTCTGGAAGAAAACCTGATGGAGTCTGCAAAAGACCTGAGACTGGGACGGAGATTTGTCTTCCAACAAGACAAAGATCCAAAACATAAAGCAAAATCTATAATGGAATGGTTCAAAAATAAACATATCCAGGTGTTAGAATGGCCAAGTCAAAGTCCAGACCTGAATCCAATCGAGAATCTGTGGAAAGAACTGAAAACTGCTGTTCACAAATGCTCTCCATCCAACCTCACTGAGCTCGAGCTGTTTTGCAAGGAGGAATGGGAAAAAATGTCAGTCTCTCGATGTGCAAAACTGATAGAGACATACCCCAAGCGACTTACAGCTGTAATCGCAGCAAAAGGTGGCGCTACAAAGTATTAACTTAAGGGGGCTGAATCATTTTGCACGCCCAATTTTTCTGTTTTTGATTTGTTAAACAAGTTTGAAATATCCAATAAATGTCGTTCCACTTCATGATTGTGTCCCACTTGTTGTTGAGTCTTCACAAAAAAATACAGTTTTATATCTTTATGTTTGAAGCCTGAAATGTGGCAAAAGGTCGCAAAGTTCAAGGGGGGCGAATACTTTCGCAAGGCACTGTAAATATGACCTTGGCATCCCATAATCTGAACCATTAATTGTACATTTTAAGTTTGTTAACAGACTGTATTTAACGCCAATTAAATGTTTTACAATGAAACTGGCCCCAACTCCACACTGTTCACTGTGTCCCCTAAATCAGGTAGGAACATTCCTTCATATGATGTGGGAGTGCCCTGCAGTTGAATGCTTCCGGGGAAAAGTTACGGAATTCAATTTTGAAGTGCAAAAATTTTAATATTCCATGCTTGCCATTATGTTACTTAACATTGGTATTGTTGTGTGGGTGGGCAGGGGGGGATTTGGGGGAACCTAAGAGGAGACTCAGGGGATGGATGGGTGGGAGGGGAATTGATAAGTATGGGTGGAATAGGAATGGGTGGGCGGCATGCGTTCTTCGGGGGGGAGAATGTGTCAGGGTTATCTTTGTATGCATTTATTTAAAAAATGTTTTTACCTGTAACCCAAAACTAAATAAAGAAACGAGACTAAGAAAGAAACGTGTGTCAAATACAACAATGAGTAAATGACAGAGAGTAATTGAAAACACAAACTAGCTAGACTGATCATCGTATAATCTCCAAACAGGGATTAACACACCTTTCGTGTGTGATTGGAGTTAAGTAATAATAACGACTGTCTAGTTACTGTCACACCCTGATCTGTTTCACCTGTCTTTGTGCTTGTCTCCACCCCCTCCAGGTGTCGCCGATCTTCCCATTATCCCCTGTGTACTTATACCTGTGTTCTCTGTTTGTCTGTTGCCAGTTTGTTTTGTTTCGTCAAGGCTACCAGCGGTTTTCCCGTGCTCTTGTCTGTCTCTAGTTCCTGTTTTCTAGCCTTCCCGGTTTTTGACCATTCTGCCTGCCTTGACCCTGAGCCTGCCTATCGTTCTGTACCTTGTTATACCACCCTGGATTACTGACCACTGCCTGCCTGCCCTGACCCTGGGCCTGCCTGCCGTTCTGTACCTTTCGGACTCTGCTCTGGACTACTGCCCTCTGCCTGCCCTTGACCTGTCGATTGCCTGCCCTCCTGTTTTTGTAATAAACTTTTGTCACTTCGAAACTCTCTGCATCTGGGTCTTCTCCTGAACCTTGACAGTTACAGCTAATAAAGTTAATGAATAATTGGTGAGGGAGGTAGTAAATACTTTATTGTTAAAAATTCAAGCAGTGGGTCTGGCTAATGGTTAACCACAATCAAAATGAAAGATCATTATAGGGGCTGGCCAGATAGCTGGAACAGGGACGGATCAGGAAAGAAAGGTGTGAACTGCTCTCACTGCTCTCTCCCTTTCTCCCCCATCAAATTGGCAATACAGTCCTTTCCCTTCATTCAAATCCAAGGGTAGCCTTCCTTGGGTGTTTGCCTACATAAGCTCAGTGGGGTTACCCACCAGCATTTGGCCATCGCAACGCAGCACCAATGTAAAGTAGCCCAAAAACCTTGGCCGTAGGCCCAAATGAATTTTAAGTGACTGCTATCTCATTTGTGTGTCTTTGCACATTACTCTCACTCTTCCTTTGCTTTTTCTCTCCATCTGTCAGTGTGACGGGGGGGGGCACAAACCCCCTCTTTTCTCTCCTGAGGGGCTTCGGGACAAAATGTCTTATCCCCCTGTGTCTCCTCATGGGTAAAAGCCCGCCCACTGCCCCCCACCCCCCATATAAGAGCCGGTGAGGGAGAGATGATAAGAAGTTAGTCTTGGGACAAGCTCAGACCATGCAGTGTAAAGTCCTTCTCTGCCTCTACTTCCTGACAATCATAAAGCATGGTGAGTGTTGTGCCACTGCCCTCACACTCATGATAACAAACAAGCCACATTGATTTGCATGTTTGCCCTAGTTTCACATTAAATCCAGGTGACAATCTGCGAGTGTGGCGTTGTGTGCGTTCAACTATCTCAGATAGCTGAATGATTGCTGTAATGTCGTTTTCTGATAGTGTCAATAGCAGTAGTAATAGTTAAATGAGGATTGGGTAAGTGTTAGACCATTATTCTGGTAAGCATTGGATTTACATGATGTTAGCATGCAGGTAAAACTAAAATGTTGGTAATTTTGTTCATGGAGAATTCTAAGGTTTATATGTCAGACATTGGATTGTTTTTTCAGCAACACCTAATTTTGACAGTTGTCGGACTAGGATTCAGTATAGGCCTACAGTACGGTGGTGACTGAATATGCGTAGTTGCACATTATAGGGAATACATAAATTATTGCTTTTACTATGTGAATATATAATTGATGTTTGTTGGTAACCATTTTCTTTTTCTTTAAATGTGATACATGTCCATGTAAAGAGTTGTTTTAAAACGAATTAAAGGGCACAATCTAACGTTTTTCAGCCAAAAGGCAGTCCTGCCACTTGGTTTGCTACAAAGCTAATGGATGGGGTTGGAGAAATGTAACCACTTTCTGATTAGAGCTATGATGCAAGTACTGACCACTGTCCATGAGATCAACATGTTTAAGCTAGACATTGTCAGTGGTGTGTATTCATGGTAAAAACGTAATACATTTTATTTAGTCTCTTTGTCCTCCATAATTTTCCTTCAATTTACAAGAGACTGAATATATCTCACTGAAGAAAACATCAGAGCGAACAAAATAGTGCCTCTCTGTCTCTTTATGTGTAGCCCATCTATTTGATGCTATCCGGTCAAAAAGAGTATGATATTGTTGCTCTCCATAGCATTGAATACAAAGGAAGCCAGCATTTGGCCTCCCTTGTTAAACATTTTTTATAAGAATAATAGCCCATCAGCGTTGAGCTGAACTGAGTGAGCTCAACTGTAAATGGTTCTGGCTTTGGATTCACACCAATCACATCACACCAAAAGCCAAACGGAATTTAGAGAAAAAACTTGAATTGTTGCATCTTGTTATGTTGTTGTCCTCCAGTGGCTATAGCTAGCTAGCTTAGCTAAAATGGACCCTTTCCACAATTTATCCAGGGATGGAGATAGGGATTTGAACTTATGGTTTTACTGAATTCTCCGTATTCTGATCCAACCTTAAATACGTACATTGTTCCCCTTGCCTGAGAGGATGGAAGTTTAATATGTAACTAGATTAGATTAGATTAATTAGCTGGTTCATCGTTGCACATGAAAGGAAGTTAGGCAAACAAGCATTTTAGCCAGGTAGCCTAGAACAATAAACTAAAATCATGTACTGTATGATAGTTATAGACCGTTTTGGCAACATGAAAGAGAGGAGGATGGCATTTGCACTTTTCTACAAGTAGGGCGAGTCAACATGTTACGGCCCTGGATCGCTATTGATTCACTTTGACTGAATGAGCTGCAGAAGATCCTGAAACAAACTAATTGTGTTTCCATCTATGCTCAAAAGTGCTTAGGGTTAATGACAGACTCTTGAACTTGCCGAGTACAGTGTATTTGTAATGTCTTATCATCTTATCACTTCTTACCATGGTCATTCATCTGCATAGTTTGCTTGAATGCTTCTTGGGCTGTGTATAAGGCCTCTCACTATTGTTTTACGTTGCCAGAATGAGCTGCAAAATATTCTGAAACAAACTTAATTGGATTTCCATCTTGCCTGCGGGCAACCAACATCACACTGTGTTGAATGTACACTGATATTGTTTTGAATTATCAACTGAATAAATTCAATGCACACCCAACTAACAAAACACAACTAAATGTGCATGTTGAAACTCTTGTACTTGCCTGGTATTTGCTTTTTGCAATGCCTGATCATCTTCCATCATCTTATACTTTGTCACGACTTCCGCCGAGGTCGGCTCCTCTCCTTGTTCGGGCGACGTTCGGCGGTCGACGTCACCGGCTTTCTAGCCATCGCCGCTCCATTTTTCATTTATCCATTTGTTTTGTCTTGTTCCCTGCACACCTGGTTTTCATTCCCAATCACACATCATGTATTTATTACTCTGTTCCCCCTCATGTCTTTGTGTGAAATTGTTTGTTTGTTTTTTACTTGTAGCCCGTATTAGTCTGGTTAGCACCGGGTCTGTGTTTGGCCCGTGTGTGTTAGTTATTTTGTACCATTTCGTGTACTTTGGGCGTATATTACTATTTTCATTGGATATGAATAAAGTGTGCCTATTATCACCCATGTCTGCTCTCCTGCACCTGACTTACCTTCAACCAGTAGCCCACACCGTGACACACTTCTTACCGTGATCAAACATTTGCATATCTTGTTTGAATTATTGTACTGTTTTATTGCATTGTTGTGTATTAGGCCAATATAAAGGCCAGGACATTACTGTAAATGAGCGCATTATTTCCTATTTTAAATTAATCAGAGAGCAAACAAAGAGACCAAAGATAACCCTGAAGAAGCTACAAAGCTCCACAGCGTGGATTGAAGTGTCTGTCCATAGGACCACTTTAAGCCATACACTCCACAGAGCTCGGCTTTACGGAAGAGTGGCCAGAAAAAAAGCCGTTGCTTAAAGAAAAAAACACGTTTGGTGTTCGCCAAAAGGCATGTGGGAGACTCCCCAAACATATGGAAGAAGGTACTCTAAAATGTATCTTTTTGGCCATCAAGGAAAATGCTATGTCTGGTGCAAACCCAACACCTTTCATCACCCTGAGAACACCATTCCCACAGTGAAGCATGGTGGTGGCAGCATCATGCTGTAGGGAAGTTTTCATCAGCACGAACTGAAAAACTGGTCAGAATTGAGGGAATGATGGATGGTGCTAAATACAGGGAAATTCTTGAGGGAAACCTTTTTCAGTCTTCCAGAGATTTGAGACTGGGAAGGAGATTCACCTTCCAGCAGGACAATGACCCTAAGCGTACTGTTACAGCAACACTCGAGTGATTTAAGGGGAGACATTTACATTTCTTGGAATGGCCTAGTCAAAGTACAGACCTCAATCCAGTTCAGAATCTGTGGTATGATCTAAGGATCGGTGTCCCATCAACAGGACCGTTGTAAATCATGCAGCGCGTTATGTCAAGACCGCACATTTTTGAGAAACGAAAGATGTCGGTACATATAAGTGTCTTATATCGGCTGAAAGCTTAAATTCTTCTTAACATACCAGCACCGTCCAATTTACAGTAGCTATTACGACAAAATGCCACGCTATTGTTTGAGGAGAGCTCCTAACAACAAAACACTTTTTTCACCACGATAGGTTTGATAAGTTCACCTCTGAAGGTGAAATGTGTACTTACATTCTGAAATCTTGCTCTTATCTCTCCCAGAGATAACATAAAAAGGTCCATGTAGCATGCACGATCAATTTTTTATTTCCACTCATTCAATTTGAAAAGAAAGGAATCTGTGAAAATCTCACCCTAAAAGTTATTTCAACAAGTCAAATCACGTTCGTATATATTCCTCAGAGATCCTAGAAGGTAACAAGACTTCACTATATCATTAGGGG
Source organism: Oncorhynchus mykiss (assembly GCF_013265735.2). Classification (NCBI taxonomy): domain Eukaryota; kingdom Metazoa; phylum Chordata; class Actinopteri; order Salmoniformes; family Salmonidae; genus Oncorhynchus; species Oncorhynchus mykiss. The sequence goes on along the minus strand of NC_048580.1, from coordinate 28,442,937 downwards.
TGTAGTATATCCTATAGGACACCATATTTGGTCAGAAAGCGACGCCTTCATGGCACGCCGATGACGCGGGCGGTCATCACTTGAACGACTGTATCTTTGTCAAACAAGCACCATTCGGGGTCAAACAAAGCTAGCTAGATAGCCAATGAGCTGGGCTATATGGGAGTTTATGACTTTATATGTCATAAAATGTAGCTATTAACCTTGTACGACAGCATGCCTTTTCAATTTGGACAAGAATTATAAGGATATTCAGAGTTATGAAGTTATGAAACTGGTTGTTTTGCAAATGTTGAACTTATAATACTTGCTAATACTTGGAAAGCCAAATCAAAGTCTGAGTATATAGATTTGACTATATTCTTGCAGAGAAATGTTATATGAATGCGAATGTCTCCTTCACGATTTGCCCAAATGTACCTGGGAACTTCACACTAAAAGTATTGCAGTTCACTCATACTTCAAGTTATCCATCTGAAACTTTGCACACACACTTCTGCCATCTTGTGGGCACTGTCGGAATTACAACCAGGGTGATGGCTTTAACTGTGACCTTTCTCTTGCATTTCAAAGATGGTGGTAGAAAAAGATTGGTTGTTTTTTTTCTTTGTATTTTCTTCTACCTGATCTATTGTGTTATATTCTCCTACATTCAATTCACATTTCCACAAACTTAAAAGTGTTTCCTTTCAAATGGTACCAATAATATGTATATCCTTGCTTCAGGGCCTGAGCTACAGGCAGTTAGATGTGGGTATGTCATTTAGGCGAACATTGAAAAAAAGGGGGCTATCGCTGAGAAGTTTTTTAAGGATTGATGTACACCAGTGGAACACATCCAACTTGAGGAGCTGGAGAAGCTTTGCCTTGAAGAATGGGCACAAATCCCAGTGACTAGATGTGCCCAGCTCATAGAGACATACCCCAAGAGACTTGCAACTGTAATTGCTGTAAAAGGTGGCTCTACAAAGTATTGACTTTGGGGGGTGAATAGTTATGCACAGTTTTCTTTTCTTTTTTGTCTTATTTCTTGTTTGTTTCACAATAAAAAATATTTTGCATCTTCAAAGTGGTAAGCATGCTGTGCAAATCAAATGATACAAACCCCCCAAAAATACATTTTCATTCCAGGTTGTAAGGCAACAAAATATGAAAAATGCCAAGGGGTGTGAATACTTTCACAAGCCACTGTACTCCAAAAGCACAACATCAACAGTCATAACACAATGTAATCTTGTTTTGCTCTATCCAACTCCCTAAAAACATTTTCTTAGAGAATAGTATTGTATTAGAATAGTTCAGAATTGTTTTCAGATCTTTCTTTAGTTTTTAGGAACATGCAGCAAATATATTTCACTCATAATTCACATTCAAACCCATGTTTATAGGGATAGTTTATGCATCATGTATTCTGTTTGTTGTCACTCATTACCTATCTTGTCGTCTCTCTTCTTACAGGTCAGACACTGATCTTAGGAGTCTTAGGGTCCACTAATCAGATCTTTCTCTTTATCAAGATTCCTACTATACATATTGCCTTTTAGCAGGCACTTTTATCCAAAGCAATTTACGGTAGTGCACACATACATTTTCGAATGGGTTGCCCCAGTGTGATTCGAATCCACAACCCTACCAACTAAGCAACACAGCTCTATGTTCTTTTTCTCTCTACCTCTCCTCTCCTTCCACTCTCCTGGTCACTCCACCCATCATCCATCCATAATTCTGAAAGTTGTGCTAATATTGGGTTTTTCATGGGTTTTTCATCATGAATCTTGTTCTGGAAGCAGCTCTGCAGAGTGGTCAGTAGCTGGCACAACTACAAAGTCATGAAATATCATTTTAAATCTAACTCTAACCTTAATCCTAACCTTAATTACACTGCTCACCCTAATGCCTAACCCTGAATTTAAAAAAAAAAGTATTATAATCTCGCCAATTTTTACTTTACAGCTGGCCTATCTCAGGGGAAATCACTCAGTTCTGCCGCCAGGACAAGATTCATGACAATAAACGTCAACCTGCTACCATTCTTACGTTGCGGTTTGAATGTCTGACTATGAAAAGCCAACTGACACTGAATCTTGAAGCATTGAAGTGTTGCACCCTCTATAGCCATCATGGATATTATTTGACACTGCTGGTAATCTACTAGGCAGCAAGTAGCCTAGTGGTTAGAGTGTTGGACTAGTAACTGAAAGTTTGCAATATCAAATCCCTGAGCTGACAAGGTTGTTGTTCTGCCCCTGAACAAGGCAGTTAGCCCACTGCTCTTAGGCTGTCATTGAAAACAAGAATTTGTTCTTAACTGACTTGCCTGGTAAAAATGTTTAATCTATGAACATTTGAATGTCTTGAAAAATGATTTGGCCACATGTAGTCTTAACTATACCTGGTACAGCCAGAAAAGGACCGGCCACCCCTTGGAGCCTGATTCTTCTTAGGTTCTTGCCTTTTAGGGAGTTTTCCCTAGCCACTGTGCTCTGCATTGATTGCTCTTTGGGGTTTTAGGCTGTGAATCTGTAAAACACTTTGTGACAACTGCTGATGTAAAAAGGGCTTTATAAAATACATCTGATTGATTTATTGATTGATTGTGGTCTGCTGGGATAAGTAAATCTGCTCTAAACTCACTGAATTAACTCATGTTTCATCAACTGAGCATTCAGTGAGTTGACCAAGATGTATATATAGCTTGATATTGATCTTACAGGTTATGTTGAACTTTACATAACTTCATAATTAAGACGTTGCTGATACTCAGAGATGGCAGTATCTCTATTTCTAGTATTTTTATTATGGTAGTATTTCTATGTATTTGACATATGTATTTCAATTACTTTTGAGTATTTGGTCATTTCTATTTGAAACGTCTAAAAAAACATGTAATTGTAGTAAGATACTTCAGGGAATGGTATTTTGCATTTTCAAATTACTAAAAATACTTTTCTACCATTGTTTATAGCACTTCAAAATGTTGTGGCCCCTGTCATGCCAAATTTGCTGCATTGGTATCAGAAGTCTGATGGCACTATCGTGTGAGGCCATGAGAGGTGTTGATGGATGAGTGGAGGTCCTTGAAATAAAGATGTATGCACAGGGATGCACTTCCAGAGTGAGGATAATGGGGTGAATTTAGACCAAAAGTGGGAAGTGAACTCAACTTTGAAAGCAAACACACACAATGTTATTGCCACACAATCACTACACTCACTCTCATTCGGGTAATGAGTGTCATGCCTCTCATTTCTTTCAAACCACTTTCTACCTGCACCTCTGATATCTCATTTCTGACACCAGTGCAGTGAATTTGGACTTAAAGGGTGCCACAAAGCTCTGAAGATTAACACGCCATGAACTGTGCCAATTAACTGGACTTTTGGTACTGCTCATAGCGTGTTAGCCAAGGGTCGCAAGTTTATTTATAACTAATTTAAAGCTGAAATCCGTCAAGTGGGAAACACCGCCACTGTTCGACCCAGCACCTTTGTTATTGTTTTAGTTTTATTGATGAAACAGAGGAGAGGAGTGTCTAGCAGCATGGTAAAAATAATTGTAGTACATATTCTGGTGTTCTATCGCGTGTGCAATGATGTCCGAGGGGGAAAAAACAGTGTTTGTTGTTTGAAGTAACTTGTTTTTTTTGTTGTAATATCCCAAAAGGGCATTTTCCCCCTTTACAGATTAGAAAATGCAAAATACATTTATTTTAATAGCAGAATTTTTTCGGTACTAGTATTTTGTATTTTACTTTGGTACGTTAGTCTTAAGCGTGTTTTGTAACTAGATACATTTTGATGTAACTTCATCCATCTCTGATCATACTTTTGTTTGTCAATAAGGACAAAACCTTTATGAACATGTGTATAGACCACTGATATTTTCAATTTCTTTCACTCTTTCTTTCAGTCTCCCCAACTGAAGTTTGGGTCCGGCCACATACGTCTGCCCTTCTCCCCTGTTCTATCTCAGTCCCTCCTGTAGGCGACTCTCTCCTGGGGATCAGTTGGACCTTCAACGGATCTCATATAGCCTCCTTCGGGACGACAGACGACAACCATGTCGACAAAGGCTTCAGTTGGGACACCAGTTTATTTGTCAATGGGACCTTCTCTCTGACTTTGCTTAATGCCACTCTTGACCAACAGGGCGTGTATGAGTGTCAAGTCAGATACAACGTCTCCGAGCTACACTCCAGCAATGTTACATTGGACATCAAAGGTAAGTCTTTCGTAGTCCTTTCAGTTTTAAATTAGGTCTAAGGCCCTGCTCAAATACCTCTCTTCCACACTTCCGTGATGTATTGAATGATCTAACATGTTTGGATAGGTAAAAACATGAGGTCCTCTTCACAGCGTTCACCAATCCAATAACATTCACTAAAGGGAGAAAGGAAAGGGTGCCATGAAGTAGTTTCTAATTTGTAGTTGTTCCCTCATATGACATTCATGTATCCAGTTCTCTCAGACAAGTAAGGGCAACAGGAAGTTAAGTAAAAAAAACATTGGACACACCTGGTCATGTGAATCTGAATGCTTCACCATGAAACAAATAAATGAATCTCTCTCATTTCTTAGTTCCACCCACTCTCTCCATTCCCACCACGATGGTGGTACTGGATGTGAAGAGTGAGCTTCACTGTATTGCAGAGGGTTTTAGCCCTCCACTCATCTACTTCTCCTGGACCAGAGCTGGGGAGGTGGTCCAGCTAGAGCAAGCGGTCACAGCAGTCGACCGCACCCCAGAAGGGACCTACTGGGCGGTCAACATCTTGAAATTTATCCCTTTGGTGGACGACCAGAATGTGATCTATGGCTGTGTGGTCACTCACGCAGCCCTGGACAAACTGCTGAGCTTAGAGTTTCAACTCAGCTTCGTCTGTAAGTGTCAACTTTTTCAATTAATTACTATCATTTGATTAATACAATACATGGTTATCAACATGATACATGTCAAGAGACCATTTTCAGATTGTTTTATATGGTATAGAAGTTCATTGAAAAATATAGGATGTTTTTGTGTGCTATTTTAATACATGAGAATTAACCAATGATATCAGGCCACACCCGGCCATGAACACAGACACCTGTGTGTGTCTTTTGACACTATATAAATGAGTTATCCTTCAGTGTTTGTCATTATACCCTGATGAAGACAACTTGTCTGTCGAAAAGTTGGACATAAATATTGTTGCATCTGAGCTCCTAGAGTGTGCGGCTCTCCTTTATTTTTTAAGTGTTCCACTCCGCTAGCCAGCACCTTGCTTGAATACTGTAGGTGTGCGTTTCTTTCGCCTCTAGATTGTAGAAGTTCATTGAACATTAACAATTTGTAATTTAGAATTCTCACTATCCATTTCCATCCGCAGTTTGTGAGTAAAGTCATACCATATATAAAAAATGTATGACAGCTATGATGGGAACAGAACATTTCTGTGCAATTTTATAAATGCCGACAGATCATTTGTTCGTTCGACATGGTGGGATCTTTTTGTGCCAGTAAAGTTAATCATACGAGAAATTTGTGAAAATGCCTTTATGTGCAAATATTGATATAACCATATTGAAGTAAGTCACGAGATGACATGGTTTGTGGTCCACCCACTACAATTTCGGAAACCATGCAATTTAAATTAGGCTACAGATAAAATACGTGATGAATTTCACAGGGTGGTGAAAGTGCATGGTATGAGCTTGATGCTGCTTTCTGATAAATATCAAGGGTCTTATTCTGCTGACAAAATAAATACTTGACTGCAGTTTTGACAAATAAAAACACCATTCCCACTTATTCATAATCCCATTATGTAGACTAGCCTAACCACAGGTGGCCTACAAGCACTGTATCTGAGAGCTGTTGCCTAGAGCGCAAGTGCCAAGACCAGAGTAGGGCCATTTGATATTTAACGCAACAGTTTGACAAAACTAATCGGTAGAGTTGAAAAGGCACTGGAAACACAATGAACATTAGATTTTAGTCGGTACTTGAAAACTTAAGTGAATTGTGTGCACTATCACCACACTGATTTTTATCTGCAACAAGTCAGTTTGATGGAAACACCACTGGTGGGAAAATGTACATATTTTCTTTATGCTTACTTGAATAGTCGCATAAAAATGTTGCCAATTAGATGGAAACCTAGCTACTAACCAGGTTTCCAGCCAACCTTTGTGACTTAAGTAAATATCAGATAAAATGGAAACAGAAAACATTTCGGTAAACTTTCCAAATGTTAAGAAACAAAATACACTACACAAGGTTAGATATTCTTGTGTCTGTAAAATTAATTATGTGAGAAAACATTTAGGTGGAAACACTTATAACCAAATATTGATATAATATTGCTAGTAGAGGGGCAGGCAAAACGACAGGTCAAGGGCAGGCAGAGGTCAGTAATCCAGATAGGGTGCAAAAGGTTCAGAATGGCAGGCAGTCTCAGGGTCAGAGCAGGCAGGGGTGAATAATCCAGTGTGGTGTGGCAAGGTACAGAACGGCAGACAGGCAAACAGAACGGGTCTAAATACACTGGGGGTAATGGGGAAGATTGGCGACACTTGGAGTGTGGAGACAAGCACCAAGACAGGTGAAACAGATCAGGGTGTGACAGTACCTCCTCCCCCAAGGGTGCCACCTGGCCTCCTCCCTGGGCACCTACCTGGTTGAGTGGGCATTGGAAATAAAGTAAGGCTTGGGTCCAGGATGTCCCTAGCGGGGACCCAGCACCTCTCCTCTGGGCCATGACCCTCCCAGTCAACTAGGTACTGGAACCCCCTGCCCTGAGGTCGAATCTTCAGGAGACCTCACCATGTACACCGGTTGGCCATCGATGAGACGGGGGAGAGGGATGGGTCTGGAAACAGGAGACAAAGGGCTGTGAGACATTCTGGAAACATGAAAAGTGAGATGTATATGGAGGGTACGAGGCAACAGAAGATGAACAGCAGAGGGGTTAATGATCTTGGAGATGTGGAAGGGTCGATAAACCGGGGGGGGGGGGGGGGGGGGGGGGTTTGCAGGATTCCACCAGGAGGGGCAGATCCCGAGTGGACAGCCATACCTTCTGCCCCTGACGATACCGGGGCACCGGAGTCAATCCGCTTGTCATCAATATCTGGAGGTGGTTTTGAGAAGGTCCAACCAGGCATTTGTCCAGGTATGACAGCAGAGGACAAACATCTGGCCCGAAGGTATGCTGACATCTTCCTCATGCTCAGGGAAGAGCAGGGGCTGATACCCCAGGGAACACTCAAAGGGCAAAGACCCGTGGCAGAGCAAGGAAGGGTGTTGTGGGCGTTTTCAACACTAGTTGCTGGCTCCAGGTGGTCGTAGAGTCGTCTCCGGGTCTTGGTTGGCTCGGGCCGACTGGCCGTTGGACTGGGAGTGAAACCCGGAAGACAGGCTGGCCGATGACCCAATGAGTGTACAGACCACCTTCCAGAACCGGGACGAGAACTGAGGACCACAGTCAGAGACCATGTCCATGGATCCGGAAGACGTCCTGGCAGAGGAATGCGGGCGGATGATGGAGCACTAGAATTCGCACTTCCCTGCTTTCTCCAGGAGGTGTAGGAGAACCTGTCGGAAGTGGAGCACGTGTTTTTTGGCGAAGCGGGAGAACACAAGGATGTCATCAAGGTAGACAAAGATTAACCGGTTCAACATGTCCCGGATAGCATCATTAACCAGAGCCTGGAACAGAGCAGAGGCGTTGGTAAGGCCAAACTGTATGACCAGATACTCGTAGTGACAGCGTTGAAGGCAGTTTTCCACTCGTCCCCTTCCCGTAGCCGCACCAGGTGGTAGGCGTTCCGTAGGTCCAGCTTGGAGAACACTGGAGCGACTCAAAGTCCGAGGAGATAAGGGTTAGGGGGTAGCGGTTCTTCACCGTTTTGTTGAGACCTTGGTAGTTGATGCATGGGCACAGGGTTTTGTCCTTCTCCACAAAGAAGAACACTGCGTTAGCAGGGGAAGGCAGAAGGACGGAGGAACACTGCAGCTAGGGAGTCCTCAATGTAGATTGTCAGATCCGGAGACCAAGGTTATGGCAGAGTACAGTAGTCCCCAAGGCGGAGTGGTGCCTGGGAGAAGGTCTATCCAGCAGTCATAGGGTCAGTGCGGCATAAGCGAAGTAGCCTGGGCCTTACTGAAGACCTCCCGGCGGTCCTGGTACACTCAGGAATGGCAACTTCCGAGCCCCCAGGAAGACGTCCTGGAGCAGGTTGTGCTGACTTCAGGCAATGGGCCCCAGCCCATGATGGCACCAGAAGACCAGTCAATGTAGGGATTGTGTCGCTGGAGCCAAGAGAATCCCAATACCACGGGAACCTGAGGAAATGTAACTTGTTATGGCTGCAATCCCGTGTTTTCTATCCAATACTAATAATAATATGCATACAGTGCCTTGCGAAAGTATTCGGCCCCCTTGAACTTTGCGACCTTTTGCCACATTTCAGGCTTCAAACATAAAGATATAAAACTGTATTTTTTTGTGAAGAATCAACAACAAGTGGGACACAATCATGAAGTGGAACGACATTTATTGGATATTTAAAACTTTTTTAACAAATCAAAAACTGAAAAATTGGGCGTGCAAAATTATTCAGCCCCTTTACTTTCAGTGCAGCAAACTCTCTCCAGAAGTTCAGTGAGGATCTCTGAATGATCCAATGTTGACCTAAATGACTAAAGATGATAAATACAATCCACCTGTGTGTAATCAAGTCTCCGTATAAATGCACCTGCACTGTGATAGTCTCAGAGGTCCGTTAAAAGCGCAGAGAGCATCATGAAGAACAAGGAACACACCAGGCAGGTCCGAGATACTGTTGTGAAGAAGTTTTGGATACAAAAAGATTTCCTAAGCTTTAAACATCCCAAGGAGCACTGTGCAAGCGATAATATTGAAATGGAAGGAGTATCAGACCACTGCAAATCTACCAAGACCTGGCCGTCCCTCTAAACTTTCAGCTCATACAAGGAGAAGACTGATCAGAGATGCAGCCAAGAGGCCCATGATCACTCTGGATGAACTGCAGAGATCTACAGCTGAGGTGGGAGACTCTGTCCATAGGACAACAATCAGTCGTATATTGCACAAATCTGGCCTTTAAGGAAGAGTGGCAAGAAGAAAGCCATTTCTTAAAGATATCCATAAAAAGTGTTGTTTAAAGTTTGCCACAAGCCACCTGGGAGACACACCAAACATGTGGAAGAAGGTGCTCTGGTCAGATGAAACCAAAATTGAACTTTTTGGCAACAATGCAAAACGTTATGTTTGGCGTAAAATTAAAACAGCTCATCACCCTGAACACACCATCCCCACTGTCAAACATGGTGGTGGCAGCATCATGGTTTGGGCCTGCTTTTCTTCAGCAGGGACAGGGAAGATGGTTAAAATTGATGGGAAGATGGATGGAGCCAAATACAGGACCATTCTGGAAGAAAACCTGATGGAGTCTGCAAAAGACCTGAGACTGGGACGGAGATTTGTCTTCCAACAAGACAAAGATCCAAAACATAAAGCAAAATCTACAATGGAATGGTTCAAAAATAAACATATCCAGGTGTTAGAATGGCCAAGTCAAAGTCCAGACCTGAATCCAATCGAGAATCTGTGGAAAGAACTGAAAACTGCTGTTCACAAATGCTCTCCATCACACCTCACTGAGCGCGAGCTGTTTTGCAAGGAGGAATGGGAAAAAATGTCAGTCTCTCGATGTGCAAAACTGATAGAGACATACCCCAAGCGACTTACAGCTGTAATTGCAGCAAAAGGTGGCGCTACAAAGTATTAACTTAAGGGGGCTGAATAATTTTGCACGCCCAATTTTTCAGTTTTTGATTTGTTAAAAATGTTTGAAATATCCAATAAATGTCGTTCCACTTCATGATTGTGTCCCACTTGTTGTTGATTCTTCACAAAAAAATACAGTTTTATATCTTTATGTTTGAAGCCTGAAATGTGGCAAAAGGTCGCAAAGTTCAAGGGGGCCGAATACTTTCGCAAGGCACTGTATATTAGCAACTGAGACTGAGGAGCTGGCCGTTTACTCTGGGCACCTTTTCATCCAAGCTTCTCAATTACTGCCCCTGCAGCCAAAGAAGTTAATATGCAGGAATTGGATCGTCTCGCTATGGTTCCCTGACACACGTAGGTTGATGGGGGTGGTATTGTGGGTGACCCGGCCTACAGAGCGGCCGTCCAGTGCTCTAACATCCATGGGAATGGAGAGGGGCTGAAGGGATGTCCAGCTTAGAAGCCAAGGTAGCGTCCATAAATCTCTCAGCCACAGAGTTAATGAGTACCTTGAGAGATTGACTGATTCCCTCATAGCAAAATTGCATGAAAAGGGGTGCGAATAAGGGGAGAGGAAAAGTTCTCCGTGTGGCCCACCAGATTTCTCGCTCCTACCAGTGAGCCAAGTGTTTTAGTGGACAGGTGGAGACGAAATGACCGGTAGTCCTGCTGGAGACAGCCTAGCGCTGTCTAGTTAAATAGGCGACTAGGCAGCCTTCGGGGACTCTCGGGGGAACTCAGGTAGCCTCGGGTTCTCTCGGCAACAGAGACTTCCGGGATGCCTTGGAGGCGAGGTGGAATCCGTGGCCGCCCATTGAAACGAATGGTCAAGGCAATGAGCGAGTCGAGAGCCGTCAGTAGTTCCCGGTTTGCAAGCTCGTCCTTTACTTCCTCCGATACTCCGTGCAGGTACATGTCAAACAGCGCTTCCGGGTTCCAGGCACACAGTTGCAAATGTGCAGAAATCCACCGCATAGTCTGCCACATTGCGGGAGTCTTGCTGAAGCTGATGTAACTTCCGGGCAGCCTCTCTCCTGGACAATGGAGCATCAAAAACTTTCACCTCTGCCACGAACTCCTCCAGACTGAATCATACGGCCGACTGTTGTACTGCTGTAGCACAGGCGTGAGCCCTCCTGGACATCCGTGTAATGAGCTATGCTATCTTAGAGCGGCCCAAGGTGAAGGAGGAGGGCTGCAGCACAATGATGAGGGAACACTGAGCGAGAAACGCCCAGCAGGCCCGACTCTCCATCAAAGCATTCTGGGGAGAGGTAAGAGGGTTCTTTGGAAACCGGGGTGACCGGGGAGGCAGTGCTGCTTACAGCCGGGTTATTGAGGGGCTGGGAGGTTACCGTCGTGGTAGATTGCCTAACAGACAACACGCAGAATTGCTCCAGCAATGTGTTCAATGCTTGGTCATGGCATTCGGCCAAGGTCTGGAAGCCATAAATCCATAAATCCATAAGACCCCGAAGCACCTCCTCGTACCTTCCAATGGTGGCTCCTTGGGAGGAGATGCGGTTGTGGAGCTGGTCCGAGTTTGCTGGGTCAGTCTTGGCCAGTTTGTTTTAGGTAAGACCCAGATGCAGACAGTGTTGAAGTAACAAAAGTGTATTACTAGGTCAAGGGCAGGCAGAGGTCGGTAATCCAGATAGGGTGCAAAAGGTCCAGAACTGCAGGCACTCTCATAGTCAGAGCAGGCAGGGGTCAATAATCCAATGTGGTGTGGCAAAGTACAGAACTGCAGGCAGACTCAGGGTAGGCAGACTGGTAAAAACTGGGATAAACTAGAAAACAGGCACTAGAACATACAGGCGGAAGTGGAATACTACTAATAGGTTTCCCGAAACAAAACGAACTGGCAACAAACAAACAGAGAACACAGGTATAAATACACTGGGGATAATGGGGAAGATTGGCGACATCTGGAAGGGGGTGGAGAAAAGCACAAAGACAGGTGAAACAGATCAGGGTGTGACACCACCATATCAATGTAAACTTGGAGTGTGGTTCTCCCATTACAACTTGTAGGGAAAGCATGCAGTTTATTAAAATCTACTAATTCCTTTAATTTGCCATGTTAAATAACACTAATAGGTGAGAACAATATATTTTGTGAACAAATGTTTCATTTTCCCGTTATAATGAGGTTGGTAGCAACATGGAAAATCGTTGTGGAAATCTGTTGCAGGTCAAGTCGACTACAAAATCCACAATGCTCTCTATGGTCTGGCTGGCGAGCTAGGTAGCAACAGTGGTCGAAAAAGTACTCAATTGTCATACTTGAGTAAAAGTAAAGATACCTTAATAGAAAATGACTCAAGTAAAAGTCACCCAGTAAAATATTACTTGAGTAAAAGTCTAAAATTATTTGGTTTTAAATATACTTAAGTATCAAAAGTAAAAGTATAAACCATTTCAAATTCCTTATATTAAGCGAACCAGACAGCATGATTATTTTTTTATTGACGATAGCCAGGGGCACACTCCAACACTCAGACACAATTTACAAATGAAGCATTTGTGTTTAGTTTGTCCTCCAGATCAGAGGCAGTAGCGTAACTAGTTAGCTGTAAAATCGCCTAAACAAACTGCATTAGCAGATTTTGGAGTCTACAATTTGCACGAAGTACAAATTTGCTAATCTTTTCCAGAGATGTGAGATAATGAACTTACTCTCTGTATTATTGTATAGCTCTGGAATCGTGGCGTTACATACATTCGAGGAAAATAAGAACTTTTCTATACATTTCCACTGACTTTGAGAAGGTACTGCGCAATGATTAGCTTAGAAACCGCGTGAAGGGGCATGACAACGTGAACGCGATTGGTCAGCAGTATGTTGGGTGTGGTGTTTTACATTAATTTATTTGATTCCTATCTCGTTTCTATAATAACTCTGTCAACGGCACCAAAAAAATGTAAAATAAAATACCGGCCAGATTGCTGCCTGTTTGAACGCCAATAACTCATGAAACGACCCAGGGAGTGTGCAAAACTGTCATCAAAGGGCAAAGGGTGGCTATTTGAAGAATCTCCAATATAAAATATATTTTTATTTGTTTAACACTTCTTATGGTTACTACGTGATTCCACATGTGTTATTTCATAGTTTTGATGTCTTCACTATTCTACAATGTAGAAAATAGTATAAATAAAGAAAAACCCTTGAATGAGTAGGTGTTCTTAGGCTTTTGACCGGTAGTGTAGATGGATAATTTCAAATATGTTATTGGACTATAAACAGATATGGCTCATTAACCTATACGGTCCAAATAATGATGATCCACGCTTTGAAAATATAATAATTTTTCAACCTTACAAGCAATACAATATATTATTATTTTATGGTGGAAGTTTATAATACGGTTTTCAATACCTCTATGGACCGTAAAGGAAATCACAATACAAACTATCACCCTCATGCACTTAAGGAAATCAGGAATGTCATGGATATGTTGGAACTAGTGGATATATGGAGGCTTAAATTTCCTGATGTCACGTCTACTCCCGCTCGACGTCGCCAGTTTACTAATCACTGGCTCTGACAACCATTACACACACCTGGCACCATCGTTATGCGCACCTGTGACTTATTATCAGACTCTCCTGGACTCCATCACTTTACTGATTACCTCACCTATATCTGTATCTATATCTATACACTTTGGTTCATTCCGCAGACAGTATTAGTTATGTTTCATGTCCAGACGCTGCTCTTGTTTTGTCTCGTTCCATGTCACCCCCTTGCTTCTTGATTCCCAGCATCTCCGTTACACCTGACCTAGGGAGATATGCATGGCGGAAGCTCAATCAAGTTAGTCACCTTGACTACCTTCTATTGTCATTCTCTCTGGCACCAAAAGTTTAAAAAGTGTTGATTGGGGACAGAATGAGGTCAGACCATCAAATAATTGGCATATATATTACTCTGACAGAATTTCCACGTGCGAGAGGATATTGGACATTTTATCAAAGCCTATTGGATGATAAGTTGTTTTTAACTAGGGCAGAAGAATTTCTAACTGACTTTTTCCGACATAATATACGTACACAGATCCCCTTAATGTATGGGACACTTTTAAATGTGCCTTTGGAGGCCATGCAATTCAGTACTCATCTCAAAAGCAAAAGTAATTTAGGTCAAGAGTCCATATTAACAAAGGAAAGGGAAGAACAAACAGTACAGATAGCAATCAAAACTGTACCATAAGAGGCTCAGAATAAGTTAGAGGAAAAGCAAAAAGAAATGGAAGAACTTATTCAAGAAGGATCAAGTGTAATATATTATAAAAATAAAGCAAACTCGATGGAATATGGGGGAAAATGCACCAAATAATTGTTTTATCTTTAACATAGACATGCTTCCAAAAATAATTTTCTGAAAGTTGTTACAAATGACGGAGTCACCCATGATTCACCAAACAATATTTTGAAAGAGGAAGTAAAGTACTTTAAGCATATGTTTACATTTGTCTCCATCTCCACGAACCGAAGCTAATTGTATGGATTTCCTTTCTATTAATAATGTAAAATTGACAGCTGTACAGAAAGACTGATGTGAAGGCCAAATTACAGAGGAAGAACTTCTTGACGCAATTAATGCCTTTAAGTCCGGGAAAACTAGGGCTGGATGGCATACCAGTGGAAGTATACCAAAGTTTTTGATATACTCAGGGGGCCGTTATTAGCATGTTTTAACCGCTCCTATAAAAATGGTACATTATTAGACACATACCAAGAAGGTTTGATTTCATTATTACTGAAACACAATCCAAGTGGTAAATATAAAGATCCAGTCCATTAAAAATCTTCAGCGTTGTGGTGCAAAAATTATAGGAAAATGCATAGAATTAAAAAGCCATTGTCTGATGTTATACAGTGTAGACAATATAAGACAAGTACTGGAAACAATAGAACACTATGAAAAATATGGGAAACCAGGCCAGGTATTCATAGCTGACTTTAAAAAGGCTTTTGATAAAGTATGACTGGAGTGTGTGTATATATATATATATATATGTAAATGCTTGGAATATTTCAATTTTGGAGAATCTCTTATAAAATGGGTTACACCTGGCTACTAGAAATGAAGACTATTACAAGATCTTCAGTTTCTTGGCAATTTCTCACCACGAATAGTCTTCATTTCTCAGAACAAGAATAGACTGACAAGTTTCAGAAGAAAGTTATTTGTTTTTGGCCATTTGAGCCTGTAATCAAACCCAGAAATGCTGATGCTCCAGATACTCAACTAGTCTAAAGAAGGCCAGTTTTATTGCTTCCCTAATCAGGACAACCGTTTTCAGCTGTGCTAACATAATTGCAAAAGGGTTTTCTAATGATCAATTAGCCTTTTAAAATGATCAACTTGGATGAGCTAACACAGCGTGCCATTGGAACACATGGTTGCTAATAATGGGCCTCTGTACGCCTATGTAGATATTCCATAGAAAAATCTTCCCTTTCCAGCTTCAATAGTCATTTACAACATTAACAATGTCTACACCGTATTTCTGATCAATTTGATGTCATTTTAAAAACATTTCTAAGTGACCCCAAACTTTTGAACGGTAGTGTATAATTACTCTTTCCTCCCCAGACCTCCCGACTGTCACCCTCTCCGCAATGCCTTTGCCCTCCCGCGACTCCCCACTCACCCTCTCCTGCGACATCGAGGGCTTCTATCCAGAGGATGTCTCCGTTTCCTGGCTACAGAATGGCACGGAGCTCCCCGCACCTCTGCTGAGCGAGTCGGGCCCGGACGGCACCTTCAGAACCAGGCGCTACTACACCCTGAGCCCCGAGCAGAGGGAGCTAGCCGGGGAGGTAGAGTGTGTCGTCCATCTGCCCAGCATCACTGAACCTGTGGTCACCTCCGCAGCCCTGGCCGACATCGACCCCATCATAGGTAAGAAAGAGAGGGGGGAGGGGATAGGGAGAGAGAAGAGGGGAAGGGGACAGAGAGAATGTTCACAAATTCAAGAAATCCCAACATTGGGTTTGATCAAATTCTTAGCTGGGTTTCCACCATAACCTGCTCTTAGAAACAGCAGAGGGTGGTAAGAGGTTGGAGAGATGGACCAGTAAACAAAAGGATTACTTAAAGCGTGGACTGAACTGGCCACTGGAGGGCTTCTGGTGTAAATCATTACTAACAATGCTGTTGTTCCCTTGAGCTAGGCACTTAACCCCAAAACTAGCTCTCCATCCAGGGCCGCTGTAAGACGGTTGACACTGTGCCTCTCAACGTGTGTGTGTGTGTGTGTGTGTCTGAGGTTGGAGAAAAGGCAGAGAACAAATGTATGTTCTTACCAAAAGGACAATAAAGTATATATTCTATTCATGGCCTGGCCTCAAACATATTCAAACATATTCTACCCTCCTCCCTTGTGTATCTCCTCTCCCAGAGACACAAACTGCGCTGACCAAGTCTGCCAAGGCATCTGTGGCTCTGATGTGCATCTCTCTGGTGCTGGTCTTTCTGCTCTGCTTTGGCTTCTCCTGGAGAAGGCGGGATGGTGAGTAAAACAGAATATTATTTCACTTTATTAATAATGTACATCATATTTAAATATTCATATATTTCCATATGTATCTGAATATAAATACAGTGTATATAATCAATGATGTGTTCATGCACTGTGTACTGTAATACCTGTTAATGCTATCTTAATGAAAGTAGTATACACAGTATATAGATTGGTTGGTGCAACATATACCGCCGTTCAAAAGTTTGTTGTCAGTTAGAAATTCTTGTTTTTTTAAAGAAATGCAAAAAATGTTGTCCATTAAAATAACATCAAATTGATCAGAAATAATATGTTATTGTTGTAAATGACTATTGAAGCTGGAAATTGAATATCTACAGAGGCCCATTATCAGCAACCATTAGTCCTGTGTTATAATGGCACGCAGTGTTAGCTAATCTAGTTAGTTAGTTTATAATTTTAAAAAGCTAATTGATAATTAGAAAACCCTTTTGCAATTATGTTAGCACAGCTGAAACTGGCCTTCTTTAAACTTGAAGAGTATCTGGAGCATCACGGTTCAATTCTTGGACCAACTCTCTTCTGTGTACATACATCAATGATGTCGCTCTTGCTGCTGGTGAGTCTCTGATCCACCTCTAAACTCTCCTTCCAGACTCACATCAAACATCTCCAATCCAAAGTTAAATCTAGAATTGGCTTCCTATTTCGCAACAAAGCCTCCTTCACTCATACTGCCAAACATACCCTTGTAAAACTGACCATCCTACCGATCCTCGACTTCGGCGATGTCATTTACAAAATAGCCTCCAATACCCTACTCAATAAATTGGATGCAGTCTATCACAGTGCCATCCGTTCTGTCACCAAAGCCCCATATACTACCCATCACTGCGACCTGTACGCTCTCATTGGCTGGCCCTCGCTTCATACTCGTCGCCAAACCAACTGGCTCCAGGTCATCTACAAGACCCTGCTAGGTAAAGTCCCCCCTTATCTCAGCTCGCTGGTCACCATAGCAGCACCCACCTGTAGCACGCGCTCCAGCAGGTATATCTCTCTGGTCACCCCCAAAACCTATTCTTCCTTTGCCTGCCTCTCCTCCCAGTTCTCTGCTGCCAATGAATGACTGGAACGAACTACAAAAATCTCTGCAACTGGAAACACTTATCTCCCTCACTAGCTTTAAGCACCAGCTGTCAGAGCAGCTCACAGATTACTGCACCTGTACATAGCCCATCTATAATTTTGCCCAAACAACTACCTCTCCCCCTACTTTCTTTATTTATTTTGCTACTTTGCACCCCTACTTTGCATATTCATCCACTGCAAATCTACCATTCCAGTGTTTTACTTGCTACAGTGGGGCAAAAAAGTATTTAGTCAGCCACCAATTATGAAAGTTCTCCCACTTAAAAAGATGAGAGGCCTGTAATTTTCAACATAGATAAACTTCAACCAAGAAAATCACATTGTAGGATTTTTTTATGAATTTATTTGCAAATGATGGTGGAAAATAAGTACATTCATTACATTTTGTGTGTTTTATTTAACTTTTGTACACCTCTGGTGGTCCCGGTCAAGAATGACCGGTCATTAGAAATGAATGGGTGAGACTACAATTTTGGGTATATAATTTAGTTCAGACACATGCCCATTCATCAGATGGACACACTTCCTCTCCCAGACCCCCACATGCATATGTGTTTGAACGCACGCACACACACACACCTCACTCCCCTTCTTGGGGTTGCCAATACACAGTTGAAGTTGGAAGTTTACATACACTTCGGTTGGAGTCATTAAAACTTGTTTTTCAACCGTTCCACAAATTTCTTGTTAACAAACTATAGTTTTGGCAAGTCGGTTAGGACATCTACTTTGTGCATGACACAAGTAATTTTTCCACAAATAATGTTTACACACATTATTTCACTTATAGTTCACTGTATCACAATTCCAGTGGGTCAGAAGGTTAGATACACTAAGTTGACTGTGCCTTTTAAACAGCTTGGAAAATTCCAGAAAACGATGTCATGGATTTAGAAGCTTCTGATAGGCTAATTGACATCCTTTGAGTCAATTGGAGGTGTACCTGTGGATGTATTTCAAGGCCTACCTTCAAACTCGGTGCCTCTTTGCTTGACATCATGGGAAAATCAAAAGAAATCAGCAAAGACTTTAGAAAAAAATGTACATGTCTGGTTTATCCTTGGGCGCAAGTTCCAAATGCCTGAAGGTACCATGTTCATCTGTTCAAACAATAGTACGCAAGTATAAACACCATGGGATCACGCAGCCGTCATACCGCTCAAGAAGGAGATGAGTTCTGTCTCCTAGAGATGAACGTACTTTGGTACGAAAGTGCAAATCAATCCCAGAACAGCAAATTACCTTGGGAAGATGCTGGAGGAAACAGGTACAAAAGTATCTGTTTCCACAGTAAAACGAGTCCTATATCACCATAACCTGAAAGGCCACTCAGCAAGGAAGAAGCCACTGCTTCAAAACCACCATAAAAAAAGCCAGACTGCGGCTTGCAACTGATCATGTGGACAAAGATTGTACTTTTTGGAGAAATGTCCTCTGGTCTGATGAAACAAAAATAAAACTGTTTGGCCATAATGACCATCGTTATGTTTGGAGGAAAAAGAGGGAGGCTTGCAAGCAGAAAATCACCATCCCAACCGTGAAGCACAGGAGTGGCCGCATCATGTTGTGGGGGTGTTTTGCTGCAGGAGGGACTGGTGCACTTCACAAAATAGATGGCTTCATGAGGAAGGAACATTATGTGGATATATTGAAGCAACATCTCAAGTCATCAGTCAGGAAGTTAAAGCTTGGTCGCAAATGGATCTTCCAATTTCACAATGACCCCAAGCATACTTCCAAAGTTGTGGCAAAATGGCTTAAGGACAACCAAGTCAAGGTATTGGAATTGCCATCACAAAGCCCTGACCTTAATCCTATAAAAATTTGTGGGCAGAACTGAAAAAGCGTGTGCAAGCAAAGAGGCTTACAAACCTGACTCAGTTACACCAGCTCTGTCAGTAGGAATGGGCCAAAATTCACCCAGCTTATTGTGGGAAGGTTGTGGAAGGCTACCTGAAACGTTTGCGCCAAGTTAAAAAATTTAACGGCAATGCTACCAAATACTAAATGAGTGTATGTAATCTTCTGACCCACTGGGAATGTGATGAAAGAAATAAAATCTGAAATAAATCATTCTCTCTACTATTATTCTGACATTTCACATTATTAAAATAAAGTGGTGATCCTACCTGACCAAAGACAGGGAATTTTTATTAGGATTAAATGTCAGGAATTGGGAAACTGAGTTTAAATCCATTTGGCTTAGGTGTATGTAAACTTCTGACTTCAACTGTAATCTTTCCCCCATTAGAACTACACCTGTTGACATTCTCACAAACAATCACAACATTGTTTCAGTAATATATAGAACTTTTCTCGCAGCTCTGGTATATAAAGCTTTTTTGAGTCCTTGCAAACAATTAATTCTGTGGCAGCACAATGACCAAATGATATACTGTATGTGAGGCTCTTGATCATATCTTTGATCACGACACTGGTGAGGATGAGAGAGGCCAGGAAACTGACAGTGAAGATGCATTAGAGGAGGAAGTGTCAGTAGTTGATGACAACAAAGAATATGATCCAGACCAAGAGACATCCGATGTGGAACAATTTAGTGATGAGAAAGAGGGCCCTGTTGAGGTTTTTGTTACATTCCGGTCAAAAATGGGAATTTGTCCTGGTCTTCATCCCCACCTGAGAGGAGAGGTCGGCTGAAATGTTATCTGGATGACCCCAGAGCCAACGAGATACGCCATATCCCGGGTTGATTACATAAAATCCTGCCACTATTTCGAAACAAATGTCCTTGTTTAACTTTGACACAAAGTAGTCTGTGATAAATAGCACAATGTGTTTAATCTGAGTATTTGTTGTAGTCAAAATAATCCATACATTAAGCAACTCAAAAACGAGTTGTATGAGCTCTGGTCAATGAGGCCTACAGGCCATAAATAGCAAATTGAAGTTCAAAACTTCTGTCATTTGAGATGGACTGGTGCTACATATAGAGCCGGTTTCCCGGAAACAGATTAAGACTAGTCCTGGACTAAAAAGCATGTTCAATGGAAATTATTGGCACCCCTGTTTTCAATACCTCACCTTGCGAGGTTAACAGCATTGAGCCTTTCTCTAAAATGTTTTATGAGATTGGAGAACACTTGGGAGGGGTCTTAGACCATTCCTCCATACAGAATATTTCCAGATCCTTGATATATTTTTTCTGTACTTATGGGCTGCCCTCTCCAATTCAAACCACAATGGGCTTTAAGTCCAGAGGCAGAGATGGCCATTGAAAAATGTTTATTTTGTGGTCAATTATGGCATTTCTTTGTGGATTTGGATGTGTGCTTGGGGTTATTGTCTTGCTAAAAGATATACTTGCGGCCAAGTTTCAGCCTCCTGCCAGAGGCAACCAGATTTTTAGCTAACATGTCCTGGTGCTGGGTAGTTCATAATGCTGTTGACCTTGAAGGATAAGTTTTACAATGAAATCTCTATTTTGGATGTAAATGGCATGTTATAGAAAGGTTCAGACACATTGTTTTGGTGACTTCACTTGATTTTGAGAAGCTTACCCCAAACTGCAAATCAACTCCTCATCCTAATTGTGTAGTATGGGTGCCCTTAAAAACATGAACAAATATGTCCTTTTAGAAAAAGCAAAGCTCTCATCATAGTGATGCAGGTCTGTAGTTGTACACATGAAATTGTGTCATTCCGAACTTTATCCGCAATGTCATATTCCCTTTTGTGCAACTAGAGCCATTTCCTCAATACAGCTGTTCCATTCTCAGTGTAGCCTGCTACTACAGGTAACTGCCAAAATAAAGGAAACACCAACATAAAGTGTCTTAATAGGGCGTTAACCCAAAATGAGCTGCCAGAACAGCATCAATGCGCCTTGGCATAGATTCTAGACGTGTCTGGAACTTAATGTGTATAAGCGCCCCATGCTTTCAATATGCTTTTCCTTTATTTTGGCAGTTACCTGTAGAATAAGGGAGAGCTATTGCTCAAGTCGCAACAAAATGGAATATAACGCTACGGATAAAGTTCGAAATTACACAATAAAAATGTAAAAATTACGATTTGATTTGATCTTTTATAAACAGTACAATACATACACATACAAATGACAACATCAACTACATCAAACCTGCTCAGACCCACTTTTATCTTTAGTATACGCTTTTTTTTAAAGATAACTTATGAGAAGAGGATCGTCCAACCCATCGGGTATCTCACTACACGCCACTGTGCCACGTCTTGAAATATGCAGACCGATGGATTAAAAGTACGTTTACATTGTAATACTTCTGACAGCCAACTTTCTTACTCCGCCCACAATTTCTGGACGTTGAAGTATTCCTTGAAACTATTGGTTAATTAGTCATTATTAGTTTTACACTTAAGACATGACTCTGCTGTTGTGCTGTATAATTTCTGAATTTTGTCTCTTGTATCATACATTCTTGGATATGATCTCTGCAAGGTGTTATATATCTTCCCTATCATATGAACATCCTATTCTGACTCAAATAGTATTCCCTCAAGGTTGCACTGATGTCTGAATGATTTCAAAATGAAATGTAGTTACAGTATATGTAACATTTAAGTTGTATGTATTTTAAACCATCTACATTGGTCAGTCCAAAATTACTTTTTAATACTGTCTTGGAAATAAAGGTATTTCCTATTACCAAGTCATTTACAGTTTCTATGCCTTTAGTTTCCATGTGCACCAATTTATTGGTGAATTCTGAAAAGTGGATTGTTTTATAAGGTGTTTTTAGGAAGACATATTGGTTTTTGTCAAATATGTTTTATTTGATTCCATATTGTTATACCGTTCTTACCTATGAAGTTGTTAATGTTCTTAGCTTAATCCTTTGAAAATAGACATGTAAAAATATTCTGGGGATGAGCATGCATGTCTAAAATTTGTAACCATTGCTCCTCTTTAGTGCATTTTATATACGTCGCAAGTAAAAGCCTTGGGTAGCGAGTTGATCCAATTCCAAGGTTAAAACCACCCTCAGACTTAGGGAGATGTAAAATGTTCCTTTTTATTCTTCAAATTTTATTTGCCCACACGAACTCTGTTATGACGGAGTATACTTTTTTGGAGTATACTTTTTCGGTGGGGTAATTGGTATTACTGAAAATAAATACAAAAACTGGTTGCCATGCTGTTCTAAAATAAGTTTATTATACCTGTTAGATTTATTGGAAGATGTATTCTATTTAATTAGATCTGCTTTCATATTGTTGACTAATGGAGTACAATCATATTTATATATTTTGTTTGTTGTCACTGATTAAGATCCTAAGTAGTTATTTAGTTTTTTCCACCTACATTTTATATCCAGATTTTTTGGGGTATTCAGATGTATTTATTTTTAGCAAAGGGGGTATTGAGTTTTCAATATTGGTCAGGTATATCAAGACCATCATCATCATCATCATCATCATCATCATCATCATCATCATCAAACAGTTTTAGTTTATAGGGGCCTCTCGAGTGGCACAGTGGTCTAGCTGTGCCATTAGAGATCCTGGTTCGAGTCCAGGCTCTGTTGCAGCCGGCCGCGACTGGGAGACCCATGGGGCGGCGCACAATTGGCCCAGCGTCATCCAAGTTAGGGGAGGGTTTGGCCGGCAGGGATGCTCCTGTACCATTGCGCACTAGCGACTCCTGTGGCGGGCCGGGTGCAATGCATGCTGACATGGTTGGCAGGTGTACGGTGTTTCCTTTGACACATTGGTGCGGCAGGCTTCTGGGTTAAGCGGGCTTTGTGTCAAGAAGTTGTGTTTCGGAGGACTCTCCTGAGTCCGTTCGGGAGTTGCAGCGATGGGACAAGACTACCAATTTGGATATCACGAAAAAGGGGTAAAAAAAAGGTTTATTTTAATTCATGTTTACCAATACTGTCACGTTTGGATCCTGTCTAATTCTTTCTGCAAGTGATTCAATGAGGGGGGATAGGGGACATTCCAGCCTTGTGCCCCTTTCTAAAGCATTTTTTTTCTTTAGGGCATTTATACAAGAAGGCACTCTCCAGTTATACAGTAAGGCACTCTCCAGATTTTCTTGTTTTAAATATAACTGAAATTACTGTTTCATACATGGAACTGGGAATTAGTCAATTGAGTGACGTGTTGTCATTTGTGTAAATAGGGGGTCTATTTTGTCCCAAAATGTTGAATAGAATTATATGGGAAAGCCATCCATTCCTGGTGCTTTTCTCCGTGTGAATGTTTTAACAGTATCTAATATTACTTATTGGGTAAAGATTTTTTATGGACTTTATTTAAGATAGTGATTTATTTTTCTTTCATTTTAATTTCTAAATCAGATTAAATTTTTGCAGAGCATGAGATTGTAATCCCCCTAATATATGCCTTAGCTTCCCAAATTATATCGGGGGTCTGCTTTTCTCTGTTCTCCATGTCTACATTTGTAATGGTAAAAGTGTAGATTTTTTTTAAATGTATTTAATACATTTCGGGTCCAGAAGATGCGTTCTGTTCATTCTCCAAACTCAGTCGCTAAGTGTATGTTCTATTGCTGTAATTAAATATGATACTGGAGAATGATCCGATCACTATATGATACATTTTTTTATCTAGTAAATTGTTTAGTGCATTTTTGGAAATATAAATGTAGTCAGTTCTTCAATAGCTTTTCTTACTTTGAGAAATAAAGGAATAGTATTTTGTAATTAAGTGATAATGTCTGAGAAGACAATTTTTTGAGGATTTATTGGCATGGGTGTTGTTAGGCCTGAGGCGAACTTGAGGGCTGGCAAACCGTGCCAATATATCCTCCAAACATCAGCTTCATCACTTTTATACAACGGGTCACCTAAATATTCAAATAATGATTGACATTTTCAATAAAAACTTTATTTTAAATTTATTAAAACTATTTAATCATTCCACAAGATATAGTCCCGATACAAATCTAAGGTTGCTACCCAAGCCGGCTGGTCGTTCGTTCTATCGGTTCGGTTGCTGGAGAAGCGACCCAGTCGTTCAGTCTTTTTGTTCTGTATCTATGAACCCGACCCAGTTGTTCATTCTAAATGTTCCATTGCCATTCTGGCTGACAACATTCTTATCCCTTGCTTGTTAGCTAGACAGCTACGGCTAATTTACAGTCACATCAAATATTGCAGCCAGAATAACAACAAAGTAACTGCATTTGCATTTGTTTAAGTAGTTATCTAGTGACATTTAATTGGATATATCCATAACAATGAGCTAATGAGGCATGACATCGCCTGGCATAGAAAATGTGCTCGCTCGTCAGGACACTGTTGTTCAGAGTAGCTATCCAACAACACAGCTAACACAATCACTTCAAACTGAAGCTGAAAGACGGCAAACTAGCTGCACTTTGTTTCGTAATAAAAAAAATTCAATTGACATTTCTTTGTAAATATCCATAAAAATTATGCCAGCTGATTCATGATTTCGACTGGTTAAGAAACGCTGGCTGCCTGTCTGTTTCGTCCCGACTCCCGACATGTTCATTACCACAGTATGGGACAGCTGGAGAACGAATTTGAATATTGAAACAATTTTGCAAACGTCAGCGAGACAGACAGCAAGGTTTATACAAATCTATGCTTTTAAAAGCAAAATGTTAGTCTAAAAGAAATGAGATCATGTCTAGATGCTTTTAATAGTGGAGATCAAGTTAATAAATTGCTTGGCTAGGCTGAGACAGTGGATTGCACAGTCAGATGGAACAAAGTAAATAGGAATTTTAACGTCATAGATTTATCCGGTGGTGACTTGTGTAATAGACCGGCTGGAATGCGGTTTTAACCAATCAGCATTCAGGATTAGACCCACCCATTGTATATTTGGAAATTAATGCCCTAAAGTTGGTATATCCACACCTCGTGGAAATCTAATTAGCGTAATACACAATTCCTTGTAAAAATCTGTCAGTTTAAGCTAGAGACATCTGCGTCTCAATCCACTGCATCCGCCGATGTCGCACTTCTGCATCTGCCATGAAAGGTGACAGAGCTAGAGCGATATTTGTCAGACCATGAGACATCCCAAATTCGGTCTTCTCAGTCTGACCGAACACAATGATGCTCTCCATTTTGCTCTACGACCCCCACAAAGTCTTGGGACTGTCTGAAGTTGGTACAGCCGATCTGCCAACTTCTGGCTGTATCATTCAAACCGTTTGGGTGACACACTAATATATTAGTGGAAAGGTGAGGCTCTCACAAACACGTCAGTTGTTTTGGTCTAAGATGCCCACAGGCCTCAGGCCTCAGGATTCGTCTGAAGGTTCCTAGGTAGCAGTTGAAAAAAAGCATGGAAGTAAAGACCGTTTAGTGCCAAAAATAAGGGGTTAAATACATTAAGGGGTGTTTAGGGGTTAAATACATCTTTCTTATATCTCTCAGATATCTCTCAGATATAGGACAGACTCATCAGAACAAACTTCCTTTAGGGGGGGGGACTATCTGATCTTCCATGTAGTGAATCTGTTATTCAATGCGTTTGTATAGGATAATAGCAGTAAAGCAAAATTATCCTTGGTATGACCTTCTTAAAACAGTTTCATATAGCTTAGTACGACCAGGTTTAAACAGGGCTTTGACTGTTATGGGATAATAACTTCCAGGGGTCCTGTAAATTATTTGTAGAAATGACATTTTTCAGCCTCTTTGGAGGCTCCCACAATGTGCCTTTTTTATTATTACGTCTGTCAATCTAATCGAATGTATAATTTAGGTCACCTGCTAAAATAATATTTCCTATCTGGATTTGATCTAATATAGCTTAGATTTGCAATGAGAACAATGTCTATTTTCACCATTTTAAGGTAAAATTCAACATTCAAAAACGTCCTTCTTGGTCAATGTGCTGGGATATAAGGGAATTGTATAGTCTTCTTTTTCAGGATGCCTACACCTCTGCTGATACAACAGTAGGTGGCATCATAGGTCTCTCCAACCCAGCTCCTCTTTGAATGTTCATTTTCTGCGTTTTAAAAATGTAATTCTTGCAAGAAAACCACATCTACTGAGAATATCTTTAAGTGTTTGAGACCCATATGCTTTATTTTTTCATCGTGGAGCCCGTGCACATTCCCTGTGATAAATTGGATTTTGTTGGTCTTGTATCAAATCAAAGTTAACCTTATCTGTTCCGTCTATCATTGAAAAACCAAGTACAACATTTTAGCAGACATGACATATGAGCGTGGTCGGCATTCCATAAAATGGGAGGATAATAGAATAAAAACATAGTTATTGTAAACATTACATAAATAGAGCATGTGGGCTGAGAAGACATATTTTATGTCTTTGTACTTGAGGCGCCATGCCTTTTTTTAGGGCTTTTTAGCTTGGACTGACCACCTCGATTTGGTCTTATGTAGCAACATTTGAAATTGTGTTTTTTTTGCATTGGATAAAAGTAGAGACTCAGAGCTAGAAAATGGTATTTCATACACTGCAGTTGAGGAACAATTGGAAAGAAATTCTGCTTTGAAAGTTGATAAACGTGTAACCCAACTTTTGAGAAAATGGCCCTTGAATGTTTCAATACACCTACTGGAGAGCTCTTCTTTGTCTACACCCACTCAGCATCGCTCACACCCATCTCGTTAAGGATTCACATGTGAGGCCATGTGGTAAACACTAGCTATATACAGTGCCTTGCGAAAGTATTCGGCCCCCTTGAACTTTGCGACCTTTTGCCACATTTCAGGCTTCAAACATAAAGATATAAAACTGTATTTTTTTGTGAAGAATCAACAACAAGTGGGACACAATCATGAAGTAGAACAACATTTATTGGATATTTCAAACTTTTTTAACAAATCAAAAACTGAAAAATTGGGCGTGCAAAATTATTCAGCCCCTTTACTTTCAGTGCAGCAAACTCTCTCCAGAAGTTCAGTGAGGATCTCTGAATGATCCAATGTTGACCTAAATGACTAATGATGATAAATATAATCCACCTGTGTGTAATCAAGTCTCCGTATCAATGCACCTGCACTGTGATAGTCTCAGAGGTCCGTTAAAAGCGCAGAGAGCATCATGAAGAACAAGGAACACACCAGGCAGGTCCGAGATACTGTTGTGAAGAAGTTTAAAGCCGGATTTGGATACAAAAAGATTTCACAAGCTTTAAACATCCCAAGGAGCACTGTGCAAGCGATAATATTGAAATGGAAGGAGTATCAGACCATTGCAAATCTACCAAGACCTGGCCGTCCCTCTAAACTTTCAGCTCATACAAGGAGAAGACTGATCAGAGATGCAGCCAAGAGGCCCATGATCACTCTGGATGAACTGCAGAGATCTACAGCTGAGGTGGGAGACTCTGTCCATAGGACAACAATCAGTCGTATATTGCACAAATCTGGCCTTTATGGAAGAGTGGCAAGAAGAAAGCCATTTCTTAAAGATATCCATAAAAAGTGTCGTTTAAAGTTTGCCACAAGCCACCTGGGAGACACACCAAACATGTGGAAGAAGGTGCTCTGGTCAGATGAAACCAAAATTGAACATTTTGGCAACAATGCAAAACGTTATGTTTGGCGTAAAAGCAACACAGCTGAACACACCATCCCCACTGTCAAACATGGTGGTGGCAGCATCATGGTTTGGGCCTGCTTTTCTTCAGCAGGGACAGGGAAGATGGTTAAAATTGATGGGTAGATGGATGGAGCCAAATACAGGACCATTCTGGAAGAAAACCTGATGGAGTCTGCAAAAGACCTGAGACTGGGACGGAGATTTGTCTTCCAACAAGACAATGATCCAAAACATAAAGCAAAATCTACAATGGAATGGGTCAAAAATAAACATATCCAGGTGTTAGAATGGCCAAGTCAAAGTCCAGACTTGAATCCAATCGAGAATCTGTGGAAAGAACTGAAAACTGCTGTTCACAAATGCTCTCCATCACACCTCACTGAGCGTGAGCTGTTTTGCAAGGAGGAATGGGAAAAAATGTCAGTCTCTCGATGTGCAAAACTGATAGAGACATACCCCAAGCGACTTACAGCTGTAATCGCAGCAAAAGGTGGCGCTACAAAGTATTAACTTAAGGGGGCTGAATAATTTTGCACGCCCAATTTTTCAGTTTTTGATTTGTTAAAGTTTGAAATATCCAATAAATGTCGTTCCACTTCATGATTGTGTCCCACTTGTTGTTGATTCTTCACAAAAAAATACAGTTTTATATATTTATGTTTGAAGCCTGAAATGTGGCAAAAGGTCGCAAAGTTCAAGGGGGCCGAATACTTTTGCAAGGCACAGTACACCTTTGCCAAATACATTTAAACTCCATTTTTCATAAATCCTGACATATAATCCAAGTAAAAATTCCCTGTTTTAGGTCAGTTAGGATCACCACTTTATTTTAAGAATGTGAAATGTCAGATTAATACTAGAGATTTTTTTTTATTTCAGCATTTATTTTTCATCACATTCCCAGTGGGTCAGAAGATTACATACACTCAATTACTATTTGGAAGCATTGCCTTTAAATTTAACTTGGGTCAAATGTTTTGGGTAGCCTTCCACAAGCTTCCCACAATAAGTTGGGTGTCACAACTTCCGCCGAAGTCCGGTCCTCCTTGTTCGGGCGGCGGTTGGCGTCGCCGGTCTTCTAGCCATCATCGATCCACTTTTCATTTTTCATGTGTTTTGTCTTGTTTTTCCTCACACCTGGTCTCAATTCCCTCAATTACTTGTATATTTAACCCTCTGTTCCCCCCATGTCTTTGTGTGGGATTGTTTATTGTAAGTGCACGTTTTCTCTGGTGCGCGACGGGTTTAGTACCCATTTGTTTGTTTTTCTGGATTCCGGTGGTTTTCTGAATAAAACTGCTCCGTTCATTACCCTGTTTTGCTTTCCTGCGCCTGACTTCCCTGCCGCCAGTTACACACTCCCTTACATTGGGTGAATTTTGGCCCATTCCTCCTGGCAGAGCTGGTATAATTGAGTCGGATTTGTAGGCCTCCTTGCTTTTTCACGCTTTTTCAGTTCTGCCCAAACAATTTCTATAGGATTGAGATCAGGGCTTTGTGATGGCCACTCCAAAACCTTGACTTTGTTGTCCTTTAGCCATTTTGCCACAACTTTGGAAGTATGCTTGGGGTCATTGGCCATTTGGAAGAACAATTTGCAACCAAGCTTTAACTTCCTGACTGATGTCTTGAGACCTTTCAATATATCCACATAATGTTCCTACCTCATGATGCCATCTATTTTGAGAAGTGCACCAGGCCCTCCTGCAGCAAAGCACCCCCACAACATGATGCTGCCACTCCCGTGCTTCACGGTTGGGATGGTGTTCTTCGGCTTGCAAGCATCCCCCCTTTTTCCTCCAAACATAACAATGGTCATTATGGCCAAACAGTTCTATTTTTGTTTCATCAGACCAGAGGACATTTCTCCAAAAAGTACGATCTTTGTCCCCATGAGCAGTTGCAAACCGTAGTCTGGCTTTTTTATGCCGGTTTTGGAGCCGTGGCTTCTTCCTTGCTGAGCGGCCTTTCAGGTTATATTGATATAGGACTCATTTTACTGTGGATATAGATACTTTTGTACCTTTTCCTCCAGCATCTTCACAAGGTCCTTTGCTGTTGTTCTGGCATGGATTTGCACTTTTCGCACCAAAGTACGTTCATTTCTAGGAGACAGAACGTGTCTCCTTCCTGAGCGGTATGACGGCTGCGTGGTCCCATGGTGTTTATTCTTGCGTACTATTGTTTGTACCGATGAACGTGGTGCCTTCAGGCATTTGGAAATTGCTCCCAAGGATGAACCAGACTTGCGGAGGTCTACAATTATTTTTCTGAGGTCTTGGCTGGTTTCTTTTGATTTTCCCATGATGTCAAGCAAGTTTGAAGGTAGGGCTTGAAATACATCTACAGGTACACCTCCAATTGACTCAAAGGATGTCATTTAGCTTATCAGAAGTATCTAAAGCCATGACATCTTTTTCTGGAATTTTCCAAGCTGTTTAAAGGCACAGTCAACTTAGTGTATGTAAACTTCTGACCCACTGGAATTGTGACAGTGAATACAAAGTGAAATAATCTGTCTGTAGATGTCCTAACCGACTTGCCAAAACTATAGTTTGTTAACAAGAAATTTGTGGAGTGGTTGAAACACGAGTTTTAATGACTCTAACCTAAGTGTATGTAAACTTCTGACTTCAACTGTACATCAATCAATTATTGACAATGAATGACTTACATGCTATATTTCCTCTTTTATACTGTATTTTCAGTGTCTGTGTATATCTCATTGGCATTGGCTAATTCTATCGTTACATCCTAGAGAAGAACAGTTACTTGGGGACAATATAGTTTAGATTGTATTAGGGGGATAGGGAAGGAATATGGTCTCAATTAACGATAAGCTGGTTTTGGGCATCACTGTATGCAGCCTAGTGTTCTTATCAGTTTTTTTTTCCAGTTTTACCTCTCCTCAGGGCACTAGGCTCTCTCTCAACTTGCAAGGTTTCCTGCAGCCTGTTCTGGGCTTCATCGGTGCTTGTGTACTCCATTCTCTGTTTCTTCGCCTTCGGGTATGCACAATATTTTCATATTATTTTGTCTTGATCAGTTCATCTTCTAAAGTTTGTTTGTTTGTACCTTTTGTTTCCAGAAGGCCAATTTGTGTTATCTTGTTCGTCCACACGCCCACCCTGTATATGCATATCTGACACAATAGACTACTTTCTTTTCGAGCAAATCGTATTTTTTAACAACAGATTGTAACAATTTGTTTGTTTTGGTGAGCATTGACGGCATTTTAGCTATGCTTTCCTGGATATCCTTTATCTGTGTGTTGCTTTCATTTGCATCTGCAAGTTGTTCTTTGTCTTTTCCTCTAAGGGAAGCCATGGCTCATTGGGTTCGAGGCTCAGCGTCACTTTAATTAAAGATTGGTTCGCTATTGTGTATAACTGACCGCTCACTCTATCCTGTTGCACTCTGAACATGTTTTAGCAGTACTCAACTCGTTAATGATTATCAGGTCACTAATAGACTGGTACTCTGGGCTCTATTGTCCCTCTAAGCACTCTGATATCTATGCAAATGAAATTGAAAATCACGTCAAACACTTATCATCAAAACACTATGTGCTTTTAAAACTGACCTCACTGTGATTGATACATTTGAAGTAAGAAGTTCAACAACAGGTTGAAACGGAGTGGAAAAAGTAGGCTTTGAAACAACATCCACAAGGACTAACACAACAAAATGGACAGTGCTTTCTAAGGTGATGATTAATGCAAAAGACCCATATGCATTTTAGAGCGTAGGCATACACAGGCCTATAATTATTGTGCATTTGTATTTGATTTTGAATAGCCTAGTAATGGGGCATTTTTCTAAATATTTTCATGATTAATAGGCTGACAGTTAACTTTAGCAACAGAATATCTCACCACTGTGCATTTCCATCCCCTCCCCTCTCTCCTTAATTTCTTTCTCCAGCGAGAGACAGTTAACAGTTTAATTAAATATGTTTCGTTGTTACTAGCGATGTTCCCAAACAGATTTCACTTGGATTCCCTAATTAAGCAATGGGTAGCTGCAGGAATAGGTTTGAGAGACCATGGAATAGCCTACAGAGTTTGGGCAAAATATGACCTGTCGCTTAGCGAAATAACCAGAGTAGCCTACCTGACATGAGTGAAAAGCATGGGCGGGAAAGTGGCCTCCATTCTGTATTCAAGTGCATATGGATTACATACCTTTTTTCTCTTGCATCTGTTCCAGCCCATTTAATAATGGGCTATTCTAAATCTAAACTAATTTGACATATTAGTAAAGACGAGATATGATCTCTTGAAGAGAGAACAGCTGTGCAGCCTAAGGCAAGGAACAGAGCATAAGCTTTTTTTGCGACTTCTCAAATCATCAATAGCCTATAGTCGCATCATGCAGCCCATATACTGTATATTTTGATTTCTAAGGCATTCTATGGTTTAAATCCTTCACAACTAAAGTAGCCAAATAACTCAATCTAACATCTAGAACCTGTTTCAAATGATCACTTTTACGCTCAACATAGGCACTTCATATGTGCACTACCATACAGTGGGGCAAAAAAGTATTTAGTCAGCCACCAATTGTGACTAAATACTTTTTTGCCCCACTGTATGGTAGGCCAAGTCATGTTCTGTTCTTCTGAAATACATTTTCTTCATGTCATAATGTTTCTTTAGAGCTGCCTAAAATAAATAATGGATTTATTGTGATGGTGTATATTATCAAATAGATTTATTCAAATATTTTAATGTAGATGTCCCAAAGGCGCCAATCAGCAGTTTCTATGCGTGGAGGCTAAATGTGTTCATGTTAATTAACGGTCAATTACCTTGAAACGGGCAGACCTTTGCATGACAGCCACAGCCGTAATCCCGGTTGCTCTGGGATATATTGTTCTATCGATTTTAAAGACTTAAACTATGTTGTCTGGTTTCTGCATATAATCATACTTTTGATGGTACAAAACGGAGATACTATCTCCCATGTGTCCTATCGGTACAACATCTTAAGACCTGCATCATTATACTGAGAACTTTGCAGTTTCTTAAAGGACATATTTCACTGTTTTTGGAGACTTTATTCATGTTTTTCCATACCACACAATGAGGATGAGTAAGGGATTTCCTGTTTGGTAAGTTTCTCCAAAAGTGAAATCACTAAAAGTTATCTGGACCCTTCTATAACATTCAAAAAATATTTTGTTGTAAAAAAAAAAGGGAACTTCTCCTTTAACAGTGGAACCGCCATAGGCCAACCCCCACTGAAGTTTTTTTTTTTTTTTTTTTTTTTTGACTTTTCCAAAATGTTTATTTTAAATTGATTTTTTTTCAGAAGGACATTGGTACCCTAATTAGCATTGGTACCCTAATGTTAATGCATCTTTCTCACTTCACTGAATGAATGAAAAAAAATGGATGAATGGGCGATAATTATGCACATTACTTCACAATTGAATTTAAATTAGCCTAAATGAATGATAAGGAGGGTGAAGAGGTTGATTTTAATTTAGAAAGTGTAATGATGAGTTTGTTATGCCTATTTATCATTGGCGCTCATGTTAATAATTTGACTGCGCGTCTTGCAGGTTGATACCATTCTTTGTTGTACTTTGTAAAAAAAAAAAAGAGGCTGTTACCGGACTGCTTTATTAACTATAAAGCCATTACAAATCACATTTATTGTAAAAAAAAACTATAACATGCTACGTGTTTTTTCGGATTTTGGCTACATGCTACATTGTTTTTTGGTTTTCTAATGTTACCTAAGACCTTTATAAAAACAACCAAATTATTATTCTTCCGATAGCATAAATTACATTTATTTATTAGACTGTTAGAATGTTGATGCGTCATTGGCTAGAAGAATTAGCTTTTTTCACTAGGACTTTGTAGAATTATACAAATATATCAAATGTATTTATATAGCCCTTATTACATCAGCTCATATATCAAAGTGCTGTACAGAAACCCAGCCTAAAACCCCAAACAATAAGCAATGCAGGTGTAGAAGCACGGTGGCTAGGAAAAACTCCCTAGAAAGGCCAAAACCTAGGAAGAAAACAGGCTATGAGGGGTGGCCAGTCCTCTTCTGGCTGTGCCGGGTGGAGATTGTAACAGAACATGGCCAAGATGTTCAAATGTTCATAAATGACCAGCATGGTCAAATAATAAAAATAATAATAATCACAGTAGTTGTCGACGGTGCAACAAGTCAGCACCTCAGGAGTAAATGTCAGTTAGCTTTTCATAGCCGATCATTCAGAGTGTCACGTTCGTTGTATGGATGAGACCAAGGTGCAGCGTGACATGAATACATATTCTTATTTAATGAAACGAAGAACACTTAAACAAACCTACAAAACAACAAAACTAACGTGAAGCTATATATGATAAGTGCAGACACAGGCAACTAACACATAGACGTAGATAATCACCCACTAAATACTCAAGGACTATGGCTGTCCAAATATGGTTCCCAATCAGAGACAACGATAAACAGCTGCGAGAGAGAGAGAGAGAGAGAGAGAGAGAGAGAGAGAGAGAGAGAGAGAGAGAGAGAGAGAGAGAGAGAGAGAGAGAGAGAGAGAGAGAGAGAGAGAGAGAGAGAGAGAGAGAGAGAGAGAGAGAGAGAGAGAGAGAGAGAGAGAGAGAGAGAGAGAGAGAGAGAGAGAGAGAGAGAGAGAGAGAGAGAGAGAGAGAGAGAGAGAGAGAGAGAGAGAGAGAGAGAGAGAGAGAGAGAGAGAGAGAGAGAGAGAGAGAGAGAGAGAGAGAGAGAGAGAGAGAGAGAGAGAGAGAGAGAGAGAGAGAGAGAGAGAGAGAGAGAGAGAGAGAGAGAGAGAGAGAGAGAGAGAGAGAGAGAGAGAGAGAGAGAGAGAGAGAGAGAGAGAGAGATTAAATTCACACAGGACACCGGATAAGACAGGAGAAATGCTCCAGATATAAGACTGACCCTAGCCCCCCGACACACCAACTACTGCAGCATAAATACTGGACACTGTGGCCCCATCCGATGATACCCCCGCACAGGGCCAAACAGGCAGGATATAACCCCACTCACTTGGCCAAAGCACAGCCCCCACACCACTAGAGGGATATCTTCCACCACCAACTTACCATCCTGAGACGAGGCCGAGTATAGCCCAGAAAGATCTCCTCCATGGCACAACCCAAGGAGGGACCCCCCCAATATCCTTGACTCTATTTAGGGAAATAACCATTCTTGTTATATTTTTACACTAATATATTTCCACAAATATTTCTTGATGCAATTCATGGTTTACAATTGCTTATCTGCAATTTA
The DNA here is from genome assembly GCF_013265735.2 of Oncorhynchus mykiss. NCBI lineage: Eukaryota > Metazoa > Chordata > Actinopteri > Salmoniformes > Salmonidae > Oncorhynchus > Oncorhynchus mykiss. The sequence continues at coordinate 28,407,694 of NC_048580.1, read as the reverse complement.
TTGAGCCTTGGTGCTTATGTTTGCTCACCTTGTGTGTTGATATGCATCTGATCAGTATGCTAAATAGGACGCCCGGCAATGTTGTCTAGTGGATACTTAAAGGCTGAAAGGCCAGGTGGTTCTAGTGTTAACAAGGGCCCCAGGACCACTGGAAGCAAGATGGCCCCATAACATTAAAGATACACCACCTGATTTTACAGTAGGTATGGGCTACTTTTCTGCATATGCATCTTTCTTTTGAAGCAAAACCCAGCACTGGTGTGAGTGGCCAAAGGGCTATATTTTCATGGTGCTATGGTCAGATTACATGAAAATAGAGCTCTTTGGTCATGCACACCAGTGGTGGATTTTGTGTCGAAGGAAAGATGTATATGCATAAAAAGTACCCCATACTTACTGTAACATCATGTGGTGGATCTCTGATGTTATGGTGCTATTTTGTGCTACCGGTCTTGGGGCCCTTGTTAATGTCAACAGCATCATGAATCTTACCCAGTACCAGGACATTTAGCCAAATACCTGGTTGCCTCTGCCAGGAAGCTAAAGCTTGGCCTCAAGTGAATCTTCCAGCAAGACGATAACTCCAAGCACACGTCAAAATCCACAAATAAATTGTTAATTAACCACAAAATCAACATTTTGCAATGGTCATTTCAATCTCTGGACTTGTAGTTTGAACCTGTAGTTTGAGTTGAAGAGAGCAATCCATAAACGCAGACGCAGGATAGTATTTTTTTTCCCTCATCTTTATCAAGGGTGCCATAATTTCAGACCCCACTGTATGTATATAATTGCACTTTTATTATGAAGTTTTGTAACATGACTAGTCTCAGAAAATTGTGTTCATATCACCACTGATATATATCTCCCTCTCCTCTCTCTCTGTCCCTCGTTCCCTCCCCAGAGAAGCAGAAGTTTCTAAATGTATCGGGGATCATTCTGCCTCCCCGGGTCATTGTGGGTCAGAAGGGCAGGGTGACCATCAGTGTGGAGGGGAGGAGGGTGGACAGGGTCCAGACCACCTGGTTTCTCAATGACACCCCCATTTCAGACACCTCACACACAGGTAGAGCCAAACCACAATATGTTACATAACATATTGTAAGCTTTATTCTAAGACATTTTAGAGGCCCATTCATGATTATAATATGTTATAAAGCATTATACTATTATAAAGCATCATAGCATTATATACACTCTATAACATGTATTTGGACAGTGAAGTTACATGTTTTAATGGGGCTTTAATGTGGCTATGTATATTAAGTAGTCAAAAGTTTAGCATTTGGTCCCATATTCCTTGCACACAATGGCTACATCAAGCTTGTTGGATGCATTTGCAGTTTGTTTTGGTTGTGTTTCAGATTATGTCTTGTGTCATTTTGGAGCCACTTTTATTGTTAGAGTAAGAATAAGAAATGTTTCTGAACACTTACATTCATGTGGATGCTACTATGATTATGGAATAATGATGAGTGAGAAAGTTAGAGTCACAAATATCATACTGCACCCCCCCCCCCGAAAAAATTGCGAACCTCCCCTGTTGTTAGTAATAGTGAGAGGTTAGCATGTTTTGTTGTAGCCTCTTTAACATTATCCCTCATCGTTATTCATGATTCATTCATGAGTTTTCCTAATTATGGCATAAGAGGAATTCATTTAGATATGTTCATAAACATTTGATCTACTCACTTAGAAAGAATATTACTGCTTATTCACCCTTCAGTTACGATTGGGCAAAACGTAAACCAAACCAAAACACAACCAAAACAAACTGCAAATGCATCCAACTAGTTTGTAAAGTCACAAGCCTGATGCAGTTATTTGCTTACAAGGAATATGGTACCAACTACAAAACATTGGACTATTTTAATGCACTTTAAGTGAATTTGTCCAAATACTTATGACTTCTTCAAGTGGGGGGGGGGGGGGGGGGGGGTAGATGCATAAAATAAATGCTTTCAATTTAAAATGGTAAACGGATATGTATGAAAATATCTTCAAATTAATGGTGACACTCTGTACTGTTGCCTCATATGAAACATTTGATTTCAAATCCAAAATGCTGGAGTATAGAGACAAATTGAAAATGCTTCACTGTCCAAATGCATATTGTGTTGAGTGTATATACACATAGAGCCAGACCACAATGTCTCTTTCAGTAACACTTTAATTACAGCCTACAGGTATAAAACATTATTATACAGTTAGAATGTTTTGTAAGACATGTCATATGCATGTATTATGTCTTATTATCATCTCATAATGATCCTGACGGAATAACTGACAGAATTTGTATATAATTGTATAATTGTATATAATTTTCAGCCAGTTTAAAATGTCCTACATAGAGAGACAACAGTAGGCACCATAAAGGCACATAGAAGTTATAAAGTATTATACAAGTAATTATACAAGGACTTTTAATTAAGTGAAGTATTACTTTATTTTGTCATTTATTTAGCATTTTGCCTTTGTTCAGTACATTATCTTAAGTAACTCGTTGCCTTTTGTTTTTTTCATGACATAATTCTACTAACAAATATTGTCCAACATCAAATGACCAGAATCCCGTCCCACATTCAAAGCGTGCGCTAACAACACTAACTTTCTCCGTAACCAACTAAGCACCATGCTTCTACCCTACGGTCTCACTTTCACCTCCCCAGTCTCGGAGAAGGGTCCTCTGCTGCCCTCTGGTGGCGACGTGGGCTATTACAAACTGCACACCCAGGGCCCGCTGCACTCGACGGGGGACAGCAGCAAGCAGCGACTGCTGTCCTCGCTCTCCTTCATCCCCCTGATCTCCATCCACAAGGGTGCGGTGTTCAAGTGCCAGGTGTCTTATGTGGGGAAAGACCAGGTTGTGGTGGAGAGGGTGTCAGATAAGTTCACCATATTAGGTAAGGGACAGCTCTCGCAACAGGGTTTGTGTCAATTTTCTTCAATTCAGGAAATTTTATTGAATTAAAATGGAATTGAATACATCCCTGTCTCTTTTACAGAAACACTGTATTTTACTTTTTCTCTTCCTTCTGTCTCAGTCTACAGTGCCTTCAGAAAGTATTCATACCCCTGGACTTATTCCACATTATAGCCTGAATTCAAAATGGATTAAATAAAATAAAAATGGCACTCATATACACACACAATACCCCATAATGAGAAAGTGAAAACATGTTTTTATATATTTTTGCAAATTGATTGATCGAGAAATACCTCATTTACATATTAAAATCACCTTTGGCAGTGATTACAGCTGTGAGTCTTTCTGGTTAAGTCTCTAAGAGCTTTCCACTCCGGGATTGTACAATATTAGCATATTATTATTTTTTAAATTCTTCAGGCTCTCTCAAGTTGGTTGTTGATCATTGCTAGAAAGCCATTTTCAAATCTTGCCATAGATTTTCAAGTAGATTTAAGTAACAACTGTAACTAAGCCACTTAGGAACATTCAATGTTGTCTTTCTTGGTAAGCAACCCCAGTGTATATTTGACTTTGTGTTTTAGGTTATTGTCCTGCTGAAATAATAATTTGTCTCACAGTGTCTGTTGGAAAGCACACTGAACCAGGCTTTCCTCTAGGATTTCGCCTGTGCTTAGCTCTATTCGATTTATTTTTTATCCCCCCCAAAAACCCTAGTCCTTGTCGATGATAAGCATACCCATAACATGATGCAGCCACCACAATGCTTGAAAATATGATGTTGTGTTGGATTTGCCCCAAATTAATGTTATGTATTCAGGACAAAGTTAATTTCTTTGGCACATTTTTTTGCAGTTCTACTTTAGTGTCTTATTGCAAATAGGATGCATGTTTTGGAATATTTTTATTCTGTACAGGCTTCATTCTTTTCACTCAGTCATTTAGGTTGCTATTGTGGAGTAACTACAATGATCCATCCTCAGGTTTCTCCTATCACAGCCATTAAACTGTAACTGTTTTAAAGTCACCATTGGCCTCTTGGTGAAATCCCTAAGCGGTTTCCTTACTCTCCGGCAGCTGAGGTAGGAAGGATGCCTGTATCTTTGCAGTGACTGTGTGTATTGATATACCATCCAAAGTGTAATTAATAACTTCACCATGCTCATGTGTCTTTGAATCTGTCTTTGAAATTCACTGCTCGCCTGTGGGACCTTAAAATGATCTGTATGTGTGGGGTACAGAGATGAGGTAGCCATTCAAAAATCATGTTAAACACTATTATTGTCGAGAGTGAGTCCATGCAACTTACTATGTTACTTGTTAAGCACATTTTTACTCCTGAACTTTTTTTTCTCTAAGAAACATAATTCCACTTTGACATTATGGGGTATTGTGTGTAGGTCAGAGATGACAAATCTCAATTTCATCCATTTTAATTTCAGATTGTAACAACAAAATGTGGAAAAAATACTTTCAAATTACTTGTCCTGTCCTCTCTTACTTTTCTTCAGCTCCCCCCAAGGTCTCAGAGATTCAGCTCACAGAGGCAGGTGATGACTCCAGTAAGATGAACTTAAGTTCATTTTAAATACAAATTAAAGTACATTGCATATCAGGATTGGAGTCAATTCCATTTCAACTTGACCAATTACGTTTTTAACAGTTTTAACAATATAGCAGACATTTTTATCCAAAACAACTTGTTGTGTGTGTATGATCCCTGTGGTAATTGAACACACAACCTTGGCTTTGCCAGTGCTGCACTGTTACCAACTGAACCACACAAGTCTATACGCTTCATGTCTCTTTCCACTCTCTCCTCCAGGTGTGGTCACCCTGACCACCCAGGCCTTGTGCTTCCATCCAGACATCATCACCTTCCGTTGGTTCTGCCAGGGGGGCGAACTGAGCCCCGTGGCTTCTCAGGCCCTATCTGCCCCACGGCCCGACACCCAGGGCTTCTTCTCGGCCATGAGCCAGTGCAAGCTGCCCCGCGCCGAGCTGGAGCATGGCGGCACCAAGGTGTGGGTGAGCGTCCATCACATCGCTCTCAAGCACCCCGTCACCCGCGAGACCCGAGGTGAGAGGAAGGTGGTGTTTGTGAGGGTTAAAGGTGTATTATTTGTTATCTTAAATATAGTTTATGGAAAAGGAGAGACTGCAATCCAAGCTTTGGTTTTATTTACCTAAGCTTTTAGGCTAAGGAAACAAATACATAACTTCATAATTTGTGGTCAACTACCCCTTTAAGGGAGGAGGGGCAGGAGTAATGACATATTTTGTGTCTTTTTCCACAGAAGTTTCATAAATGTAACATAAATAGGTGTGAGAAATGACCAATGTTCCCTCTAAACTGCCAACATGCTCGCATACAGTAGTCTTAAGATTGTTGCACAGCTCCTTTGGACTGCCACCCAGAAATAGACCTATCAGCCCAAAGATTGTAATTCACTCAACTTTCTGGAGCTGTGGTCACCAACCGGTCGATCTCCAAGGCATTCCTAGTCAATCTGCAAACATTCCTGTAAAAAAAAACTACGATAAAGCCTTCTGTTCCTATTTTCTTTTTTCTCTCTCGGGCTGTTGGTAGTAGGTGCACCCGATTCAGCTGCACTGCAGTGCTGGTCTAGGTGAACTGTTGCCATTTTGAACCATATCATTTGTCTGAAGGTACAAACTCTACCTTTCCTGCAGGCCCAGAGAGCAAATCAACTGCACTACATGCCTACCGCTGACCAATCAGATGGCTCAGATGACCTGTCTGCAGTAATGTAGCAGGCACAAAAGAAAGCTACAAAACGTTTACAACCATGACTAGAGAGAGACTGTCAACGAATACAGCAAAGAGATGCTGTTTTTAGTTTGAATTCAACACTTTTATAAGCCATAAAATCGCTTTCTTCCTATTTCCTCTCAGCGCTACAACAAGTACTGCAGCAGTAACATGCTGAAGATTTTACAATATAGAATTATCTTTGAAAGACAGGGTCCTGAAAAAGGAACGTTTCTTTTTTAGTTTATATTAATTTGGGGACAGGTCGAAACGTGTCACGTGTAACTGACCACAACGCTCGCGTTCTGTGTGCGAGCATTGAAAAATAAATGTACACATACATGTTATTCAATCATTTCATCCAAACTGCTAGCGGCATTTTGATTTAGTCCATTCACACCAGACGCGATCAGGACATGCAGGTTGAAATATCAAAACGAACTCTGAACCAAATATATTAATTTGTCGACAGGTCTAAACGCATGAAACATACATGGCAATTTAGCTAGCAAGCTTGCTGTTGCTAGCTAATTTGTCCTAAAGACCCCTCAGAGACACCAATACTCCTTAGCCGGCCCACAAGAATGGAATAGTCTACCGCAGGTATTCCCAAACTGGGGAATGCCGTCGGGGTACGCCAAATAAAAATATATTATATTTTCCAATGGGGCTATACATTTGGGTGAGGTTTCTTTCTCGCCTGAGTAGCCTCGTTTCACTGCCAAAAATAAAATTAAACCACCTAGTGTTCAGCGAAATAAAAACACAATGTCAAATACAGGTAGCCTAGTCAAATAAATAACATCCAATCACATTAACCGTTACTCTCTCGCGGGAATTCCACTAACGGTCCGTATATAGCCAAACGTAGCTTCTGCTCATTCCGTTTGCTCGAAAATGGATAAATGGTTAAAAAAAAGTAAGGCCCGCGTCCATAGAGACACATACCAGCTCTACTGGTAGTACTGCTACTACCAGCAGTACTACACCTGCACCTGTTGACGGCACAAGTTGTTCTGCTTCTACGAGCACATCTAATGCTAGCATCAGTAATTCTACATTTGTTGTTAGCCTGTTAGCATGGACACTGACAGTTGATAAAAAATGACAGACCTCTACATGCTGTGTAAGTAGGAAAACCTGCAACATCGGCAGTGTATCAAATACTTGTTCTCCCCACTGTCTGTGAGAGTAGATTCTCGGCCCTCACTAGCATGAAAACTAAATACAGGCACATACTGTGTGTGGAAAATGATTTTAAGACTAAGATTCCCTCCAATACCGCCCAACATTGCAGTTACATGCATCCTTTCATGCACACCCTTCTCATTAACCTGTGGTGAGTTATTCACAGTTTTCAACAAATAAGGTTTAATATGTAAGATGGTTAAAATAAAGAGCAAGATTATTGATTATTATTATATTATTATTTGTGCCCTGGTCCTATAAGAACTATTTGTCACTTCCCATAAGCCAGGTTGTGACAAACTCACACTCATTCTTACGTTTAATAACTGTGTCGTATAGTGTGTGTGTGTGTGTGGCAGGCTTACAATGAAGGCAAAAAAACAACATTTGACGGTGTGCTGACCCTGGTTGAATGTTTGAAGGGGTACGGGACTATAAAATGTTTGGGAACCACTGTTCTACCGTATCAAAAGCTTTGACCAAGTAAATTAAAATTACACCACATTGCTTAGAATCCAGGGCAATGGTGACCTCATTGAGGACATTTTAAGGTTGCAGTGACACGGAGCGGTAACCAGATTGCATACCAGAGAGAATACTATAGACATCAAGAAAGCCAGTCAGTTGATTATTGACAAGCTTTTCAAACACTTTTGATGAACATGGCAAAATAGGCCTATAACAGCTAGGATCAGCCCCTTATAATAAAAGACGAACCGTGGCTGCCTTCCAAGCAATGGGAACTTCCCCAGAGAAAAGAGACAGGCTTGGCGATTATAGGGGCAGCAGAAAGGGTCTAAACCATCTGACCCAGAAGTTTTTTGGGGGTCAAGATTAAGGAGCTCCTTTAGCACCTCGGACTCAGTGACTGCCTGCATGGTGAAACTTTGTAGTGTGACAGAGGGTGGATCATCAGGGCTAGTCGCATTAGAAGGGGTGGGAGATGAGGAAATGGATGGGCAAGGAGGCGTGGCTGAGTCTAATAGGAATGCTGACTTAATGAAGTGGTGATTTAAAAGCTCAGCCATGTGCTTGTCAGTAACAACCACATCATCAACTTTAAGGGATATGTGCAGCTGTGAGGAGGAGGGTTTATTCTCCAGGTCTTTAACCATTTTCCAGAACTTCTTGGGGTTAGGGCCCACAGAGAGAGAACTGCAAGATCACCGTCGAACCAGGGGCTGAACCTGTTTTTCATTCTCATTTTCTTTATGGGGATGTGTTTGTTAACAATATCAGTGAACATATTTTTTTAAAGGTCCAAGCCTCTTCGAAAGACGGGATCAAGCTGATTCCAATTTAAAGAGGCCAGGTCATGAAGGATGGCTTGCTCATTAAAGTTTTTTAGAAAGCATCTACGACAAATCAGGACATGTTGTTTCACTGAGCAGCCATTATGAACACAGGCTGTAAAATAGTGATCACTAAGGTCATTACAGAAAACACTAGACTAATACCTATCAGGATTATTTGTGAGGATAACATCGAGGAGAAAGTCAAAATTGGGGCTAGTAACAGTAAATGGGCCAGGGTGTAAATGCACATTTCCAGATATCATGAACACTAATACAATCAATGCACAGCAGAGGACAGGGAGAGCTCTGCAGTGCTGATTTATGACATTTGAATGTGCATTAGATGAAAACGATCATATTATACAGCAATTTCATCAGGTAACATGAATGCAAAGCCGGAGAGACATGGTTCGAATAGGATGGGAGGCCAAGAGTCCATGTAACCAATAGAGAGTCAGAGTACCGAGTGTGGGAACAAACAATCTGTCCCACAGTTGGGTAAACAAGAAAGTTCATAGTCAACAAAGCATGCAGGAGTCATGAGGCAAATAGCAAAATATACAAGAAAAAATATATAACGACTTGGGGCTAGCCATTGTAAGTTCAGAGTCACTCGCCCCAACAGTGCCTGTGTGCTGGAGGTGAGCGAAAGCTCGGGAAAGAAGGGGGAGTGTGGTGGGGGTAACTGTACCAGACGGGGGGAGACAACCAGGGCAGACGGAGAACAGATCGCCAGGTGGAATCCAAGCAGCAGTGCAGCAGGCAACGGGAGTAGGTGTCACACCCACTTGGGAGAAGCTTTTTTCTGGAGGCAGATTTCTTGTAGAAAATTTGCTGAGTAGAGTGTTGGCGGCTATTTTGCAAATGACATCGCCGAAGTCAAGGATCGGTAGGATGGTCAGTTTTACGAGGGTATGTTTGGCAGCATGAGTGAAAGATGCTTTGTTGCGAAATAGGAAGCCGATTATAGATTTAATTTTGTATTGGAGATTCTTAATGTGAGTCTGGAAGGAGAGTTTACAGTCTAACCAGACACCTAGGTATTTGTAGTTGTCCACATATTCTAAGTCAGAACCGTCCAGAGTAGTGATGCTGGACGGGCAGGCAGGTGCGGGCAAGGATCGGTTGAAGAGCATGCATTTAGCTTTACTTGCATTTAAGAGCCGTTGGAGACCACGGAAGAGTTATATGGCATTGAAACTCGTCTGGAGGTTAGTTAACAGTGTCCATTGAAGGGCCAGAAGTATACAGAATGGTGTTGTCTGCGTAGAAGTGGATCAGAGAATCACCAGCAGTAAGAGCGACAACATTGATGTATACAAAGAAAAGAGTCGGCCCAAGAATAGAACCCTGTGGCACCCCCATAGAGACTGCCAGAGGTCCGGACAACAGGCCCTCCGATTTGACACACTGAACTCTATCTGAGAAGTAGTTGGTGAACCAGATAATTTGTAGTCAGCAGTAGGGGAGTGATTGCTTCCTGCAAGAGCACAAAACACATACATTTCTAGACATCTTTGAAAAGCTTTGTCTTAATGGGGTACTGTTGTATTTTGAGGCGGTCTTGAATTAGCTAAGTAGCCAATAGGTAGAGGGTAGCATCATTTGTCTGATTCTCTGTAATAATGGTATCAGAATAATAATGTATTTTATTTGGTAAAGTGGTTTCTTCCAAAAAAACAACACAACATTTTCAGTCGCCTCCTTGTCTGAAGGATAAGTGGATAAACAGGTTAATGTCAACCCCTGCATGTTTTTTTTTCAAAAGTTTCATTGAATGTCAGCCTAAATTGAACACCACACATTGGCTGCTACTGTAGGCTGAATGATAGAACAGCTATTTCCATGTTAAAATGTTATGGGAAGCATTTATTCCATTGTTTTTGATGGTAGGCCACACTGGTTAGACGTACATTATGATCAAATAGCCACAGTAGCCTACATGGCTGTTAAAACTGTAATTTAAAGCGGGTACAGCCTCAGTGGTCACAGTAAACGTGCGCTGGAAGTTGCACAGAATGTTCAATTTTGCACTCAACAGACCTGAAATTTGCTCAGTGTAGAATTTTTTTGAACATTGGTCCACTCATCTTCAATTACATCTTGTTCCTTGCAGGTTTCATAAAGAGGCCCAATGTGTCCGAGATCATCAGCTCTGCCTCCTTCCCTGGTCAACATTTGACATTGGGCTGTGACATGACTGGGTTCTACCCTCCAGGCATCTCAGTCACCTGGCTCCATCTGAGAGAAGGAGAGGTGGATGACCGAGAGGAAGAGGTGATAGAAGGAGGAGAAGTCTGGGGGCCCCTGCTGAGCGGTCCCAGTACCTACCGTGCCAACGCCACTCTGAGGAAGAGGGGAACAAATGAAGAGAAGGAGAGCGCAGGAGGGGTGGTGTGCCGAGTGGAGCACTGTTCGCTGGAGGAGCCCATCGAGAGACGGTGGAGAAATATTCTTATCGGTACCTGTCTCTCTTTAGTCTACATTCATGTAATGTGAACATTGTTAGTATAGACTTCATTTAAATGTTGTTTAGCAGTACACCAACTGTTTTAAGACTAACTGGTCGTATGCACTTTCTTTTATAAACTATCAAACAGTATATATATTTTTTAAAGTATACTGTATGTTATATTCAAGGAATTCTATCTGCTATACATTTTGAAAATACTTTGACCTTTAATCCTCCCTCTTTCTCTCTCTCTTTTTCCCAGCTGCTCCCTCCATCCCCTCCTCTCTTACTGTCCATTGGACCAGCGAGGGTGTTGGGGTTTTCAATCTCCTATTGACGGGAGGCCACCCAAAAGCTAAAGTGCTCTGGGCAGCAGGGGGCACCACCCTCATACCCCTGGTGTCCAACGAGACAGGCGGGAAAGGAGTGGACGGACAGAGAGAGATTAGGAGCGTGTGCGCTTTGGAGAGATCCACTTGCTGGATCAGTCAGACAGACGGAAATGGTCAGATGGACAGTCGGAAAAACGGACACACACTTAGTGGGTTTATATTAACACTAGTGAAATAGTACCTGTCCATGTTAGAACTGGATTGTGTTCATTAAGCATCAAATGGAAGAAAACGGACTGAAAAGGGAGGGACTACAAGCATTTGTCTAATAAGAAACGCTCATTTAGTTTTCAGTTTCAAAACTATTTGCAATGATTTGCCTTATTGAACATCTCCCTGTTTCGACCCAAGCTAATGCTATTGTAGCTAATTAAGTCAATGTTATGTGTGCTTATGCAAACTCATTGCGCCTATGATTTAAGTTTAAACATTAGCTGGAAGTGTGCAACATTTCATAAGCATATTTATTAGTAATACAAATCCTATGCAGTACTTGTACATGCATTCACATGCATTCACATTTTATCCAGTAAAGTGACTAAATATCTCTTTATATCTATTAATGTCTGTAGAAACAAAAGCCGCAGTCGCTGACCCCGAAACGGAAGGAATAGAGTACATTGACGAAAGAGACGGAGAGAACAACAACGTGGAAAGGAAGGTGACGCAGATGGAGATGGAGGATGAGAGTAGGGAAGAGGAAGAAGGAGTGGAAACGTTGCACATAAACAGGGTGAACGTGAGAAAGGGGCCCAGAGGGGAGGAGAGAGCACGACTGAGAGTGAGCGTGGAGATCACCCACCCAGCCCTTAAGCTGCCTGTGCACCGAACATGGACAGGTACTGTATTACACTGCTTATCCTATAAAATCATTCAAATGTAATATTTCTATACCATATCACATACAGGCCTATCCAATGAAACTTATACTATAACATTGCTATATGCTGTCAAAGTAACAGCATATATGAACTAGATGGTAACTTTAAAAGTAAAGTTGTTGGGCTTGCTTTAGCTCTTTACAAGTATTTTTGTGGTTATGGAAGAAGTTTAAAAAGTTTTACTTTACTATTTAAAGCAAATCATACATATAGACAAAGTCAAATATTTGGTCTAATTATTTTTGATAGACTACTATATCAACCTTTATTTCTTTCAATTGTGTGGCAGTTAGATCGCAAAAATGGCTAAACTACAGTTGATGCGTGTGAAAACTGATACAAGAAAGATACAGAACAAAGCGATCTTCTGTCAGCAGATGGGAATAAAAGGCTGGATCATGTGGACAACACTCTTAGGAAAGCAAAGCAACTCAATCATTCATGCTGTGGGTTTCAGATAAATAGATGCGCAATTTACTTTTGTGAAACGTTTAGTGTAAATTAAATTAGATTTTAGTTGAATGATGATGTAATGAAAATAGAGTGTTACGCTATTTGTGGAAAGAAATATGATAGTGATGGCAGCTCTTTAGAAGTATTTTTGTGGTAGTTGAATAACTATGTAGAATAGGTTTGTACATTGCATTCGGAAAGTATTCAGACCCCTTGACTTTTTCCACATTTTGTTACATTACAGCCTTGTTGGTTTTTTTCGTCATCAATCTACACACAATACCCCATAATGACAAAGCAAAATCATTAAAATAAAAACTGAAATATCACATTTACATAATGTAATTTACACCCTTTACTCAGTACTTTGTTGAAGCACCTTTGGCAGTGATAACAGCCTTGATTCTTCTTGGGTATGACGCTACAAGGTGGCACGCCTGTATTTGGGGAGTTTCTCCCAGTCTTTCCTGCAGATCCTCTCAAGCTCTGTCAGGTTGGATGGAGAGCGTCACAGCACAGCGATTTTCAGTTCTCTCTAGAGATGTAAGATAGGATTCAAGTCCGGGCTCTGGCTGGGCCACTCAATGACATTCAGAGACTTGTCCCGAAGCCAGTCCTGCGTTGTCTTGACTGTGCTTAGGGTCGTTGTCCTGTTGGAAGTTGAACCTTCTGGAGCTCTGTCAGAGTGACCATCGGGTTCTTGATCACCCCCCTGACCAAGACCCTTCTCCCCTGATTGCTCTGTTTGGCCTGGCAGCCAGCCCTAGGAAGAGTCTTGGTGGTTCCCAAGTTCTTCCATTTCAGAATGATGGAGGGCACTGTGTTCATGGGGACCTTTAATACTTCAAGATACCCTTCCCCAGATCTGTGCCTCGACACAATACTGTCTCAGAGCTCTACGGACAAATCCTTTGACATCATGGCTTGGTTTTTGCTCTGACATGCAAGCTGTGGGACCTTATATAGACAGTTGTAGGTGCGTGCCTTTCCAAATCATGTCCAATCAATTAAATTTACCACAGGCGGACACCAAGCAATTTGTAGAAACATCTTAAGGATGATCGATGGAAACATGCTGCACCTGAGCTCAATTTTGAGACTCATAGCAAAGGATCTGAATCAAATCAAATCAAAGTGTATTTGTCACGTGCGCCGAATACAACAGGTGTAGACCTTGCAGTGAAATGATTACTTACAGGCTCTAACCAATAGTGCAAAAAAGGTATTAGGTGAACAATAAGTAAGTAAAGAAATAAAAACAACAGTAGAAAGACAGTGAAAAACAGTAGCGAGGCTATATACAGTAGCGAAGATATAAAAGTAGCGAGGCTACATACAGACACCGGTTAGGCTGATTGAGGTAGTATGTACATGTAGATATGGTTAAAGTGTCTATGCATATATGATGAACAGAGAGTATCAGTAGCGTTAGAGGGGTTGGCGGGTGGCAGGACACAATGAAGATAGCCCGGTTAGCCAATGTGCGGGAGCACTGGTTGGTCGGGCCAATTGAGGTAGTATGTACATATGTACATGAATGTATAGTTAAAGTGACTATGCATACAGTGCCTTGCGAAAGTATTCGGCCCCCTTGAACTTTGCGACCTTTTGCCACATTTCAGGCTTCAAATATAAAGATATAAAACTGTATTTTTTTGTGAAGAATCAACAACAAGTGGGACACAATCATGAAGTGGAACGACATTTATTGGATATTTCAAACTTTTTTAACAAATCAAAAACTGAAAAATTGGGCGTGCAAAATTATTCAGCCCCCTTAAGTTAATACTTTGTAGCGCCACCTTTTGCTGCGATTACAGCTGTAAGTCGCTTGGGGTATGTCTATATCAGTTTTGCACATCGAGAGACTGAAATTTTTTCCCATTCCTCCTTGCAAAACAGCTCGAGCTCAGTGAGGTTGGATGGAGAGCATTTGTGAACAGCAGTTTTCAGTTCTTTCCACAGATTCTCGATTGGATTCAGGTCTGGACTTTGACTTGGCCATTCTAACACCTGGATATGTTTATTATTGAACCATTCCATTGTAGATTTTGCTTTATGTTTTGGATCATTGTCTTGTTGGAAGACAAATCTCCGTCCCAGTCTCAGGTCTTTTGCAGACTCCATCAGGTTTTCTTCCAGAATGGTCCTGTATTTGGCTCCATCCATCTTCCCATCAATTTTAACCATCTTCCCTGTCCCTGCTGAAGAAAAGCAGGCCCAAACCATGATGCTGCCACCACCATGTTTGACAGTGGGGATGGTGTGTTCAGCTGTGTTGCTTTTACGCCAAACATAACGTTTTGCATTGTTGCCAAAAAGTTCAATTTTGGTTTCATCTGACCAGAGCACCTTCTTCCACATGTTTGGTGTGTCTCCCAGGTGGCTTGTGGCAAACTTTAAACAACACTTTTTATGGATATCTTTAAGAAATGGCTTTCTTCTTGCCACTCTTCCATAAAGGCCAGATTTGTGCAATATACGACTGATTGTTGTCCTATGGACAGAGTCTCCCACCTCAGCTGTAGATCTCTGCAGTTCATCCAGAGTGATCATGGGCCTCTTGGCTGCACCTCTGATCAGTCTTCTCCTTGTATGAGCTGAAAGTTTAGAGGGACGGCCAGGTCTTGGTAGATTTGCAGTGGTCTGATACTCCTTCCATTTCAATATTATCGCTTGCACAGTGCTCCTTGGAATGTTTAAAGCTTGGGAAATCTTTTTGTATCCAAATCCGGCTTTAAACTTCTTCACAACAGTATCTCGGACCTGCCTGGTGTGTTCCTTGTTCTTCATGATGCTCTCTGCGCTTTTGACGGACCTCTGAGACTATCACAGTGCAGGTGCATTTATACGGAGACTTGATTACACACAGGTGGATTGTATTTATCATCATTCGTCATTTAGGTCAACATTGGATCATTCAGAGATCCTCACTGAACTTCTGGAGAGAGTTTGCTGCACTGAACGTAAAGGGGCTGAATAATTTCTCAGTTTTTGATTTGTTAAAAAAGTTTGAAATATCCAATAAATGTCGTTCCACTTCATGATTGTGTCCCACTTGTTGTTGATTCTTCACAAAAAAATACAGTTTTATATCTTTATGTTTGAAGCCTGAAATGTGGCAAAAGGTCGCAAAGTTCAAGGGGGCCGAATACTTTCGCAAGGCACTGTATATAAACAGAGAGTAGCAGCAGCGTAAAAGAGGGGTTGGGGGGGCACACAATGCAAATAGTCCATTAAGCCATTTAATTACCTGTTCAGGAGTCTATGGCTTGGTGGTAAAAACTGTTGAGAATCCTTTTTGTCCTAGACTTGGCACTCCGGTACCGCTTGCCATGCGGTAGTAGAGAGAACAGTCTATGACTGGGGTGGCTGGGGTCTTTGACAATTTTTAGAGCCTTCCTCTGACACCCCCTGGTGTAGAGGTCCTGGATGGCAGGCAGCTTAGCCCCAGTGATGTACTGGGCCGTATGCACTACCCTATGTAGTGCCTTGCGGTCAGAGGCCGAGCAATTGCCGTACCAGGCAGTGATGCAACCATGCTCTCGATGTTGCAGCTGTAGAACCTTTTGAGGATCTCAGGACCCATGCCAAATCTTTTTGTTTCCTGAGGGGGAATAGGCTTTCTTGGTGTGTTTGGACCATTCTAGTTTGTTGGTGATGTGGACAGATGGATCATGGCTAATTTTGTGATAATTTCTTGTAATCTGAGGGGTTCTACTGAGCCAAATAAGCAAATGTCTTGACGTATTACATAGGAATAAAGTTGACATTGCTCTATTGCAAGAGACATCTTTTAGAGGGTGATGTCCATTGACTTCAAAACAAATACGACAAACGGGCAGCTGTTTCCTTCCTTTAAATCTAAAGGGGTATTATTCTACATAATAATACCCCTTTAGATTTATGCAATCTACCCCTTACAATTGAAAAAAGTGGAAATAATAAACAGGGCTGATTTACTAACATATGTTCCACTCTGTATGTGTTTAAATAGCATTTGTATCTATTTATGCTCCTATAACAAAGATTTTCTCCCTTCAGATTATACGCATATTATTGGAGCTGACATGAATGCTATTATTGATTCTTAGCTAGATAGATCTGGACCTTCTCATAGCTCATCACAAGTGATTGCTTCCAATGAACTTAAACCATTTCTTAAAGATCTTAGTTTTAGTAACTGTTGGAAATGTCATAATCCCAAAACTAAGGACTATACATGCTTTTCTGCTAGATTTAAGACTTTCTCGAAAATGTACTGTTTTGTACTGTTTTAACATCTACTGATATTACAGGTAACATGGAATTTATAAAAACATTACTGGCCATTCTATCTGATCATAATCCCATTCTTTGTCAATTAAAATATTACCAATGAATATGTGTGCACTGAGATGGAGGTTTATTAATAATACTTTACTACACAACTCTGATTTCATCTTCAAGTTTAGATCTTAAAAAAAAAAAAGTTACCACTCAGTGGAGGACTCAACTATGGTATGGTTAGCTGTAAAAGGTTTCATACGAGGAAACACTACACATCTTCCCTCTAATTTACAGAAATTAAGACTTTAGAAGATCAGTGAATTGGAAAATCATTGGGAAATGCTGGAAGACTCTTAAAAACAACCATTCAACAGAGAGAGAAATGTATCTAAAAAAAAAACAAGTAGACTGGAACTTAATGACTTGTTGTGACGTAGAGCAGAATTCCTTATGCAGAGGGTGCGACAAAAATATTATTTTCAAGGGAGTAGGCCTAGCCACTTACTGGCGCTGCAGCTTAAACATGCTTTAACAAGACCATCAATACAGCTGATCAGATCTCCTACTAAGGGACTGTTATCTTATCCTACAGAAATAAATACAACTTTTACAGCATATTATTCAGATTTATACAGTTCCTCACGTAGCTTTGATACTTCTGCTTGTTCGGCAGTTCCTGGAGAACCTTACATTGCCCAAACTTTCTCAAGAAGAAACAGTTTTATTAGAGGAATCTGTCACTATCTCAACTGAAAGCTGCTCTTTTAAATATGAAGAAAGATAAAGTGCCTGGTATTGATGGAATTCCTCCTGAACTCATTCTCATTTTTGGGATGACCTAGGACCAGTTATTCTTGAATTGCTTAACATTGCTATTGAAAAAGGACAACTCCACAACGACATCAATACAGCTATTATATCCCTAATCCCTAAGAAAGGAGAAGACCTCACAAATTGTGCAAATTTTCGGCCAATCAGTTTAATCGGAACAGAAATGAAGATGGATGCCAAAGTTCTAGCCATGCGTCTAGACAAAGTAGAGGAACATTTGGGAAACAATGTGCCAATGCAGTTACTAAAACAGCTGTATTGTTGGATTGGTAACAGATATTTTTTTTGTTACGACGACAGATTTGAATAACAGAAGTAGACGAAGATGTTCTGACCTCTACATTTTTGTTTAACTTGTTGGGAAAGTGGCCAAAATGCCAGTTGTTTATAAAAAGTTAGATGAAAATGTCTTTGACATTACTTCTGAGTTCAGATTTGAAAAGCAGATAAGTAGAGGAAGATTTTACATGTTCTAACCTTTTGTCTAAGAAGTAGTTGGCAAAGTGGTCAAAGTAGCTGATTTTGTGTTAAGAGTTGCATCATAGCATTTACATTGAATGGAATGTTGAAAGTGATGATGTCACAATGGGGCCTTTAGAATGCTGAGGAAATCCTAGGAAAAGTAAAAAGATATCTATCTTCTACAAGCACACTATTCCAGACCGATCTGCATGTCTTGACGTTTGAATGACGTTTCTAGCTTAAACAGTGTAGGAGGAATCACGTTCCAAAGAAAAATAAGAAGTGTGTCAAAGATTTCAAATGGGGGTTGTGCGTCACAAACCCCACTAATAATACAGTGTAACTACAGTATAATAAGTCAGAAGTTTGTCAAAGATTTAAAGTTGGCGCTTTCGCAAGCCCCATTAATTAATTAATTAATTAATTAATTAATTAATTAATATAATGCATCACAAGAAATACACTTAACTTATATGCAACATATAGTTTGTCAAAGATTAAAGTTGGTGCTTTCGCAAGCCCCATTAATTAATTAATTAATTAATTAATATAATGCATCACAAGAAATAGACTTAACTTATATGCAACATATAGTATATCACAGGACATAACTCTAACTCCTGTCTTTTTTTGTTGTTGCAGAGCCCAAGGAAGAGGTTTCATCTTCACTGTGAAGGGGGCCTACAAAATGTGTTTATTTTTTATAACATAGATATAAAATACTTATGGTATACGACTCCTCAGGGTGTCACACTTTATCCTATAAGTAAGCATTTCACTGTTAGTCTACACCTATTATTTACAAAGCTTATGACAAATACATTTGATTTGATGCTTGTTCCTGCATAATGTCATTTGTAATTGTATGATTCATACATTTCATATTCAAGTCATATTTCGTTTCAGGTTCCGCACAACGTGTGTCGCATAATCTTCTAAAAACACATACATTTTTGAAAATGTAATTTTGTCAATAAAATCTTGGTTCACTTTTTGTGCAGAATCTCATTTAAGTTGGGGGGACAAAACAGTTCTATCTTCCTTTACACTGACATTGTACTGTGTTGTTCTTTGTTTTTACATGGGGACAAAATGTGTGAGCCTGATGCGTTTCAAAAATAGACGTGGTTCTCTGTCTCTTGCTTTCACCTCAACCACAATTGAAACAAGGGGAGTGCATTTCACATGCCTTCACATTGCACATTTCACACACTTCTGCCTTGATCTCAGTGTTAATAGTTAAGTATTCACTTTTTAATTATTTATAATTATATTACTTATGTTCTGTGCAATGTCAATGCATAATCTGTATTATTGGGTTGGTTCTTGTGTAGCCAAAGCCACATTTAACATATTAATTTAGTTTACATTGTTTGCCCTTATAGATTTGGACTCTTATACAAAAAAGGAACAAGGTTATTGTCTTTTTATAGTCAAGCAGACATGGGTCAGTGAAAAAATGTTCCAATTGCCAGGTGATTAAGAATCCATGTGGTATAGCACTGTCTACAACTAATCTTGATATAATAATATAGTAATAGATTTAGACATAGTTTTAAAATATTAATATAGCCTACATTACAGCCGTACACTATCGATCCTATTGATCACGCTTCCCGCAATGATGCGCATGCAACGTGCCAAAATTAGTAATGCGTTCAGTTATCTTCTTCCTCATATGGATGTATACTGGACATCTCAGCCTCAAGAACAACATTTCTACAAGCTATTACCGAAATGCCCATTTTTAAATTTGCTCACGTTTGGACCGCTCATCAGAAAAGTTATTTGTAGGACAATTAATAGGCCTATTTTACAACTGACTAATGGGATTTTATGTTGTCTCTGCGTTTGACAAAATAATAAATACCAAGAAGTAGTTTACCTCAGATTCCAGTTTGATGTAGGCCTACTCTGATCTGAAGTTTATCATCTTATCGAAGAAGCCACTGAAACACCAAAATATGGACTCACCAGCAAGCCCCCTTTCTCATGCTGGGAGGACTTTCTGGACAGTTTGGGTGAGTTTATGCGCTGAAAAAAATTACTGAAGGACACCGTTTCTATAGCCTACAGAGAATGATATATTATGCACAATTGTCCATGGTACTAGCTTTTGTTACTATTACTGGGTCGTTCCACCAATTCTGTGCCTTTTGAGAAGTCTAACTTGGACCAAAAAAGTTTCACCTAATTTTAACATTCTACATTCTATCATAAAGAGCACAAGTTCAACTTTATGAAAAACATGTTTCCCGTCTCAAAATGTTAAATAAAAACGTACAAGTAAGTGTCTATTAACTAGAGTCGATTGACGGACCAGTGCGTTATAAAAAAAATACCCATCATAATCTGTCAGTTTTTTTTGCATTGGATGCATCTAAATCCACCACATCCGCCGATGTCGCACTTAGACATCTGAGGAAACCAGGCACCATCCTTATGGTGAAGGATGGTGGTGGCAGCATCATTACTGTGGGTATGTTTTTCGGCGGCAGGGACTTGGTGACTAGTCAGGATCGAGGGAAAGATGAACGGAGCAAAGTACAGAGAGATCCTTGATGAAAACCTGCTCCAGAGCGCTCAGGACCTCAAACTGGGGCGAAGGTTCACCTTCCAACAGGACAGCGACCTTAAGCACACAGCCAAGACAATACAGGAGTGTGTCATGTTGTGTCTTGTTTCTGTCCTTTCCCTTCACCCTGTCTCCCTCTGCTGGTCGTTATTAGGTTACCTTTTCTCCCCCTCTTTCCCCCAGCTGTTCCTTGTCTTCTCCTAACTACCTCGTCACCCCTTTTCCCACCTGTTCCCTTTTTCCCTCTGATTAGTCCTCTATATCTCTCTCTGTTTTTGTTTCTGTCTTTGTCGGATTCTTGTTTGTGTTATTCATGCCTGAACCAGACTATCGTCATGTTTGCTGCAACCTTGTCCTGTCCTGTCGGAATCTGCCGGTCCATCTGAGCCTACGTATGTTTTGTATTAAAGAAGCTCTGTTTACGTTAATTCGCTTTTGGGTCCTCATTCACGCACCGTAACAGAAGAATCCGACCAAGAATGGACCCAGCGACTTCGGATCCTCTCCACTCAGCCGTCGAGATCCAGGGAGCGATGCTAGGCAGACACGAGCAGGAATTGTCTGCTGCTCGACATGCCGTTGAGACCCTGGCCACCCAAGTCTCCAACCTCACAGAACAGGTTCACCATCTCCGCCTCGATCCACCGGCCACTTCCAGGGCTTTCGAATCTCCGGAGCCCAGAATCAATAACCCGCCGTGTTACTCTGGGGAGCCCACTGAATGCCGCTCGTTCCTCACCCAGTGTGATATTGTGTTTTCTCTCCAGCCCAACACTTACTCCAGGAGCACTGCTCGTGTCGCCTACGTCATATCTCTCCTTACTGGACGGGCTCGTGAGTGGGGCACGGCAATCTGGGAGGCAAGGGCTGAGTGTACTAACCAGTATCAGGACTTTAAGGAGGAGATGATACGGGTTTTTGATCGATCTGTTTTTGGGGAGGAGGCTTCCAGGGTCCTGTCTTCCCTATGTCAAGGTAATCGATCCATAACAGACTACTCTATTGAGTTTCGCACTCTTGCTGCCTCCAGTGGCTGGAACGAGCCGGCTTTGCTCGCTCGTTTTCTGGAGGGTCTCCGCGCAGAGGTAAAGGATGAGATTCTCTCCCGGGAGGTTCCTTCCAGCGTGGATTCCTTGATTGAACTCGCTATTCGCATTGAGCGACGGGTTGATCTTCGTCACCGAGCTCGTGGAAAGGAGCTCGCGTTCTCCGTTGCCCCCCTCTCCGCATCACTACCATCTTCCTCTGCCGGCTCGGGTGCTGAGCCTATGCAGCTGGGAGGTATCCGCATCTCGACTAAGGAGAGGGAACGGAGAATCACCAACCGCCTCTGTCTCTATTGCGGTTCTGCTGGTCATTTTGTCACTTCATGTCCAGTAAAAGCCAGAGCTCATCAGTAAGCGGAGGGCTACTGGTGAGCGCTACTACTCCTGTCTCTCCTTCAAGATCCTGCACTACCTTGTCGGTCCATCTACGCTGGACCGGTTCGTCAGCTTCCTGCAGTGCCTTAATAGACTCTGGGGCGGAGGGCTGTTTTATGGACGAGACCTGGGCTCGGGAACATGACATTCCTCTCAGACAGTTAAGGGAGTCCACGGCCTTGTTCGCCCTGGATGGTAGTCCTCTCCCCAGGATTCAGCGTGAGACGCTACCTTTAACCCTAACTGTTTCTGGTAATCATAGCGAAACCATTTCTTTTTTAATTTTTCGTTCACCTTTTACACCTGTTGTTTTGGGCCATCCCTGGCTAGTTTGTCATAATCCTTCTATTAATTGGTCTAGTAATTCTATCCTCTCCTGGAACGTCTCTTGTCATGTGAAATGTTTAATGTCTGCTATCCCTCCTGTTTCCTCTATCTCTTCTTCACAGGAGGAGCCTGGTGATTTGACAGGGGTGCCGGAGGAATATCACGATCTGCGCATGGTGTTCAGTCGGTCCAGGGCCACCTCTCTTCCTCCACACCGGTCGTATGATTGTAGTATTGATCTCCTTCCGGGAACCACTCCCCCCCGGGGTAGACTATACTCTCTGTCGGCTCCCGAACGTAAGGCTCTCGAAGATTATTTGTCTGTAGCTCTTGCCGCCGGTACCATAGTCCCCTCCTCCTCTCCCGCCGGAGCGGGGTTTTTTTTTGTTAAGAAGAAGGACGGGTCCCTGCGCCCCTGCATAGATTATCGAGGGCTGAATGACATAACAGTGAAGAATCGTTATCCGCTTCCTCTTATGTCTTCAGCCTTCGAGATCCTGCAGGGAGCCAGGTTTTTCACTAAGTTGGACCTTCGTAACGCTTACCATCTCGTGCGCATCAGGGAGGGGGACGAGTGGAAGACGGCGTTTAACACTCCGTTAGGGCACTTTGAATACCGGGTTCTTCCTTTCGGCCTCGCTAACGCTCCAGCTGTCTTTCAGGCATTAGTCAATGATGTCCTGAGAGACATGCTGAACATCTTTGTTTTCGTTTACCTTGACGATATCCTGATTTTTTCACCGTCACTCCAGATTCATGTTCAGCACGTTCGACGTGTCCTCCAGCGCCTTTTAGAGAATTGTCTTTTTGTGAAGGCTGAGAAGTGCACTTTTCATGCCTCCTCCGTCACATTTCTCGGTTCTGTTATTTCCGCTGAAGGCATTAAGATGGATCCCGCTAAGGTCCAAGCTGTCATTGATTGGCCCGTCCCTAAGTCACGCGTCGAGCTGCAGCGCTTTCTCGGCTTCGCGAACTTCTATCGTCGTTTCATCCGTAATTTCGGTCAGGTGGCAGCTCCTCTCACAGCCCTTACTTCTGTCAAGACGTGCTTTAAGTGGTCCGTTTCCGCCCAGGGAGCTTTTGATCTCCTCAAGAATCGTTTTACATCCGCACCTATCCTTGTTACACCTGACGTCTCTAGACAGTTCGTTGTCGAGGTTGACGCGTCAGAGGTGGGCGTGGGAGCCATTCTTTCTCAGCGCTCCCTCTCTGACGACAAGGTCCACCCTTGCGCGTATTTTTCTCATCGCCTGTCGCCGTCGGAACGTAACTATGATGTGGGAAACCGCGAACTGCTCGCCATCCGCTTAGCCCTAGGCGAATGGCGACAGTGGTTGGAGGGGGCGACCGTTCCTTTTGTCGTTTGGACCGACCATAGGAACCTTGAGTACATCCGTTCTGCCAAACGACTTAATGCGCGTCAGGCGCGCTGGGCGCTGTTTTCCGCTCGTTTCGAGTTCGTGATTTCTTATCGTCCGGGCTCTAAGAACACCAAGCCTGATGCTTTATCTCGTCTCTTCAGTTCTTCAGTAGCCTCCACTGACCCCGAGGGGATTCTCCCTGAGGGGCCTGTTGTCGGGTTGACTGTCTGGGGAATTGAGAGGCAGGTAAAGCAAGCACTCACTCACACTCCGTCGCCGCGCGCTTGTCCTAGGAACCTTCTTTTCGTTCCCGTTCCTACTCGTCTGGCCGTTCTTCAGTGGGCTCACTCTGCCAAGTTAGCCGGCCACCCTGGCGTTCGGGGTACGCTTGCTTCCATTCGCCAGCGTTTTTGGTGGCCCACCCGGGAGCATGACACGCGTCGTTTCGTGGCTGCTTGTTCGGTCTGCGCGCAGACTAAGTCCGGTAACTCCCCTCCTGCCGGCCGTCTCAGGCCGCTTCCCATTCCCTCTCGACCGTGGTCTCACATCGCCTTAGATTTTGTCACCGGACTGCCTTCGTCAGCGGGGAAGACTGTTATTCTTACGGTTGTCGACAGGTTCTCTAAGGCGGCTCATTTTATTCCCCTTGCTAAGCTTCCTTCTGCTAAAGAGACGGCACAAATCATCATCGAGAATGTTTTCAGAATTCATGGCCTTCCGTCAGACGTCGTTTCGGACAGAGGTCCGCAATTCACGTCTCAATTTTGGAGGGAGTTTTGCCGTTTGATTGGGGCTTCCGTCAGTCTCTCTTCCGGCTTTCACCCCCAGTCTAACGGTCAAGCAGAACGGGCCAATCAGACTATTGGTCGCATCTTACGCAGTCTTTCTTTTCGCAACCCTGCGTCTTGGTCAGGGCTATCTCCTTTTCAGAGTAGCCTCGGGTACCAGCCTCCGCTGTTCTCATCTCAGTTCGCCGAGTCCAGCGTCCCCTCCGCTCAGGCTTTTGTCCAACGTTGCGAGCGCACCTGGAAGAGGGTCAGGTCTGCACTTTGCCGTTATAGGGCGCAGACTGTGAGGGCTGCTAATAAGCGTAGAACTAAGAGTCCTAGATATTGTCGCGGTCAGAGAGTTTGGCTCTCCACTCAGAACCTTCCCCTTAAGACCGCTTCTCGCAAGTTGACCCCGCGGTTCATTGGTCCGTTCCGTATTTCTCAGATCATTAATCCTGTCGCAGTTCGACTTCTTCTTCCGCGATATCTTCGTCGCGTCCACCCGGTCTTCCATGTCTCCTGTGTCAAGCCCGTTCTTCGCGCCCCCGCTCGTCTTCCCCCCCCCCCCCCATCCTTGTCGAGGGCGCACCCATCTACAGGGTCCGTAGGATTTTGGACATGCGTCCTCGGGGCCGTGGTCATCAGTACCTAGTAGATTGGGAGGGGTACGGTCCTGAGGAGAGGAGTTGGGTTCCCTCTCGGGACGTGCTGGACCGTGCGCTGATCGATGATTTCCTCCGTTGCCGCCAGGTTTCCTCCTCGAGTGCGCCAGGAGGCGCTCGGTGAGTGGGGGGGTACTGTCATGTATTGTCATGTTGTGTCTTGTTTCTGTCCTTTCCCTTCACCCTGTCTCCCTCTGCTGGTCGTTATTAGGTTACCTTTTCTCCCCCTCTTTCCCCCAGCTGTTCCTTGTCTCCTCCTAACTACCTCGTCACCCCTTTTCCCACCTGTTCCCTTTTTCCCTCTGATTAGTCCTCTATATCTCTCTCTGTTTTTGTTTCTGTCTTTGTCGGATTCTTGTTTGTGTTATTCATGCCTGAACCAGACTATCGTCATGTTTGCTGCAACCTTGTCCTGTCCTGTCGGAATCTGCCGGTCCATCTGAGCCTACGTATGTTTTGTATTAAAGAAGCTCTGTTTACGTTAATTCGCTTTTGGGTCCTCATTCACGCACCGTAACAGAGTGGCTTGGGGAAAAGTCTCTGAATGTCCTTGAACCCGATCGAACATCTCTGGAGAGACCTGAAAATAGCTGTGCAGCCAATCTCCCCATCCAACATGACAGAGCTTGAGAGGATCTGCAGAGAGCAATGGGAGAAACTTGTAACGTCATACCCAATAAGATTTGAGGCTGTAATCAATGCCAAATGTGCTTCAACAAAGTACTGAGTAAAGGGTCTGAATGCTTATGTGAATCTGATATATAATTAGCAAAAATTTCCCAAAACATGTTTTTACTTTGTCATTATAAGGAATTGTGTATAGATTGATGAGGAAAAAAATGACAATCCATTTAAGAATAAGGCTGTAACATAACAGAATGTAGAAAAAGTCTAGGGGTCAACATAACAACATGTGGAAAAAGTCCAAGGGGTCTGAAAAAATATTTCGGAAAGTATTCAGACCCCTTGACTTTTTCCACATGTTGTTATGTTGTTATTATTATTCTAAAATTGATTAACTAAAACATTTCCCTCCTAAATCTACACACAATACCCCATAATGACAAAGTGAAAACAGAAATACCTGATGTACATAAGTATTCAGACCCTTTGCTATGAGACTCGAAATTGAGCTCAGGTGCATCCTGGTTCCATTGATCATCCTTGAGTGTTTCTACAACTTGATTGGAGTCCACCTGTGGTAAATTCAATTGATTGGACATGATTTGGAAAGGCACACACCTGTCTATATAAGGTCCCACAGTTGACAGTGCATGTCAGAGCAAATACCAAGCCATGAGGTCGAAGGAATTGCCAGTAGAGCTCTGAGACTTTTTATTGTTTATTTTATTTCCCCTTTATTTAACTAGGTAGGCCAGTTGAGAACAAGTTCTCATTTACAACTGCGACCTGGCCAAGATAAAGCAAAGCAGTTCGACACAAACAACAGAGTTACACATGGAAAAAACAAACGTACAGTCAATAACACAATAGAAAAAGTCTATATACAGTGTGTGCAAAGGAGGTAAGATTAGGGAGGTAAGGCAAAAAATAGGCTATAGTGGCAAAGTAATTACAATTTAGCAATTAAACACTGAAGTGATAGATGTACAGAAGATGAATGTGCAAGTAGAGATACTGGGGTGCAAAGGAGCAAAAATAAATAAATAACAAAATGGGGATGAGGTAGTTGGATGGCCTATTTACAGATGGGCTATGTACAGGTGCAATGATCTGTGCGCTGCTCTGACAGCTGATGCTTAAAGTTAGTGAGGGAGATATGAGTCTCCAGCTTCAGTGATTTTTGCAATTCGTTCCAGTCATTGGCAGCAGAGAAGTGGAAGGAAAGGCGGCCAAAGGAGGAATTGGCTTTGGGGGTGACCAGTGATGTATACCTGCTGGAGCGTGTGCCAAGGGTGGGTGCTGCTATGGTGACCAGTGAGCTGAGATAAGGCGGGGCTTTACCTAGCAAAGACTTATAGATGACCTGGAGCCCAGTGGGTTTGGCGACGAATATGAGCGAGGGCCAGTCAACGAGAGCATACAAGTCGCAGTGGTGGGTAGTATATGGGGCTTCAGTGACAAAACGGATGGCACTGTGATAGACTACATTCAGATTGCTGAATTGAGTGTTGGAGGCTATTTTGTAAATTACATTGCCAAAGTCAAGGATCGGTCGAATAGTCAGTTTTACGAGGGTATGTTTAGCAGCATGAATGAAGCCGACTTTGTTGCAAAATAGGAAGCTAATTCTAGATTTACTTTTGGATTGGAGATGCTTAATGTGAGTCTGCAAGGAGAGTTTACAGTCCAACCAGACACCTAGGTATTTGTCGTGGTCCACATATTCTAAGTTAGAACCGCCCAGAATAGTGATGCTAGACGAGTAGGCGTGAGAGCATGAATTTAGTTTTACTAGCATTTAAGAGCAGTTGGAGGCCACGGAAGGAGAGTTGTATGGCATTGAAGCTCGTCTGGAGGTTAGTTAACACAGTGTCCAAAGAAGGGCCAGAAGTATACAGAATGGTGTCGTCTGTGTAGAGGCGGATCAGAGAATCACCGGCAGCAAATGTGACATTGTTGTATACAGAGGAAAGAGTCGGCCCGAGAATTGAACACTGTGGCACCCCCATAGAGGTCGCCAGAGGTCCAGACAACAGACCCTCCGATTTGACACACTGAACTCTATCTTATAAGTAGTTGGTGAACCAGGCGAGGCAGTCATTTCAGAAACGAAGGCTGTTGAGTCTGCCGATAAGAATGTGGTGATTGACAGAGTCAAAAGCCTTGGCCAGGTCAATGAATACGGCTGCCCAGTATTGTCTTTTATCGATGCTGGTTATGATATCGTTTAGGACCTTGAGCGTGGCTGAGATGCACCCATGACCAGCTTGGAAACAAGATTATATAGTAGAGAAGGTAATCGGTGATCTGTTTGTTAACTTGGCTTTCAAAGACCTTAGACTTGGGCGAGTTGCTGTGGGGGGTGCAGGACTGTTGACCGGGGTAGGGGTAGCCAGGTGGAAAGCATGGCCAGCCGTAGAAAAATGCTTATTGAAATTCTCAATTATCGTGGATTTATCGGTGGTGACAGTGGTTCCTAGGCTCGGTGCAGTGGGCAGCTTGGAGGAGGTGCTCTTATTCTCCTTGGCCCTTACAGTTTCCCAGAACCTTTTGGTGTTTGTGCTACTGGATGCAAATTTCTGTTTGAAATAACGAGCCTTTGCTTTCCTAACTGCCTGTGTATATTGGTTCCTAACTTCCCTGAAAAGTTGCATATCGCAGGGGCTTTTTGATGCTAATGCAGAACGCCACAGGATGTTTTTGTGCTGGTCAAGGGCAGTCAGTTCTGGAGTGAACCAAGGGCTATATCTGTTCCTGGTTCTACACTTTTTCAATGGGGCTTGCTTATTTAAGATGGTGAGGAAAGCACTTTTAAAGAATAACCCAGCATCCTCTACTGCCGGGATGAGTACAATATCCTTCCAGGATACCCAGGCCAGGTCCATTAGAAAGGCCTGCTCACTGAAGTGTTTTAGGAAGCGTTTGACAGTGATGAGGGGTGACCGCAGACCCATTACGGACACAGGCAATGAGTCAGTGATCGCTGAGATCCTGGTTGAAGACAGCAGAGGTGTATATCCTTCCTGTTTTGGCCCTGTCCGGGAGGGCATCGGATGGGGCCACAGTGTCTCCTGACCCCTCCTGTCTCAGCCTCCAGTATTTATGCTGCAGTAGTTTGTGTCGGGGGCTAGGGTCAGTTTGTTATATCTGGAGTACTTCTCCTGTCCTATCCGGTGTCCTGTCTGAATTTAAGTATGCTCTCTCTAATTCTCTCTTTCTTTCTCTCTCTCGAAGGACCTGAGCCCTAAGACCATGCCTCAGGACTACCTGACATGATGACTCCTTGCTGTCCCCAGTCCACCTGGCCGTGCTGCTGCTCCAGTTTCAACTGTTCTGCCTGTGATTATTATTATTTGACCATGCTGGTCATTTATGAACATTTGAACATCTTGGCCATGTTCTGTTATAATCTCCACCCGGCACAGCCAGAAGAGGACTGGCCACCCCACATAGCCTGGTTCCTCTCTAGGTTTCTTCCTAGGTTTTGGCCTTTCTAGGGAGTTTTTCCTAGCCACGGTGCTTCTACACCTATATTGCTTGCTGTTTGGAGTTTTAGGCTGGGTTTCTGTACAGCACTTTGAGATATCAGCTGATGTACGAAGGGCTATATAAAATACATTTGATTTGATTTAGAGGGCAGGTTGGTCAGGATGACATCTATGAGGGTGCCTGTGTTTACAGATTTGGGGTTGTACCTAGTAGGTTCATTGATCATTTGTGTGAGTTTGAGGGCATCTAGCTTAGATTGTATTACAGCCGGGGTGTTAAGAATGTCCCAGTTTAGGTCACCCAACAGCACAAGCTTTGAAGATAGATGGGGGACAATCAATTCACATATGGTGTCCAGGGAACAGTTGCGGGAAGAAGGTGGTCTATAACAAGTGGCAACGGTGGGAGACTTGTTTTTGGAAAGGTGGATTTTTAGAAGTAGAAGCTCAAATTATTTGGGCACAGACCTGGATAGTATGACAGAACTCTGCAGGCTCTCTCTGCAGTAGATTACAACTCTGCCCCCTTTGGCAGTTCATGGATAATCTTGGGGTCAAGATCAGCCTCACCATGGCAATCTAACGGGCAGGTGGCGAGGACGAACCAGGACACTCCTCCACCGGCTGACTCCCTTCCAGTTTGTTCTGGGTTATCAGCCGGCCCTGGCTCCGTTGGCTACAAGCCAGACCAACGCTTCTGCAGTGGGCGAGTGGTTCAGGCAAGCAGAAGAGGTATGGAATGATGCCCTTGTGATCCGCCATCAGAAAGAGCAAGCGGCTCACCACCGCAGTGAGGCTCCCGTGTTCCATCCTGATGTTGACGTCTGGCTCTCCACCAGGAACCTCCCGCTCTCTCTGCCCTGTAAGAAGTGGAGTTCCCGGTTTGTGGGGCCAGTCAAGGTCATACAGAGGGTCAACAAGGTAACATACAGATTACAACTCCCCACTAACTACCGCATCTCACCATGTTTTCCTTCTCAGGCCGGTGGTTCCTGGTCCTCTGGCTGATGCCGTCCACCATGACACACTTCCGCCTCCCTTAGACAATGAGGGGAGCCCTGCCTATGTCGTCAGATCACTCCTGGATTCCCAACGTCGTAGGGGTTGGCTCCAGTACCAGGTGGACTGGGAGGGGTGCAGTGCTGGGTTCCGGTGGACAACATTCTAGATCCCAACATCATCCGAGAATTCCACCTTCCGGCCCGCTCCCCACCCTCGGGGCTGTCCTCCTGGCCGACGTTGTCCTGTGGCTGGTGCTACGCAGGGGGATACTGTCATGTCTACTCCCTCTCCGGGGCGCAATTTCACCGGTCCTGGCAAATCGTCATTATGCACATTTGGCAACCCTCATTACGCACACCTGCACCCCATCATGAGGCACACCTGGATTCCATCACTACCCTGATTACTCCCCCTTTACCTAGCTCTCCCTAGAATCACTCTTCAGGCAGTATTGGTTATGTTTCCTTGTCAGACGTTTCTCTTGTTTTGTATTGTTCTATGTTCATTATTATTAAACTCGCTAACTGCACCTGCTTCCTGACACCCTACGTTGCCGTTACGCTGTGGGGTGTTTTGAGTGAGAAAGACTGAGGATAACCAACCAGAGGAGAGCCAACCACAGCCCCCTTCATTAACTACGCATTGTGCCAACAACATCAAAGAGCCATGCCAGACTATGAAGTTAGATGTTAGCCAGACAAGTGATTAACTACAATGGAAAGTAACTGTTTTTCTGGCTACAACATAACACAATTTGAAGTAATGTGGGGCAGACTCTCACAATAATTAAACATCATTGGGTGTGGATACAGTGAGAATGTGGATCTGAGCAAGTGTGATGTCAAACATTTTTATGGATATGTACAGTATGGAAATTATCATGGGAATTCTAACCAATAAGGAGAGTCTTTGTAGTTTCTTAAAACAATCATTTTAATATAAACTAATTATTGCAATAATGGAGCTGGTCAATGACCACCCATAGTTGATCGTTGAGAGCCCAATGATTCTGAGTTGGGTCTTGCCTTATATAGCCCAACCTTGTTACATTTCGTTTATCCATAAGCTATAAAAATAGTCGCACACTCCATAAACTCACAGTAATTTATTGGGTAAATCACCAATGTTTCGGCATCACTGTGCCTTCTTCAGGGTGACGAAGGCACAGTGATGCTGAAACATTCGGGATTTACCCAATAAATTACTGGGAGTTTATATATGGTGTGCGACTCTTTAGCTTATAGTTTGTTCACAGTTACTCAGCACCTCTACATAAAAAGTCTGGGTGTGCGCCAGCTCATGTTTTTTATTTGACATTTCCTTAATCCACCACAACTGTCTCAATGTGTCGGACCAACAAATATCTACTGGATGATGTGGCCAAATGTTCGGAGTCCTCTGTTCTCCTGCGAGTACTAAGAACTGTTTGTTCTTGGAATAGAGGATAAGGAGAGACTTCGTTCGGGAACAGAGACACCTCGTTCCGAACATACAAGTTTCAGAGTACAGAGGGTGGGGGTGGGAACACGAGATGTGCACAGCCGTGGTGAATTAGGTAGAGAGTTATGTGAACACAGCAATTTACACAACCAGAGTAACAGGATTGTGCACACCTATAATTTATATAAACCTTAATGTAATGCTAATTAAAACATTTCCTTACACTCACCTCAAGACACTCATTTTCTTATATAAAAATGTAACATTAAATAATTATTGTTAAACTTCTTATGGCTGGGGGCAGTATTGAGTAGCTTGGATGAATAAGGTGCTCAGAGTAAACTGCCTGCTACTCAGGCCCAGTTGCTAATATATGCATATTATTAGTAGATTTGGATAGAAAACACACACTCTGAAGTTTCTAAAACTGTTTGAATGATGTCTGTGAGTATAACAGAACTCATATGGCAGGCAAAAACATGAGACAAAATCCAACCGGGAAGTGGGAAATCTGAGGTTTGTAGTTATTCAAGTCATTACCTATCAAATATACAGTGTTTATGGGATCATATTGCACTTCCTAAGGCTTCCACTAGATGTCAACAGTCTTTAGAACCTTGCTTGAGGCTTCTACTGTGAAGGAGGGGGGAATGAGAGCTGATTAAGTCATGGGTCTGCCAGAGTGGCATGAGCTGATCACGCGTGCTCACGTGAGAGCGACCTGCGTTCCATTGCAATTCTAAAGACAAAGGAATTCTCCGGTTGGAACATTATTGAAGATATATGTTAAAAACATCCTAATGATTGATTCTATACATCGTTTGACGTGTTTCTCCGAACTGTAATATAATTTTTTAGACTTTTCGTCTGAACTTTCACCTGGACTTGCCCGCGCCGCATGATTTTGGATTTGTTTACTAAACACGCTAACAAAAGGAGGGATCTAAAATTTCATGCATAACAGTTGTATCTTACATCAATGTTTATTTTGAGTATTTCTGTAAAT
Organism: Oncorhynchus mykiss; assembly: GCF_013265735.2. NCBI lineage: Eukaryota > Metazoa > Chordata > Actinopteri > Salmoniformes > Salmonidae > Oncorhynchus > Oncorhynchus mykiss. The sequence goes on along the minus strand of NC_048580.1, from coordinate 28,375,096 downwards.
TGATGTGGCTCTCTGCAAAATCACCAGATGTTTTGGAACTACTGAACATAACGCGCCAATGTAAACTGAGATTTTTGTATATAAATATGAACTTTATCGAACAAAACATACATGTATTGTGTAACATGAAGTCCTATGAGTGTCATCTGATGAAGATCCTCAAAGGTTAGTGATTCATTTATCTCTATTTCTGCTTTTTGTGACTCCTCTCTTTGGCTGGCTGTGTTTTTCTGTGACTAGGCGGTGACCTAACATAATCGTTTGGTGTGCTTTCGATGTAAAGCCTTTTTGAAATCAGACACTGTGGTGGGATTAACAAGTTTATCTTTAAAATGGTGTAAAATACTTGTATGTTTGAGGAATTTAAATTATGAGATTTCTGTTGTTTGAATTTGGCGCCCTGCACTTTCACTGGCTGTTGTCATATTGATACCGGTAGCGGGATTTCAGCCATAAGAAGTTTTAAGTATACATTTAAACAAACAAAATACATCTTTCTGGTGCCTGACATTGAATCTATGGTCAACAACCTTCCTTTAGGTTGCTGAGTTTAATACCTTATTTATCAAAACACAATCAGGAAAATAATAAACATACTATTTAAATCACACAAGCTTCATTATAGCAAATGGGACAATCATCCTGCTGACAACGAGCGCAGTGGTAGGGGTCAGCGTGATAGAAATGTTCATCTCGTTGAGAACCCTTCCTACACCAGTGTAATTGGCTAAAAAACAAGCAAACTACATTTTGTGATGGCATTGTCAGTGTGCCTCCATGCTTTTGCACAAGTCCTTATATTCTAAAATCAAATGATTTCTCTAACAGGTTGGGACCTACCTGGTTGAGTACCTGCACCAGGTGGAGGTGACGAGACTCTTCATTTGTGTTGGCTCTTGGGGACTGCTCACAGGTGTTTACAGTCATTAGTGGACACCCATTGGAGCAAGGTACACTGTTTGGAACACTGGATGTGTACTTCAGGCTGTGGTGTGTATTCATGGATGCCAAGGGAAGCTAGGCTTCCCAACAAAAATGTACCAATAAAAAAAACGAAATAATTTCTTTCGTCTACCTTTGTTTCATAACTTTCCTTGAATTCGCAAAAGGAATGTATATCACAGGAGAAATCATTTGAGCAAGCGAAACAGCACCCCTCTGTCTCTCTACATGTAGGCCATATATCTGATGCTGCCTGGTCCAAACGAGTATGACATTGTTGCTGCCCGTAGCATTGATGGCAAAGGAAGCCAGTGAGCATCTGGCCTCCCATGATAAAAAAAGTATACAAAATTGACCAATCAGCACTGAGCTAAGCTGAGCGAGCTCAACTGTGAATGGTCCTGGCGCACCAAAAAAAAGTGTCAAGGGAAGCCAGCTTGGATTTTGGCATCTCTTCTATTAAATCCCATTGAGAGCGTACGTCATTGAGATAAAAAATTGATTGTAATTGTTGGCCTCCGGTGGCTAGCTAGCTAGCTAAAATGGCCCCTTCAAGATATAAAATTGCCATGGATGGAGATAGGGATTTGGACTTGTGGTTTTACTTAATTCTTCATACTGGCCAATGATTATAACGGCCATTCTAAGCCAACCATTTATTCATACATTGGATGGAAGTTCAATATGTACAGTAGCTAGATGTAGAAAGCTAATGTTAACTAGCTAACGTTGCCCATAAATGGAAGTTAGGCTGTTGGTGATCAAGCCTACTACAGTTGTGTTGTCTGCAAACTTGATGATCGAGTTGGAAGCGTGCATGGCCACGCAGTCATGGGTGAACAGGGAGTACAGGAGGGGGCTGAGCATGTACCATTGTGGGGCCCCAGTTTTGAGGATCAGCGAAGTGGAGATGTTGTTTCCTACCTTCACCACCTGGGGGCGGCCCATCAGAAAGTCCAGAACCCAATCGCACAGGGCGGGGTTGAGACCCAGGGCTTCAAGCTTAATGATGAGCTTGGAGGGTACTATGGTGTTAAATGCTGAGCTGTAGTCAGTGAACAGAATGTGGGACCTCCAATGGGATAGGGCAGTGTGCAGTGTGGTTGCGATTGCATCGTCTGTGGACCTATTGGGGGCGGTATGCAAATTGCAGTGGATCTAGGATGACAGGTAACGTGGAGGTGATATGATCCTTGACTAGTCTCTCAAAGCACTTGAAGATGACAGAAGTGAGTGCTACAGGGCGATAGTCATTCAGTTCAGTTACTTTTGCCTTCTTGGGTACAGAAACAATGGTGGCCATCTTGAAGCATTTGGGCACAGCAGACTGGGGTAGGGAGAGATTGAATATGTCCGTCAACACATCAGCCAGCTGGTATGTGTGCGCGCACACACACAGAGAAATCAGAACCATGTATTGCCACATCATATTTAGCTTACGTTGATTGAATTAAATTGTTTTTGGTATCTTTTAGTTGTCACTGTATTAGACTAAGCAGCTGGACAGAGGTTGCTATCCGGTGATAAAACAAAGGTGTGGTTGAATTTATTTTGCCACTGTGTCTTCTTATTGTCTCGGCCTTAAGGCTTATGTACTGTATCACGGTCGCAAGGCATATGAATTAACAGGTTATAGAGCAAACAACACAATTATTACAACACATAGGTTGTCACCAACACGCCGCTACTGGTTTCAAGTCCTATTATGTGTTTGATATCAACTCTCCCACTGTGCCCCAGCATGGAAATTCCTACACACCACAGTGTATCAGCTGCCAGGAACAGAATACCCTGCAGTAAGACTGTTGCGAGCATGTCTTTTTTCCCCACTGAACAATAGTGGATAAGTATCTGCTCTTGTATGCAGTGTGAGAAGTGACAGGAGGAAGCACAGCCCTCCTGCTGATGTGTTCCTGTGAATTAATAGATCCATGGATGGATGAGTCATGAGTGTCTCATTCCAATGCTAATATGCTCTTTAGGCACTATTTATAGCTCTGTTAAATTGACTTTTAGTTAGTTTTCTAATGCATTTGTGCCTGCATTTTCCGACAGTAAGTTATGTTGCTCGTTCTGGTATTCTTTCATTTTACCACAATTTATTTTAAATACAAATGTTATGTTTTGGGGATTGTGAAGTGCTTTATGAATAAAATGTAAATAAAAGTAAGTCATTAGTTCATGTCCTTAGTAGAGTGACCTTCAAATTGAATATTTTACACTTGTTTTGTGTAACAATGTTTTAACTCGACCCAAATGTAGAACATTATTGTATGGCAAAACAGCATGTTGTGTGTGTGTGTGCTGTCGCCTAAGATAGACGAAGTGTGTCAGTGAATGTGAATATCTATGAATTAGATCTGTGTTAATACCACTTAAAACAGACTGTGTCACGCACTCATGCTTTGTGTGCACATCAATTTCAATTGAGGCTTTAGTCTAATGTTTGGATTGTTTGGTTCATGAAATAATATAAATAAATTCTAATCAATCTTATGAAATCTTGTCTTGGGAAATAACATATTTAGACAATAAGGCGTTGTTTCAATGTGCTATTTAAACAAATTATATATTCTTGTATATGTTCACTGACGTGATGCATGTTCTGAAACGCACACAATAGAAATTAATGATTTGAAATTCAACATTGTATCGGAAAGGGAGTGGGCGGGATGGTAAAGAAGGCAAAAATAAGCAAGCAAAATTTCAATTAGGATGACACTGAAAATAACCCAAGGATTACATAAATTACCCAGCTACTGGGTCAATCCCCCAACCAAATGTGCTGGGTTTATGTCATAACCCAAAACACTGGGTTGTTTTAACCCAGCAATATAGTCTAATTTACCCAGCAGTTGGGTCAAGGGCTCAATCCAAGGCGCTGGGTTAGAAGCACAACCAAAACCCCTTGGGTTGAATTATGTCAATGCTGTGTTTGAGTAACAATGATTCATTTTGGAAAAATAATATGAATTGCCATATTAGGCATAACTAAATGTCTACCTTTTAAGATGCCAAAATATAAATTGTTTTCAGTATCCTAATTTTGTTTTCTGATTGTTTCAGTGCATGCACAGGGCCACCATCTTCAAAGGTCACTCGAAAAGTAAATTGTTCTGAACTGGGTTTGATTTAGTTTTTGTTGTTTTAATTATTACAATTTTGTTAATTGTCTTTTAAACTTCCGTTGGTTAATCTATTGCTCAGTTATCACTTGGCTCATGTAAATAATGATGTAGTTGTCCCTTAAAATATCCTAAGGTCAACATCCCCATACTGTTCACATTTCTCATGTAAATGTTGCAGCTACATAAATTTTTTTTTTTTAATGTATTTGGGAAATATCCAATCTTTTCTTCATTTCCATGCTGATGATTTGTATTGGATTTATTTTTATCTGTTAGACATTGAAAACATGTTTAGTATATTTACTACATTTAGTAATTTTTTTTTTTTTTTTAAGTTTTGGTTTGGTTTATGTAGATACATTTCAATGTTTAACACAGTAACCAAAAGCCTGATCTAATTTGCATATTCAAACTGAGTTTGCGGCAAACCGAATGTTTCCCAGAATTGTTTGCCAGAAGTTCACAAGTTGCCGCAAGTTTACTACAACAGTTCCCCGCAAAACTAATTTGCATGTGAAAATATGAGCTTGCAGCAAATTTTCCAAAGCTTTGCCACAACTGTTTGCCAGAAGCCATTTTCCGGTAAGGAGGCCAAACATTTTTGGTAACCACTGCAATACACAATTTATCTTGGTTGATAAATTTTGAGAGAAAGTTTGTTTGTCTACCGGATCAAGCTCATGTACAGTAAACGTATTAATTATGGCTGTGTTGCTTATTGGCTTTTGTGTAATTAATTTGCACACTATGTATCACCCATACCCATACTATCACCCATTCGTCGGCGTTTGTTGCTGGCATGTCTCTTTTGAGCTTTCCTCCTTTGCCAAAATAATCCATCCACCTGACAGGTGTGGCATTTCAAAAAGCTGATTAAACAGCAAGATCATTACACAGGTGCCTCTTGTGCTGGGGACAATAAAAGGCCATTCTAAAATGTGCAGTTTTGTCACACAATACAATGCCACAGATGTCTCAAGTTTTGAGGGAGCGTGCAATTGGCATACTAACTGTAGTAATGTCCACCAGAGCTGTTGTTGGGGAATTGAATGGTCCTTTCTCTATCATAAGCCACCTCCAACGCCATTTTAGAGAATTTGGCAGTACCTCCAACCTCAGAACCGCAGACCGACCATGTGTAACCACGCCAGCCCAGGACCTCCACATCTGGCTTCTTCACCTACAGGATTGTCTGAGACCAGCCACCCGGACAGTTGATGAAACTGAGGAGTATTTCTATCTGTAATAAAAACCTACTGTGGGGAAAAACTTATTCTGATTGGCTGGGCCTGGCTCCTCAGTGGCTGGGCATCTCCCAGGCCCAACCATGGCTGCACCTCTGCCCAGTCATGTGAAATTCATAGATTAGGGCCTAATTTATTTATTTAAATTGACTGATTTCCTTATATGAACTGTAACTCAGTAAAATCGTTGAAATTGTTGCATTTATATCTTTGTTCGGTATACTTTTTAGCTACTTTGCAACTAATTAGCATGTTAGCTAACCCTTCCCCTAACCTAAACTTTTAGCTAACCCGTTCCTTACCCTTAAAACCCTTTTGCCTAACTCCTAACCCGTTCCTCCCCGTCTCTGGCCCACACTCCAGTACAGTAGGTGGCGGTAAGGCACCTTTGGATGTCAACCGCCGAAACACAGAAGCTGTTTTGTGAATTCTTTCCTCACTTCCTTTCTTGACGCAAGTGCCCGGAAGAGACTTTCAACGCTGTCAATTTTTCCCGGTAAATCGCAAAACTGGATTATAAATCATTCCCAAGTGATCAGACACACCACAGGACGATTTTCAAAAGGACGTAGGTTAGTCCCTCGCAACGATTTATTTGATCTTAAATGGCGTTTATATTTGCTGGGAAAGTTTGGGCCGAGTGTGGTAGCAGCACTCTAGCTAACCTGTCATTGTTTCCCGTGAAAAGGAAGCGTTCACCGTTATTTATCTTGTTGGCTAGCTATCCATTTCACAGTGCGAAAAATACGGCAAAAATTGATATTTTACGTGCTACCTCGTTTATCTGAATTAGTTAACATGCTCCTCGTCTCTGGGGGGAGCTTGTTAGTTGACTAGTTAGCTACTCTAGCCACAATATGGCCAGGATATTCAGTGTCTTTGGGTATACGACTTGTGTATCAATCATACGTAGATTGCTAGCTAACGTTAGGTACTGATATTGTTCACTGGGCTAGTGTTTGCTACATTGCTAGCTAACTAGTTACTATGTGTTATTATTGTGCCATGAAATATCAATTGCAACATTAACGTTACTGGCCAGCGCTAGTTAACTTAGCTACTTGAAGTGTGTACGTAAATTCTATACAGTGTGTTAGTCCGCTCTGGGCGTTCGTAAACTTCAGAGCGTTTCGTTCTGGCGGAGGAGTAAAGTTGATGCGAGCGTTCTGACCTCAACAGCAGTCAAGCACCCAAGCTAACAGGCTAGATTGCTACTTCTACACAGATGAGAGAACCTCACTCTGACCATTTCTCACCCTAGCAGAGATTGTAAGGCAGTTTGTTATCCATGGCGTTGGCGACTAAATGTGCTGCTGGCAACAATTATTGTTTTTCGACGTTTACTGACACGTGCAATCAGTTATTTGCGCTTTGGCACACTCAGATGAGTGCTCTGAATAGGTTGGACACATTAAAGGTAACTTTTTTTTATTATTAAAAAAAACTAGTTCATTGCATCCGCCGTGGAGCTCAGTTTCATAATATTACCATCTGTCCCAACTGCATGCCGTAGTTTAAGTTACCTCGAAAAAAACAGGCATTATTAAAGGGCGTTTTCACCCTGCCAGCTCCTATTAGTTCTATTGAGCACCGTCACCGAGGTAAAGCCCGTTTCAGGTTGGATATTCAACGGATATTACTAGCCTTTGTTGTAAAACGGGTTCATTCGCCATTGAAAATCCTACTTGACGGAACCACGAGTGTTACGCATAGCAGTACATAGTAAAGAGCATTTTTAGCAATTTTATATATTTAAATTATGGCGAATAAATCAGGAAAAAGCTCAAACAAAGTCTAGATATACAGATGTAACCCAAATTATAGAATAAATTGATAGGATACTACAATGTTCTCCAGAAGACCACAAAATGGTACAAGACATTTTTCTATAATTTCATTGACATTGCTGTGGTGAATGCCTTCATCCTCCAGAAGGAAATGGCCAAGAGCTGTGGACAGCCCCCCCATTTCACAGCTAGCCTTCAGGGAGCTGCTCATCCAGGAGCTTGCTAGCTACAGCACCTTCTGTCCCCTCTACCTCTGCCCCTTCTGCTCAAACCAGTGGTGTTCACCTGCCCAGATTCATCTCTGCAGGCATGAATGTGCCTCAGGGCAAAAAGAGCACAGTAAGGAGATGTCGTTGTGCCCTTTGTCACAGGAAATGCCCCATCACCCATCACCTGCACCACCTGTAAGCCTCTGCTTTACACCAGAAAGAGACTGCTATGAGCCATGGCACCAGCAGCACAATATTGTGTAGAGGACTGAGGGTCTTCACAATATTGGAAATAGAAAATGGGTAAATAGTTACCCTTGTTATTTTATTTATTTTTTATATATATTTTTGTTGGTGTGTGTTAGAATAGCATTTATGTATTTTGTATATAGTTCTTTCCTTCAAAATGTATCACTGTACCAATTCGGCCACTTGTGTGGGACACTTGGGTGACTTCATGCTCAATGTCATGTAGCTCTCTAATTTTTGAAGTTATCTGTCTAAAACTTTGCTCAGCTATTGTTGCCATCTTATGTTCTTCATTCAAATCATCCCCAGCATTCTATCTGTATGTTAGGCTGTTCTTGGTCATTTGAAAGACAATAAAAAAACAGAAAACGTTTGTTTATTTCCTTGTATTTTCTTCTACCAGATCTATTGTGTTATATTCTCCTACATTCAATTCACATTTCTACAAAATTCATATTGTTTCCTTTCAAATGATACTAAGAATATGCATATCCTTGCTTCTGTGCCTGAGCTACAGGCAGTTAGATTTGGGTATGTGTCATCAGACACAACTTCAATTAAGTACAAAACATTTCAGTGTTAACTTTCTCTTTATCCCTGGTTGATGTACATTTCAGAGCCTCTTCATTGTGGATGGGGTATAGCAGACATTTTCAACAACAAAGACTGCACTTCCAGTTTGTGTTCTTTACTCAACTCTTTTGTCTTCATTCCTAGGCACAGCGCATGGCACAACACCGTTAGCATGCAAAACATTCAATCATAACAAAACAAACACGTTATAAATAATATCAAATATCAATGCAGTATGAAGAATTAGCCATCCATTGTGTTATATCATAAATTGTCTTACATGCCGTCACTGTTGTCAAAAACGTATAAACATACTAACCCATTCAGTCTTTGGGCCACATCCAGGTTCTTTATCAGTGGCACACATGAAGCAGTTGTTGGCTTTGTTGAACTCATAGACATGAACTGAACATATGGCTGTCCCACACAACTACATAAAAATAAATAATTTACATTTACTTTGAATTATATATCATTACATACCAGACATTTTTTAGTATATCCTCAGACTTTTCTTTTCGCTGTTGCTCCATGTGATTTTGAAGGTTCCATATCAATTTGGGAGGGGATGTTGGGAAGTGCAACTTCCTTGGCCATCTACACCAAAAATAAAATAGAGTTTTTGACCTAATTGTCACACAACAGCTAACCATTCATTATTGAAAATATAACTATCAAACCTGCATTACAAAGACCCCACAGCTGAAGGTGTCCTGCTGCATGGCGTGAGTTATTTCCACTCCTTTCCACTTTGTCCGCCAGTCGTCTTTTCCATGGCAGGGTCTTCTCATTTTGAAGCACTCTTTTTTTTATGTAAAAATAATGGAATTATGATTGGTTATAGGCAAATGAATACACAAGCCAAATGTATATGCTGTTTTCCATATCACTATAATCAAGTAGTAATTTACGAGTAGAGGTAATTTCCTTTAAGCCCCATTCTAGACACAGCCTAAATTATAGGCACTGAACCATTTACAGGACAATAAAAGTAGCATATCCAACCCTATCACAACGTGAATAAATGTAGAAAGTTTGTAGACTAAGAAAAAAATTCTAAGTGACAGTTTCATCAGTACGCCCAGTATGACAATAGAGAATGAATTGTAAGCACCAAAGTGTGTTTGTCAAAATATCTGAAAATGTCAGTTGTTGATCATAATACTTCTATTTGCAATAGCAATTTATGATATATGCAGTTGAGGAATATTCCATGTACCAACACTACATGTAGGACGGACATTCCCACAGACAGTATTTTTTTTCTCACCTTTATTCAACCAGGTAGGCCAGTTTAGAACAAGTTCTCATTTACAACTGCGACCTGGCCAAGATAAAGCAAAGCAGTGTGACACAAACAACACAGAGTTACACATGGAATAAACAAACATACAGTCAATAACAATACAAAAGCCTATATACAGTGTGTGCAAATGAAGTAAGATTAGGGAGGTAAGGCAATAAATAGGTCGTAGTGGAAAAATAATTAACATTTTGCAAATAAACACTGGAGTGAGATGTGCAGAAGATGAATGTGCAAGTAGAGATACTGTGGTGCAAAGGAGCAAAACAAATAATAATATGGGGATGGGCTATTTAAAGATGGGCTACATACAGGTGCAATGATCTGTAAGCTGCTCTGATAGCTGATGCTGAAAGATAGTGAGGGAGATATGAGTCTCCAGCTTCAGTGACTTTTGCAATTCGTTCCAGTCATTGGCAGCAGAGAACTGGAAGGAAAGCTGGCCAAAGGAGGAATTGGCTTTGGGGGTGGCCAGTGAAATATACCTGCTGGAGCGCGTGCTATGGGTAGGTGCTGCTATGGTGACCAGTGAGCTGAGATAAGGTGGGGCTTTACCTAGCAAGGACTTATAGATGACCTGGAGCCAATGGGTTTGGCGACAAATATGAAGCGAGGGCCAGCCAACGAGAGCATACAGGTCGCAGTGGTGGGTAGTATATGGGGCTTTGGAGACGAAACGGATGGAACTGTGATAGACTGCATCCAATTTGCTGAGTTGAGTGTTGGAGGCTATTTTGTAAATGACATTGCCGAAGTCAAGGATCGGTAGGATAGTCAGTTTTACGAGGGTATGTTTGGCAGCATGAGTGAAGGATGCTTTGTTGCGAAATAGGAAGCCGATTCTAGATTTAATTTTGGATTGGAGATGCTTAATATGAGTCTGGAAGGAGAGATACAGTCTAACCAGACACCCAGGTATTTGTCGTTGTCCACATGTTCTAAGTCAGACTACTAACTATCCAGAGTAGTGATGCTAGGCGGGTGGGCAGATGCGGGCAGCGATCGGTTGAAGAGCATGCATTTAGTTTTACTTGCATTTTAAGAGCAGTTGGAAGCAACGGAAGGAGTGTTGTAGGCATTGAAGCTCATCTGGAGGTTAGTTAACACACTGTCCAAAGAAGCGCCAGAAGCAAACAGAATGGTGTCGTCTGCGTAGAGGTGGATCAGAGAATCACCAGCCACAAGAGCGATATCATTGATGTTTTCAGAGAAAAGAGTCGGCCCGAGAATTGAAGCCTGTGGCACCCCCATAGAGACTGCCAGAGGTCCGGACAACAGGCCCTCCCATTTGACACACTGAACTCTATCTGAGAAGAAGTTGGTGAACCAGGCGAGGCAGTCATTTGAGAAACCAAGGCTGTTGAGTCTGCCGATAAGAATGCAGTGATTGACAGAGTCAAAAGCTTTGACCAGGTCAATGGATACGGCTGCACAGCATTGTCTTTTGTCGATGGTGATTATGATATCGTTTAGGACCTTGAGCGTGGCTGAGGTGCACCCATGACCAGCCCGGAAACCAGATTGCATAGCGGAAAAGGTACGGTGGGATTCAAAATGGTCGGTGATCGGTTTGTTAAATTGGCTTTCGGAGACCTTAGAAAGGCAGGGCAGGGTAGAGAGGATCTCTAGAGTATCTCCCCCTTTGAAGAGGGGGATGACCGCGGCAGCTTTCCAATCTTTGGGGATCTCAGACGATACGAGAGAGAGGTTGAACAGGCTAGTAATAGGGGTTGCAACAATTGCGGCGGATCATTTTAGAAAGAGGGTCCAGATCCAGATTGTCCAGATTGTCTAGCCCATCTGATTTGTAGGGGTCCAGATTTTGCAGCTCTTTCAGGACATCAGCTATCTGGATTTGGGTGAAGGAGAAATGGGGAAGCTTGAGCAAGTTGCTGTGGGGGGTGCAGAGCTGTTGACCGGGGTAGGGGTAGCCAGGTGGAAAGCAAGGCCAGCCGTAGGAAAATGCTTATTGAAATTCTCGATAATTGTAGATTTATTGGTGGTGACAGTGTTTCCTAGCCTCAGTGCAGTGGGAAGCTGGGAGGAGGTGCTCTTATTCTCCATGGACTTTACAGTGTCCCAGAACTTTTTGGAGTTTGTGCTACAGGATGAAAAATACTGTTTGCAAAAAAAACTTCCTGTGTATATTGGTTCCTAACTTCCCTGAAAAGTTGCATATCGCGTGGGCTATTCGATGCTAATGCAGAACGCCACAGGGTGTTTTTGTGCTGGTCAAGGGCAGTCAGGTCTGGAGTGAACCAAGGGCTATCTATATCTGTTCCTGGTTCTACATTTTTTGAATGGGGCATGCTTATTTAAGATGGTGAGGGAAGCACTTTTAAAGAATAACCAGGCATCCTCTACTGACGGAATGAGGTCAATATCTTTTCAGGATACCCGGGCCAGGTAAATTATAAAGGCCTGCTCGCTGAAGTGTTTTAGGGAGCGTTTGACTGTGGTGAGTGGTGGTCGTTTGACCGCGGACCCATTACTGACACAGGCAATGATGCAGTGATCGCTGAGATCCTGGTTGAAGACAGCAGAGGTGTATTTAGAGGACGTGTTGATCAGGATGATATCTATGAAGGTACCCGAGTTTACGGATTTGGAGGTTTACCTGGTAGGTTCCATGATAATTTGGGTGAGATTGAGGGCATCTAGTTTAGATTGCATATCCCAGTTTAGGTCACCTAACAGTACAAACTCTGAAGATACACGGGGGGCAATTAATTCACCTATGGTGTCCAGGGCGCAGCTGAGGGCTGAGGGGGGTCTGTTACAAGCGGCAACAGTGAGAGACTTACTTCTGGAAAGGTGGATTTTTAAAAGTACAAGCTCAAACTGTTTGGGCACAGACCTGGATAGCATGACAGAACTCTGCAGGCTGTCTCAGCAGTAGATTGCAACTCCACCCCCTTTGGCAGTTCTGTCTTGGCGGAAAATGTATACACATACATAGAGGCATTTTCCAGCTATGACTTTACCACTCAGAATCCAGACTGGTTAGGACAATGGGGCCAGCACAGGATGTAATACACCCTTACAACAATCTACTTTTTTGATCTTCTTGACTTCTTATCTGGTAAACTGCTACTATGTGTCAAGAAAAGAGCCCCAATTAGGGGTTAATATACTCCAGTAAGAAAGAGCTGGTTTAGATTAAAAACGATTGCCCTGTGTCCCCGTTCAGAGGCATGAGAGACTAGTCAGTGGTAGAATTGAGTTGGCACTTTATTTGCCCAAACACCCATAGACCCACAAGGTTGAGATTACTCATGGACAGTAATTAGTCATATTTAATTTTTTGCATTGATGCATTGTGTCTTCTAACTGTCCAAGAATAGTGATTATGATATTGTTTATTTGTTCCCATAAATACAAAGGAGGATGTCTCTCCTCATAGCGCTGGCACTTTAGTCAGACTGTGCACCACAGAGCCAATCAGGAGAGAATACATACAGGTCAACGGTGCCAATTGAAAGTCGAGGGGTGTGTCTGTGCCTTTTGGATTACTCTCTTTACAGAGAACCCCTGTGGTTCAAGTCTGCTCTGCGCATGTCTGAAAGTGGCAGAGCCAGCAGCCAAGAGAGTTTTTCAAACTTGAGCACTTGGACCAGGACTTGATCATTTGGACCAGGACTTGAGCACTTGGACCAGGACTTGAGCACTTGGACCAGGACTTGAGCACTTGGACCAGGACTTGAGCACTTGGACCAGGACTTGAGCACTTGGACAAGGACTTGAGCACATGAACCAGGACTCAAGGTTTAGTGACCAGTTCACCTAAAATATCAGTTCAAAAAGAGCTGTTCGATCGTGAACAGCTCGTCACTAGCCTACACTTGAGCTGGGACGATAAACTGAAAAATATCAACACCGATCATTTATTTGAGGCATTTTGCTGATATTGTTCATTACGATAAGTAGCCTATACTAGAAATGTGTAGTTTGAAATGAAATGCATATGCTAATATAGGTGATTGTTAATGGGACAATTGATGGCTACAACCATCAAACCAGCAGTAGTAGTTTAAAGGATCATTTGAAAAAACATTGCACATTGTTATAAACTTATCGTTCTATTTACTGTTCTTGCATCAGTTCAGGCAGTTTATCGCCCAGCTCTGCTCATTTTAGCATTTTAGCAAACAAGGTTTTGTTTTATTTGTCCCGATGCGATACCATGGACACAATTACGTTATATGATTTATGAATAACAAAGGGATATACAGTGCCTTGCGAAAGTATTCGGCCCCCTTGAACTTTGCGACCTTTTGCCACATTTCAGGCTTCAAACATAAAGATATAAAACTGTATTTTTCTGTGAAGAATCAACAACAAGTGGGACACAATCATGAAGTGGAACGACATTTATTGGATACTTCAAACTTTTTTAACAAATCAAAAACTGAAAAATTGGGCGTAAAAAATTATTCAGCCCCTTTACTTTCAGTGCAGCAAACTCTCTCCAGAAGTTCAGTGAGGATCTCTGAATGATCCAATGTTGACCTAAATGACTAATGATGATAAATACAATCCACCTGTGTGTAATCAAGTCTCCGTATAAATGCACCTGCACTGTGATAGTCTCAGAGGTCCGTTAAAAGCGCAGAGAGCATCATGAAGAACAAGGAACACACCAGGCAGGTCCGAGATACTGTTGTGAAGAAGTTTAAAGCCGGATTTGGATACAAAAAGATTTCCCAAGCTTTAAACATCCCAAGGAGCACTGTGCAAGCGATAATATTGAAATGGAAGGAGTATCAGACCACTGCAAATCTACCAAGACCTGGCCGTCCCTCTAAATGTTCAGCTCATAAAAGGAGAAGACTGATCAGAGATGCAGCCAAGAGGCCCATGATCACTCTGGATGAACTGCAGAGATCTACAGCTGAGGTGGGAGACTCTGTCCATAGGACAACAATCAGTCATATATTGCACAACTCTGGCCTTTATGGAAGAGTGGCAAGAAGAAAGCCATTTCTTAAAGATATCCATAAAAAGTGTCGTTTAAAGTTTGCCACAAGCCACCTGGGAGACACACCAAACATGTGGAAGAAGGTGCTCTGGTCAGATGAAACCAAAATTGAACTTTTTGGCAACAATGCAAAACGTTATGTTTGGCGTAAAAGCAACACAGCTCATCACCCTGAACACACCATCCCCACTGTCAAACATGGTGGTGGCAGCATCATGGTTTGGGCCTGCTTTTCTTCAGCAGGGACAGGGAAGATGGTGAAAATTGATGGGAAGATGGATGGAGCCAAATACAGGACCATTCTGGAAGAACCTGATGGAGTCTGCAAAAGACCTGAGACTGGGACGGAGATTTGTCTTCCAACAAGACAATGATCCAAAACATAAAGCAAAATCTACAATGGAATGGTTCAAAAATAAACATATCCAGGTGTTAGAATGGCCAAGTCAAAGTCCAGACCTGAATCCAATCGAGAATCTGTGGAAAGAACTGAAAACTGCTGTTCACAAATGCTCTCCATCCAACCTCACTGAGCTCGAGCTGTTTTGCAAGGAGGAATGGGAAAAAAATTCAGTCTCTCGATGTGCAAAACTGATAGAGACATACCCCAAGCGACTTACAGCTGTATTCGCAGCAAAAGGTGGCGCTACAAAATATTAACTTAAGGGGGCTGAATAATTTTGCACGCCCAATTTTTCAGTTTTTGATTTGTTAAAAAAGTTTGAAATATCCAATAAATGTCGTTCCACTTCATGATTGTGTCACACTTGTTGTTGATTCTTCACAAAAAAATACAGTTTTATATCTTTATGTTTGAAGCCTGAAATGTGGCAAAAGGTCTCAAAGTTCAAGGGGGCCGAATACTTTCGCAAGGCACTGTAGATTGACTTTGTTCCGTCAGTTCAACACCTTTAATTCAAAAATGCAAGCTGTTCGTCGTCAGTCATCCAACAGTAAATAGTCTATGCGCCCCGATTCCATGGCTGGCTATAGGCCTATGAAACACGCAAAAGAAAATAAATGAATGTGCTACAAAACCATAATTATGTCGATTTCAACTCCTCTTTACCACTTACGTTACACGTGATATGTACATTCACTCACAGGAAACAATGAAGAAGCATCATACTCTCCCTCCTCCGTGAAAATAAATTTGACTGCAGCCAACCACAACGCACAAAATTAACACAGGCAGACTGACGAACCAGCAGCTTTTCCCTGTCATTGCTCGCTTTGTGACTGACAGGCACCTGTCCAATCAATAGATCACTAGAAGATGTATTTGGTTCATTCTATCTAGAAAAGGTTATGCAGACTTTTCTGACTGGT
This sequence comes from Oncorhynchus mykiss, assembly GCF_013265735.2. NCBI lineage: Eukaryota > Metazoa > Chordata > Actinopteri > Salmoniformes > Salmonidae > Oncorhynchus > Oncorhynchus mykiss. The sequence continues at coordinate 28,359,354 of NC_048580.1, read as the reverse complement.
GAATTGAATATTTTAAATGAAATGAAGGCTTGTTAATTTATGAAATGGAAATAGCGCTTATGGAAAACACTTGGTTAAGAGAAAATGTTATTTGTAATTTCAATTTGCTCCTTCGCACCATGTGTTTGAGCCCCATTATAAAATATCATGATTCCACCCCCACAGATTGACGGCAGTCTTCAGCAATGTCACGTTTCTTTGCCACCGGGTCCGACAGCGAGTCTGAGGATTCCTCGTCGTCTGATGAGATCACCCCTAAAGTACCCGGCACTACTTTCACCAAGCAGTCAGTACTACTTTCTCTCTCTGAAACCTCAGTCACTCTGACTGTTTTCACAGCTTTCTCACTTTTCCACATTTGTTCCTCGTAGGTCATTGCTGCTTCGTGACGATGAGGAAGACACCAAGAGAGTGGTGCGTAGTGCCAAGGACAAGAGGTCAGTCATTTACTCTACTTCCATTATCCATAGAACCATCTCCTTAGCCTTGTCCATGTGCTGTATAGCCAACTCCTATGGGGGCTTTTATGCCTGATGATAGGAGTTGGCAATACAGCATAGGCATAAACTGATCTGGGACCAGGCTACCACCCATAGGAGTTGGCTGTGCAACATAAATATATCTGGGACTAGGCTACCATCCCCTGACTCTGATGCAGTCTAGTATGTGTTGGTATGCCTGCCCTGGACTATGCCATCTGCCCCAGGGGTTCCCAACCTATGGGGGGAGCGTAATACTTTTTTTGGGGTGCAATTCTCAGTTCTTTATACTAATCTAAAACAATGCAGAAATCCGCAATGCTTTAGGCTAGAAACAAGCTGTTTAACACCAGAGGAATATGAGACTGATGCACATGGGAATATCTTTCGTTTGTCTGACATTCAGAAGCTGAACTACGAGGAGTCAAAGAAATTTGACTTTGCTTGGGAAGTAAACTTAAACAATGTGTCAACCCCTGTCGCTATCAATTGATCAACTCACTTTTTGTAAAAGAGAATGTATAATTAAATTGAATGTTCATATAAATTATCATAATAAAACATATTTGGTAGCGAAATAACATTTGTGGAAATCGGATCTAGACTTTAATTTCCTTATCATTAAATAGCCTACCTAAAAGATGTCATGAGTCTATTTAAACTATGTACAAATGAGAGTTGGGACTAGAGGTCGACCGATTATGATTTTTTCAATACCGATACAGATTATTGGAGGACAAAAAAATCCGATACCGATATGGCGTTGAAAAAATCATAATCGGTATATATATATACCGATTATGATTTTTTATATATATACACACACAATTTTGTAATAATGACAATTGCAACAATACTGAATGAACAATGAACACTTTTATTTTAACATAATATAATATATATGGGCATTTGGATGGGTGTTCTTAAGGTGATTCCACAGGTTGGTGGTATTTTTTTATTTAGCCGTTGCTGACCCCATGCTTACATCTTTATCACAAATAAGACACCTTTCTTTCCCTGGTGCCAATTCCATGTAATAGTCCCACACTGGTGCTATGCTTTTCTCTGCCATCTGTAAAACACACACACAGCTCTGATGTGACAATGATACTGAAGAGTCTGCTTAGGAGACAAATACTCTTAACTGTTTGAATAAAAATAGTTTAAGTTACCTGTGATGAATGTTGAAAACAAAAACTGTAATTTCTATATGCAGGAAATCCTATTTTAATAATGGACATGGTAAGAATTGACTACCAAAGTAAGTGCGAGTCATAATTCCCATGACACCTTCTAGCAAAATCTGAAAAGCGGTTCCGTCATTCATTTATTCCATAGGATATTTTTAGATTCACTTAAAATAAGGTCTGTGTTTCGTGTAGGCTTACACCACCTTGCCAATTTTATAACTGTGTAGATATCCATAGGACAAGGTAACTGATCAATATTGGCTAAATTTAAGCGAAAATCTTTTTTTTTGTAGAGTGGATTTATGAAAATATGTTGACAAACGTGACCTTATCCTAGTGAGATTTACACGGGTATCAAAATGCCGAGGCGGTTGAAGCCTGTACGAAACACAGACCTTATTTGAAGTAGATCAAGACATTCTCTATGGAAGTAGAATAACGAAGGAACCCCTTTCAAGTTCAGCCGCAAGTTATTACAGGAATTATAACGCGTCGACTATTTCTCTCTAAACCATATACCTTTGACTATTACGAGCCTGCTGCTGCCTACCACCCCTCAGAAAGACTGCTCTATCAAATATCAAAACATAGACTTAACTATAATAGACACATAGAAATACGAGCCTTAGGTCAAATCCGGAAACTATCACCTCTTTAAAAACAAAACGTTTATTCCGTTCTGTATTTTATCTAACGGTTGGCATCCCTAAGTCTAAATATTGCTGTTACATTGCACAACCTTCAATGTTATGTCATAATTATGTAAAATTCTGGCAAATTAGTTCGCAAAGAGCCAGGTGGCCCAAACTGTTGCATATACCCTGACTCTGCGTGCAATGAACGCAAGAGAAGTGACACAATTTCACCTGGTTAATATTGCCTGCTAACCTGGATTTCTTTTAGCTAAATATGCAGGTTTAAAAATATATACTTGTGTATTGATTTTAAGAAAGGCATTGATGTTTATGGTAAGTACACATTGGAGCAACGACAGTCGTTGATTGATTGTTTTTTATAAGATAAGTTTAATGCTAGCTAGCAACTTACCTTGGCTTACTGCATTCGCGTAACAGGCAGGCTCCTCGTGAGGCAGGTGGTTAGAGCGTTGACTGTAAGGTTGCAAGATTGGATCCCCCGAGCTGACAAGGTAAAAATCTGTCGTTCTGCCTCGTTCCTAGGCCGTCATTGAAATTAAGAATGTGTTCTTAACTGACTTTCCTAGTAAATAAAGATGAAATAAAGGTGAACTTGAAATCGGCCCTAATTAATCGGCTATTCCGATTAATCAGTCGACCTCTAGTTGGGACACACACACACACACACCTATTTTCCTATGTCCCTCAAATTAAACAAAATCAAACTGGTGTTGTATTTAATGTAGGCTATCTCAATAAACAATCATTAAAAATAAGGATTATGTCATAGGTTCGAGGAGCTAACTAACCTGATCAAGACGATCCGCAACGCCATGAAGATCCGAGATATGTCCAAGTGTCTGGAGGAGTTTGAGCAGCTATGTCGAGCATTCCTCAAAAGCAAGACTATAGTGGACAAGGAAGGGATGCCTCCCTTCTACATCCGTCTTCTGTCCGACCTAGAAGACTATTTAAATCAGGTAAACATTCACAGTTCACACGGTTTCTATTAAGACACACACTCCTACCACTATGGCTAAGCACGATGATGGTTAATGTTTCCCTACAGCTTTGGGAGGACAAAGAAGGGAAGAAGAAGATGAACAAGAACAACGCCAAAGCACTCAGCACCCTGCGGCAGAAGATCCGCAAGTACAACAGGGACTACGAGACGGAGATCGCCAGCTACAAGGAGGTGAGGCTTTTCGCTATGACAACACAGGATGGTAGATTCTTAGTAATCTGTTGTTGTTGTTTTTTAGCAAATAACACTTACCAAGTGTTTGGCAACATTTTTGTAACCTTTTTGAGTCAATCACCCGGGGATTGTGGAAATCGAATGCATGAGAGCTTCAACGGTGTCGCGAGCATATAGTGTGTCAAATTAGGAAGCAAGTCTAATGTCCATATCTCTATGCGGAGCAATGCTGGTCAAATTTCCGGATAAATTGTGGTGATGGGGGGGATCAATAGTTATTTATCACAATATTATTTTGAAAAATATTATATTGGTACTTTGACTCCAATTATCGATAAATTAATGAAATGCTAGCGTTAGTTGGCTGTACCTGCACCAACACTTGGGTATATTTGATCCTGTACCTTGTTCTCCGTCTTCTTAAATAGTCAGCCATCACGTTTTCAGAACTTTTATTTCCATGGCTGATCAAAACTAATTTTCTCATTCTCTTTCTTGTCTCTGAAACAGACAAATAGTGAGCAATATGTTTGGAATATCAAATCTAATAAATTGTCAGATTAGACTGTTTGTGCATTGCTACCTGTGTAATTGTAGATAATAGGCAGAATCTACCACACACCCAAAACCGATAAGTGGAGGTGCTGGAGGCAAAATGCTAAACTGAAAAAATAGGAAAAAGTCTCTGAACACTTCCAGTCTGGTTTTACTATTGTCTACATTGTAGAATAATAGTGCTATGAAGTAACACACATGGAATCATGTAGTAACCAAAAACATGTTAAACAAATATTTTATATTTGAGATTCTTCAAAGTAGCCACCCTTTGCCTTAACTGACAAGAGTGTGCAAAGCTGTCATCTGTAAGGTTCCTTGAGCAAGGAATTTCAAACAGTCAGACACTAGAAACGTTCATTTTTTTCCCATAGACACTTTCTTTTATCTACAGGTCTGTTAATAAGACACTGTTGTACTATTGTTCAGAGATATTTATATTCAGGAATATTGAACTATTCTGACACATTTTATTCCATAGACACTTTTACATGTCTGTTCTCAGCAGACACTTTTTGTATTGTGGTTTACTTTCAGAAGCAAGAATAAAGGTTTATTTGTGTGCTGAAAAAGCTTGGTTGGCATTTCTTCAAGGTGTTTCAATGCATTCTATTTGAACATCAAGTGCTGACAACATACAGAAGAGCTGTGTGCCACAGATTTTCTTCTACTTGTGTAGTAGTACAGTCTAATCTAATTTACTCCACTCTGAGCCATCCCAGAATCTGGTTTCATTTTATTAACAAGATAAATAAACTCTACTGGTTCACAGTGCACACAGAACTGAGTCTGCATCCAAGAATCCTCATCCTTGCAGCCATGATGCCGAATGCATTCTGACTCTCCGACAACGAGAGTGGTAGTTCCAGGTACACCCAGTTTTATTGAGCTGGACACCTGTGAATTCGAGGTAATGAGAATATATGTCATATACAGTGGGGAGAACAAGTATTTGATACACTGCCGATTTTGCAGGTTTTCCTACTTACAAAGCATGTAGAGGTCTGTCATTTTTATCATAGGTACACTTCAACTGTGAGAGACGGAATACAAAACAAAAATCCAGAAAATCACATTGTATGATTTTTAAGTAATTAATTTGTCTAGCCACTTCTACAAAGTGTTGACTCATGTAAATCAGAATTCACTTCGTTGTAAGACGTCCCCCGTGTATTTTCGGCTTAATGCATCTTTCCCAAGATACTCTGAGCCAGTGTGAGATGCTTAGTTCCTACTAATGGCTTCGTGGTATAATAGCAATATTTTCTCTCTCTTTCAGAACCCAATGGTCTCTGCGGATGAGGAGGATGAGAAGGATGAGGTTGAATCGGGTGAGTTTCTTACCATGCCTTTTCATTACACCTCGATCTATGTCTACAGTAAATGCCATTAATGAAAGACTCAAACGTCTGCTTAGGTAATTTGGGTGCTAGCTCAAATTTGGGTGCTAGCCTTGCCAAGCCATTAGAGCCAATAGGGCAGGAGCCTCCCTCCTGTTTCGATATAGAGGCAGCTTGATGTACAAGTATACCCCCTGGACAGGAGGCTATTCTATTGCAGGGACTTACCCCCAATCAATCTCTTTAGTGCCAAGTGCCAAGCAGAGACGCATCGGGTCCCATTTTTAGAGTCTTTTGGGATTGACTCTCCACCATTACAATCTCAGAATGACATTGATGCATTCATTCTATGGACTAGCCACTGTTTTAACTGCTGTTTCTTTTAGAATCACCCATCTTCCTTGATGTCTGTAGGGGTGTCGTCAGATAGTGATGACGAGCCGGGAGACGCCAAGAGCTTCCTGAAGAAGAAACCGGCCACCGAGGCACTTCCGCCGGACAGCAGCAAGTTCCTGAAGGGAGCAGCGGTAAGATGGAGGACGCGCTCAGTGGCTCTGTTGTAGTGCACAGTTAACTTACTCAGGGTAGCCTAGTGGCTTACTCAGGGTAGCCTAATTGCTCGATTCCAGGTTGTATCACAACTGGCTGTGATTGGGAGTCCCATAGGGCGGCGCACAATTGGCCCAGCGTCATCCGGGTTAGGGTTTTGCCGGGGTAGGCTGTCATTGTAACTAACAATTTGCCTAGTTAAATAAAATTTGAAAAATCCATGCGACCATTTAGTCACAGTAATTAGACTTCCCCCAGCTCTGATACTGCTGATGGTCAATAGTAGCCTACCAAACTGCACCACTCTATTGTCCCTCTAATCGCTCTGAAATCAATACAAATGTAATCGAAAATCAAAACAATTCATGAAAGTCCATGAGCGCGTGTTGCGCAACATTTTTATACTGCCGATCAAGCAAAAAGGCAGTAACTGCTAATTTGGTTGAAAATGAGTTGTAATTCTTTTCTACAATAAAAACATGCTTAATCAGGTGGACAAGTATCCTACCTCTGTGTTTTGGAGAAAATGGGGGTCATGTTAAAAGTAACAGCATAAAGTTACTGTGAAACCAATGTAAATGAAAGCCATTTTTCTCAATCCAACGTTATGAGCAGTTACTGCCTTTTTGCTTGGTAGAGCAGTATAGGCGATGCAATTGCGCAAGAGTGGTGGCCTCTATTAAAAAGAAGATCCCATCAGCAATCTATAGGCTAGGCCTACTATTTATTTATCAACTTTTCTAATATTAAGCTCATTGCTTATCTTTACAACAGGAGTATAGCCTACATGGTTGGCATGAACATGTACCACGGGAAAAGCATCATCCAGTCGCTATTTAAGTGCATCGATGACATGTATTTTTCCCCCGCTGCCCCTGTTTCGGGACAGATGCATGATAATGGTCCATTCTAAATCAAAACAAATGTCACACATTATTTAGTATGTGTAAAGACGAGATTAAATAAAGAGTAGTCGGGTGACAATATTAGCCAATTATAGAATTTGAGGTGCCGAATACAACACCTTAGAGTGAAATGCTTAACCAACAATGTAGGTAGAGTTATTAAAGTGACTATGCATAGATGATAACAGAGTAGCAGCATAAAAGAGGGGGGGGGGGGGGCAATGCAAATAGTCTGGGTAGCCATTTGATTAGATGTTCAGGAGTCTTACTGGCTTGTGGAAACTATTTTAGAAGCCTCTTGTACCTAGGCTTGGCGCTCCAGTACCGCTTGCTGTGCAGTAGCAGAGAGAACAGTCTATGACTAGGGTGGCTGGAGACAATTTTTAGGGCCTTCCTCTGACACCGCCTGGTATACAGGTTCTGGATGGCAGGAAGCTTGGCTCCTGTGATGTACTGGGCTGTACGCACTACCCTCTGTGGTGCCTTGCGGTCGGAGGCCGAGCAGTTGCCATACCAGGGAGTGTCTATAGTCTTTTTTTTTTTGAATTTTAGCCCTTTTTCTCCCCAATTTCGTGAGCTACTATCTTGTCTCATTGCTACAACTCCCGTACGGGCTCGGGAGAGACGAAGGCTGAATGTCATGCGTCCTCCGATACACAACCCAACCAGCCGTACTGCTTCTTAACACAGCGCGCATCCAACCCGGAAGCCAGCCGCACCAATGTTTCGGAGGCTACACCGTGCAGCTGGCAACCTTGGCTAGCGCGCACTGCGCCCGGCCCGCCACAGGAGTCGCTGGTGCGCGATGAGACAAGGAGATCCCTACCGACCAATCCCTCCCTAACCCGGACGACGCTAGGCCAATTGTGCGTCGCCCCACGGACCTCCCGGTCGCGGCCGGTTACGACAGAGCCTGGGCGCGAACCCAGGGATGGCACAGCTGGCGCTGCAGTACAGCGCCCTTAACCACTGCGCTACCCGGGAGGTCCTTCGCTGAGTCAATGACTGGTGTTCCTTTTGTCCAGATGTTAAAGGGCAGTGTGGAGTGCAATAGAGATTGCATCATCTGTGGATCTGTTAGGGCGGTATGCAAATTTGAGTGGGTCTAGGGTTTCTGGGATAATGGTGTTGATGTGAGCCAGCCTTTCAAAGTACTTTATGGCTACAGACGTGAGAGCTATGGGTCAGTAGTCATTTAGTCATGTTACCTTAGTGTTCTTGGGCGCAGGGACTATGGTGGTCTGCTTGAAACATGTTGGTATAACAGACAGGGAGTTGTTGAAATTGTCAGTGAAGACACTTGCCAGTTGGTCAGCGCATGCTCGGGGTACACGTCCTGGTAATCTGCCTGGCATTCACAAGGCCGCAGGGCTTGTGAATGTTGACCTGTTTTACGGTCTTACTCACATCGGCTGCGGAGAGCGCGATCACACAGTCGTCCGTAACAGCTGATGCTCTCATGCATGTTTCAGTGTTACTTGCCTCGCAGGGAGCAAAGAAGTGATTTAGCTCGTCTGGTTGACTTGTGTAACTTAGCAGCTCTCGGATGAGCTTCCCTTTGTAGTCTAATAGTTTGCAAGCCCTGCCACATTTGCCGAGCGTCGGAGCTGGTTGGAGTATGTACGTACAGTCACTGTGGGGCTGACGTCATTGATGCACTTATTGATGAAGCCAGTGACTGATGTGGTGTAGTCCTCATTGGCATCGTAAGAATCATGGAACATATTCCAGTCTGTGCTAGCAAAGCAGTCCTATAGTTTAGCATCTGCTTCATCTGACCACTTTTTTTACAGACCGAGTCACTGGTGCTTCCTGCTTTAATTTTTGCTTGTAAGCAGGAATCGGGAGGATCGAAAAATTGTCAGATTGCCAAATGGAGGGGAGAGCATTGTTCGTGTCTCTGTGTATGGAGTAAAGATGCTCTTGGTTTTTTTCCCCCTCTGGTTGCTCATTTAACATACTGGTAAAAATGAGCTAAAACTGATTTAAGTTTCTCTGCATTAAAGTCCCCGGCCGCTAGGAGCGCAGCCTCTGGATGAGCATTTTCCTGTTTACTTATGGTCGTATACAGCTCATTGAGAGCGGTCTTAGTGCCAGCATCGGTTTGTGGTGGTAAATGGACAGCTACGAAAAATACAGATAAACTCTCTAGGTAGACAGTGTGGTCTACAGCTTATCATGAGATACTCTACCTCAGGCGAGCAAAACCTTGAGACTTCCTTTGATATCGTGCTCCAGCTGTTGTTTACAAACATAAATAGACTGCCACCCCTTGCCTTACCAGAGGCTGCTTTTCTGTCCTGCCGGTACAGTGTATAACCCGCCAGCTGTATGTTATTCATGTCATCGTTCAGCCACGACTCTGTGAAGCATAAGATATTATTTTTTAATGTCCTATTGGTAGGATATATATGCTTTTAGTTTGTCCGTTTTATCATCCAGCGAATGTACGTTGCCCAATAGTACTCTTCGCCTGATCCTCACAAGGCAACCTAATCTCCTTCCACAAAACCTCTGTCTCTTTCTCCTGCAAATTACAGGGATGAGGGCCTGTTAGGGTGTTTGGAGGAAATCCGTCTCGTCCAACTCATTAAAGAAAAATGATTAGTCCAATTCAAGGTGAGTAATCGCTGTTCTGATGTCCAGAAGCTATTTTCTGTCATAAGAAGAAGCAGAACATTATGTACAAAATAAGTTAAAACCGATGCGAAAAACAAACAAAATAGCACGGTTGGTTAAGAGCCCATAAAATGGCAGCCATCCTCTCTGGCGCCATTATTGTAGTGAATGATGCCCGACATAAGGCCAGAAACAACGCCTTTTTTGAATCATAGTCGCACACCTCATGTAGCCTAGCTCATAGGCCTATGTTTTAATAAGGTTTGTATCGTAAACTAAAGTGGCCAAACAACTTCTTAAATGTAAGCACGTTAATCCACTTTAGAAGGGGTGTAGCGCCTAACTGGCAAACATAAGCAGCTTGTGAGTTTCAAGTTTGGGGAAGGTATTTTTCACCATAAAAACCTTTATAATAAAAGCATTACACCTTTTTATAATAAAAGCATTACATGCATAGTTGCATTTACTGTCACTTTTGATAATGGTGTTTTCTGCTAATGGAACATTCGTGTTTATAGCCTACTGCCATGTGCACATTGCTGCTTTTATAATGTGAAGAAATTGACTAATAGTTTATCAATATTTAAAGCTGAACGTTCTGATCTGTTGCGTCAGCCACATTGTGTAAAAAAAAATGGTTTTTGATGCTAGTGGTTGTATTAATGTGGGATCTTTCACATCCCACAACTGTCCCAGACTTTGGAATATTTATTTATCGCATAGAATAGGTCAACTTTTGTACTATGGGGGATAGTAGATTGACATAGGCTAGTGCTTTTGCTGTTCGTTAGGCCTACTAATCTTGTTGGCTGACCAAAAGTAAATGTGCGCAATTCTTCCAATATCTTCAGAATGCCCCTCAGAATTAGATAAGGACGTGCGCTGTTTCGTCCCCGAAGTGTCTGTCTTCACTTGTAGCCCGTGAGAAAGACCCAAACACTTGATGGAAAGCCATGTGAGTGAGAGGTGCTTCGGAGCATGCAGCGCTCAGGAAAAAGGGCATAACACAGCACTCCAGGCCAAGGGCACAACGGCCACACAATTTGAGGCATTTTCAAGTGCTTGTCAAATTGTGAATGAGAGACTATTGGCGTGTGTACAGCCTGCGCAAAAAAACAAAGCAGAGCTCATGCCTTTCAAGCAACTTTTTTCAAATTGTCAGAGTCGCATCATGCAGCCTTACAATGTATTAAAAATCACATATAGCCCAACGTTTGTAGAACACTGTTCTATACATCAATAAATCTAAATGAAGCATATAGTACTACCTATTTCTTTGTTAACCGCTCAACACAGGTTAGCCTCATCTGCACACGCCCTCAAATCATTTGAGAATATCCTTTCTATTTTATCCAGCTTTGTTCAATTGTATTCTTCATATTATAAAATAATGCCACGGAATTCTAAGCAAATCTTGTCTGCTAAATGAACTAGTGTAGCTCACAGTCATTTGGCTATTGTTCTTCTGTAATAGACTATATTTTCTTCATATCATGCTTCTTTAGACCTGTCTAAATTAATAGATTTATTGTGAAGGTGTAGGCTATTTTACATGGATTATTAAAATGTAGATGTTCGAAGTCTGCATCAGTGGCTTGTAGGCTATGTATGGAAGCCAGGAGATGCTAAATTAACGTGTTTGCTAATTAACGGTCAATTACCGTGACACCGACAGTTTATTTGCTTGACAATCACCGGCTGACAAAATTTCGTGACCGCCACAGCCCTCCCGGTACTCAAAAGGCCCTCCCGGTACTCGGCCTTTTGGTAGGCCGTCATTGTAAAAAAGAATTTGTTCATAACTAACTGACTTGCCTAGTTAAATAAAGGTTCAATTTTAAAAAGCCCTAAACGTGACCAACAGAAAATATGATGCGTGCATACAAGGAACTGACATTGAAACATGCAACAGTAGCAAGCCAATCCTCTCACAGCCCCCCCAAAATGCTATGTTATTGAACATACTTCTCTAATGAAGCAACCAATATAAAACAGAATTTCAAATATTTTCCAAAATGTCATTCCCGGGAAAATACCATTCTAAATAGCGCACCTGATGCATGTGGTTCCATATGTGACAGAGCTGAAAATCTCCAACGTAGAAAGAGGGGGAGTCTAAAGATTAGGTGGTGGGCGATGCGCTCGTAGCCTTGCCTATTGTATTGCCCATGCACTCAAATGGATGACTGGCTTCAATTAATAAAAATAGTAGCAATATCAAGCTGATATCCTCCTCTTGTTAATTGTGGCAATCAAAACTATGTTTTTAACATGCGATTGCATTTAGAATTGTTGCGCAATGACTGTGCTTATAAGAACACGTTTCACTCCAGCAGCATCCAGCTGTTTGAGAGCTGCGTTGTCCAACAGGTGATATCGTTCTGCTCATAGCCTACTAGTCTCTGTAGCATATCCTGTGTGTGTTTGATAAATGAGCTGTATGACGAACTAACGAATATACACGCACCAATTGAATTCCACTCCATTTTGCTAATTCACCCATTGTCCGATAAGCATGAGCGGTCAAATGTATTTTTTGGGCCGCTAACCGGTCAACAGTTAATCGTTAACATCGCTAATATAGACCCACGCTTGTTCTGCTATGGGGGCCAGTTCTATATTACTTTTTTCAGAGAGCGTAGTAGTTGAACCATGACCTATAACCGATTTTTAGTAGGAATTGTCAATGGGTAGGGGCTATGGGTCTATCTGCGATTGACTGTATGACTACTTGAAAACACATTTGTAGTGTGTGTAGGGGCAGTGGTCAACAACCATCCTCCTGGAGATCTATTCTCCGGTAGATTTTCACCCAACCATCACAAATCACAACAGATTCTGCCAAACAAGTTGTTGTTGAGAAGCTACGTGTAATTGTGTGTTTGCAATTCTAACTCTTCCGCCTTTCCTGTCATGGGATGAGGTTATAATAATGTCAGTGTTTGAGCATGCTGGTGAGGACAATGTAAATAAAACCACTACTTGTCACGAATCCCGTTTCCTGAGTCTGTTTTTTGCCTATGTTCTGTCCTGGAGAGTTTTTTCTGGCGTCCTGGAACGCACCCTGTCTGGTTGCCGGGCAATGTAGCCAGTTGGGGTTTCTGATTACCCGCACCTGTATCGAAAAATGGTCAGATTGCCAAATGGAGGGGAGAGCGGGATAAGGTGTGGTTGGCTACACGGGATCTTCCTCTACGGACTGAGTCGAGGAAACTGTCACCAAAGTTCATTGGTCCGTTCGTGGTGGAGAGAATCATTAACCCTGTTGTGGTCCGACTCAAATTGCCGGCAACGCTTCGAGTACACCCCACCTTTCATGTCTCCTGCCTCAAGCCGGTTCACCTCAGTCCTCTGTTACCCCCTCCTCCTCCTCGGATGATCGGAGGTGGTCCTGTCTACACGGTGCGCCGCATCATGGACTCCAGACGGCGGGGTCGAGGGTTCCAGTATTTAGTGGATTGGGTAGGATATGGTCCTGAGGAGAGGAGTTGGATTCCTCGGCGTCAGAACCTTGACGATGACCTGCTTCGTGACTTTTACCGCCTCCACCCTGGCGCTCCGGGTAGTCCGCCCGGTGGCGTTCGTCGGAGGGGGGGTACTGTCACGAATCCCGTTTCCTGAGTCTGTTTTTTGCCTATGTTCTGTCCTGGAGAGTTTTTTCCGGCGTCCTGGAACGCACCCTGTCTGGTTGCCGGGCAATGTAGCCAGTTGGGGTTTCTGATTACCCACACCTGTATCCCATCAGCTATCTGCACACCTGGTCCTGATCATCATCTCTCCTCTTCATAAGCCCGGACCTGACATCCATTCCCTGCCGGATCGTTAGCCATGAACAGTATGTTGTGCCAGAGTATCAGCCTCAAGTTGGATAGAATTTGTTTTGTTGTTTGTTACGTATTGCTTGCCTTGAACTTACCTCCGTTTGTTCTGTCTTCAGTTACTCACCCGGATCATTTACCCCATTCCCGCCTGGTCGTCGGAGGATTCCGCTTCCCCATTGGATCCACCTATTTACTCCCATCAACTCACCACCGCTACCCGCTACGCCACCTGGATATATCTACCCATTCACATTCACTTGTAAATAAATACTCACCTTCTTCCTACTCTCCTTGTCCTGGTCTGCTTCTGGGTTCGATTTTGAAGAAACGTGACACTACTTTTGTACTTCATACCATCGAGGACAACTATGCTGCTGCTCTACATTTTAGACCTTTCTGATTATGTTTAGCTAACACCCTCTTGCTTTCTCCATGATCTTTCCTCTCACAGGGACACCTTCCAGAGCTTGAGCACATCTAAAACAATAACTGGAAAAGATACTTGCATGCTATGATTTAGACTTTCTTTATAACCTTGTCTACGATCCTGGTCCTTCGTCTTCTGGCGACCCACTGCATCTTCTGACGACCTATTGAAAACAGTACAACAATGATACTGCAAATTAAGATGCATGATAGATGCCTTTTTTAGTTTTGATGACAAAATGAATCCTACATGCTTGTGGAAGTTCGTGGCTTTCTGGGTCCAACTCCAACTGACAGGTTGAATACCATGTGCCTTTTTTGAAGGGGTAAGGGGTTGGGCTTTAGATTATTATATTAGCCAATCAGGCCTGTATATGTAAATCTCTTCAAATTTGTATCAATCTGACTGAAGATTTCAGTGGCCCAAGGAGGTTCAGGGAAATCAATTATTGCAAATATATTGGTGTTGTTTTCAATAAATTAATAGTGATTGATTAGATATACAGGGATGATTTAAAAATGACATTAAGACTGCATGGGGGCTTTAATCTAACTCGTGTATGTAATAACAGTATATGTCTTCAACAGGATGAGGAGTCTTCCAGCAGCAGTGACGTGGATGACGAAGACTGGGACTCAGACACAGCGGAAAGCGGCAGTGGTAGTGAAGACGAAGAGGGCAATAACGCCATTGCCAAAATCTTCCTCAAGAAGTCAGTCCCTGTCCTTTGTACCTTGTGTGTTAGGATGGAATTATTGTGGATTGAGTCTAGAGTCAATACCACTGCCTCGGTTACCGAACATTCCTCGAAGTCTAAACATCCTGCCACTGACTTTCATTCACTATATCTCACTCTGTATGTTAAACGATACTCTAGAGCAGTGCTTGGCAACAGACAGCCTGCGAGAAACATTTGGCCCCAAAGCGATTTTTTTCGAGCCCCTCAATGTTTTCTTAGTTAATAAAAAAAATATATAATAATGTCCCGGCCCTGCAACCTGCTGCGCATGAAAAAATTGTCTGACCACTGAATGTAGTTGCCTACCCCCTGCTTTAGAGACTCGTCTCTGACATCAGATCAGTTTTACACACTGACCAAAATTTATTCACAACACCTCATTCTGTCTTGCCAGGTCTGGTAGTGAGGTCGAGCGACACACCAGTGAGAAGAAAAAGGAGGATAGGAAGAAGAGACACAAGCGGAAGGAGCGCGTGGAGGAAGAGGCAGAGGAAGAGGCCCAAGAGGAGGACGAAGGAGAATGGGAGAAGGTGAAGGGAGGAGTGCCCCTCGTTAAGGTGGGTAATCAAGTTATGGCACTCCACTTATCTGTATGTATAGTTTGTGTTCATTAACCACCAAATGTAAGAATTGACAAACGGAGAGGGACCACCTGACCTTTACTAATAAGAAACACATTTTTAGTTTTTCATTGCAAAACGTTTTAAAGCATTTTCTCTCTAGTCCCCAAATGAACACAACCCAATGGTCCTATATGGTCATAACGCGTCTCAGAGTAGAAGTGCTGCTAATCTAGGATAATTTCTGCCTCTTAGATTGTATTGACCTGATCCTAGATCAGCACTGCACTGAAATGCTTTGAGTACAGAGCCAAACCTGCCAGTGAATGTGGATAGTGCTAATTGCTTTTCCCAACAGGAGAAGTTTAAAGGTTAGGTAGCATGAACGTAACCACATTTAACATATGGTTAGTATATGCATCAAAAGTCCCAATGCAAAGTTTCACCTCACTTTTTAATTTGTTGTGTTATTACATAAAACCTATCAGAATGCCGTATTCATGCCAGAAAATGTTTTTGTGGGTCTGATGTAATATGGAGGACCCGGCAAGCCAGCCTATTCCCTATAATGTGAACTCCAACAGAAATAACTTCAAATTCAACCAAATCATTTGCACTCAATTACATTTTCAGCTCTTACAAGCAAATACTTTATGAATGTATTGTTGCAAGCTGATTTGTTGAGGCTGCTAGCCAACCAGCCTGCAAACGTTATGTTAGCACTGCATGGGTCAGCCAGTTGCTATAAACACCTAGCTTACAGCTACATTAAAGTAAACCAAGGTTTTGGACGCCATCTCACCAGTTACCAAACAATGTTGCCAGTGAATGCAGTTCTTAGCCAGCCAGCTACGGTTTGTTATTTTAGCCAGCTAACTAGACTAGCTAGCCAACCACCACGGGCGACATAACTGAATAGTAAGCCAAAAAACAACACCACCTGGTCTAGCACAGGAACCCAAAGAACACACACAAAAAAGCCGTCAGATATAAAGTACAGAGAGTGGAGACTGATATGCGGCTGAGTTGGCTACCAAAGAATGGCCAAGGACAGAGACATTTCAAAGGGAGACGCCATTTCACCGGCAGAGGGGAGAGTCAGCTAATCCTATAGTGAGGCAAATCTAAAGTAGATTCCAGAGACAATAATCCAGAGTCGGCATTGGGCACAGGGGACGAGGGGAAGAGACAACAATAAAACGTTGATCTGAGGAAGGCTCCAGGCAGATTGAAGTTATCACAACAGCACAGTCAGTCAACTACTGTAGGGCGCTAGTACTAAGCTAAGGTTGAAAAACTCAAAACACGTCAAAAAGTTGACCAAATAAATTGTAGGACAAAAACGAAGAACAGACGAGGTACTAAACAATTAGAGCAGGCAGGAATTATTTTCCACTTTCCTTTTGCACCAGAGGCAAGCCTGCCGGTGCAGAAGTCAGAGCCGCATGAAGCAGGTGAGAGGGATCATGCGCCCCCCCAAGTGTGGGGAATTTGATTGGCTGTTTACATCACACTACCTCGTGATTGGTAAATTGTAGCTCATCACTGCCAGCAGCCTGTCTGCATGGCTAGTGGCTAACATTAGCCAGCTTGAGCTATCTAACGCAGAGTAGATTCAGAGAAAATAGTTAATTGTGGTTATACAGAAATAAATGAATAAATATGTTTAAAAAAACATGTTTGTATTTATACAACTGTTTGTATTTATAGCTAACCAGATCGTGCCTTCAACTAAGTTACTAAGTCTTTGACCACAGTGTGTTGTTACTTTAGTGAGTAAAAACTCATGCTTCCCACCCTTTAAGATGTTTGCCAAGGGAACAGAAATCAACACAACAGTTGTTGTAAAGAAACTCAACGAGATTCTGCAGGCCCGTGGAAAGAAGGGAACAGACAGGTACGACTCATTTGACTACATTGACATAAATACTCGGTCCCAAAATGTACCCCTAGTCGATGGCCCTTTGTCGATCTGAAAACCATGCTGAAGTAAACAATATGGTATCGGTTGTACCTAAGGCTATGCGAAGTTTTTGCCTTTCACAGATATAGCACTTTCATGTCTACAAAGGGACATCAGGTATGGTTTTGGGGTTTCTTTTGCTACCAGATAAAAACGCCATTCAGTAAAAGCTCTGGCCGATATGACACCAAAGCCTGAAAAGACCCTAAACTAACTTAGCACTGTCCCTACCCGTTATTCTCTCTACCTCCCTCCTCTACCTATGCTTTGTTCAGAGCTGCCCAGATCGAGCTTCTCCACGCCCTGGCCAACATCTCCAATGAGAACATTCTGGGCGAGGGCATCCTGGTCAAGATCAAGTTTAACATCATCGCCTCCCTGTACGACTACAACCCTAACCTGGCCGCCTTCATGAAGGTCAGACTCACTGGCGTTAAATGCTAAGTTGCTAAATTCCAAATGGTTAAATGCTTAAATTGCTAAATGCTAAAACTTTCCTGTTTTCTTACCGTCCATCTGCCCACTCCACAGATGTGTGGCTATATGCTAACGGAATAGACTGTCCATCATAGTCTGAAGGGATTGAGCCTGAGCGGTCTTAATTCTGCTACCTCAATATGAAATGACAACACATTTGGGGAGGGAAAAAAAAATATATATTTCATGTGCGTTTTCGTCCTGGATTCTCCCGTATCCGGCCCAAGTGTGACACCAAATCACGCTAATATCTCCTCATCCATTTTTCCTGTCCCGCCCCACCCCTCTCCCAGGCTGATATGTGGAAGAAGTGTCTGGACTGCATTGACGAGCTGCTGGACATCCTCTTTAACAACAACAACATCTTTATCGGCGAGAACATCACCGAGGACAGCGAGAACCTGGCCATTATTGACTCACAGGTAATTCTCTCACATAAAACTCTTAGTGGTTGATTGAGTTTCTTTCAGTGAATGAATGATTGATTGGTTCATTTATTTGAACTACTCCAAACGAGTAGTTCCCCACAGGAAAATTTAAGTTCTAATATCATTCTAAAAAATAAATACATATACAGTCAAGAACAAGCACCTATCAAATACATTAGTCTTTTACTTATTGCCATTGTGGTCCTTTTGGCAAGAAGACAGGCATGGCAATACACTTCATGTGATAGGCTGCAGTTTGCAGTAGATGGTACAAATAAATTCAGTTTCTCTATCCATTCCTCAGCCATTCAGGGTGCGCGGCTGCATTCTGACCTTGGTGGAGAGGATGGACGAGGAGTTCACAAAGATCATGCAGAACACTGACCCCCACTCTCAAGGTGAGGCCCTCTCATAGTGTTCTCGCTATTTTAGATCCACACTCGCATTTTCGCATTATCCAAGTCACTTGTGCGTCTGTCAATGACCAACTGAATTGATACTCAATCACTATAGATGCATATGAAGTAACGGGATTAATGGAATAGACAGCAATATAATTCCTATGAAAACCTGTACCATGTACATAACACACATTATTGGGATCACTTTTTTTTTACCTATGAAAACCCATACCCTGATCTCTTTTTCACACCAACTTTAAATTTCACACAATGATATTTAATCACTCACTCTCTCTCCCTCCCCCAGAGTACGTGGACAACTTGAAGGACGAGGGGCGTGTGTGCGGCATCATCGACCGCCTGCTGGGCTACCTGGAGACCAAGGGCAGCACGGAGGAGGTGTGCCGCGTCTACCTACGGCGCATCATGCACACCTACTACAAGTTTGACTACAAGGCTCACCGCCGCGCCCTGGGCCTCCAGGGAGAGACCAAGGTAAGGAAATGGACCCATCATGAACACAAAATTACTTTCAGGTTATGTGTACACTCAATATGGTAGCCGGTGTACCAATCATAGAACTTGAATGGAAATGTATGTTTTAGTAATTATATTTCCATGGTCTCTTTCTTGTTTTAAGTTGCAGGATGGGAGAGATGTAAGCAATGTGGCGGATACTTACTAGGAATTTGTGTAAAACGTTTGAACGAAGAATCATAAAAGGACATGAAGTCACAAATTTCTGAACATTAAAAATCCCAATTTCTTTTAAATGTTTTAACATCACACCCCTAGTCATAACCCAACCTTGTCCTCACCTAGTGTCGTTACGATACCAGGCCTAGTATCACGATGCCATAATTTTAAAAAATCCTAGTGGTAGAAAAAAAAGTGGCCTAGCATCCTGTTCGTCCTGTCCCCTGAACGCTTGGTCACATTTTCTAAACGTTCTCCAAAAACCTGTCGCTGAAATTCACACTTCTACTCAATACAACTCATTGAGTTTAACTCCACACTGTTAAGTGGAAAAATGGAATACTGCATAGAATGGCTAATTTGCTCATATTTGCAAAGGCCTACCTGTGATTTGGTGGGAGGAAAGAAAAAAACAAATCAAATTTGCCTAAACTATGTTGTTACTCCCACTCGTTCTATTCTGGTTAGAGCCAGTTTGTACTGTTCTGTGAAGGGAGTAGTACACAGTGTTATACGAGATCTTCAGTTTCTTGGCAATTTCTCTTATGGAATAGCCTTCATTTCTCAGAACAAGAATAGACTGATGAGTTTCAGAAGAAAGTGCTTTGTTTCTGGCCATTTTGAGCCTTTAATCGAACCCACAAATGCTGATGCTCCAGATACTCAACTAGCCTAAAGAAGACCAGTTTTATTGCTTCTTTAATCAGAGCAAAACATTTCAGCTGTACTAACATAATTGCAAAAGGGTTTTCTAATATTGAATTAGCCTTTTAAATTATTAACTTGGATTAGCTAACACAACATGCCATTGGAACACAGGAGTGATGGTTGCTGATAATGAGCCTCTACATCCATGTTGATATTCCCTTAAAAATCATCCATTTCAAGCAACAATAGTAATTTACAACATTAACAATGTCTACACTTTCTGATCAATTTGACAAAAAATGTCCTTGTTTTTGAAAGAAAAGCTCATTTTTAAGTGACCCCAAACTTTTGAACGGAAGTGTGTATTATTTAAACTGACGGGGGAATAGATGCGGCAGGGTAGCTAGCCTAGTGGTTAGAGCGTTGGACTAGTAACCGAAAGGTTGCAAGTTCGAATCCCCGAGCTGACAAGGTACAAATCTGTCGTTCTGCCCCTGAACAGGCAGTTAACCCACTGTTCCTAGGCCGTCATTGAAAATAAGAATTTGTTCTTAACTGACTTGCCTAGTTAAATAAAGGTATAAAAAAAGGAAGAGTGGGTGGAGAGAAGCTGGTAGGGGTTGCTGATGGCTGATTCCAGCTGCCATATGTGGTTGGCACTTGAAAAGTGAAGTGGATATTATTATTGATATTATTGGACTTGTGCGTACAAGAGACTAGTAACTGTTGCTGACTTTATAAACATTTTATAACAGGCAGGTTCTTGTAGGTTCTTTAGATCGGTAGGGCTGAAAAGGTTGGTTATTATTATATGACACGGTACTACGGCATTTTTAAATGTTTTAAGTGTCATGACATTTTGATTTCGTGGTACCGGTACACTGTGCAACACTATACTCGCCTACTATTGAATTGTCACTTTATCCCTCTCCCCCTGCTCTCTTTGTATTTCCTCCCTAGTCTGAGCAGGATGCGGAGGAGAGCGAAGGCGAGGACAGTGCCTTCATCATGGACCGCCTGTGCAAGTTCATCTACGCTAAGGACCGCACAGACCGCATCCGCACATGTGCCATCCTGTGCCACATCTACCACCACGCACTTCACTCGCGCTGGTATCAAGCCCGTGACCTGATGCTCATGAGCCACCTGCAGGATAATATTCAGCACGCTGACCCGCCTGTACAGGTATGAGCACGTGAGTGTGGGCACACACACACACACACACACACAACAGGGCAGCACCCAGTATGCCAAGCTGTTCATACATATAGGGGCACACACACCTGCTGGGCAACATCCGGCAGGCTACAGGGCTCCAGACTAACTCTTTCCCTGGGTGGCACTGGTGCCAGTGCCACTAAAACACACAATTACCATTGGACAAAGGAACTTAATGATATATTTAAGGAAGCTGATCTACAAAGCATATTTAGAAACAAGTTATGATGCAATGTCAACTTGATCAAACACAAGTTAACCCTTAGCTACAAAGCAAAATGGGCAACTGATATATGGCTAAAACCTAAGCTCAGAATTTATAACCAGATCCAAAACACCTATGATCTAGAACCCTATGTCACCTGTCGGTTAACAAGAAATCAAAGATCCTTGTGAGCGCAGTTGAGAAGCAGGATACTGCCTCTGGCAATTAAAAAAGGTAGCTTCAATGCCATAAATGAAGATGATTTGCTTGGTACAGCCTGCGATTTAAGGGAGATTATACATTTGAGTAACCCTGTTTGCAGAAAATGCAACAGAAACCAAAACTATAATGAGGAAAAACTTGAATGACTATTCAGAAAAGGTTGCATATTTTGTACTGAACAAAAATAGAAACGCAACGTGCAACAATTTCAACGACTTTACTGAGTTACAGTTCATATGAGGAAGGCAGTCAATTGAAATAATTTCAATAGGCCCTAATCTATGGATTTCACATGACTGGGCAGTGGTGCAGCCATGGGTGGGCCTGGGAGGGAATAGGCCCACCCACTGCGGAGCCAGGCCAAGCCAATCAGAATGAGAAGCCGGATGTGGAAGTCCTGGGCTGGCGTGGTTACACGTGGTCTGTGGTTGTGAGGCCGGTTGGACGCACTGCCAAATTCTCTAAAACGACATTGGATGCAGCTTATGGTAGAGAAATGAACATTAACCACTCGGGCAACAGCTCTGTTGGGCATTCCTGCAGTCAGCATGCCAATTGCGCACTCCCTCAACTTCAGACATTGTGTTGTCACACAACTGCACATTTTAAAGTGGCATTTTATTGTCCCCAGCACATGGTGCACCTGTGTAATTAGCTTCTTGATGTGCTACACCTTTCAGGTGGATGGATTATCTTGGTAAAGGAGAAATTCTCACCAACAGAAATATAAAGAAATTTGTGCACAACATTTTAGAGAAATAATATTTTTGTGCGAAATGGAACATTTCTGAGTATTTATTTCAGCTCATGAAACATGGAACCAACACTTAACATGTTGCGTTTATTTTTGTTCTGTGTATTTCCAAAGCTTGATAAGTTGTATAACTGAAAGGTTTTTGTTTTGTTTCAATTGTTGTACACTGACTGCACAAAACATTAGGAACACCGGCTCTTTCCATGACATACTACCCAGGTAAATCCAGGTGAAATCTATTATCCCCTATTGATGTCACCTATTATATCCACTTAAATCAGTGTAGATGAAGGGGAGGAGACACGTTTAAGAAGGATTTTTAAGCCTTGAGACAATTGAGACATGGATTGCGTGACTGGCCCATTGAGGGTGAATGGGCAAGCCAAATATTTAAGTGCCTTTGAACGGGTATGGTCCACCACCCAAAGGACTTTCAGCCAACTTCACACAACTGTGGGAAGCATTGGAGTCAACATGGGGCAGCATCCCAGTGGAATGCTTTCGACACCTTGTAGAGTCCATGCCCAGTCTAATTTGAGGCTGTTTTCAGGGCAAAAAGGGGATGCAACTCAATATTAGGAAGGTGTTCCTAATATTTGTATAGAGATCAATCAAAAATCGGCCAAGCCGATATTAGCCTTTTCTAGGCTATCAGCCCTTTTATATCGGGTTTGCCGATAGTCCCTCTACATAACAAAGCTGCTGCCACTCACCGCCTGAGCCACGAGCACTGCACAATGCCGAGGAATGTCTAACAGAGAAAATAATCATCAGCAGCAAGCTCAACAGAATGGTGCAGTTTTGAGAAAAGGATGAATTGAACATTGTGACCAAAATCGAACTCCTGTTGCAAATACTAGTTTAGTTAATTCACTAATAATCAGGATTGTGTCAACATACCTGCATGCAATCAAATTGTATTTTTTACATACACATGGTTATCAGATTTTATTGCTAGTGTAGCGAAGTGCTTGTGACCTAGCTTAGCATAGCTATATGCAGGCAAAGATGACGATATCTAACCCTTTCATCTGTGGTGTTGGCTAGCTAGCTATATTACCTACTATGCTAGCTAGATTTTTTATTTTATTTCACCTTTATTTAACCAGGTAGGCTAGTTGAGAACAAGTTCTCATTTGCAACTGCGACCTGGCCAAGATAAGGCATAGCAGTGTAAACAGACAACACAGTTACACATGGAGTAAACAATTAACAAGTCAATAACACAGTAGAAAAAAGGGGAGTCTATATATACATTGTGTGCAAAAGGCATGAGAAGGTAGGCAAATAATTACAATTATGCAGATTAACACTGGAGTGATAAATGATCAGATGGTTATGTACAGGTAGAGATATTGGTGTGCAAAAGAGCAGAAAAATAAATAAATAAAAACAGTATGGGGATGAGGTAGGTGAAAATGGGTGGGCTATTTACCAATAGACTATGTACAGCTGCAGCGATCGGTTAGCTGCTCAGATAGCAGATGTTTGAAGTTGGTGAGGGAGATAAAAGTCTCCAACTTCAGCGATTTTTGCAATTCGTTCCAGTCACAGGCAGCAGAGAACTGGAACGAAAGGCGGCCAAATGAGGTGTTGGCTTTAGGGATGATCAGTGAGATACACCTGCTGGAGCGCGTGCTACGGATGGGTGTTGCCATCGTAACCAGTGAACTGAGATAAGGCGGAGCTTTACCTAGCATGGACTTGTAGATGACCTGGAGCCAGTGGGTCTGGCGACGAATATGTAGCGAGGGCCAGCCGACTAGAGCATACAAGTCGCAGTGGTGGGTGGTATAAGGTGCTTTAGTGACAAAACGGATGGCACTGTGATAAACTGCATCCAGTTTGCTGAGTAGAGTGTTGGAAGCAATTTTGTAGATGACATCGCCGAAGTCGAGGATCGGTAGGATAGTCAGTTTTACTAGGGTAAGTTTGGCGGCGTGAGTGAAGGAGGCTTTGTTGCGGAATAGAAAGCCGACTCTTGATTTGATTTTCGATTGGAGATGTTTGATATGGGTCTGGAAGGAGAGTTTAGAGTCTAGCCAGACACCTAGGTACTTATAGATATCCACATATTCAAGGTCGGAACCATCCAGGGTGGTGATGCTGGTCAGGCGTGCGGGTGCAGGCAGCGAACGGTTGAAAAGCATGCATTTGGTTTTACTAGCGTTTAAGAGCAGTTGGAGGCCACGGAAGGAGTGCTGTATGGCATTGAAGCTCGTTTGGAGGTTAGATAGCACAGTGTCCAAGGACGGGCCGGAAGTATATAGAATGGTGTCGTCTGCGTAGAGGTGGATCAGGGAATCGCCCGCAGCATGAGAAACATCATTGATATATACAGAGAAAAGAGTCGGCCCGAGAATTGAACCCTGTGGCACCCCCATAGAGACTGCCAGAGGACCGGACAGCATGCCCTCCGATTTGACACACTGAACTCTGTCTGCAAAGTAATTGGTGAACCAGGCAAGGCAGTCATCCGAAAAACCGAGGCTACTGAGTCTGCCGATAAGAATACGGTGATTGACAGAGTCGAAAGCCTTGGCAAGGTCTATGAAGACGGCTGCACAGTACTGTCTTTTATCGATGGCGGTTATGATATCGTTTAGTACCTTGAGCGTGGCTGAGGTACACCCGTGACCGGCTCGGAAACCAGATTGCACAGCGGAGAAGGTACGGTGGGATTCAAGATGGTCAGTGACCTGTTTGTTGACTTGGCTTTCGAAGACCTTAGATAGGCAGGGCAGGATGGATATAGGTCTGTAACAGTTTGGGTCCAGGGTGTCGCCCCCTTTGAAGAGGGGGATGACTGCGGCAGCTTTCCAATCCTTGGGGATCTCAGACGATATGAAAGAGAGGTTGAACAGGCTGGTAATAGGGGTTGCGACAATGGCGGCGGATAGTTTCAGGAATAGAGGGTCCAGATTGTCAAGCCCAGCTGATTTGTACGGGTCCAGGTTTTGCAGCTCTTTCAGAACATCTGCTATCTGGATTTGGGTAAAGGAGAACCTGGAGAGGCTTGGGCGAGTAGCTGCGGGGGGGGGGGAGCTGTTGGCCGAGGTTGGAGTAGCCAGGCGGAAGGCATGGCCAGCCGTTGAGAAATGCTTGTTG
Organism: Oncorhynchus mykiss; assembly: GCF_013265735.2. Taxonomy (NCBI): domain Eukaryota; kingdom Metazoa; phylum Chordata; class Actinopteri; order Salmoniformes; family Salmonidae; genus Oncorhynchus; species Oncorhynchus mykiss. The sequence continues at coordinate 28,334,217 of NC_048580.1, read as the reverse complement.
AAGTTTTCGATAATCATGGATTTATCGGTGGTGACCGTGTTACCTAGCCTCAGTGCAGTGGGCAGCTGGGAGGAGGTGCTCTTGTTCTCCATGGACTTCACAGTGTCCCAGAACTTTTTGGAGTTGGAGCTACAGGATGCAAACTTCTGCCTGAAGAAGTTGGCTGAAGAAGTTGCCTGAAGAAGTTGGCTTTAGCTTTCCTAGCTTTCCTGATAGGAACTAATAGCCAACATAGCTAGCTAATGTTATCTGGTTATCATTTTGAACATGCACCTTTTTCTGCAACGAGCCATCTGACTTACGGTCTAATGTTAGCTATTTACTGGTGTGCTGATCTGACCAGCCGTCATAAATTGCCACAAAACAAGCAAGTATAGTGTAGAGAATCATTTTATCATCTAAACCGCTGTGAAATATGTTTTCCATAACCAAAAATATTGTATTTTCAACTGTTTGAAGCTTGTGCATTTGCATTTGCAAAGTAATCAGACCCCTTTTTCCCACATTTTGTTACGGTACAGCCTTATTCTAAAATGGATTAAGTTATTTTTTTTAATCTACACAGAAAAACTCACATTTACATAAGTTTTCAGACCCTTTCCCCTGAAGCACCTTTGGCAGCGCTTACAGCCTTGAATCTTTTGGGGTATGACACTACAAGCTTGGCACACCTGTATTTGCCGAGTTTCACACCTTCTCTGCAAATCCTCTCAAGCTCTGTCAGGGTGGATGGGGAGAGTCGCTGCACAGCTATTTTCAGGTCTCTCCAGATGTTTGATCTGTTTTAAGTCCGGACTCTGGCTGGGCCACTCAATGACATTCAGAGACTTGTCCTGAAGCCACTCCTGCGTTGTCTTGGCTGTGTGCTTAGGGTCATTTTCCAGTTGGAAGGTGAACGTACTCCAATCTGAGGTCCTGAGCGCTCTGGAGGTTTTCATCAAGGATCTCTCTGTACTTTGCTCTGTTCATCTTTGCCTCGATCCTGACTAGTCTTCCAGTCCCTGCTGCTAAAAAACATCCCCACAATATGAGGCTGCCACCACCATGCTTCAGCATAGGGATGATGCCAGGTTTCCTCCAGGCGTGACGCTTGGCATTCAGGCCAAAGAGTTCAATCTTTGTTTCATCAGACCAGAGAATCTTGTTTCTGATGGTCAGTCCTTTAGGTGTCTTTTGGTAAACTCCAAGCAGGCTCTCATGTGCCTTTTACATAAAGGCCTGATTGGTGGAATGCTGCAGTGATGGTTGTCCTTCTGGAAAGTTCTCCCATCTCCACAGAGGAACTGTAGCTCTATCAGAGTGACCATCAGGTTCTTGATCACCTCCCTGACCAAGGCCCTTCTCCCCAGATTGCACAGTTTGGACGTGTGGCCTGCTCTAGGAAGAGTGTTGGTGGTTCCAAACTTCTTCCATTTAAGAATTATAAAGGCCCGTGTGTTCTTGGGGACCTTCAATGCTGCAGACATTTTTTGGTACCCTTCCCCAGATCTGTGCCTCGACACAATCCTGTCTCGGAGCTCTACGGACAATTCCTTCGACCTCATGACTTGGTTTTTGCTCAGACATGCACGGTCAACTGTGGGACCTTATATAGACAGGTGGGTGCCTTTCCAAATCATGTCCAATCAATTGAATTTACCACAGGTGGACTCCAATCAAATTGTAAAAACATTCCATGATCAATGGAAACAGGGTGCACCTGAGCTCAATTTCGAGACTCATAGCAAAGTGTCTCAATACTTAATGGGCCCACCCAATAAGGTATTACTGTTTATTTTTTAATTAATTAGCAAAAATGTCTAAACCTATTTTCGCTTTGTCATTAAGGTATTGTGTGTAGATTGATTAGGAAAATGCACTTTATAACACCTCTTCGCCAGGCCAAATATGTACACTCCTTTCTTGAGACATCAATATCTTAACAGCCTTCATTTCTATTATAGACATGTTTGCGCAGTGACAAACCTATAAGCCTTCAGCGCACTCATGTAGGAGAGTCCACTTTTTATAAAACACAAAGGGCTATTGGTATAGTGAAGGGTGTAAGTGTAAACCCACTTTTTTTTCAGTGGGCATTATTTATACTCACTACTGATGCGTATAAAAGTAATGTAGTGGAGGTATATGACTTAAGTATGTAGTACAAAAGAGAGATCGTGCACATGAAATATAGTCACATGCTCGCTGTGCACACAGCTTAGTTTCAGCGGAATATCATCTGCGGGGAGTAAGAGTGTGTAGCTCTCAGCTGGTTTTGGCATGGAGCAGCTCACAGAAGAATGACATCGGTAGCCGGTAGGGTAGAAAAGATGTTTCAACTTGTATCTACAGTAAATTCTAACTAAGGCAACAATGGGTATGCAAAGCAGGTATTGAAAAAGTTTAGTTCTTTGTTACTGGACAATTTGTGATGCGCAGTTGTCATGATGCCTGTTTACATCAGGAGCATAGACATGGATGGGCCTGGGTGGACAGAGGCCCATCCACTGGGGAGCCAGGCCAACCCAATCAGATTTTGGTTTAAGCATTGTTGTTGACTTTTTCTATGTAAAAAAAAGTGGGATTTGAGAGTGAACAATCTATACGAAAACTGTGGATTTTTCACACCGGGTGCCATTCATTCACTGGGTGGACCGTTTGGGAACTTTTTGGCAAAATTTGAGTATACCCACTTCAGGCACCACGACACCACTGCATAGGGCCGATGGAAAGACAGCATTCACACACAGCATGATGTTAAAGGATAGGCAGTGCATAAACTAGGACATAATAAACCAGGAGGTCCCAATCATAAGAATACAAAAACACAACCATTTCCCTGTTGAAATGTACAACTAAACTCAGCAAAAAAAAGAAACGTCCTCACTGTCAACTGCGTTAATTCTCAGCAAACTTAACATGTGTAAATATTTGTATGAACATAACAGGATTCAACGACTGAGACATGAACTGAAAAAGTTCCACAGACATGTGACTAACAGAAATGGAATAATGTGTCCCTGAACAAAGTTGGGAGTCAAAATCAAAAGTAACAGTCGGTATCTGATATGGCCACCAGCTGCATTAAGTACTGCAGTGCATCTCCTCCTCATGGACTGCACCAGATTTGCCAGTTCTTGCTGTGAGATGTTACCCCACTCTTCCACCAAGGCACCTGCAAGTTCCCAGACATTTCTGGGGGGAATGGCCCTAGCCTTCACCCTCCGATCCAACAGGTCCCAGATGTGCTCAATGGGATTGAGATCCGGGCTCTTCGCTGGCCATGGCAGAACACTGACATTCCTGTCTTGCAGGAAATTACGCACAGAACAAGCAGTATGGCTTGGTGGCATTGTCATGCTGGAGGGTCACGTCAGGATGAGCCTGCAGGAATGGTACCACATGAGGGAGGAGGATGTCTTCCCTGTAACGCACAGCGATGACATTGCCTGCAATGACAACAAGCTCAGTCCGATGATGCTGTGACGCACCACCCCAGACCATGACGGACCCTCCACCTCCAAATCAATCCCGCTCCAGAGTACAGGCCTCAGTGTAATGCTCATTCCTTCAACAATGACCATCACCCCTGGTGAGACAAAACCGCGCCTCGTCAGTGATGAGCACTTTTGAGCAGATATGAAATGACAATCCTAAAATTAGTCAAATATCAAATTCCCAGTTTATGCTACAAAACCAACTTTATAAGAGGTTTTAAAAATGGGTTATATTTGACTCAACGTTCCATGATGTCTTTTCACAGTCCCCAAATCCAGAACAAATTCAAGAAAGCTTTATATAGAGCCATTATTACATGGAACTCCCTCATTTTCCTCAAGTGAACAGCAAACCTTGTTTCAAAAAACATAAAGCAACACCTCACGGCACAACACCTATCCCCTATTTGACCTAGATAGTTTGTGTGTATGTATTTTTTTAGGCTATGTGTGCCTTTTTGTAAAACTTTTTTTTAATGTAGTTCTGTCCTTGAGCTGTTGTCTTAATGTTCTGTATTATGTCATGTTTTGTGTGGACCCCAGGAAGAGCAGCTGCTTCTTTTGCAACAGCTAATAAGGATCCTAATCAAAAACCAATGGCTATCGAGAAATCAAACAAATACATTAATATTCCCTAAAATTGGATACTTTAATGTTTTACCCACTCCAATACCCTAGATCCACTCCAATTTGCATACCGCCCCAACAGATCCACAGATGATGCAATCTCTATTGCACTCCACACTTCCCTTTCCCACCTGGACAAAAGGAACACCTATGTGAGAATGCTATTCATTGACTACAGCTCAGCGTTCAACACCATATTGCCCTCGAAGCTCATCAATAAGCTAAGGACCCTGGGACTAAACAGCTCCCTCTGCAACTGGATCCTAGACTTCCTGACGGGCCGCCCCCAGGTGGTAAGGGTAGGTAACAACATATCCGCCACGCTGATCCTCAGTCCCCTCCTGTACTCCCTGTTTACTCATGACTGCATGGCCAGCCACGACTCCAACACCATCATTAAGTTTGCCGATGACACCACAGTGGTAGGCCTGATCACCGACAACGACGAGACAGCCTATAGGGAGGAGGTCCGACACCTGGTTGTGTGGTTCCAGGACAGCAACCTCTCCCTCAACGTAATCAAGACAAAGGAGATTATTGTGGACTACAAGAAAAAGAGGATAGCGCACGCCCCCATTCTCATTGACGGGGCTGCAGTGGAACAGGTTGAGAGCTTCAAGTTCCTTGGTGTCCACATCACCAACAAACTAACATGGTCCAAGCACACCAAGACAGTCGTAAAGAGGGCATGACAAAACCTATTACCCTTCAGGAGACTGAAAAGATTTGGCATGGGTCCTCAGATCCTCAAAAGGTTCTACAGCTGCACCATTGAGAGCATCCTGACTGGTTGCATCACTGCCTGTTATGGCAACTGCTGCCTGGTATGGCAACTGCTCAGCCTCCGACCGCAAGGCACTACAGAGGGTAGTGCGATCGGCCCAGTACATCACAGGGGCCAAGCTTCCTGCCCTCCAGGATCTCTTTACCAGGCTGTGTCAGAGGAAGGCCCTAAAAATGGTCAGACTCCAGCCACCCTGTTCTCTCTGCTACCTCTCGGCAAGCGGTACCGGAGCACCAAGTCTAGGTCCAAGAGGCTTCTAAACAGCTTCTACCCCCAAGCCACAGCTTCTACCCCCTGAACGTCTAATCAAATGGCTACCCAGACTATTTGCATTGCCCCCTCCTCCTCTTTTACACTGCTGCTACTCTCTGTTATCTATGCAGAGTCACTTTAATAACTCTATCAACATGTACATATTACATCAACTAACCGGTGCCCCCCTGTATATTGTATCGCTATTGTTATTTTACTGCTGCTCTTTAATTACTTTTATTTCTTATTCTTATCCATGTTCTTTTTAACTGCGTTGTTGGTTAGGGGCTCGTAAGTGAGCATTTGACTAAGGTCTACACCTGTTGTATTCGTTGCATGTGACTAATAAAATGTTATAACCATAACGACAGCCTTTACCCCAAATTTGTGCAGATGGGTAACGTTAGCATTGAGGAGCAAGATTTAGCATTGATGAATAACTGTGAATAGATGGCTAAGTTGGTGCTGTTGCAACTAATAGTTACCTCACAGTTTTCAAAAGGTAGCAAACATCTTAGCTGTTGTAGTTGACCAATTTTCTCACCTTATTTGGTCCCTGATGGTCTTCAAAAAAAATGTTGTTCCTTTTTAAAAAACATTTTTGCGACCAAACTGCAGTTCCCTGGGGCTGTGACCCTGACTTTTAATACCACTGGCGTAACTTAACCAATGTAAGGAGCACTGTAAAGAATCCTCTCACTAATGAATTGTGATACCAGGTTAAAAAAAAATCCACACACATACAGCCATGCTGGGAATCCAACAGTAGTACGAGAAAGATCTCTTTCCCCTCCCTCTTCGTGTTCCATTGCTGTTTCTGCTTGTAAAGGTGTCAGAGAGGATTTAGATGCCTTCTCTTTGTGGAAGTCTCTCTCTCATGTAACCTAGCAGTATTGCAGTACTTGACACACTCAAACCGGTGCACCTGGCACCTACTACCATACCCCGTTCAAAGGCACTTAAACCTTTTGTCTTGTCCATTCACCCTCTGAATGACACACACAATCCATGTCTCAAGACTTTTAAAAATCCTTCTTTAACCAGTCGCCTCCCCTTTATCTACACTGATTGAAGTCAATTTAACAGGTGACATCAATAAGGTCACCTGGTCAGTCATTTAAATAGTTCCTAATGTTTTGTACACTCAGTGTTTAAGAAAACAAAATGCCTAACTATCTAGATGGCAAGTGAGTAAACATTGAATGTGATGTCAAGCATAAATCAGTGTTGTGACGTATTATCGTTAATGTGATGACATTCTATTTATTGAATAATTAACTATGTTTTATAACAACGTTACATTAATCAGGTAACCATTAACTCCGTAGCCTCGGGCACCACGGGATACATTTTTTTTAATGATTTAACTCAAAGAATATCAACGTCATTAGTCACTAATTAATTTCATCAGTCTCATTCGGAACGTCGCATAATTTGTAAATCTGCACAAGCCCAGGTCTCACAATCATTCCGTGCCACAAATTGAGTTGATTTATTTATTTACTAACTACTACTACTACTAAATTATAACATAAGATACACACACAGTCTTGTCTATTGATTAGACCTACAATGGCAACAGGTCCCTAGCGGACCAACACAATATGACATGTGTTACACAAGATGGAGATTTAAAGAGAGAGAGAGTGTGCACGAGAGAAAAGCACACTTGGATACATTTGTAAACTATGCTTAGTTTAGCCCTAACACCTTGCCCCGAACTGCTGCTCTTATGGGTCAGAATTATAATTTATGTATTTATGTGTTGAAGGTCTCCGTTGGGTATCTCTTCGTAGACCGAGTTCCACCTAGTGGGATAGGTTTGGCTCACACCCTTTTCTTTTGATGGCCTCGTCTCCTTCGTTACCGGGTGTAAGTCTCTGTCCACATGTCACAATGTTCTTTCTCTTGGTTGTCTGTTTCCTTGCACTCGTTCTGTGAGAATAGTCTTCTTAGGAGGCTAATCAGCCATGTTGATGCTCCCAGCTTGGGTAGGAGGGCCGTGTAGACAGCCGATAATTTGAAGAGAATAACCGGATTGTCCTTCTTGAATTCACCTTCTTAGATACAGAATAGCTACTCCACCATGATTTTCTTTGTCTTCAACCTCGTGTTGCGTTTCGCGGTCACGACTAGTCGTTAACCTCGGCTGCAGCGCTTGGTAAACTTATACTGCATGTAAATTCTTAACTCACATGTTTTATACCCTCGGGTCACAAAGGGGAGTTTCCGTCTTTATGATGTGTTGCCTGGGGTGTAGCCCGTTACAAGGCAAGGTATTAGAACTTACTAAGATCTCGTTTAGACAACTAAAATCACAGTTCATCGTGCTGCTAGGTGACCTAAACTGGGACATGCTTAACACCCCGGCCATCCTACAATCTAAGCTTGATGGCCTCAATCTCACACAAATTATCAAGAAACCTACCAGGTACAACCCCAAATCCGTAAACACGGGCACCCTCATAGATGTCATCCTAACTAACTCGCCCTCTAAATACACCTCTGCTGTTTTCAACCAAGATCTCAGCGATCACTGCCTCATTGCCTGCATCCGTAATGGGTCTGCGGTCAAACGACCACCCCTGTCACATGCTCCCTAAAACACTTCAGCGAACAGGCCTTTATAATCGACCTGGCCGAGGTATCCTGGAATGACATTGACCTCATCCCGTCAGTAGAGGATGCCTGGTTATTCTTTAAAAGTGCCTTCCTCACCATATTAAATAAGCATGCTCCATTCAAAAAATTTAGAACCAGGAATAGATATAGCCCGTGGTTCACTCCAGACCTGTCTGCCCTTGACCAGCACAAAAACATCCTGTGGCGTTCTGCAGTAGCATCGAATAGCCCCTGTGATATGCAAGTTAGGAAAGCAAAGGCTAGCTTTTTCAAACAGAAATTTGCATCCTGTAGTACAAACTCAATGTTCTGGGACACAGTAAAGTCCATGGAGAATCAGAGCACCTCCTCCCAGCTGCCCACTGCACTGAGGCTAGGAAACACTGTCACTACCGATAAATCCACTATAATTGAGACTGTCAATAAGCATTTCTCTATGGCTGGCCATGCTTTCCACCTGGCTACCCCTACCCCGGTCAACTGCCCGGCACCCTCCACAGCAACCCACCCAAGCCCCTACCATTTCTCCTTCACCCAACCACTATTACTAGCCTGTTCAACCTCTCTTTCGTATCGTCTGAGATTCCCAAAGATTGGAAAGCTGCTGCGGTTATCCCCCTCATCTAAGGGGGAGACACTCTAGACCCAAACTGCTACACACCTATGTCTATACTACCCTGCCTTTCTAAGGTCTTTGAAAGCCAAGTTAACAAACAGATTACCAACCATTTCGAATCCCACCGTACCTTCTCCGCTATGCAATCTGGTTTCTGAGCTGGTCATGGGTGCACCTCAGCTACGCTCAAGGTCCTAAACAATATCATAACTGCCATCGATAAGAGACATTACTGGGCAGCCGTAGTCATCGACCTGGCCAAGGCTTTCGACTCTGTCAATCACCGCATTCTTATCGGCAGACTCAACAGCCTTGGTTTCTCAAATGACTGCCTCGCCTGGTTCACCAACAACTTCTCAGAGTTCAGTGTGTCAATTCGGAGGGCCTGTTGTCCGGACCTATGGCAGTGTATGGGGGTGCCACAGGGTTCAATTCTCGTGCCGACTCTCTTCTCTGTATATATCAATGATGTCGCTCTTGCTGCTGGTGATTCTCTGGTCCACCTCTACACAGACGACACCATTCTGTATACTTCTGGCTCTTCTTTGGACACTGTGTTAACTAACCTCCAGACGAGCTTCAATGCCATACAACTCTTCTTCCGTGGCCTCCAACTGCTCTTAAATGCAAGTAAAACAAAATACATGCTCTTCAACCGATCATTGCCCACACCTGCCCGCCCACCCAGCATCACTACTCTGGACGGTTCTGATTTAGAATATGTGGACAACTACAAATACCTAGGTGTTTGGTTAGACTGTAAACTCTCCTTCCAGACTCACATTAAGCATCTCCAATCCAAAATTAAATCTAGTATCGGCTTCCTATTTTGCAACAAAGCACCCTTTACTCATGCTGCCAAACATACCCTCTAAAAACTGACCATCCTTCCGATCCTCGACTTCGGCGAACAAATTGGATGCAGTCTATCACAATGCCATCCGTTTTGTCACCAAAGCCCCATATACTACCCACAACTGCGACCTGTATGCTCTCGTTGGCTGGCCCTCGCTTCATATTTGTCGCCAAACCCACTGGCTTCAGGTCATCTACAAGTCACCATAGTAGCACCCACCCGTAGCACGCACTCCAGCAGGTATATCTCTCTTGTCACCCCCAAAGCCAAATCTTCCTTTGGCTGCCTTTCCTTCCAGTTCTCTGCTGCCAATGACTGGAATGAAGCTGGAGACTCTTACCTCCCTCACTAGCTTTAAGCACCAGCTGTCTGAGCAGCTCACAGATCACTGCACCTGTACATAGCCCATCTCCATACTGTATTTATTTATTTATTTATCTTGCTCCTTTGCACCCCTGCATCTCTCCTTGCACATTCATCTCCTGCACATCAATCACTCTAGTATCTAATTGGTATATTGTAATTACTTCACCACCATGGCCTATTTATTGCCTTACCTGCCTTTTCTTACTTCATTTGCACACACTGTATATAGATTTTCTTCAACTGTATTATTGACTGTATGTTGTGTTTATTCCATATGTAACTCTGTGTTGTTGTGTCAAACTGCTTTGCTTTATTCTTGGCCAGGTCGCAGTTGTAAATGAGAACTTGTTCTCAACTTGCCTACCTGGCTAAATTAAGGTGAAATAAAAAAAAATAAACATTCTCTTTGATCTGGATATTTTCTACACAACGCACAGTATGTAAACGTCATGTACATATTATGAAAACTCTTCAAGTTACAATTTTTCCGTTGTACCGTCTTCATTTAACTTTTAATTACATAACAAAAATGAAATTTTCATATTCCATCGATCATTGATACCACCATTTTGGCTGATGAAATATAACGTGTACATAGTCCATTTTATTGCATGTTACAGTTCTAAGGTAGATTCTCCATGAGGCACACGCATTCCAGTCTCTTACATTAGAGACTAGGAAGGAGTTGGGCTACTGCCTTATAAATTACGATGGGCGTGAGGTCATAAACCCCCCCCCCAATCAATCCCTCTATACCGCTCCCTCTCTGCGGGAGGTAGGGATATCTCTGTAGAACCGTGATTCATTGTAACCTGATTCTCACAGGCCCCTCATGACATCAGTGTCTTGTATTTATATGCATTGACGATTCTATTGAGTAGCAACATTTGCAACAGACAGTGCTTTACAGCAATCAAAGGTTATCTAAGCAAACCACTGCACTGGACAGTTAGAAAAACAAGCGTTACATGTTGACCACACTGCTCACGTTGCAAAATAAATGGACACGTTTTTCAATCATTGCACCCACACTGCTCGCGCTCATCAACGAGCGTCTGCATAGCCATGCGGTAAAATAGAACTTGATTCCATTTGTGATGCTTGATGCGCTCCAAGTCCCGCCTCTCCCATGTCCCATAGTTTTTTAGGAGCATATACCCACGTGGGGGATTGAAAGATGAACTGAGGTCCACACTCCAGTTGACGGTAGTACGTCACCTTAAAGTTTGTTGCCAATCGCCGTATAAAGTCCAAAGAAGAAGAAGCCTGAAGGAGGAGAGATCACTAGAAACAAACTGAGTTTACCCTTTTATCTGTGGATTCATTTGTCGGAGTAGGGGACCTTGTGCATTTCAGGTCAAATAACCACCCAATGTTTATATCCCAGGGCAAATTAGCTAGCTACAGCAAAGAGTTTGTTTTGATATTTCAACCTGCGTGTCCTGATCGCGTCTGGTGTAGGTGGACAAAATCAACATGCGCGCGTTGACGTGGTCTGGTCAGCATGTTAGTGTAGCTAATGTTAGCCACGTTGTTGCTGGCTAATGACTCATGCAACCTACAATGAAACCAAAGTAAGAAACTATTCTTGCAACTTGTTACAAAGTGTTTCCCACAAATCTGATGGTTAATCGTAGGCTGCCAGTCGTTTGCTGTTTTTCCTTTGTTTACCAAACACCATCGCTGGAAAGGAGCAACCGTTTGTAGAGTAGCTTAATCAGGATCTTCTTGTTTTGAGCTTGTTTATTCAAGCAAATTTCTCAGTTTTTGATTTGTTAAAAAAGTTTGAAATATCCAATAAATGTCGTTCCACTTCATGATTGTGTCCCACTTGTTGTTGATTCTTCACAAAAAAATACAGTTTTATATCTTTATGTTTGAAGCCTAAAATGTGGCAAAAGGTCGCAAAGTTCAAGGGTGCCAAATACTTTCGCAACACACTGTATATATCCATATATATACACGCATGCATACATATACACATATATACATACACATACCTATGTAGATATACATACTTTTTTAAGAATATACCTTTATTATTCCCCGCAAACCCTAGCACCCTTCCCCCAATTGGAGTAAACTAATAAACACTTAGGCTTCTACCTTCAGTTTATACATTTTATACACATTTGACAGACACAATCTATTTTACAATAGTTATATTTTGTTTGTTTTAAGTCCTTCCTCTATTTCTGATGTCCATCCAGTTTGATTTCTATTTGTAACTGTGCTATTTCACAAAATTTCTGAACCTATATACATACATTTTACAGACCCCGTATGTTTTACATTGGTTATCTTGTTATTAGTCCCACCCTTCAGCTCCATTCAACCCCTCCCATCTATCTTTCAACATCATCCATATTGGATTTCTATTTGCCATATATTTTTCAACTGTGCTGTGATGCTTCACAATTGTACTGAACCTTTCTATTCTCATAGCTTCTACAGATTGTAAATTCAAAATAAACATTTTTGGTAAAATAATGATTATATTATTGATTGACTATGGCTTTTCAAATCACCCTGTATTGCTATCTGCAGCATTAGTTCTAGGCAAATGTTGCAATTATTCAGCTATTCCTGGACCTGTGACCAAAAACGAGCTACATATGGACAATACCAAAATAAAAAATCTAATGACTCTGCCTCCTCACAGCAGATTGTATCCCCCATATATATAACATTCTATTGGTTGCAAGAATGTTGTATAGTCATTTAAATTGAAAAATTAGAAGTTTTGAATCCGCCGTTGTTTTGCGTATCAATTCATAAACCATGTGCCATGGAATGGGTACATCAAAAATCTCTTCCCAACTATTTTGCAATTTATATGGCACAGCTGTCAGTTTTTTGGTCCTTAAATTAAATTGGTATATGTTTTTATTTATCACACTTTTCTTTAACCGTTTGTTCTTTAATACAGGGCCGACATACAAGTTCCTTACTTTTTCCCCTCTTCTACTTGCCTCTTCCATTTTTGTGGTAATGCTGCAATTAATTGTTTGTAAATTTGGGTAGAGCAGCCATTTTTCTGTGTTAGCTTGTGTGACAACGCCACCAGTCCTATTTATGTCATTCACTAAAATTATACATTTTTTTTAACATTTCTTTGAAAAAAGTTTTTTTTTAAATCAATTAGTATATTTGAGTTTAACCACAATATTTGTTGTATTATTTGTTCTGTCTTTTCAGGTGGATTAAACTGAAATTGCAACCAACTTTCTAAGGCTTGTTTAAAAAATAACGATATTTTGGAGATTATCTCCTTTTAAAACAACCGGAAGTGAGCAGGTGTAATCTGAATAAAGGCAAAAAGGCCATTCTTGAACATAGGATGAGACATTCCTTCCAATTTACTATAGAACCAGTTTGGATTTAAGTATAACTTTTGTATGACTGATGCTTCAATGAGAGGTCTAATGTTTTAATATTTAATCATTTCTGCCCTCTGAATTCATATTCGTTATATAAATAGGCCCTTTTAATTTTGTCTGGCTTGCTGTTCCAAATCAAAATGAATATCGTTTTGTTCATATCATTTAAAAAGTAGGTCACTAGGTGTAGGCAAAACCATAAGCAAATAGGTAAACTGTGATATGACTAAAGAGTTAATCAGGGTGATTTTTCCACAAATGTATTTTCCTTTCCATGGTAGCAAGATCTTATCTATTTTTGCTAACTTTCTATAAACATTTATTGGAGAGATCATTTCTTCTCTTGTGGGATTTGTATACCGAGTATGTCGACATCTCCGTCAGACCATTTGATTGGTAAACTACATGGTAAAAAAATAGCATTTTTTTTGTGATCCAATACGTAATAATAATAACAACAGTTCCATGTAGTGGAGTTACTTTTAGTCATTTCCATATTAATTCAACATTTACCAATAATATTTTTGGCAACATCCATATATATGTAATTTTCATTCATGTTATAATATATTAACATTAAGATTCATATGTAAACACTTATCATAATTTGGTTTTAATCCAGAGAGGATAGCAAAAGTATCTAGATCTTCTATAAGGCCGTGGAGAGATTCTAATTATGGTTTTAAAAGGAAACATGAATCATCAGCGTACAATGACACCTTAGTTTTAAACCACGGATTTCTAATCCCTTAATATTATTGCTTGATCTAATTTTAACAGCTAACATTTCGATGGCAATAATAAATAGATATGCCGATAGTGGACAACCTTGTTTTACTCCTCTAGATAGTTTAAAACATTCTGAGATGTAGCCATTATTTACTATTTTACACCTAGGGTTACTATACATCATTTTAACCCATTTTATTAGAGATTCTCCAAAATTGAATATTCTAGGCATTTATATATAAACTCCAGTCATACTTTATCAAAAGCCTTTTCAAAATCAGGTATAAAAACCAGGCCTGGTGTCCCCAATGTTTCATAGTATTCTATTGTTTCCAGTACTTGTCTTATATTATCTCCAATGTATCGTCCATGTAAAAAAGCTGTCTGATTAGGATGAATAATATTTGACAATACTTTTTAATTCTATGCACCAAGCATTTTGCTAGGATTTTTGCATCACAACACTGAAGTGTAAGAGGTCTCCAATTTTTTAAATGGACTGGATCTTTATACAGTGCCTTGCGAAAGTATTCGGCCCCCTTGAACTTTGCGACCTTTTGCCACATTTCAGGCTTCAAACATAAAGATATAAAACTATTTTTTTGTGAAGAATCAACAACAAGTGGGACACAATCATGAAGTGGAACGACATTTATTGGATATTTCAAACTTTTTTAACAAATCAAAAACTGAAAAATTGGGCGTGCAAAATTATTCATTTTACATTATTATACATACAATTATTTTCAGTTAGTGGAGATGGAGGAGACTGAAACAAAAACATATTCTTAAAGTACTTCCTCTTTCAAAATATAATTCAGTGAATCATGCGTGACTCCATTTGTAACAAGGTTTAATACGTTTTTGTAGCATTTCTATATTGAAGATTGAAAAATAATTTGGTTCATTTTTTCCCCATATTCCATCCAGTTCGCTTTATTTTTATGATATATTACACTGGATCTTTCTTGAATAAGTTCCTCCATTTTTGCTTTTGTTTTATAGATGATTACTGAATTGCATGGCCTCTAAAGGCACACTTAAAAGTGTCCCATACAATAAGGGGATCTGCTGTACCTACAGTGGGGAGAACAAGTATTTGATACACTGCTGATTTTACAGGTTTTCCTACTTACAATGCATGTAGAGGTCTGTAATTTTTATCATAGGTACACTTCAACTGTGAGAGACGGAATCTAAAACAAAAATCCAGAAAATCACATTGTATGATTTTTAAATAATGAATTAGCATTTTATTGCATGACATAAGTATTTGATCACCTATAACCAGTAAGAATTCCGTCTCTCATAGACCTGTTAGTTTTTCTTTAAGAAGCCCTCCTGTTCTCCACTCAATACCTGTATTAACTGCACCTGTTTGAACTTGTTACCTGTATAAAAGACACCTGTCCACACACTCAATCAAACAGACTCCAACCTCTCCACAATGGCCAAGACCAGAGAGGGTGTAAGGACATCAGGGATAAAATTCTGGACCTGCACAAGGCTGGGATGGGCTACAGGACAATAGGCAAGCAGCTTGGTGAGAAGGCAACAACTGTTGGCGCAATTATTAGAAAATGGAAGAAGTTCAAGATGACGGTCAATCACCCTCGGTCTGGGGCTCCATGCAAGATCTCACCTCGTGGGGCATCAATGATCATGAGGAAGGTGAGGGATCAGCCCAGAACTACACGGCAGGACCTGGTCAATGACCTGAAGAGAGCTGGGACCAAAGTCTCAAAGAAAACGATTAGTAAACACTACGCCGTCATGGATTAAAATCCTGCAGCGCACGCAAGGTCACCCTGCTCAAGCCAACGCATGTCCAGGCCCGTCTGAAGTTTGCCAATGACCATCTGGATGATCCAGAGGAGGAATGGGAGAAGGTCATGTGGTCTGATGAGACAAAAATATAGCTTTTTGGTCTAAACTCCACTCGCCCTGTTTGGAGGAAGAAGGATGAGTACAACCACAAGAACACCATCCTAACCGTGAAGCACAGAGGTGGAAACATCATTCTTTGGGGATGCTTTTCTGCAAAGGGGACAGGACGACTGCACCGTATTGAGGGAAGGATGGATGGGGCCATGTATCGCGAGATCTTGGCCAACAACCTCCTTCCCTCAGTAAGAGCATTGAAGATGGGTTGTGGCTGGGTCTTCCAGCATGACAATGACCCGAAACGCACAGCCAGGGCAACTAAGGAGTGGCTCCATAAGAAGCATCTCAAGGTCCTGGAGTGGCCTAGCCAGTCTCCAGACCTGAACCCAATAGAAAATCTTTGGAGGGAGCTGAAAGTCCGTATTGCCCAGCGACAGCCCCGAAACCTGAAGGATCTGGAGAAGGTCTGTATGGAGGAGTGGGCCAAAATCCCTGCTGCAGTGTGTGCAAACCTGGTCAAGAACTACAGGAAACGTATGATCTCTGTAATTGCAAACAAAGGCTTCTATACCAAATATTAAGTTCTGCTTTTCTGATGTATCAAATACTTATGTCATGCAATAAAATGCAAATAAATTACTTAAAAATCATACAATGTGATTTTCTGGATTTTTAATTCCGTCTTTCATAGTTGAAGTGTACCTATGATACAAATTACAGACCTCTACATGCTTTGTAAGTAGGAAAACTTGCGAAATCGGCAGTGTATCAAATACTTGTTCTCCCCACTGTATGTTGTGTCTGAAAAAGTCAGTTATAAATTCTTCTGTACTAGTTCTAAACAATTTATCATCTAGTAGCCTTTGATTAAATGTCCAATATCATCGCCGACGTGGAAATTCTGTAAGAGTAATATATATGACAATTATGTGATTATCCGACCGCATTCTGTCCCCTATCAACACTTTTTAAACTTTTGGTGCCAGAAAGAATGGCATAAGAAAGTAGTCCAGGCGACTTGCTTGATTAAGCCTCTGCCATGTATATCTCACTAGGTCAGGGTATTTAAGTCTCCATATATCCACTAATTCCAATATATCCATGACATTCGTGATTTCCTTAAGTGCCTGAGGGTGATAGTTTGTAGTGTGATTTCCTTTTATGTCCATAGAGGTATTTAAGACCGTATTCAAATCTCCCACCGTAATAATAGAGTCTAGTGTTGCTTGTAGAGTTGATAAATTCTTATATATATTTTCAAAGAAGCTTGGATAATCATTATTTGGACCGTATAGGTTAATAAGCCATATCTGTTTATTGTCCAATAACATATTTAAAACAATCCATCTACCTTGATGATCTGTTTGGACAATTTGCACATTTGGATCAAAATTACTGTTAATTAAAACCATCACCCCTTTTGAATTTCTTTGCCCATGGGAGAAATATATTTCGTCCCACCCAGTCCTTTTTCCACAAAACCTAATCTAAAATTGTTGAATGAGTTCCCTGTAAACAATAGATATTATATTTCTTCTCTCTTAGCCAGGTAAATACTGATCGTCTTTTCTTATTATCTGCTAGGCCATTACAATTGTAACTGGCTATACTTGTTTCACCACTTACCATAATGAGACACAACTTTCAATTCTAATTATCATAATATGTTTGTAAACGTACCATTAAAAAGTAACATGATGATTGAGTGTCTATATAGCTGCACCATGTTATTTGCATTGCTACTAAGTAAACCTCCAATTGGTCCCCACTATTCCACCCTCTAAAAGCCCTCCTCATCCCGAGTTGGGTTGTCATCCCAATGCCCGACAGACCACCTCCGACCCCCCGTATCCCTTAGCCCTGAAGAGACTGGGATCCATCCTTCGAAAAGAGCACACAGTGCCATTTACAGAACAGAAGTAGATCAAATGCATTTCCATCGCCCTCACCTCGATTTGTATTATATATAGTCATCAAAAAATATATATTTTAAGAATCCTGTTTCTTATTTTCCATAATTAGCTATTCATATTAGTAGTAATGTAGGCAATTTATGAAAATGATTTTTACCTCTCACCAGTCTCGCCATTACCAAAATTACATTATTACAAGCAATTATTATATTAGCAAACAATTGTTGTGAATCATCTTCTATTGTCCCTAACATCTTTTACTCCATCGCAACAGTTGTGGGATACGCACATACACACTAAACCCTTTACCCCCACATGACCATAGGCTCACATGCTCAACAGTTGCACCATCCCAGAGCCCAACTCAAGAAAGGTCTTGATTTACAAATGCATATACAGTTGCAGCTGTATGAGAAGGCCTGCAAGACTGTGCAAACAAATGGGCAGAAATGGGGAGATTTTATTAACCATTGTCACGTCCTAGATGATGTAGGTCAGATGTACACCTTTTCCCTGAAACACCCACAACACAGTCCCCCGTTTTGACCATATTCCCAAGCATCTCCATGTCCGAATTTTGATTTGGTGCCACCAGGGCCACAATAATATACCAATCTTACTGTGTTCACCTTCTTCCGAATTCCGACAGTTACAACAAACCCAAAACTAACATAGCAGCCTTTGTTGTAAAAAAAAAAAGGTGCCTAAAATCTCTTTCTGAGAGTTCAGAAATCCATTGTTATGTCTACACAAGCTGTCTACTCGAAGTGCCCAGTGGGAGGGAGGGAAATTTTCAGGCCAGACACTTTGAGTGCAGGGATTAAGATAAGCCTGTTTGACCAAATCCTCAAAGTTAAAGCCGCTCCAAAAACCGAAAGCTTTGAGTGAAGTGACCGACTAGAATTTGCAGCTGGCACTGATGCAACCAAGTAAACATTAAACTTGCACAGCCAAGTCAAAGAGACGCAACATGTGATTTAAATGGTCCCACTCTAGAGCCAGCCATGTGTGTGTGACTCTCTCTCCCCCCTCTCTCCCCCACTCTCTCCCCCCTCCAGATCCTGTACAACAGAACCATGGTGCAGCTGGGGATCTGTGCCTTCCGCCAGGGCATGATCAAGGATGCCCACAATGCCCTGCTGGACATCCAATCGAGTGGCCGCGCCAAGGAGCTGCTGGGCCAGGGCCTGCTCATGAGGAACATGCAGGAGAGGAACGCCGAGCAGGAGAAAATCGAGAAGAGGCGACAGGTAAACTACGGCTCAGCTAAGCTAAACTCTGCGAAAAGACCACTGGTTGGTTACGGCTAGGCTAAATCCAGAAGAAAAGACCAGAGGTAACCTGAGGATGGGCTGATTGAAGCCAGCAGAACAGTAGAGGATTGAGAAGAGACTACCTGTACGCTAGGCTAATCAAAAACAACAGAGGAGACAATAGGTAGACAAGGCTAAACCCAGCAGAACTAATGACTAGTAGGCTAGGCTAAACCAAGCAGAAGACGCAACATGTATGCTAGGGTTAGGCTAGGCAAGGCTAAACCAGCCGAACAGGAAAGGATCGAGACGACAGGTAGGCCAAGCTCGGCTAGACTAAATATGTAGACTAGGCTAAACGTAGGCTAGGTGAAACCCATGTGCACGTCGGGATCAGCGACCTCTTCCACATAAGTTCTGAGCTGTAAAGCCTTTGTCAATTTGAAATTGGCTCAAATTAAGCGCTGTCGTTGCAAAATGGTTAATTGGTTCATTCTCAAATATAAAAATGGCATACAAAAGAACAGCATACAAAAGATCAAAGTCTACGTTGAGACCGAAGGGAGCAAGGGTCTTTAAGTTAAAGATCCAGGCAGCCTCTTTTTAACAATAAATTATCAAGGTCACCCCCTCTCCTAAGGAGGGTGACATGTTCGATGCCAATATTACGCAGAGACGAAATCGAGTGGTTTTCTTCCAAAAAGTGGGCCGCAACTGGGTAAGTCAAGTTTTTGCACCTAATGGTATGTATGCCATTTTTATATTTGGGAATTAACCAATGATATTAGGCCACACTTGGCCATGATTACAGACACCTGTGTGTCTTTTGACACTATATAAACGAGTCATCCCGCTGTGTTTGTGATTATACCCTGATGAAGACAGCTTGGCTGTCGAAACATTGGATATTACATGTTTCACATCCGTCATCATGAAGTGCTTTGAGAGACTAGTCAAGGACCATATCACCTCCACCCTACCTGACACCCTAGACCCACTCCAATTTGCTTACCGCCCAAATAGGTCCACAGACGATGCAATCTCAACCACACTGCACACTGCCCTAACCCATCTGGACAAGAGGAATACCTATGTGAGAATGCTGTTCATCGACTACAGCTCGGCATTCAACACCATAGTACCCTCCAAGCTCGTCATCAAGCTCGAGACCCTGGGTCTCGACCCCGCCCTGTGCAACTGGGTACTGGACTTCCTGACGGGCCGCCCCCAGGTGGTGAGGGTAGGCAACAACATCTCCTCCCCGCTGATCCTCAACACTGGGGCCCCACAAGGGTGCGTTCTGAGCCCTCTCCTGTACTCCCTGTTCACCCACGACTGCGTGGCCACGCACGCCTCCAACTCAATCATCAAGTTTGCGGACGACACAACAGTGGTAGGCTTGATTACCAACAACGATGAGACGGCCTACAGGGAGGAGGTGAGGGCCCTCGGAGTGTGGTGTCAGGAAAATAACCTCACACTCAACGTCAACAAAACTAAGGAGATGATTGTGGACTTCAGGAAACAGCAGAGGGAACACCCCCCTATCCACATCGATGGAACAGTAGTGGAGAGGGTAGCAAGTTTTAAGTTCCTCGGCATACACATCACAGACAAACTGAATTGGTCCACTCACACAGACAGCATCGTGAAGAAGGCGCAGCAGCGCCTCTTCAACCTCAGGAGGCTGAAGAAATTCGGCTTGTCACCAAAAGCACTCACAAACTTCTACAGATGCACAATCGAGAGCATCCTGGCGGGCTGTATCACCGCCTGGTATGGCAACTGCACCGCCCTCAACCGTAAGGCTCTCCAGAGGGTAGTGAGGTCTGCACAACGCATCACCGGGGGCAAACTACCTGCCCTCCAGGACACCTACACCACCCGATGTCACAGGAAGGCCATAAAGATCATCAAGGACATCAACCACCCGAGCAGAAGGCGAGGTCAGTACAGGTGCATCAAAGCACGAGAGACTGAAAAACAGCTTCTATCTCAAGGCCATCAGACTGTTAAACAGCCACCACTAACACTGAGTGGCTGCTGCCAACACACTGACACTGACTCAACTCCAGCCACTTTAATAATGGGAATTGATGGGAAATGATGTAAATATATCACTAGCCACTTTAAACAATGCTACCTTATATAAATGTTACTTACCCTACATTATTCATCTCATATGCATACGTATATACTGTACTCTATATCATCGACGGTATCCTTATGTAATACATGTATCACTAGCCACTTTATACTATACTATGCCACTTTGTTTACATACTCATCTCATTTGTACATACTGTACCCGATACCATCTACTGTATCTTGCCTATGCTGCTCTGTACCATCACTCATTCATATATCCTTATGTACATATTCTTTATCCCCCTACACTGTGTACAAGACAGTAGTTTTGGAATTGTTAGTTAGATTACTTGTTATTACTGCATTGTCGGAACTAGAAGCACAAGCATTTCGCTACACTCGCATTAACATCTGCTAACCATGTGTATGTGACAAATAAAATTTGATTTGATTTGATTTACATTTTTGCATCTGAGCTCCTAGAGTGTACGGCTCTCCTTTATTTTCAAACTTGGATTAGTTAACACAATTGGAACACAGGAGTGCCATTGGAACACAGGAGTGATGGTTGCTGAAAATGTGCCTCTGTACGCCTATGTAGATATTCCATTAAAAAATCTGCCGTTTCCAGCTACAATAGTCATTTACAACATTAACAATGTCTACACTGTATTTCTGATAAATTTGATGTTATTTTAAAGGACAAAAAAATTAGCTTTTCTTTCAAAAACAAGGACATTTCTAAGTGACCCCAAACTTTTGAACGGTAGTGTGTGTGTGTGTGTGTGTGTATATAGTGTACTCGAGCCTCCTTTATGAATATTGTACAGTATTACACTGATATGCCACACTGACTGTGATTAGTTTACAACATGACATTGTTATCCATCTTGTTCCAGGTGCCCTTCCACATGCACATCAACCTGGAGCTGCTGGAGTGCGTGTACCTGGTATCTGCCATGCTGCTGGAGATCCCCTACATGGCGGCCCACGAGTTTGACGCCCGCCGCAGGATGATCAGCAAGCAGTTCCACCACCAGCTGAGGGTGGGCGAGAGGCAGCCCCTTCTGGGTACGTACAGTAGACTGTGAAGACAAAGCAGGATTGTGTTCATTAGGCACCAATTGGAAGAAAAATGCTGAAACTGGGAGGAACTACCAAGACCTGTCCAATAATAAATGTACTTTTTTTTATTTTTGTTTTGTTCATTGAGTGCCCTAATGTACACAGCCTAGTTTTAGACCAAAATGTGGGCGGGTACAAGTAACTCATACCTAGATAAGAGACGGACAGTATTTAAAGTGGCAGTGCAGTCAAACATGATTTCTTGTGGTTTATATCTATTTCCACACTGAGTTTGGAATAATAGTGTGAAATTTATGATAATGCATTTTAGTGTTAAATAAAAAGGTAAACATTTTTATTTTTTAAACTAGGCAAATCAGTTAAGAACAAATTCTTATTTTACAATAACGGCCTACCCTGGCAAAAACCCTCCCCTAAACCAGTCGACGCTGGGCCAATTGTGCGCCGCCCTATGGGACTCCCAATCACGGCCGGTTGTAATACAGCCCGGGATCGAACCAAGGTCTGTAGTGACGCCTCTAGCACTGAGATGCAGTGCCTTAGACCGCTGCGCCACTCGGTAGCCACAAAAGAGCTGCATGAAAAGACAGCCTGAAATTTCTATTTGTTAGGCTGGGTGGGGTTATGGACTGCCTGGTGACTACCAGGCGTTATAAGTTTTTTTTTTTTTTTTTAAGAGTTTGTCCTTCTCTCTGCCAATAATACCAATATTGCCCCTCTCTGACCACTCCGACTCCCAGAATTATTGCTTGAGAAATAGCATTTTTCTAAGAAGCTGTTTTTCTTTTTGACCATTTTAATTGAAAACAATCACAGGAAGGTACTTCATTGTTAACCAGAAATTATTTGATATTGTGATTAAATACGGCTGCATTGGACCTAAGGATCAAGCCCTTTTCAATTTCCGCCTAAACTGACATACCCAAATCTAACTGCCTGTAGCTCAGGATCTGAAGCAAGGATATGCATATTCTTGATACCATTTGAAAGGAAACACTTTGAAGTTTGTGGAAATGTGAAATGAATGTAAGGGAACATAACACAATAGATCTGGTAAAAGATAAAACAAACAAGAAAAAGAAAAGCCATACATTCAGATAGGATGCTGGAGATCATTTAGATGGTGTCCACAAGAGGGCAACAGTATAGGTGCAAAGTTTCAGACTGATAACTTCAAGAGCTACATGACATTTAGTATGAAGTCACCCAGGTGTCCCTCACGAGTTGCCCAAATGTACCCAAGTGGCCTCCAAGTGGCCGAATTGGTGAATGGATACATTTTCAAGAAAATAACTATAGAGAACATACAAAAATGCTATGCTAATAAAAAAACAAGTTTACACCCAGGAATGTCATACATGATGGATCACTAGCTTCCCTACATAACAAGAATGCTGATCCAATGTCTCCAAACACAGAACCATCCTCTCATCTATGGACAGGTTTTTGGTCAGGCTGAAAGTGGGTCTTGCAGGCCTCAACCATGCTGGGGTAGAGAGGCTCTGCAAAATCAAACCGATCAAAGCTTGCTGTGTCTCTCTTCTAGTCATTGTCGTCATCAGCTTGTGGGTCACTGATATGAAACGCCCGCGAGTTAGAAACCTTTTAGTAGATATGACAGTGGTGGGAAAGGGCAGTTGGTAGAGTGTTGAGCTTCTCCAGCAGTCCTTCAGGTTTTTCAGCTTCACAAGCCCCATCCATGTAAATGACCAGTGAGATGTAACAGTACAGGTATTGGATGGAAAATGGCTTCCATGCCTCTTTCTTGCCTGCTTGCTTTTTAGCCCCACACTTGTTGGTGTTAGACACCAGCGAATCAAGAACTGACAAGGAGACACACATCTGTAAACGATGAAGGAGGCTGTACTTTCTAGTTATGTCCAGCCGAGGTTCTGTCTGCCTTTTCGGTCAAAATGTTGGTGGAAGTGGCTCCAAATCATCATCTAGCACAGTGTGCCAACGGTCCCCTGCCTCTTCGGTTACAGCTGTTGCACTTCCCCTCCTCTACTTCTTGGCTGGCCTCTTCACACCTCTCAGATGACCAGACGCTTCAACATCTGAATGAGTGGGGGATCGACACCTTGACTTTGGGGGTTCCCATTGTTTATCCAAGTCCCTAGCACGATGGAAGAAAAAAAAAATCTGTAAGAATACTTTTACAGATGAGCCCTGTATCAATACATAAAATAAACACATCTATAAACATATTTATTATAGAGTGGGGGGGGGCACAATGGGCAATTATTTATTTTTTTCTTCCCGATTGGCCTTTATGATATCCAGTAATCTCGAGATGTCATCACACAATGTACATTAAACAAAAATGTACTTTGAGGAAAGTGGGTGGCTAAGAATGTCATTAAGCCTTACGATAAGATTGCACAGCTGATACAGACCAGTACCAATACAGATACAGCAATGGGCATACCATAAAACACTAAACAAATCCATCCCTCTCCGTGGCCCTTCCAGGACCCCCAGAGAGCATGCGTGAGCACGTGGTCGCGGCCAGCAAGTCCATGAAGATGGGCGACTGGCGCACCTGCCACTCATTCATCATCAACGAGAAGATGAACAGCAAGGTTTGGGATCTATTCCCTGAGACGCAGTGCGTGCGAGAGATGCTTGTCAGGTTAGTGTGTAAAAAATGGATGATATTAAAGGTCTGCTTTCACCCCTATTATGCAACTGTCCCTCGTTTTATCAGTAGTCGTGTTTCAGTAGGTAGTATCAACGAATCGCAGCCTGGAATGGTCAAATAAAATTAATTCAATCAAGTCCATAGAAGGACTAATAAAACAACCCTTTAGAAAAATAAAGTTGCACACTAGTACACAAGTAGTTTGTAATTTCATGACTGAACTAATGTTTTGGCAACACAATGCCTCCTTCAGAGGTAGCACTCCTGTAACTTATCTTGATGGTTTGTGGTTGCAGGAAGATCCAGGAGGAGTCTCTGAGGACTTACCTGTTCACCTACAGCAGCGTTTACGACTCCATCAGGTAATAACTTTTCAAACTAACTAAACGGTTTCCCAGTTACAAACTAAGCCTAGTCCTGGACTAAAAATAACTTTCAATGGAGATTCTCTATTCAATGTTCTATTCTTAACTACTGTAGCCTGGTCCCCAACTGTTTGTTATTGCCAACTCCTATGGCATGACAACGGCCATAGGGATTACTATAGGCTTATTCCCGTGTAGTCAACCTTCCAAAATCACATCCTGTTCACTCAGCTATTGGATGTCTGGTGAACTTCATGTTTGGATTTCTGCCTGAGTCGGTGACATTCAGCACTCGCATTTGATTGGCTCTGAGTAAAAATGGCGTTTCCCCTCTGGAGAGGCATTTCTTTGTCTTTCATTTATTTGGCCATATCTCGGTTTTAGTTGCCTATGCGGCATTAGTTTTGTATCTTATGCATGCCAACTTGTTGCAAGTCAACATTTGTTTTTGAAATACAACATATTTACAACATATATACGACATGCAAAATCTTTGATTGGTTTGATGTGTCAACCCGTCACTGGTTTCCATCTAGACTACCGAACTCAACCCAAGCAAGAATACTTCCTGAGGAGTTACTTCCCCAGGCTTTCTAACTACTGTGAGAAGCCTGGGATTCTGCTACCATTTGGTTATACAGCACAAAAGGATCTGGGACCAGGCTACATCTACTGTGCCTCATATAATTAGCTTGCCTGGTTAAATGGATGAATGGATTAAATACAATCTTTCTCCTTCCCCTTTGTGTCTCAGTATGGAGACACTGAAGGAGATGTTTGAGCTGGAGCTGCCCATGGTGCACAGCATCATCAGCAAGATGATCATCAACGAAGAGCTCATGGTAAAACCCACGGCATCAATGTGTCATGTGTAGACCGTTCAGCACCATAGACTTAATAAAGCTAGATATATTATATTTTTTTATGAACCTGGAGCTGTAACATGTTTGTGTGTGTGTGTCTCTGAATGGCTTTCGCATGTGTGTCGGTCTGTCCATATGTCATCTGTGTCTCGTCTGTCTTTCCTCCCCCAGGCATCCCTGGACCAGCCCACCCAGACGGTGGTGATGCACCGCACAGAGCCCACCTCCCTGCAGAACATGGCCCTGCAGCTGGCAGAGAAGTTGGGTGGCCTGGTGGAGAATAACGAGCGCGTCTTTGACCTCAAGCAGGGCGTCTACGGTGGCTACTTCAACAGAGGTTAGTGGAGCAGCCGCATAGAATACATGTGCAGAGCCTTTCGTCTAGTGGTAACACCTGACTCCTAGCACATACATGCCAACCGCAGAGACTGGGGTTCGATCCCTGTGTCCACCATTCATATGGTCACCCCTTCTAGGGCTGGCACGGTAATTGTATAACCGTGTAACTGACGATTATGGATGAAGACCGTAAATAAAATAACCATCATAACCGTTCATTTTTATTGTATTTTTAAGTAAATATGCCCAATAGCTGTAGTGTACATTAATGATTATAGTTTGACGGATTATCTCATTCTCCTCCCTCTATGCTCTCTCTCCTTAAAAATGTGTTCCTTTTGATAATATGATCTGTATCTACCTTATGTGCTCTGGCTATACATTTTATCCGGTTTGTAAAGATGCTAAAAGACACAATTTCTGCTGAAATGAACTACCAAATGTGATTCTTGGTGAGTGTGGACCTTTATAAGGGAATGTGAATCTGAGACGGTGATGAAATCGTTTTTGACTAGATGGGATACAGCTTTTGTCAGATTTGACTTTGTAGCATGTTAGCACTTCCGCAGCAGTTTAGGATAGAAGGTTAGGATAATTAGTTTAAGGTTATGAAAAGGGTTAGGGTTAGATCAAATGGCCCCCCAAAAATATTTTGACGTTAATTTGACTATCTCTTCTAGCCATGACCGATGAAAACCGAAGTTGAAATCCATGCTAGACTAGCAAATGTGAAGTATGTGTGCAACAGCTGCACACTGCAACTGCATGATCACTGCTTCAAATATTTGTAATAATAACCCAAGAAAGACCACAGCCTGTTGTTTCCAATGGGAACGCACATCAATCATAGTGGGCAGAACAAGCAAGGTGGTGGGCAGAGCCAAGCACGCGCAAGCAAGATCCTATTGGTGTGGTCTAGCATGTATTTGCATATTTCCGTTAGTGCTGGTGTGCAATAACTAAATTTGCACTTGCACTCCTTTTGAACAACGCAATTTTTAGAAACATCTGGTTCATTGTTCTATCTGTGACTATGTGAAAGACTTGTTTACTGCAGTTGCTAGGCAATGGAAATAGAATGACTAGATCAGGCTTTGAAGCTCTAACCCTGGCAATTTGACTGATAAACTCGTGGGTACACTCGCAATGTCTGCCTGGTATTGTGATGCAATAATGTTCATGGTCATTTTGGATGTTCTATCAACTGATGCTCGATTGCCATGGTAACTTGGAATGTTCATTTAAAATTATGCTTACTGATATGGCTCATGCAATGGAAGGTATTTTTTGTTGGGTTTACTCAATAAATCACAGAACAGATTGAAGGGTTATTTTAATTCCTGGCATGGGTACTTCTTGCCAGTCCACCCATGATGCCATCATTGACTGGAATGGGAACGGCCGATCTATTCTTTATATTTCTGTGGTGTTACTGCTTTTGCTAGAAGCGGTGCAGCAGAAAGAGATGAGCGGAGAAAAAAACACACCTGGTGAGACAAAACCGCGACTCATCAGTGATGAGCACTTTTTGCCAGTCCTGTCTGGTCCAGTGACGGTTGTTGTTGCCTGTGATGTCTGGTGAGGACCTGCCTTACAACAGGCCTACAAGCCCTCAGTCCAGCCTCTCTCAGCCTATTGCGGACAGTCTGAGCACTGATGGAGGGATTGTTCGTTCCTGGTGTAACTCGGGCAGTTGTTGTTGCCATCCTGTACCTGTCTTGCAGGTGTGATGTTCGGATGTACCGATCCTGTGCCGGTGTTGTTACACGTGGTCTGCCACTGCAAGGACGATCAGCTGTCCGTCCTGTATCCCTGTAGCGCTGTCTTAGGCGTCTCACAGTACGGACATTGCAATTTATTGCCCTGGCCACATCTGCAGTCCTCATGCCTCCTTGCAGCATGTCTAAGGCACGTTCATGCAGATGAGCATCTTTCTTTTGGTGTTTTTCAGAGTCCATAGAAAGGCCTCTAATTGCCTACCGTCTGTAATCTGTTAGTGTCTTAACGACCGTTCCACAGGTGCATGTTCATGGTTCATTGAATAAGCATGGGAAACAGCATTTAAACCCTTTACAATGAAGATCTGTACATTTATTTGGATTTTTACGAATTATCTTTGAAAGACCGGGTCCTGAAAAGGGGGCGTTTCTTTTTTTGCTGAGTTTATTTATATGCCCCATGTGGGACTATAACTCACAACCATTGAACCAAGAGCCAACTGTTTTAGCAGACTGTGCCACCAATTAGTCATAGGTTTTGGGGGAAAAAGCTAGTTGACTATAATAGCCTCCACTTTTCTGGGAAGGCTTATCACTAGATGTTGGAACATTGCAGCCGGGACTTGCTTTCACAAGCATTAGTGAGGTCGGGCACTGATTGATGTTGGGAGATTTGGCCTGGCTCACAGTCGGCGTTCCAACTCATCCTAAAGGTGTCAGAGGGGCTCTGTGCGGGCCAGTCTAGTTCTTACACACCGATCTCGACAAACCATTTCTGTATGGACCTCGCTTTGTGCACGGGGGCATTGTCTTACTGAAACAGGAAAAGGCATTCCCCAAACTGTTGCCACAAAGTTGGAAGCACCGAATTGTCTAGAATGTCATTGTATGCTGTAGCGTTTAGACTTCCCTTCACTGGAACTAAGGGGCCTAGCCCGAACCATGAAAATCCCCCAGATCATTATTCCTCCTCCACCAAACTTTACAGTTGGCACTGTGCATTCGAGCAGGTACGTTCTCCTGGCATTTACCCAACCCAGATTTGTCCATTGGATTGCCAGATGGTGAAGCGTGATTCATCACTCCAGAGCACTCGTATCCACTGTTCCAGATATGCTGAGCACTTGTTGGCTGCTTTTCCTTCACTCTGCGTTCTAACTCATCCCAAACCATCTCACTTGGGTTGAGGTCCTGTGATTGTGGAGGCCAGGTCATCTGATGCAGCACTCCATCACTCTCCTTATTGGTCAAATAGCCCTTACACAGCCTGGAGGTGTGTTTGGTCATTGTCCTGTTTAAAAACAAATGATAGTCTGTTACTTGAACTCTGAAGCATTTATTTGGGCTGCAATCTGAGGCGGTTCTCATGAGAGCCGGTTTCATCATAGCGCTTGGTGGTTTTTTGCAACTGCAATTGAAATTTTCCGGATTGACTGACCTTCATGTCATAAAGTAATGCTGGAATGTCGTTCCTTTGCTTATTTGGGCTGTTCTTGTCATAATATGGACTTGGTCCTTTACCAAATAGGGCTATCTTCTGTATTCCAGCCCTACCTTGTCACAACACAACTGATTGGCTCAAACGCATTAAGGAAAGAAATTCCACAAATTAACTTTTAACAAGGCACACCTGTTAACTGAAATGCATTCCACGTGACTATCTCATGAAGCTGTTTGCGAGAATGCCAAGAGTGTGCAAAGCTGTCAAGGCAAACGATGGCTGCTTTGAAGAATCTCAAATATAAAATCTATTTTGATTTGTTTAAACACTTTTACATGATTCCATATGTTATTTCATAGTGTTGATGTCTTCACTATTATTCTACAATGTACACAATAGTAAAAATAAAGAAAATCCCTTGGTTGAGCAGGTGCGTCCCAACTTTTGACTGGTACTGTATATAGTGTAGGTACAAATATAGTCATATAATCCTCATAGACTACATGTTTATTTGTCTTTTGAAAAACGCGTGTGTGAACTTTGAATTTGGTCATGTGGAAATGTGCCTTACTGCCTTTTGAATTGTGTTTAACGTCAGTAGTGTCGTCAGAGAAGCATCAGGCTAAATACATTGGCACACCCCATTGCCAAATAAGGCGCGCTGTCTCCTGCTTTTATAGTAAGCTTCGAGGTGGTACCTGCCAGCACATCTAGAGGGGAGCGTGTTTCATGCCAAACTCCTCCCTTGATGACGTAGAGGCACCTTCTCTTGACAAACTGTCAAAATGAAGACCAGAATTATCTTAGAACTAATCTGGTTTTAGATGGAGAAAGTTTTTGCTGAAATGTAGTTTTTAAAATGTGGCAGCTTCTAGGGCTTTTATCCAAATGTTGCAATATGGGGTAGAATGAAATGCCTTACTCCTAAATAGTCCAACAAGAACACTAATACTAGTATACTGATTATGTATCAGTATTTTTTGTATGCCCTGTTGTGTGACATGATGAAATTTGCCACAAATACCACTTAATTGAATCCTCTTGGTGCCTTGGGACACACAAAGCACCACATACAAGTAACACTGACAAAGTGTTTTTAACGTGTGTGTGTGTGTGTTTGTGTGTTTTTTGGGGTTTTTTTTACAGATCAAAAAGGCTACCAGCAGAAGCAGGGTGGCTACAACAGAGGTAAGTGCCAATCTTGTACACACAGGTCCGCCTTAAGGTGTGTGTTTCCGTACCACTGACCGCAATATTATCCTTAGCAAACCTGCACCAACGCAGGAGGTCGCTGTCCTGTATTTTGAATGTTGTAATGATGTATTTTTTTTCTCCTAATACATTGAGCGCTAATTAATATGCATGTTATATTTAATATGTGTGATTGTGGTGGTGTGTATTGCCCATTTCTCACTATGCAGAGCTGTCCTGCACTGGCCTGGTTATACATCCACCATAAATACTGGAACTGTGCCAAAGAGGACAATGTGAAGATAAAATATTACAGTAGCACAATGAGATTGTGGCTGGCACGATAGTGTGAAAAAGGTATTGGTGCCTGTAGGCAATAGGCATATATTGTGTGGGGAAAAAACAGGAAGATTTTTTTTATTTTATTTTTTATCCTTGTGTGTGTATGCCCACGCTCATTACGTGCCGCAGCTGTGTGTTTCTAAACTGTTTTCACTGTACGGTTTCAGACCAGAGAGGCAGTTACCAACAGAAGCAAGGCGGTTACAACCGAGGTGTTTAAAATAATTGATTGAAATGCATGCTTGTCTGAATCTTATTGGATAGCGACTGTGTATGTGTCTTATTTCAGTTTGTATGTGAGAGAGACGTTTTTATTATATGTAGTCAAACGTGTTTTTTTTCCCCTCACATGACGTGTCACAGCTGTGTGTGTAAACGGTTTTCATTGTACGTTTTCAGACGGTCAGAGAGGCGGCTACCAACAGAAGCAAGGAGGTTACAACAGAGGTGCTTATGAACACATTTCTACTGCCTTTATTTTCTAAAGAATGTCTTTATTTAAAAAATTAAATGCTTAGAATATTTTTAAAGCCACTATGAGTGAGCTGCAGACCCCTCTTATCATTCTGTCGTGCCAGAGCCGCTGGACATGGTTGTCAGTAGTCTAGAACCCTCAGGATGTGGTTGTGTTTAGGCGGTTTTCGAGAAACATTAGGATACTGTAAGTTAGAATTTCTAAGAACACAATGTATTCATGGGTTTACTGTTCTGTAAATACTATAACTGTTTAAAAGAAAAATGTGTCTTTGGAAGAAAAAAAAACAGCAATTAAATGTTTAATCCATTTTATTTAAGGATTGCTCTAGCTTAAACTATGAAACAGAAAGAACATGTAATTGAACCCAGTAACAGCTTCTTGCTATGAGAAATATTTGACCGAAACACGCATGCAAGATGTAAGGTCAATTGAAGAAAGCGTAGCTGAACAACTACTCGATAAAAATAAAATAAAAAGTGTGAACAAGCACAAATGTATAGACATTATTCAAGTGCACAAGTCATTTGTGGATTATAATTGGACACATCAGTTGTGGCCTCGCTCGTGCTTACAGTTTATGGTTACGGTTGGTTTCAGACAGAGGCGGTTACCAACAGAGGCAAGGCGGTTACAACCGAGGTGCTTATGAACCATTTTATACCACCTTTATTTTCTTATGAATGTCAGTGAGCTTGCAGTCCCCTCTTTTCCCATTTCGCAATGCCCAAGCCTCGGACACTATTAATAGTAGTCTAGAATGGGATTTGACACCTATAAACAGAATTATCCTTTTAAGTGTACTAATTTCAGTTAATATATACCATCGTAAAAACAATGCATTGGTTGTGTTTAGGTAGGTCTAAAGAAACCGGTATTTCAAACATACTATCAACTTCATATTTAGTTAGAGGAAAAAAAACACATTTTATTTGATCAAGAAAAGTACCCTAAAGCCACATGCAAATGATGAAAGCGTAACTAACCACCGCATAAGCACCCAATGCAAACAAGCACAAAAGTCATTTTTAGAATATATTGGACACATTAGTTGTGGCCTGGCACATGCTTACCATTTATGGTTGGTTTCAGACGGAGGCGGTTACCAACAGAGGCAAGGCAGTTACAACCGAGGTGCATATTAATTTATACCACCTTAATCCTCTAAATGTCTGAATTTTACTTATCTTTTTTCTTAAATCCAGTCTGTGACCTGCAGTCCCCCCTTATCATCCCTTCATGCCTGAACCTCTGGCCCCTCTAAAAACGTCCCCCCAACATTTCATTCTCTCTGTCTTTCACTTCTGTTCTTCGCACAACTTGTTAGCATTAACCCACACATAGTACAATGCATTTGGAAAGTATTCAGACCCCTTGACTTTTTTCCACATTTGTTATGTTACAGCCTCATTCTAAAATTGATTGCATTGTTTTTTTTCTCTCATCATACTACACACAATACCCCATAATGACAAAGCAAAAACAGGTTTTTAGAAATTTATAAAATATATAAAAAAATAGATCTCATATTTTTTTTTACGTAAGTATTCAGACCCTTTGCTATGAGACTCAATTGACCTCAGGTGCATCCTGTTTCCATTGATCATCCTTGATTTTTCTACAACTTGATTGGAGTCCACCTGTGGTAAATTCAATTGATTGGACATGATTTGGAAAGGCACACACCGGTCTACAGTGCATTCGAAAAGTGTTCAGACCTCTTGACTTTTTCCACATTTTGTTACGGTACAGCCTTATTCTACAAATTATTAAATTGTTTTTTCCCTTCAATCTACACACAATACCACTTAATGACAAAGCAAAAACAGGTTTATAGAAATTTGAGCTAATTTATTACAAATGGATGACATTTACATAGGTATTCAGACCCTTTACTCAGTACTTTGTTGAAGCGCCTTTGGCAGCGATTACAGCCTTGACTCTACTTGGGTATGACGCTACAAGGAGTTTCTCCCATTCTTCTCTGCAGATCCTCTCAAGCTCTGTCAGGTTGGATGGGGAGCATCGCTGCACAGCTATTTTCAGGTCTCTCCAGAGATGTTAGATTGGGTTCAGGTCCGAGCTCTAGTTGGGCCACTCAAGGACATTCAGAGACTTGTCCCGAAGCCACTCCTGCATTGTCTTGGCTGTATGAACCTTCGCCCCAGTCTGAGGTCCTAAGTGCTCTGGAGCAGGTTTTCATCAAGTATCTCTCTGTAACTTGCTCAGCTCATCTTTCCCTCGATCCTGGACTAGTCTCTCTGCCACTGACAAACATTGCCACCACCATGCTTCACCGTAGGGATGGTACCAGGTTTCCGCCAGACGTGACGCTAGGTATTCAGGCCAAAGAGTTACATCTTGGCGTCATCAGACCAGATCATCTTGTTTCTCATGGTCTTTGGGTGACTTTTGGCAAACTCCAAGCGGGCTGTCTTCCCTTTAACTGAGAAGTGGCTTCCGTCTCGCCACTCTACCATAAAGGCCTGATTGGTGGAGTGCTGCAGAGATGGTTGTCCTTCTGGAAGATTATCCCACCTCCACAGAGGAACTCTGGAGCTCTGTCAAAGTGACCAACGGGTTATTCTTCATCTCCCGATTGCTCAGTTTGGCAGTGGCCGGCTCTAGGAAAAGTCTTGGCGGTTCCAAACTTCTTGCATTTAAGAATGATTGAGGCCACTGTGTTCTTGGGGACCTTCAATTCTGCAGACATTTTTTGGTACCCTTCCCCAGATATGTGCCTTGACACAATCCTGTCTCGGAGCTCTACGGACAATTCCTTCAACCTCATGGCTTGGTTTTTGCTCTGACATGCACTGTCAGTTGTTGGACCTTATACAGGCAAGTGTGTGTGCCTTTCCAAATCATGTCCAATCAATTTAATTTACCACAGGTGGACTCCAATCAAGTTGTAGAAGCAAGTTGTAGAAGGATAATCAATGGAAACAGGATGCACATGTGCTCAACTTTAAGTCTGATAGCAAAGGGTCTGAATATTTGTAACGTAACAAAATATAGAAAAAGTCAAGGGATCTGAATACTTAACAAATACACTGTTTATAAGGTCCCGCAATTGACAGTGCATTTCAGACCAAAAACCAAGCCATGAGGTCGAATTAATTGTCTGTAGAGCTCCGAGACAGGATTGTGTCGAGGCACAGATCTGGGGAAAGGCACCCCTACGGTAAAGCATGGCTGTGGCAGCATCATGCTGTGGGGATGTTTTTCAGCGGCAGGGACTGGGAAACTAATCAGGATTGAGGGAAAGATGAACGGAGCAAAGTACAGAGCGAGATCCTTGATGGAAACCTGCTCAGGACCTCCGACTGGGGCAAAGGTTTACCTTCCAACATCACAACTATCCTAAGCACACAGCCAGCCAACGCAGGAGTGGATTCGGGAGAAATCTCTGAATGTCCTTAAGTGGCCCAGCCAGAGCCCGGACTTAAACCCGATCAAACATCTCTAGAGAGACCTGAAAAAAGCTGTGTAGCGACGCTCCCCATCCAACCTGACAGTGCTTGAGAAGATTTGTAGAGAAGAATGGGAGAAACTACCCAAATGCAGTTGTGCCAAGCTTGTAGCGTCATGCTGTAATCGCTGCCAAAGCTGCTTCAACAGATTACTGAGTAAAGGGTCTGAATAATGGTGTAAATGTAATTTGTTTTTATTTGTAATAAATTTGCTAACATTTCTATATTCCTACCCAAGAAGGCTCGAGACTATGATCTCTGCCAAATGTACCGAGGAAACAGTGTGAATACTTTTTTATATATAATTGCAAAATTTTCTAAAAACCATGTTTTTGCTTTGTCATTATGGTGTATTGTGTGTAGATTGAGGGGGGGAGAAAACAATTTAATCCATTTTAGAATAAGGCTGTAATGTAACAAAATGTCTCGGTCTTTTCAGCTCTTTTTGTCTGGACGTTTTACTTTTCTGTTCACATACTCCTCATTTAATCGTTCTTTTCTTTCTTTCTCCATCTTTGTTTCTATTCACAGATGGAAACCGAGGCGGTGGTGGCTACCAGGGGCAGAACAGGGGGGGCTATCAGGGTGGTGGTGGTGGCTATCAGGGTGGTGGTGGCGGCTATCAGGGTGGTGGTGGCGGCTACCAGGGTGGTGGTGGCGGCTACCAGGGTGGTGGTGGCGGCTACCAGGGTGGTGGTGGCGGCTACCAGGGTGGTGGTGGCAGTGGCAGCTACAGGGGAGGCTACAAGGGGGGCTACCAGAACCAGGACAGGAGAGACTACTGAGCCAGAGGAGCTGCCCTCGGAACCTGGTCCAACAGAGCCAGCCCGTCTTCATTCCAAAACAATATTATCTTGGGTTGTATCACTTGACATTGCAGCTCTACTACGCTTTTCTCCCTTTGTACAACATTGATCAGCTTTCCCTCTACATGACAGGCTTGAAAACCGTTGTACTTATTCAAGTCAGTTTCCCTATATATTTAAACTTTGTAGTATAATATCTGAATTGACTATGCTTTTTGTCGAGTGTGAATGTGTTTAGACTAATGGTGTTGAATAATTGTGTGTGACGAGATTAATGCAGTTGCAGTGTGTTTGACAGTTTGGCAGTGTATCAGGGAAAGAGACATGTCAAGTAAAGTATTTTCAGTTGTAACCTCTGAAATAAACATTATTGAATCAATATATGGTTTTGTCTGATTCTTTAAGTCCATTAAAACATTGTTTTTTGGAGACGAATCAAAACATTGTTGCTCTCTAATGATAACTACAGCAAAATCAATCTGGCACCTGACACACATCTCTTATCCAGCGACACTAGACTAAAGCTGTACTCAGGAAAGCTAATGAGCTCTATGGGCATCTTTGAGACCGAATGTGTTATTCGGGGACACAAAAACAAGTTGCAATTTGAGATCATGAAAACCAGTCAACATCTTCTTTCAGGCTCTACATGCAAACGCCTGGGACTGATGCAGTTTACCGTACCAAATGACCTGCACATTGTGGATCATGTCCAGCATGGACCCCTGTCCAAAGAACAACTACTCATCAGATATGACAATGTATTCAACAGGCCCGTTGAATTAGTACCTGGGGAGGTACTACACATTGAATTGGATGAGAGTGTCACTCCTGTCCAGTGTGCTCCACGCAGTGTGCCCATTGCAATGAAAGTGGCTGTGAAGGCCCAGCTGGACAAGTATGAGGCCGGTGTCCACGTGACTGAACCAACTGACTGGATCAGCAATATGGTCATAGTGAAAAAGTCAGAGAAGCGGAGTCTGCATCAACCCAAAGCATCTGAACCAAGCACTATAACGCTCTCTCTACATCATGCCGGCACTGGAGGATGTCCTCTACAAGCGTCCCAAGACCAGGATTTTCACCTTGGTGGACACCCGAGATGCATTCCTGCAATGCAAAATGGCCGAAGAAAGCAGTTTCATGACTACCTGCTGGCTAGTTCCCGTTTGGTGTTTCCGTGGAGCCTGATGTATACCAACGGAAGCAGCACGAGTTACTGGCTGGGCTCAAGGGCATTGAACCCATCGCTGATGATGTCCTCATCACGACCTCATGGTGAAGCTCCTGGCACTGATGGAGCACTGCCAATCAGTTAAGCTGCGCCTTGGCCTGAAAAAGATGCAGTTCAAAGTGAGACGTTCACTACCATGGTCACATTCTCTCGGCCAGAGGCCAGACACAGACAAAGTCAGCGTGATCCTCGACATGCCAAACCTGTCTGATGTAAAAGGGGTGCACCGTCTCATTGGCTTTGCAACTATCTTGCAAAGTTCATGCCACACATATCAGCAGTCTATGAGCCTCTGCGCCGGCTGCTGGACAATGACACACCATGGCACTGGCTACCCAAACACGAGGCCTTGGTGAAGGAGATTGAATCTCTGGCTTCATCCATGCCAGTGTTGTGCTACTACGACGTTACGAAGCCTGTCACAATCCAGAGCGACTCCAGCCAAAGTGGATGTTGCCTTATGCAGAAAGGCTATCCCATTGCGTTTGCCTCAAGAGCACTCAACCCCACCGCAGCTCTCAACCCCATGGTCGAGAGCTGGTCACCGCTGAAACTGACCACAAACCACTCATTGCCATATTCAATAAACCTCTCCTCAACACACCCAAGAGGCTTCAAAGCATGCTCCTGACTCTGCAAAACTACAGCCTGAAGGTCGTCTATAAGCCAGGACCAGAGATGTACATCAGCGACACATTGAGAAGGGCAACAGCACAATATACAGGCAGAGGCACTGCCTATCAGCGGCATGCTATCTGTTTGCTATAGCAGGAACAACAAGATGTTCAACAGATCAATCAGTCAGACTACTTAAACGTCACAGATCACTGCTTAGCCCCGATCAGGCAAGACAAGGACAAACACCTACAGTCACTGAAATCCATGGTTCTCACAGGTTGGCCATACCTGAAAGAGGATACCCCTTAGTGTGAGAATATACTGGACCTTTCGAGATGAGATCAGTGTGCACAATAACATCTTGTTCAGAGGTCAGAAGGTCATTCTCCCCAAATCACTACGTCCAGAGATGCTTACCTGCGTACACTCCAGTCACATTGGAGGTGACACATGCTACCACCAGGCACGCAAAATATACCGGCCAAACATGCAAGCAGAAACTAGACTGTCAGCAGTTGTACCACATGCAACGAGTACGCCCATGATCAGCAAAAGGAAACCATTATGTCGCACGAACTGCCCTCAAGGGCAAAACGTCAGCATGGATTTATTCAGCCACAGGCAAAAGGACTATGTTCTCATCGTTGATCACTACTCTGACTTTTGGGAAATTTAACTGCTCCTTGACTTGTCTGCAGACGGTCATTAAGCGCTGCAAGACGCAGTTTGAAAGGCAAGGTCAGCCTGACAAGGTCACAGACAATGGCCCACAACTCACTGCACAGTTCAAGCGTTTTCGCCTCAGAATGGGAGTTTGACCATGTGACGACCTCTCAAAGGCAAATGGCAAGGCAGAGTCAGCTGTCAAAGTTTGACAAAATGATAAACCGTATTCCACAAGGCCTTGCGTGACAGCAACGACCCCTGGAAAGCCATCTTACAGCGGAGGAACACACCCACTGAAAATATGGACAGCAGCCCAGCGCAATGCCTTCTGTCCAGACGTCTGAATACTACCAAAGTTTGACAAAATGATAAACCGTATTGCACAAGGCCTTGCGTGACAGCAACGACCCCTGGAAATCCATCTTACAGAGGAAGAACACACCCACCGAAAACATGGACAGCAGCCCAGCGCAATGCCTTCTGTCCAGACGTCTGAATAGTGCCATCCCCGTAGCTAAGAAGCTACTTGAGCCCTACGTCATGGTTGGCATCACGGACGAACTGCGCCACAGAAAGCAGCTTGCTAAGTGCTTCTACGACCGGACTGCTTGAGACCTACCAGAGCTGGAGGTGGGTAAAAAGATAAGGATGAAACCGCTACCGGGAGACCATGCAGGACTTTGGAGGATGGGCACTTGATGACAGAGTTGTACCACGTTCTTACCTGGTGGATGTCAGTGGCTCCCTCTATCGTCGCAATTGGGTGGATCTGCGACTCACCTAGAGGAGCTGGATCACAGTCCAGGCCTAAGGGGCGCAGAATTGAGACATGAGCCAACTGAGGGTGAGGTTTCTAACCCACCAAGCTCTCCAGCTTCTGTCAGAGCCCACACTTACTACCGGGTGGGTTGGCTGTGTAAGCCACCAGACAGGCTTACCAACTGAGGGTGAGGTTTCTACCCCACCAAGCTCTCCAGCTTCTGCCAGAGCCCACACTTACTACCGGGTGGGTTGGCTGTGTAAGCCACCAGACAGGCTTACTCAGCAAAGGGAGTGTGTTAACGTTTCCTCTTATATAAAAAAAATATATATATAACAAAGAAAGAGGCCGATGACAACTGAAGTAAAAAGAAAATGTAATGCATTTTCATTTTATGACTTAAGTTCGTAATGTTGTGCTGTTATGTTTGCACTTTCTATTGAAAAGGATTATGTTAGAGTCTAGTTGATAGGTAATCACCTAGCTGGGCTGCTCCCCGGACCCCATATGTTGGGACTTGTACAATGCTTGAACATGGCTATTGAATTTGACATTTGTGCCTGTCTTTATTTTTTAATCTAACATATCATACAGAAACAGAGAGAGCTGGCCAAAAGTTGGCTTACATTAGCTATTATTTTTGTCTCAATCAAACTACACCTGACTCAAACGATGAAACCATTGGTGAAACCATATATATATATATATATATACAGTGCCTTGCGAAAGTATTCGGCCCCCTTGAACTTTGCGACCTTTTGCCACATTTCAGGCTTCAAACATAAAGATATAAAACTGTATTTTTTTTGTGAAGAATCAACAACAAGTGGGACACAATCATGAAGTGGAACGACATTTATTGGATATTTCAAACTTTTTTAACAAATCAAAAACTGAAAAATTGGGCGTGCAAAATTATTCAGCCCACTTAAGTTAATACTTTGTAGCGCCACCTTTTGCTGTGATTACAGCTGTAAGTCGCTTGGGGTATGTCTCTATCAGTTTTGCACATCGAGAGACTCACATCTTTTCGCATTCCTCCTTGCAAAACAGCTCGAGCTCAGTGAGGTTGGATGGAGAGCATTTGTGAACAGCAGTTTTCAGTTCTTTCCACAGATTCTCGATTGGATTCAGGTCTGGACTTTGACTTGGCCATTCTAACACCTGGATATGTTTATTTTTGAACCATTCCATTGTAGATTTTGCTTTATGTTTTGGATCATTGTCTTGTTGGAAGACAAATCTCCGTCCCAGTCTCAGGTCTTTTGCAGACTCCATCAGGTTTTCTTCCAGAATGGTCCTGTATTTGGCTCCATCCATCTTCCCATCAATTTTAACCATCTTCCCTGTCCCTGCTGAAGAAAAGCAGGCCCAAACCATGATGCTGCCACCACCATGTTTGACAGTGGGGATGATGTGTTCAAGGTGATGAGCTGTGTTGCTTTTACGCTAAACATAACGTTTTGCATTGTTGCCAAAAAGTTCCATTTTGGTTTCATCTGACCAGAGCACCTTCTTCCACATGTTTGGTGTGTCTTCCAGGTGGCTTGTGGCAAACTTTAAACAACACTTTTTATGGATATCTTTAAGAAATGGCTTTCTTCTTGCCACTCTTCCATAAAGGCCAGATTTGTGCAATATACGACTGATTGTTGTCCTATGGACAGAGTCTCCCACCTCAGCTGTAGATCTCTGCAGTTCATCCAGAGTGATCATGGGCCTCTTGGCTGCATCTCTGATCAGTCTTCTCCTTGTATGAGCTGAAAGTTTAGAGGGACGGCCAGGTCTTGGTAGATTTGCAGTGGTCTGATACTCCTTCCATTTCAATATTATAGCTTGCAGGGTGCTCCTTGGGATGTTTAAAGCTTGGGAAATCTTTTTGTATCCAAATCTGGCTTTAAACTTCTTCACAACAGTATCTCGGACCTGCCTGGTGTGTTCCTTGTTCTTCATGATGCTCTCTGCGCTTTTAACGGACCTCTGAGACTATCAAAGTGCAGGTGCATTTATACGGAGACTTGATTACACACAGGTGGATTGTATTTATCATCATTAGTCATTTAGGTCAACATTGGATCATTCAGAGATCCTCACTGAACTTCTGGAGAGAGTTTGCTGCACTGAGAGTAAAGGGGCTGAATAATTTTGCACGCCCAATTTTTCAGTTTTTGATTTGTTAAAAAAGTTTGAAATATCCAATAAATCTCGTTCCACTTCATGATTGTGTCCCACTTGTTGTTGATTCTTCACAAAAAAATACAGTTTTATATCTTTATGTTTGAAGCCTGAAATGTGGCAAAGTTCAAGGGGGCCGAATACTTTCGCAAGGCACTGTACTGTAGCTAGCTGCAAACGAGTGGCTACTGTTAGCTAACGCCGCTGTCCCAAAGCAAGCACCAGCTAGCCTCGAGCTAGGCCCATATACCAGCTAATTCTAGGGCTACAATACCTCCTGTGCCAATTGGCCTGGACCCTTTGTCGACACGTAGCCCCGCCAATCCATCACGACTGGACTGCCGACGTGATCGCCCACTGTGTCCTCAACAGGCTAATCTGTTACGAAGAACCATCTACTAGCCATGGCCCGCTAGCTTTTCTGAACGCTGTGTCCCCTGCTCACCTTGCGAAGTAGCAACTACCGAACGGCACCCTGACTCACCTATTGCTGCTCTTTTGACCCTATGATCACTCGGCTGCACAGCTGATGCCCCCTGGACTGTTTAAATAACACGGTACCTCATTTTGTTTACCTGTCGGCCCCAGCCTCGAACTCCGGTCCTGTATGTACCTAACTGACCCGCTCTGCCCATTCATCTCCATCTACCCGTTGTTGTCTTGGCTCTCCTGATCAACACCTGTGACTGCTTTATGCCTCTCTCTAATGTCAATATGCCTTGTCTACTACTGTCTTGGCTAGTTCTTATTGTTTTATTTCACTGTTGAGCCTTCAGTCCCACTCAAAATGCCTTGGATAGCATTCTTATCAGCAGACTCAACAGCCTTGGTTTCTCAAATGACCGCCTGGTTCACCAACTACTTCTCAGATAGAGTTCAGTGTGTCAAATCAGAGGGCCTGTTGTCCGGACCTCTGGCAGTCTCTATGGGGGTGCCACAATTCTCGGGCAGACTCTTTTCTCTGTATACATCAATGATGTCGCTCTTGCTGCTGGTGATTCTCTGATCCACCTTTACGCAGACGACACCATTCTGTATACTTCTGGCCCTTCTTTGAACATTGTGTTAACAAACCTCCAGACGATCTTCAATGCCATTCAAACACTCCTTCCGTGGCCTCCAACTGCTCTTAAATGCAAGTAAAACTAAATGCATGCTCTTCATCCGATTGCTGCCTTTGCTGCCATACAGTACCGCCCGTCTAGCATCACTAGATACTCTGGACGGTTCTAGCGTAGAATATGTGGACCACGACAATTACCTAGGTGTCTGGTTAGACTGTAAACTCTCCTTCCAGACCCACATCAAACATCTCCAATCCAAAGTTAAATCTAGAATTGGCTTCCTATTTCGCAACAAAGCATCCTT
Source organism: Oncorhynchus mykiss (assembly GCF_013265735.2). Classification (NCBI taxonomy): domain Eukaryota; kingdom Metazoa; phylum Chordata; class Actinopteri; order Salmoniformes; family Salmonidae; genus Oncorhynchus; species Oncorhynchus mykiss. The sequence goes on along the minus strand of NC_048580.1, from coordinate 28,291,810 downwards.
CACTCATGCTGCCAAACATACCCTTGTAAAACTGACCATCCTACCAATCCTCGACTTTGGCGATGTCATTTACAAAATAGCCTCCAATACCCTACTCAACAAATTAGATGCAGTCTATCACAGTGCAATCCATTTTGTCACCAAAGCCCCATATACTACCCACCATTGCGACCTGTACGCTCTCGTTGGCTGGCCCTCGCTTCATACTCGTCGCCAAACCCACTGGCTCCATGTCATCTACAAGACCCTGCTAGGTAAAGTCCCCCCTTATCTCAGCTCGCTGGTCACCATAGCATCTCCCACCTGTAGCACGCGCTCCAGCAGGTATTTCTCTCTGGTCACCCCCAAAACCAATTCTTTCTTTGGCCGCCTCTCCTTCCAGTTCTCTGCTGCCAATGACTGGAACGAACTACACAAATCTCTGAAACTGGAAACACTTATCTCCCTCACTAGCTTTAAGCACCAACTGTCAGAGCAGCTCACAGATTACTGCACCTGTACATAGCCCACCTATAATTTAGCCCAAACAACTACCTCTTTCCCTACTGTATTTATTTAATTTATTTATTTTGCTCCTTTGCACCCCATTATTTTTATTTCTACTTTGCACATTCTTCCACTGCAAATCTACCATTCCAGTGTTTTACTTGCTATATTGTATTTACTTTGCCACCATGGCCTTTTTTTTGCCTTTACCTCCCTTATCTCACCTCATTTTCTCACATTGTATATAGACTTGTTTATACTGTATTATTGACTGTATGTTTGTTTTACTCCATGTGTAACTCTGTGTCGTTGTATGTGTCGAACTGCTTTGCTTTATCTTGGCCAGGTCGCAATTGTAAATGAGAACTTGTTCTCAACTTGCCTACCTGGTTAAATAAAGGTGAAATAAATATTGATTGGACTGATCAATATTTGATTGGACTGATCATGTCAACATCATACTTTCAAAATTTTAGCTAGCAGTCATCATCATGAATCAAGTCGACAATCCTTGTCAAATGAAGAGAAATGAAAGATAAAACGTATCAGTGCCATCAGCCATTGGACAAAAGTAAATCGCAAAAAGCCACAATCAGTGGCTAACTGCAAGCGCTGCAAAGCAATCGCTAACCTGCTATTCAGTGGCGTGGGTGTGTGGTCCAGGTCTGGGTTTAAGGGTCTCTTTTCTAAGCTTAAAAGGATAAACATTCATCATTGTCATGCTGTTAATCCAGCATGATTTCTGCCGTGTTCAAAACACCTGGAAACCCGGAAATCTCAGACTTCAGTGAGTTCAAGACAACTGGAAACTCCGACTGGGAAAATACGTTACATGCTCGCTTTACTCATCCTACGGTTCTGACTTGATATACAGGGAGAATACTTTAAGAACAGACCATGTTCTGAATTCTGTCAATGTATATTTCAAGTGCAAAACAAATAGTTATTGAATACGTCCATCCTAGCACCCTCAATGTCTTAATCGAAATTACGGATTACCTCTCATCCACTCACTGTCCCCTTATGTACATCTAAATTTTCAGTAGAAACCACATTTGTTTAAGCAAGTCAGCCATGTTTTTTTAAAGACAGTAAATGAGGCTGAATGAACTGTTTCGCTGCCAGACAAGGCTCTGCTGATAGCCAGGTGTAGCAGTGGTAAGGATTCACACTCTGCTGTTAGGACAGCTTTATGTAGGCACTGTTTGTCACCATTATAGTGCAATTACATTTATTGGTTTAGTGTTGTGGCTTTGCTGGCATGCATGTAAAAAAAAAGTGGGAGATTTACATGTTAAAATCGCCACTAGTAACCAAGCATTTATAGCGGCTAAGAAATGCAGTCATTAATTGGAAGGTTAGTTATCCTCCCATAATGTCAAATGATGTATCACTATATTTTATTTATTACCAGATTAAGGGTATACTGGGCAACTTTCATAAGGTCTGGATGCCTTATATGGAATACAGTACGACTAAAGGAGTCTATTGAAAACATGCCCACATCAGGGTGTTACGTTCCCCAGTTTCTGTGTTGTGGTTTGTGTATTTGTGAGTGTGTGTTTGGCTTCCTGAACTTCTCCCCAAGCAGCTGATTGGTCGGCCCCTATTGATGATTGGAGAGCTGACCCTGCCCCCTCGTCAGAACGCAGTTGTCTTCAATTACCAACTCCTTCTGCAATTTCCACACTGCCCTTTCCCACCTGGTCCAAGCACACCAAGACAGTTGTGAAGAGGGCACGACAAAACCTATTCCCACTCAGGAGACTGAAAATATTTTGCATGGGTCCTCAGATCCTCAAAAGCTTTTACAGACAATCGAGAGCATCCTGACGGGTTGCATCACTGTCTGGTATGGCAACTGCTCAGCCTCCGACCGCAAGGCACTACAGAGGGTAGTGTGTACGGCCCAGTACATGGGGCCAGGCTTCAGAAGGCCTTAAAAATTCAGAATCCATCCACCCTGGTCATAGACTTATCTTTGCTACCGCACGGCAAGTGGTACCGGAGAGGCTCCTAAATAGCTTCTACCCCCAAGCCATAATTTGCATTGCCCCCCTCCCTCTGGAACACTGCTGCTACTCTGTTATTATCTATGCATATTGTTGGTTAAGGGCTTGCAAGTACACATTTCACTGTAACACGTGACAAATACAACTTGATTTGATGAGGGAGTCACCTGGACTGCATTTCAATTAACAGGTGTGCCTTGTTAAAAGTTAAGTTGTGGAATTTCTTTCCTCAATGCGTTTCAGTTGTGTTGTGATAAGATAGCCCTATCTTCTGTATACCACCCCTATCTGGTAAAAGACCAAGTCCATATTATGGCAAGAACAGGTCAAATAAGCGAAGAGAAGAGAAACGACAGTCCATCATGACATGGTCAGTCAATGCGGAACATTAAGAACTTTTAAAGTTTCTTCAAGTGCAGTCGCAAAAACCATCAAGTGCTATGAAACTGGCTCTCATGAGGAGCGCCACAGGAAAGGAAGACCCAGAGTTACCTCTGCTGCAGAGAATAAGTTCATTAGACTTAACTGAGTTTCAGAGTTCAAGTAACAGACACACCTCAACATCAACTTACTGGTCAGAGGAGACTGAGGGAATCAGGCCTTCATGGTCAAATTGCTGCACAGAAACCACTACTAAAGGACATGGGCCAAGAAAAACGAGCAATGGACATTAGACTGGTGGAAATTTGCCATTTGGTCTGATTAGTCAATTTTAGATTTTTGGTTCCAACCGCCGTGTCTTTGCAGAATAGGTGAACGGATGATCTCTGAATGTGTGTTTCCCACTATGAAGCATGGAGAAGGTGTGATGGTGCTTTGCTGGTGACACTGTCAGTGATTTGAAGTGGTCAGTCTGCGGGGAGCAAGGGAGCAGCGGTGAGGTTGCTTCTCACCCGGCTCACCGTCCCTCAGGCCTCCACTGAGAAAAAAGGGCACAGTCTTCCAGCTGATGGTGAAACTCAAGTCGCACTGCATTATTCCTGCCTCATACAATAATTCATGTTTTTACTCCTATGACCAGAGAACGTGAAATATTCCTCTATTAAAAGACAAGACGCTAATAATGCAAGCTTATCGGAACACTTTTATACTTATTAATTGCAGCATGTGGAAGTTAGGAGAATGCGCATTTTATGGCTTATAAAGTGTTGATAGTGCTGAATAACAACTTAAACATTCAATGAATACAGTAGAGCTGCTGTTTGTGTCTCTAGTCATGGTTTTAAAAGTTTTGAAGTCTCAGTATCTTTTCTGTGCGTTCGAGGCTGATTTTTCCAGTCTATGGCAAGGAAACTGGAGACAGTGATCTGAACTATCTGATTGGACAGTGATAGGCCTATAGGTGCACTTGATTTGCTCTCTGGGCCTGCTGGGTATGTGGAGATCTACCTTCAGACACATGAAGTAGTTCAAAATGGGAACACTTTACCTTTCCGGGCGCTAGGACTTCTGAATCAAGTGCACCTACCACCAACAGTGCAAAAGGAATTTAAAAAAATAGGAATGCAAGGATTTAAATATTTATTTTTTTACATTGTTTGGTGATTGACTAGGAATGCTCTGGTGACTACTGATGTAGATGCATACTTTGAATATCACCCAAAGGATTACCTTATTCAGTTGTATACATTAGTCCTGCATTTCCTTATCGCATTATTTATTAAATCCTTTAACGCAGAGATCATCAACTAGATTCAAACACAGTCCTATTTTTTTCCTTGAGGGGATGATCGGGAAGGTTGGAACATAATTACAAATCATTTGTAGACTGCAAATAGACAGGAAGAAGCCCAAACATATTTCACTTAAACAATCATTTCAAACCTTGCTTACATTAGTATACGATCACATCTCTATTATGTGTGGGAATACTTGAACAGATTACCCCCCCAAAAAAACACACAAAAAAAAATCACTTAAGTTGATTTCCTTGTGTTTTTACAGCCTTATGTCTAAATATGAATGTATTAATTATTTGCTAAGAAAACCACCTGCGGAATAGATTCGGTCTGTGGGCTGCCAGCTGGGGAAAACTGTAAGCATCTCAGACCACCTCCAGGGGGTCCCTGTCAGCCCGTGACAGCGCCACGGTAACAGAGTTGGACAGATGCCCTGCCAGCCTCTTCTTGAACACGGCCAGGAAACCACGCTCGCTGTTGCTATGGTCACTGAGGATCACACTGGCACCCGCAGCGACGGAGTCCAGGACCTCGTGATGGGACATCTCACCTGGGGGAGAAATGAGGTCAGAGGTAAATGTCTGGACATTGAAACACAAGTCAAGTAAAAGTGTGTGTGTGTCGTAATTGTTTTTCAATTTCACCTTTATTTAACCAGGTAGGCTAGTTGAGAACAAGTTCTCATTTGCAACTACGACCAGGCCAAGATAAAGCATGGCAATTCGACACACAACAACACAGAGTTACACATGGAATAAAAACATAGTCAATAATACAGTAGAACAAAAGAAAACAAGTCTATATACAGTGAGTGCAAATGAGGTGAGTTAAGGCATTAAATAGGCCATAGTGGTGAAGTAATTACAATATAGCAATTAAACACTGGAATGCATTGCATGTACACCGAGTATACAAAACTGCACTTTCCATGACATAGACTGACCAGGTAAATCCAGGTGAAAGCTATGATCCTTTTTTGATGTCACCTGTTAAATCCACTTCAAATCAGTGTAGATGAAGGGGAGGAGACCGGTTAAAATCATGCATGATTCTGCCACCACGCTTCACTGTAGGGATGGTGCCGGGTTCTCTCCAGAAGTGACGCTTGGCATTCAGGCCAAATTGTTCAATCTTGGTTTCATCAGACCAGAACATCTTGTTACTCATGGTCTGAGAGTCCATTTTGTGCCTTTTGAAAAAACTCTAAGTGGGCTGTTATGTGCCTTTTACTGAGGCGTCACTTCCGTATGGCCACTCCACCATAAAGGCCTGATTGGTGGTGCTGCAGAGATGGTTGTCCTTCTGGAAGGTTCTGCCCTCTCCACAGAGGAACCCCAGATCTGTGCCTCGACACAATCTTGTCTTGGAGCTCTACGGAAAATTCCTTCCACCTCATGGCTTGGTTTTTGCTGACATGCACTGTCAACTGTGGGACCTTATATAAAAGTACCAATCAAGTTTGGACACACCTACTCAATCAAGGGTTTTTCTTTATTTTTAGTATTTTCTACATTGTAGAATAATAGTGAAGACAAACTATGAAATAACATATGGCATCATGTAGTAACCAAAAAAAGTGTTAAACAAATCAAAATATTTTATATTTGAGATTCTTCAAAGTAGCCACCCTTTGCCTTGACAGCTTTGCACACTCTTGACATTATCTCAACCAGCTTCATGAGGTAGTCACATGTAATGCATTTCAATTAACAGGCGTGCCTTGTTAATTAATTTGTGGAATTTCTTACCTCCTTAATGCGTTTGAGCCAATCAGTTGTGTTGTGACAAGGTAGGGGTGGAATACAGCCCTATTTGGTAAAATAAGAAAATAAGCAAAGAGAAACGACAGTCCATTACTTCAAGACACAAAGGTCAGTCAATGCGGAAAATTTCAAGAACTTTGAACGTTTCTTCAAGTGCAGTCACAAAAACCATCAAGTGCTATGATGAAACTGGCTTTCATGAGGACCGCCACAGGAAAGGAAGACCCAGAGAGGATAAGTTCAAAAGTTGCCAGCCTCATATTGCAACCCAAATAAATGCTTCAGAGTTCAAGTAACAGACATCTCAACATCAACTGTTCAGAGGAGACTGTGTGAATCAGGCCTTCATGGTCGAAATTGCAGCAAAGAAACTACTACTAAAGGACACCAATAATAAGTGACTTGCTTGAGCCAAGAAACACAAGCAATGGACATTAGACCGGTGAAAATCTGTCCTTTGGTCCGAGTCCAAATTTGAGATTTTTGGTTCCAACCACGGATGATCTCTGCATGTGTACATCACTGGGTCCAAGCTTCCTGCCATCCAGGACCTCTATACCAGGCTGTGTCAGACGAAGACCATAAAAATGGTCAGACTCCAGCCACCCTAGTCATACTGTTCTCTCTGCTACCACACGGCAAGCGGTACTGGAGCGCAAGTCTCGGTCAAAAAGCATAGAGGAGGTGGTGTGGGGGTGCTTTGCTGGTGACAATGATTTATTTAGAATTCAAGGCACACTTAACCAGCATGGCTACCAAAGCATTCTGCAGCAATATGCCATCCCATCTGGTTTGCGCTTAGTGGGACTATTATTTGTTTTTCAACAGGATAATGACCCAACACACCTCCAGGCTGTGTAAGGGCTATTTGACCAAGAAGGAAAGTGATGGAGTGCTGCATCAGATGACCTGGACTCCACAATCACCTGACCTCAACCCATTTGAGATGGTTTGGACAGCAGGGTGAAGGAAAAGCAGCCAACAAGGGAACTCCTTCAAGACTGTTGGAAAAACATTCCAGGTGAAGCTGGTTGAGAGAATGCCAAGAGTGTGCAAAGCTGTCATCAAGGCAAAGGGTGGCTATTTTGAAGAATCTAAAATATATTTTGATTTGTTTAACACTTACTTTTTTGGTTACTACATAATTACATGTGTTATTTCATAGTTTTAATGTATTCACTATTATTCAACCATGTAGAAAATAGTAAAAATAAAGTAAACCCTTGAATGAATAGGTGTGTCCAAATTTTTGACTGGTACTCTAGACAGGTGTGTGTGCCTTTCCAAATCCTGTCCAATCAATTGAATTTACCACAGGTGGACTCCAATCAAGTTGTAGAAACATCTCACGAATGATCAATGGAAACAGGATGCACCTGAGCTCATAGCAAAGTGTCTGAATACTTATGTAAATAAGGTATCCGTTTTTTATTTTTAATATATTTCCAAAAAATTCTAAAATCCTGTTTTTGCTTTGCCATTATGTGGTGGTGTGTGTAGATTGCTGAGGATCTTTAAAAATATATATTTTAAAATAAGGCTAACGTAACAAAAAGTGGAAAAAGTCAAGGGGTCTGAATAATTCCCGAAGGCACTGTATATGCAAAATAAATTGTTCAGTATTCTTGACCGTATTTGTTTTGATTCTAGCAGCTGGCGTTTATAGCGACTGTACCTGTGATGTAGAGGTCTGCTTTCACTCCATTCAATACTGAGCCTCCGGACCCAGCACACACTGCCACAGTGCTTACAATGGACTCTAAAATGAACAATCACATACGTTACGTTATCCTCTCAGCCCCTCACTAGCTGTCAACATAATATACTTATTGCAGCAAATATATACACTAAAAAAATATATAAACCCAACATGTGAAGTGTTGGTCCCATGTTTCATGAGCCGGAATAAAAGATCCCAGAAAATGTCCATGGGCACAAAAAGCCTATTTTCCTCAAATTTTGAGCACAATTTTGTTTACATCGTTGTTAGTGAGCATTTCTCCTTTGCCAAGATAGGTGAGCATTTCTCCCACCTGATAGGTGTGGCATATCAAGAAGCTGATTAAACAGCATGATCATTACACAGGTATACCTTGTGCTGGGGACAATAAAAGGCCAGAAAATATGCACTTTTGTCGTACAACAATGCCACAAATGTCTCAAGTTTTGAAGGAGCGTGGAATTGGCATGCTGACTGCAGTAATGTCCAAGAGAGCTGATGCCAGATAATTGAATGTTAATTTCTCTACCATAAGCTGCCTTCAACGTTGTTTTAGAGAATTTGTCAGTACATCCAACTGGCTTCACAACCGCTCAACCTGTAATAAAGCCCTTTTGTGGGGGAAAAACTCATTCTGATTGGCTAGGCCTGGCTCCCCAGTGGGTTGGCCTGGTTGCCAAGTGGATGGGCCTATGCCGTCCTGCCCAATCATGAAGAAATCCATAGATTATGGACTTATTTCAATTGGCTGATTTCCTTCTATGAACTGTAATTCAGTAAAATCTTTGTTCAGTATAATTAAAAGACATGGTGTGTCCCCCAAACGGCACCCTATTCTCTTTAGAGTAAGGCTGGGACAATACCAGTATCGCAATATTTTTTCCATGGCAAAAATAAACAAAAAGAAGAGCAAACACTTTGGTCCTTTAAAAACCTGCTGTATGTAAAATATTGTGTGCTATATCGAAAAATAAATAAATGTGACTCTGGATGACAACATAATGACATTAGGGCTGTTTTCCTAAAGAAAAACACGTATCGCGAAATTGGTATCCTCCTGTCACTACTTTATAGCTACTTTTGATCAGGGCACTATATAGGGAATAGTGTGCCATTTGGGACGCATACAAGTTAATAATCCGGTAACAAAAAGGAAGACATAGATGTTTGTTTAGCCTTCTCACTCACCTAAAGTTTGCTGGGCTCCGAGGGCCAGTCGAAGGTGATTCAAACCCAGGTGTGATTTCATTCGCTGGACGGCTGCCGCCACAGTTACGGGCTCGTCCAAAACACTTAGTCGCCCTTGGCCGTAGCCTGGGAGAGGACGCTACAGGGTGAGAAACAGCCTGGGTCGTATTCACTAGGCACCAAGAGGAATAAAACAGACAAACAGGGAGGGACTGCCTGAACTTTTTGTTTTGCTAGTGTGCACTAATGAATAAGATGTCACACGTAAAAAGAGTGAAAACATTTAGTAAAATTCATTGAAGTTCAATTCCAGTCCTATTCACACTGTGGCAAGCTAAGCCTATTGATTCGGGATAGCAGGAATATGATCCCAGGGGATATTTATCAAGCACATTAAGTGTTGTCCTATTGCCTGGGGCCTGCTCTGAGGTTGCCCCATTGGGCAGGTGATAAAATAAGTTCAAACAACCAAACTGCAAAGACCTCTAGTAGCCTAAAACTGATATTTCTGTTTCCCATTGTTTAAGTAAAAGACAGACAATTTATGGCTGTCGGGCAAGTTGAGCCAGCTCTGAGAAATGTTTTAATGATAACAACCAAAATATAAAGAATTCCAGCACTGATCTTTCTGATTTCTCCCGTGTGTAGATGAATGGCTGTCAATATATGGCACTACTGCGTGTAAATATCTAATTTACATTTTTTGCGCAAGTGGTCAATCTTCGGGCAACCAAAAAAAATACTAATTTAAATGTTAATCCCTGTCAAGCATGCTGATATACAGTCTGCTTCCCCCTTTCCATGTAATCTTATCTTGCGTTGACACAGGTAGCCTGATCTGATTCATCAGATATTTTTCAGAATTGATCTGATTGGTCAAAATACCAATTAGTGAAAAAAATATCAGCCATTATGATCTAAAAGGCAAAAATTATCTTACATCAGCACTCTGACCAAACTGTCCACTTTGTGTGTTAGGGTGTAATACGCTGGATACATATGGCCCCAGGTCTGTTTGTTGTTTTGCCAACTGCTATGGTCATATTTCCCATGACAATGACCATAGGAGATGGCTATACAGCACAAACAGATCTAGGACCAGGCTAGCAGCAGTACTATACCTTTTTTACTTGAAGGATACTGAGAGACTGGCTGGGAGTGGCGTGTTGTAACAGAGTTTGAACACTGGGGGTCAGCCCTGAGTCTGGACAGATCAGACTTATGAAGAAGCCATCAGTTTCAGAGCTAGAGACAGATGGAGGAGATATGTACAGTAACAGTGTAAACAAAAGTGAAGAGGTGTATACAGATTTAAGCACGCACACACAAACTGACAGAGTATCCAGTACCTGACAGTTGTGTGCTGTAAATTGATACCGCTATTCGTCCCCTTCAGTTCTGCCATGATGGTGTTGAGCTCCTCCTGACTCCTGGTTGTAAACTCCAGTTTGTGGCTCTGGGGGGCGCTACTGAAGGCTTGACTCAACACCGAAACTTTGCCACTCCCTGAGCAAGACAACAGAAACAGCACTCGTTACTCCGCAGTGCTTTTCAAACATCATGAACTTATTCAGGTGGGGAGAACACTCCAGAACATTCAGATAATTTGAGTAGAACAAATATGACACTCTATACACATCTTCAATAAACTGTGAAAGTGACATCATCCTACCCTAATCTTTGGATTGGGCTTGAAAATTATAATACAATTTGTGAAAACACAGTAATTTAAGGTATATAAAACTATATTTGTGGATGAGTTTACATCTGCCAGATGCCTTTTGGGGGTTTTTGAGCTCAAGACCATTGCGCTACGTTTTTGCCCATTGAAGACCATTCAAAAAGCATGCAAAAGTTCAAAAACGAGTTCTTGGAAAATTCTGTGTCACTTTCATAGCGCATATCCTGAGTGTAAAAGGTCCCAGATATAATAAAGCACTCAATCTTATAGCCTAAGTGTAACAGTATAGACTTTACGTCCATTCCCTCGCCCCGACCTGGGCGCGAACCAGGGACACTCTGCACACGTCAAGAGTCACCCTCGAAGCATCGCTACCCATTGCTCCACAAAAGCCGTGGCCCTTGCAGAGCAAGGGGAACCACTACTTCAAGGTCTCAGAGCAAGTGACGTCACCGATTGAAACGCCACTAGCGCGCACCACCGCTAACTAGCTAGCAATTTCACATCGGCTACATAAGCACTATTTGATTTGATAGTAAGTGAACAACAACCCAATTTGGGAGTACTATAGGCTTATATACCACTTTTTTTTCATACTCACCATACCCAAAAAACAGTTTCTCCTTTACCATAATGGACCAACAAAGCAGCATAACATCCAGGACCTCTCACACCAACGTTTACAATATTGAGCAGTTGTTGAAGCCCAAAACAGAGCTACAGCAGTCCACTTTGCTTATTATAAAGCTAGGGGAAACATTGACAGCAGTCTCTTACCAACTCCTCCAACCAGCCAGTCATTCACGCCTCCTTTGACGCTGTCCCAAGAGGTGTGAGGAGAAAACACTGCTATTCCAGCCGTAATCGCCCGGATAGCCAATCGCTGCTTCCAGTTCTTTGAAACCAAGCACTTGATTGGATGAAACAGCGGGGGGTGGTAAGAGATGATGAGATCGCAGTTCATGGCTTCTGCTTCCGACATGACAGAATCGGTCAGGTCATTGGTTAACAGGATGGTTTTGATAGGCCGACATTTAATGGGCTCAACTAATAGGCCAACGTTATCCCAGGACTCTGCCAGTGATAGAGGGGCGAGGTCCTCCAGAACCTTGAGAACCTCCTTTAAATCCATTGGACCTGTTGTACGAGAAGAATGGGAAAGGGAGCACGAAAAAGAGTAGCAATGACAGAGATGGAGATGGGTAGAAAGCTGATAAGACCTAATATTACAATGAGAGGGGTCAGAAAAAAAGGATGAGCGAAGGGCAGACAATTTGGAGTGAGAAGAGAAAGTGGAACAAGCGAGTGTTTGAGAGATGCTTTCGTGGTAGCTCCTTCTGCAGGTCAATGACAGAATTCTCTGGAAAACATTCTTGTATCCAGTCAACATTAGTGTAGACCTGTGTGCAAAAGAGTTAATTTGATATTAATAAATATTGTTTGCATCCAAGAGCAAGGTTCATCTGCAACAAATAGGCTGCATTTTCTTAAAACATCATGAACGGTTTATCTTGTCACCTATCAGTCTTGTCATCTATTATTTAAAAGGCCAATTGTCAATACCTGTCAAAACTCCCATTCAAATGTAGTGGTGGAAAAAGTACCCAATTGTCATACTTGAGTAAAAGTAAAGATACCTTAATAGAAACGACAAGTAAAAGTCACCCAGTAAAATCCTACTTGAGTAAAAGTCTAAAAGTATTTGGTTTAAAATATATTTAAGTATCAATAGTAGAAGTTTAAATTATTTAAAATTCCTCATATTAGACTAACCAGATGGCACCATTTTCTTTTCTTTTTCACGGATAGGCACACTCCAACATAATTTACAAACGAATTGTGTGTGTTCAGTGAGTTCGCCAGATCTGAGCCAGTATGGATCACAAGGGATGTTATGTTAAGTGCGTGAATTGGACCAACTCCCTGTCCTACTTAGCATTCAAACTGTAACGATTACTTTTGGGTGTCAAGGAAAATGTATGGAGTAAAAACTACATTATTTTCTTTAGGAATGTGGTAAAAGTAGTCAAAAATATAAATAGTAAAGTGAAGTACAGATACCCTCAAAAACTACTTTAGTACATTACACCACTGCTAAGGTGCACTGTTCTAGCTACATTTAGTAGGCTAGCTAATAGGTTTGGATTGCAATGGCTGCTGTTAGCATTTTGTGCATGGTTAAGGTGCATTGTTTACAAATTAAATCAACTGCACGGGTTTAATGGCCAAGGTAACGTTAGAATCGAAGTAATTTAACTCACACGAATATGAGCCAGAGCAACTCCACAAACTAGCTAGGTAAAGTAACTTAGAGGCATTTATAATAGCTTCGCTAACATTACATAGCTGGCTCCCAACCTGGAACAGGGCCCACAGCAATACGCTAGCTACCAACAAACAAAGGTGTTTCTGTTTGCATGTTCAGACTGGTGTGATTCATACGTTACATTTTAAATGTAAGTTTCCAATTAATAGGCAAAAACTATGAATTGGAAATGCAAGCATGGTAACAGCACTTACTGGTGGAGAGAGAGCCAGCTATTGGGGTTACTTTCTTCTTCGATGAGGTTTAACCGCAGTTGGCATCCAATAAATGTTGCATTACTGCCACCTACTAGACTGGAGTATAACTCCCATATACTTTGCTTGAAACATTTTAAATAAAAAAATACAAATCCCCAACCATCTAACATTACACCAAAAATAATCATAATGATAACATTTTCTCAAATGACTGCCTCGCCTGGATCACCAACAACCTCTCCAAGTTTAGTGTGTCAAATCAGAGGGCCTGTTGTTCGGACCTCTGGTAGTCTCTATGGGGGTGCCACAGGGTTCAATTCTCGGGCTGACTCTTTTCTCAGTAAATATCAATGATGTCACTCTTGCTGCTGGTGATTCTCTGATCCACCTCTACTCAGACAACACCATTCCGTATACTTCTGGCCCTTCTTTGGACACTGTGTTAACAAACCTCCAGACGAGCATCAATGCCATACAACACTCCTTCCGTGGCCTCCAACTGCTTTTAAATGCTAGTAAAACTTCCATTGTCCGCCTTTTCTTCCAGTTCTCTGCTGCCAATGACTGGAATGAATTGCAAAAATCACTGAAGCTGCAGTCTAATATCTTTAAGCATCAGCTGTCAGAGCAGCCTACCGATCACTGTACCTGTACACAGCCAATCTGTAAATAGCACACCCAACTAACTCATCCCCATATTGTTATTTATCTTCTTGTTCTTTTGCATGCCAGTATCTCTACTTGCACATAATCATCTACACATCTATCACTCCAGTGTTAATGCAAAATTGTAAATATTTCACATCTATGACCTTTTATTGCCTTACCTCCCTACTCTTCTACATTTGCACACACTGTACATATATTTTTCTATTGTGTTATTGACGGTACGTTTGTTTATGCATAACTCTGTTGTTTTTGTAGCACTGCTTTGCTTTATCTTGGCCAGGTCGCAGTTGTAAATGAGAACTTGGCCTACCTGGCCTACCTGGTTAAATAAAGGTGAAATAAAATAAATAAGTAAAATACTCCACTATTTCAATCTATTTAGTGCTACTTCAGGCCAACAACCTGAAAGGAAGGAACACCACCACTTACTGTAACACACCCTGTAACTCTTCTGATGTCAAGTCTCGCACACCAAAATACCTCTGCAGCCGCCACCTCAACCTCTATTTTCTGCAACTTACGTTCCATCCCTGCAGAACAGTTGATAACCATTGCTTAAATGCCAAAAATGCAATCTTACTGAAACATGTATCACTTGTTGGTTTATCCCTCTGTACTGGTACAGATCGAATACTCACACCACTCCTCTCAGGATCCCTCCCCCTTGACCCATCTTCCTCTACTTTCTTCACTGCCTCAGCATATGACAACTTCTGCACTAGACTAACCCTGGAAACCTCAACCTGCCTCTCTCACACAGGACATTTCTGATCCCCAGCCCCATGGGCACCCCTACAATTAACACATAACACTACTTTCCCCAATGCTACACCTTCCTTTGTCTCATGCTCTTCTGCACACTTCTCATACCTAGGAACCTCCCTCCTACACACTGCTGCCACATGCCCATAAGCTTGGCACCTGTAACAACGTAATGTATTTGGCACAAAAGCTCATACAGGATAACTTATATATCCTAACATAACTTTGTCGGGCAAAAGAACAGATAATGACTCTTCTGTTTCTCCACTCTTCCACCCAGTCTGCGTCACACCAAATGACGAGCATCACAAACACCGGGAATCTTCCCCTTCAGTTGGTCAGCTTTCACATTTACCACTACCCCAGTAATCTCTCCTTTCAATGGTGCCCTTTTCTTGAGAGCAAAACCGTTCACATCTCTTGCCCCCATTCGTTTAACACGGAGTGCCTGCTCCCTCTGACCAGCAGAAACACAAACAATTATCACAAGGCCACTTCTGGTTACCCTCGCCTATTCCACAGCATCCAACTGTTTTTACCCACCCTGAAACCACAAATGGATCAGCCAAAAGGAAAGGGTCCACTTTTTCCAAAAACTTAACTACTGTCAAAGACTCATCTTTATCCTGACCCTCAGTGCAAGCCTCGGGCTCCGAGAACTTCCCCACACCTATGAACTCCGATACTTCGGCCTCATTCACTTCCATGTCTCCACCTGTCTTCAACGCACTCTGCTTACGCTTTCTACCATTCTTCTTTAACTAACCAGATCCTTTTTTCTCACCATTTTTTTCCCACCTCTGCCTCTCCTTTCCCTCCATTGCTCCTCCGTATTCCAAGTATAAGTCTCGTTATGATAATGCTGCACTTCTCCTGACATACATCTTGTTCTTGACTTGTCAAGGGACGCCATTTAACTGGCTGTCACAATCTCTGTACAATCAGCACAATCCCCTCGGGATGTAACGCTCAACAGTGCATCCCGCAGCTACTTTGTCTTGATGTTATTCTTTATCAATAGCTACCGCAGCGCTTTTCCATTTCAAACAAGTGTGCTCCCTTTCTCACGGATTCCTCGATTCGCTTGCTCAGACCCTGTGCCCCTCAGTCACGCTCTGTCCAGAAATTACTTTTGATACCGGAAGAATAACTTTAGGAATGCCTTCTTCTTATTCTTCAGGTCCGCAAACAATGTTAATGGTGCATGGTGCACCTACTGGATGGGGAGGGGGGAACCTCTTCATTCAGTCAGTATTCCTTGTAACATTTTGGCTGATCCAGAAGTATTTTTCACGCCTTTAAAATGATGTCTAGCTTCTTAGAGTTTTTATTTGTTTCAGCAGTGCAATGCGCTTCTTCACAGTTAGTGTGTCAGGATCTTTCTCCTGAACGGAATTCACTGCAGGCTGTGGGACATCCACTACCATCTCATCTCACTCCTTTAGCTATGCTACATTACCAAAAGTATGTGGACACCTGCTTGTCGAACATCTCATTCCAAAATCATGGGCATTATTATGGAGTTGGTCCCCCTTTGCTGCTATAACAGCCTCCAATCTTCTGGGAAGGCTTTCCACTAGAAGCTGTAACATTTCTGCTTGGACCTGCTTCCATTCAGCCACAAAAACATTGTTAGGCGGTTAGGCCTGGCTCTCAGTCGGCGTTCCAATTCAACCCAAAGGAGTTCGATGGGGTTGAGGTCAGGGCTCTGCTTTCTCTGCAGATTCTCTCAAGCTCTGTCAGGTTGTATGGGGAGCGTCACTGCACAGCTATTTTCAGGTCTCTCCAGAGATATTAGATCAGGTTCAAGTCGCCCTCCATTTGGCAAATCTGACCATAATTCTGTCCTCCTGATTCTTCTGCTTTCAAGCAAAAACTAAAACTGGAAGTACCATTGACTTGCGGAATACGGAAGTGGTATTCAGTGAAGTTCAGTGAAGAGGCGAAAAAGACTGGCCAATAAAAAGAAAAGATTAAGATTGGCAAAAGAACACAGACACTGGACAGAGGAACTCTGCCTAGAAGGCCAGCATCCCGGAGTCGCCTCTTCACTGTTGACGTTGAGACTGGTGTTTTGCGGGTACTATTTAATGAAGTTGCCAATTGAGGACTTGTGAGGCATCTGTTTCTCAAACTAGACACTCTAAAGTACTTGTCCTCTTGCTCAGTTGTGCACCGGGGCCTCACACTCCTCTTTCTATTCTGGTTAGAGACAGTTTGCACTGTTCAGTGAAGGGAGTAGTACACAGCGTTGTACAAGATCTTCAGTTTCTTGGCAATTTCTCACATGGAATAGCCTTCATTTCTCAGAACAAGAATAGACTGACAAGTTTCAGAAGAAAGTTCTTTGTTTCTGGTAATTTTGAGTCTGTAATCGAATCCACAAATGCTGATGCTCCAGATACTCAACTAGTCTAAAGAAGTCCAGTTTTATTGCGTCTTTAATCAGGACAAAAGTTTCCAGCTGTGCTAACATAATTGCAAAAGAGTTTTCTAATGATCATTTAGCCTTTTAAAATGATAAACTTGGATTAGCTAACATAACGTGCCATTGGAACACAGGAGTGATGGTTGCTGATGATGGGCCTCTGTACGCCTATGTAGATATTCCATTTACAAAAATCAGACACTTCCAGCTACGATTGTTAATGTTGTAAATGACTATGTCTACATAGTATTTCTGATCAATTTGATGTTATTTTAATGGACCAAAAATTTGCTTTGCTTTCAAAAACAAGGACATTTCTAGGTGACCCCAATGTTCGCGCTTTCAGTTTTGCGCAAATGCCGCCATCTATTCACAGTTTCTGGTTAGGGTAGGTTTTAATAGTCACAGTGGGTACAACATCTCCTATGCACTTCCTTATAAACACACTCACCGAATCAGCGTATACATCAATTTTATTCCCTGAGGCTACCCGGAACATGTCCTAGTCCGCGTGATTAAAACAATCTTGAAGCGTGGATTCCAATTGGTCAGACCAGAGTTGAATAGGTTTAGCACGGGTACATCCTGTTTGAGTTTCTGCCTATAGGAAGGGAGTCAGATTTGCCAAAAGGAGGGCGGGGGATGGCCATGTCACCGTCAATTGAACAGGGGTGCAAAACAATGTACAAGAGAAAAGTAAATTCCATACGGGGAAAGTATCATTCATCCACACAAACAACAACAAAAAAAGATACATTCCCACGCCTTAAGTAATTCGAAAGCTAAAATACCCTGCTCTGGTTCTGCGGCCTGAAAGGGTGGGACTGCACAAGACAGTACTTCATGTAGGTCCTCAGATGTAAAATCTTTTAATCCCAGGAAGAGTTCAGCTGCAGAAACAATTATGTCAATCTTTCTTATCCACTTATGCACATCCTTTTATCACCAATGCTACAACTGACAAAGTCCACTTCATTTTTTTTAAAACCTTTATTTAACTAGACAAGTCACATTCTTATTTTCAATGACGGCCTAGGAACAGTGGGTTAACTGCCTGTTCAGGGGCAGAATGACAGATTTGTCAGCGCGGGAATTTGAAATTGCAACCTTCTGGTTACTAGTCCAACGCTCTACCCACTAGGCTACCCTGCAATTCTATGAAGGACGTTTGGATCCTGCTGGTGACACGCAGGCCTCGGCGCATGTTGCTGTTGGCTCCACTGGTATTCACTAACAAACATCGAACCTGCTGCTCTTAATAGCTTTTTTACCGCCTCCCCATAGAAGACAAACTGAACTGCCCTGACTTTGGCCACCTCCATCTTGTTCACCCTATTTGGGCATTCCAAGGATGTCACCATATGTTCTCCACCACATTTACAACACTTTATTCCTTTGCGATTCTCTCCTGCCCTTCAGTCTCCATCAAAGTGATTTTATCCCACATTTCGATTCCTTCCGTCTCAAGACACTTTCTACATGTCCAAACATTTTGTTTTTCTTTCCCTGCCAAGGCCTGGATATAATGGCTCTGGAAGGAAAATACACATATCCCAGCTGGGTCAAGAGGGATTCCACATTTTTAAAAACACAACTAACAAACTCTTCTCCGTCTTTCCATTATTCACAGATTCATGCAGCATACATCAACCACTCCAGGAATTTTCTTTAGTATATCAATATCTTCCGAAACTCAAGAAATTACTCTTTTGTGCCCTGTTCCTTATATCAAAGCACGACACATCAGCTCCAAATTTAGTGAGTTCCAATACCTGTTTTTTTCTGCTCCTCAGACACACACAAAATCAGAACTGTAATGAACACGAGGGGAGACAGAGAGCTGGTTTCAAGCGCAACAAGTGTTTATTGCAAAGGACCACAGGAGGAGGCAGGTAGCTGGATCCAGGGGCAGGCAGAAGGTCATACACAGGGGGTTCAAAAGGGCTCCAGTACAGGCAGGGAATAGGTAAAAACGATCACTCACAGGAAACCCAGCGCTCTGAAAGCCATCTGTCACAAAACAAACAATACCTCAGAGTGATGAGAAGCAAAAAACTGAACTAAATAGTGTGTGATAATGACAAACAGGTGTGTGAACAGGTGATTAGAATTCAGGGGATTGGGATATGGAGAGTGAGCTGCGTTCAGGGGATCGAGGTGTTTGAGGGTGTGAGTTGGAAGCAGACGTTACAATAGAGGCCATTATTATTTTCATCATTGTGTCAAGAGATATAGTACTAAAACACTTGAGTTTCTCCCTTGATCCTCGGTCCTGGCAGAGCAATGTGCTTAATATTTGGAAAATTTAAAATACATATATATATTTTAGGCCTAGCCCATAGAAAGCTAATGGGATCCTCCTCTTTTTAATAGAGGCCATCATTCTGTTTTCTCACGCAATTGCATAGCCTATAGAAATGTTGCACGAAATGAGCTCATGGGCTCTCATGAAGTGTTTGATTAAATTTTCAATCACATTTGCATTGATGTCAGAGTGATTAGAGGGAAAATAGAGTGCTGAGTGCCAGGCAGTTAGCAAGTTTGGTAGGCTACTAAAGACCACCAGCAGCATCAGAGCTTGGAGAAGCCTAATTACCATGACTAAACGGTCATGTGGAATTTGACTGCCTTCATTACTCGTGACCGCTGGTGTGGCAGTAATACGGTCACAGCAATACCCTTAGTGTTGATCCAGAGTCACATTTCCTGAGATTTACTAGAGATGAGTATATCAATTGTGATTACTAAAATGTTAAATTACCATGAAGGTTGTTAAATTATTTATCTAATTCCAAGACAAGCTTATTTTCTAGCTTTCATTTGAACGTTCACAGTCATCCTAAAAATTCAGAAAAATTCAGAAAAATTGTTGACTGAAGAGACAGCCATGCTTGATGACGTCTCCTTATAATGCTCCCCTGGAGGGAAGTGGAGACAATCACAAGGACAGGTGAAACAGATCAGGGTGTGACATATACATATAATTGTCTATATAGTTATGTTTATGTGCACCATTGATGCGCTTTCATCTACAAATACTCATACCTCCCAGACCGTTTACCTAAACCCTTCAATGGATTCATTCAGGTTAATTCTGAAATTCATCTATATAACACAAGACACTGCAATACTCTTCACTCTCCCCACTGCCGCACCTCACATATTCAATTCTCCATCAGATATAGAGGTACCATACTCTGGAATTCTTAATACCATCATCCCTCAATAACTTCAAACGAAGACTGGGGGTCAGCCTGATGAACTATACTACTCAGTTATCTCCTCCATATAGCCTAATTCTCACACACTCACATGCACACATGCACACACACATTTAAACCAAACAATGTTTTTTTTTCATGATTACTGATGAATTAATTTATACATTTATAATTAGTAGGTCTTGTTATATATTTTAACAAACCTTTTTGTATTTGTGTACTATATATATTGTATATGGTTTTTGTTGTTGTGTGGTTTTTGTATATAAGCCCTTGGGCTTCCAACCACACCTGCACACTGTTAAAAAAAAAAAGTAAAATAATTTTAAATGTTTTTATTTCACCTTTTATTTAACCAGGTATGGTAGTTGAGAACAAGTTCTCATTTGCAACTGCGACCTGGCCAAGATAAACGCATAGCAATTCGACACATACAACAACACACATGGAGTTACACATGGAATAAACAAAACATACGGTCAATAATACAGTAGAAAAAATAAAACAAAAAGTCTATATGCAGGGAGTGCAAATGAGGTAAGATTGTTCATCTGTATTGTTGTTTATCACCTGTTTTCTTTGGTGCAAATAAATAAATCAAATAATAAATCAATCAAATAAATGATGGACCTTGATTTCAGACAAAAAAATATAACACTGTTGCCCCATTAAATCTTTCTCTAAATTGATGTGTGACCTTCATAACATTCCACATTGCTCTAAACTGCATTAATGAATGATCTTCCTTTTATTCTATTGGTGAGAGACTGACCGTAATAGTGGAGGCTGGTGAAGGTGGAAAAATGTAACGGACGAGCTCAAATCAAATTAAATCAAATTTTATTTGTCACATGCGCCGAATACAATACAATGTAATTATTAACTCAGGATAGATAGTAATACAAGTAAAATGAAGAATAGAGTAGCAGCAGCATATAATAAGTGTAAAAGTGTGTGTGTGTGTGTGTGTGTATGTGTGTTTGTGTTGTTTCGGTATGCGTATGTGTGTGTCTGTGTGTATGTGTGTTGTTGGTATATATGTGTGTGTTATGTGTGTGTGTGTGCATGCAGTGTATGTGATGTGTGTGGGTTTTGTGTGAAAGTGTCAGTGTAGTGTGTGTTTGAGTGTGTACAGTATATAGTGTGTATACAGTGCCTTCATAAAGTATTCATACCCCTTGACTTATTCCACATTTAGTTGTGTTACAGCTTGAATTCATTTTTTTACAAATGTATTGAAAATGAAATACAGAAATATCTCATTTACATGCACTAACATTCAAATGTTAGGGGTCACCTAGAAATGTCCTTGTTTTTGAAAAAAATTGTAAATAATTGCCCATTAAAATATTATCAAATTGATCAGAAATACAATGTAGACATTGTTAATGTTGTAAATTACTATTGTAGATGGAAACGGCAGATTTTTAATGGAATATCTACATAGGCGTACAGAGGCCCATTATCAGAAACCATGTCTAATTTGAGAAACAGACGCCTCACAAGTCCTCAACTGGCAGCTTCATTAAATAGTACCCGCAAAACACCAGTCTCAACGTCAACAGTGAAGAGGCGCCTCCGGGATGCTGGCCTTCTAGGCAGAGTTGCAAAGAAAAAGCTATATCTCAGACTGGCCAATAAAAATAAAAGATTAAGATGGGCAAAAGAACACAGACACTGGACAGCAGACTGGTCAGTCACTGGACGTCAACCCTATTGAGCTGTTGTGGGAACAGCTTGACCGTATGCAATGGTACGTAAGATGTGCCCATCAAGCAATTCAACTTGTGGGCGGTGCTTCAGGAAGCATGGGATGAAATCTCTTCAGATTACCTAAACAAATTGACAGATAGAATGCCAAAGGTCTGCAAGGCTATAATTGCTGCAAATTGAGGATTATTTGACGAAAGTTTGAAGGACACAATTATTATTTCAATTAAAAATCATTATATATAACTTTGTCAACGTACGTCTTGACTATATTTCCTATTCCTTTTGCAACTCATTTCATGTATGTTTTCATGGAAAACAAGGACATTTCTAAGTGACCCCAAACTTTTGAACGGTAGTGTATGTATTCACACCCCTAAAAACTCAGATGATCCGTTCTCAGAAGTATTAACAGGAAATGGAGTCGTTTAAAGGGAATTCAATCCGGACACAAGGAAAGGGAGAGAGGGAAAGAGAAAGAGGCTTCAGGGATACAGGAGATTAGACCCTAAGAGCGTAAGGGTTAATACTGTCATGGATGGACTCACTATAAACTACTGTAGCCAGGGTTGCATCCAGGCATGTTGGAATTGACAGGGAGCAGAAAGAAAATCTATCCCCCAATGGTAGTGCATTATAGAAATGCACTATATAAGGAATACGGTGCCATTTGGGAAACGAGAGAGAGAGAGAGAGAGAGAGAGAGAGTGCGAGCAAGAGAAAGAAAGATTAATTTGGATTAATGAAAGTGAAGCCTGCCCTGGATGTTAGAGGGCTCACGCCATCAGCATTACAGCATTTTTTATCTCCCCCCTAAATTAGTAATCCCACATTTTGTTGAGTATTATAGTTGTGTTGTTTTTTTATATCAGGGACTTGGATTATGGACTTTGTCATCTGGCTGTGTAATTGCTTGATATTTCATTCTTAAAGGGCCAATGTGTTATCACCAGGCAGGCCAAAACTCCATCCCACCAAAACAGGCTGAAATTTCAGGCAGTCTTTTCAAACAGCTCTTTCAAAGGGCATTATTATTTTCACAATTTCCCTTTATTATTCCAACCTCATAACGTGGAAATATATATCAAACACGGGAAAATCAAGTTTTTGACTTTAAAATGCGCCAAAAAATGCCAGTTGAAATGTAAATTTCTCTCTCTGTCTCTCGCTCTCTCTCCTGCAAATGTTGATATCATCAAACTTTACAATTAAGCAAGTATAGTGGAACAACTTATTTAATATCATGTTATAATATGTTATAGTGCACCTGCAAGGGACTCCTAGGGATCCATCCCAACACTGTGACAAAAATCTGCGCAGCAACATTCTGACGCAGCTGTAGGAGTGCATCCCTTTTTAAAGCTCACAGAATTGTATTATTTTCTACCTCAGTATGAATCCACAATTTGACACTGTAGTACGAGGCCTATGGTGTATGCACTTTCGACACAGCTGTATTTATTTTCTAGATTCCCTGTTTGACAGAATTGCAAATAAATTATTAGGTCTGGAAACGGTGTTCTGCGAGGGTGTCACATCACTTTTGTTAATTGGTGCTCTAAGCCATCGCGCCCCAGCTGTCAACCCGGTCTGATAACCTGCCCAGTCTGTCACGCATCTTACACTACCAGGCCTCTGTAGAAAAGTTGGCTTCCAAAACAGCACCCTATTCCCAATGTAGTGCACAACTGGTCAAAAGTAGTGCATACGTAGGGAATAGTGTGCCATATCGGAGTCTCACACAATGTCCACGTCAGCACTGTCAGTGTGCTGCACCTGCACTATGTTTCTTGTTCAAAAATAATTGGCTTCCGAGTCTAATGAGTCGAACAAATGTGCAAAGACGAAGTAGAAAAGTATGTAACCCACTTCTACTACACTAGAAACTACTGGTCAGATTAACATACAAATCCCCCCCCCCCCCCCCCCCCCACCCACCCAAAAGAGGGGTGAGAATTTAATCAAAGTTAGAGCTTCTTAATTTAAGGAGTGCACTTTTTCCTCTGCCAGATTTTTGGGCTCAAGAAAACGTTCAGTGTTTCGGCTTTTAATAGCTCCAAATCCGATGTTTTGACCAATTGACTCACGATGTCGTCATTTTGAGCCTGCATAGCATGAGAGGAGCTCTATTAAATCACCAGAGTGTCCACTTTCGGTCACGCAATAACTTTTAACCTTCAAACGTCCTTCCTATCCCTATGCAACCAACATCAAATCCTGAACCTTTTTATCCCACAGTGTAATCACAATGACTTATCTTTTTCATTGCCCAAGCCAAATACCCATAGTACCCACGTGTTCCGTTATGCAAACTCATCGTCACATCTTACTCATCATAAAAATATTTTTTATACCAAAATGTATAGTTTCTTTGAAGTCTTTGCTCTACGATTATGTAAATCAACGTAAGGGTCAGCACTCAAATAATAGAATCGCGATGATGGTAATGTTGGGTCAATAGTAGTTTGATAAATTCATTCTTAGTGTGATTGTTGGAATATGAAGACCTATTGATGATCTGTCAATACCAGTTACAAGCATTTTTATTTAGACTGATTAACTATGTGTATAAGTATAACATTGAATAGCTATGTATGTGTAATTATTTCATATCTTCCTTCCTTCACATCTGCCTTTCTACCCCTTATCACTTTCTCCACTCGTTTACATTAAATATTTCCCCTTATCTCATGAAGCCACTTTCAGACAGCTACGTTAAGTAACTCCACTCCCCAGCTTTCCCACTCCATCTTTCTTTCTCCACCATCTGTTCTCTACCAAACTTCCATTACACAGATTACAGAGATTCTGATGATTTTCAAAGAAATGCAGATTAGTGGACATGTTGTTTATTTACAGGGGTTAATCCTGTCTGACTCCATTCATAAATTGATGGTGTCACTCTTATTTCACACTGAGTTGCCTCTAACCGTCTCTATAAGAGGTCTGGATTTATGGGGTGTTCACATGCTATTAGAGTTATCTGAAGTCCGTAGTTCCGACTGGGAAATCTCACTTGAATGACCCTCCTGATCGTAATTACAAGTGGGAAACTCAGAGAAAATGTTAATTAACCAAGTTGTGACGTTTCACCACTGGCTTTTCACTTTATCAACTAAAAGATTACCACAAATTAGTTTTTGACAAATATTTACATATTTACAAATATGTAAATGTGAATAATGTAGCTAGTTTGACCATATTGTCAATGATAAGCAAGCTAGATAACTTTATTGTCTAGCTAGCTAAAATCGTATTGGTTGAACAATTGTTCTGACTTAAAAGCACTTGAACACAAACATGTTGGACTTATGACCTCCTTATTGGGAAGTTTCCCACATCCGACGACCATGTGAATGCCCCGTTAGTGTAAAGATACATATATTTGATCAAGTCTGCCAAATATCATATGCATGGACATTGATAACGGATGATTGTTCAACCGAAATTGGATTCAGAATGGTATGTTAACGCTCCTTTGACATAGGGTAAACATAACCAAAGTGTTTTCTTCCGAATAATTTATTGTAGAATACCTTCAAAAACGAAACAAAAAACAAGCTAGACAAATAGAATTGCATAATTTCCCATATACATATACAAATTACATAAAACAATGTATGTGCTTGAAAAAAGCATTTATGATTTGTGGTCATGTTATTAATTATTGTATTATATATTTTTATTGTATTATGTGTGTTAATAAAATAATTGTATTAATATAATTTTTCAAATTACATAAAAACATCCTGAAGATTGCATAGACATTCTATCTTTCTGTTAATGTGTGGCTGTGTATCAATTGCAGCCCTGTGTGTGTGTGTGTGTGTGTGTGTGTGTGTGTGTGTGTGTGTGTGTGTGTGTGTGTGTGTGTGTGTGTGTGTGTGTGTGTGTGTGTGTGTGTGTGTGTGTGTGTGTGTGTGTGTGTGTGTGTGTGTGTGTGCGTGTGTGTGCGGGTGTGTGCGGGGCTGTGTTTGTGTTTGGTTTTGGTTGTGGGGACATTTTGCCGGTCCCAACAAGGAAAAAGGCTATTTTAGGGCTTAGGGTTAGGGGTTAGGGAAAATAGGATTTTAATGGGAATCAATTGTTTGATCCCCACAAGGATAGTAATACAAACGTGTGTGTGAGAAATAATCATTTTTCCAAGAAGTCCTCCTCACTGGCGTGACATCATTCTAACAAACTCTGTGGGAGAGAAAAAACGAGAATGTAAGATACTACACAAAACATACAGTACAAAATATAAATACAGTTCATTCATTAATATATACATCTGTATCACTTATATTCTGCAAATAGCTCCTCATTCCCCACAGTAGGATTCAATGGTCAACAACAACAATGTCAATGTGTATTGGTGCTGTGTTTTTTGTCATCTATGTTGTTTTGTCTATGCTGCGATTGTTGACGTCTGTGTTACTGCTGTTTGTGTCTAGAATACTGTAGCGTCTGACTATGTTATTTGTTGTTGTTTAGATGACCATTGTCAATTCTCCTTACCTTCAAAGTCTACTGTCCCGTCACCGTTGTTGTCAGCCTCTCGTACCACAGAGTCAATCTCTCTTCGAGACATGTGCTCCCCCATCAGCTTGGTCATGGCGTTTCGTAACTCCTCTGTTGTGATCTCTCCGTCTCCGTCCGCGTCAAACTAACCAGAGAGGGGGCAAGGATTTGAGTTTGCATAATCAACCAGCTAGATAATATTATTAAACGGAGGGTAGCGAAGAGTACAATTCCAATGAAAGAGTCAGACTAATTGAAACAATATTGATCCAAACCCTGGTTAAGAGAATGGTATGAATGTACAAAGTCTTACCATCATACAAAATCATAACAAAACTAGAAAAAAGTAGGATTATGGTCTTGATATGGTGATATTGAACTAACTATCTTGCACTGACTCTATGCACGCACACTGGACTTGTTTATTGTTATTCGTTATTCACTATGTATTTATTCCTCTTGTCACTGTTTCTATTTTTATTTGAGATGTTTTTATGTTTTTCTTTAACTCCGCACTGATGGAAAATAACCTGTTAGTAAGCATTTCACTGTTAGTCTACGCCTGTTGTTTACACAACATGTGACAAATAGCATTTGATTTTCTATGGTCAGTGGTGGAAAAAATACCCAATAGTCATACTTGAGTAAAAGTAAAGGTACCTTGATAGAAAATAACTCAATGTCACGGATCCCTCCGGAACTTTCATCACGCACACCTGCCCCTATTCCCACTGATTAGTATTGGTATATATGTGCCCTATGATTTCCATGGTCTTGTCGATTATTGTTACAATATCCATCTGTGCGTGTGAGTACCTGGGCTTTCGTGCCCTTGTGGATTGCACAGATGGTTACGGGTCTCGTCCCGTGTGATGATCATTGTGCGCATGTGTTATTTATTTGAGGTACTCTTCGCTCTTTTGTTTGGGTTTCAACCCTGTGTTTTTGTAAAGTGTTTGTTTGGTCTTCGTCCCAGTGCCTTTACACAGCACGCCGTAATTTGGGTTTAATAAAAAAAACTATTATGCATTCCTGCGTCTGCCTCCGGATCCTTTATGCCAGCGTGACACTCCAGTAAAAATGAAAGTCACACAGTAAAATATTACTTGAGTAAAAGTCTAAAAGTATTTGGTTTTAAATATACTGTAATTGCTAAAATATTCTTAAGTATCAGAAGTCAAAGTAAAAGTATAAATAATTTCATAATCATTATATTAAGCAAATCAGACAGCAAAATTTGCTTTTTTTTTTATTACGGCAAGACAGGTGTACACTCCAATAGTTAGGCAATAATTTACAAACAAAGCATTTGTGTTGAGTCCACCAGATCAAAGGCAGTAGGGATGACCAGGAATGTTCTCTTGATAGGTGTGTGAATTTGACCATTTTCCTGTCCTGCTAAACATTAGAAATGTAACGAGTACTTTTGGGTGTCAGGGAAAATGTATGGAGTAAAAAGTCCATTGATTCTTTTAGGAATGTAGTGGAGTAAAAGTTGTCAAAAATAGAAATAGCAAAGTAAAGTACAGATAACCCCCAAAAACGAGTTACGTATGTTTACTTAAGTACCTTCCACCACTGGATATGGTTGAATAGGGAGAGCATCAGGAAAGTTTTTTTTTGTTAGGGTATCATGTTGGTTGTCTTTGCACAATTCCCTGACCATTTCATATGGGTTATTCAGGGAACTTGGAAGACTTCTCTCTCTCACCTCTTTGAAAGCGTCCTTCAGTTCTTTCACGCCGATCATCCCAGCAGTCTCAGCCAGCAGCTTTGGGGCCATCAGCTCAACAAAGTCCTCAAAGTCTACTCTCCCACCAACTAGGAAATTGAAAGAGATTAAATCAATTATAACGAGAGTTCCACTAACCTTAATTTGCTCTAGTTATGACTGCTATTCTGGTACTGTGGTCCTCTTCAGTATTGTATATTTATCTGAAATACTTCTAGGGTTGCAAAATTCATGCAACTTTCCCAAAGTTCCCAGGTTTTTCTGAAGTCTTGGTTGGAGGATCCCCAGTTGGAGAATTCCCTCCCTGCTTATTCTCTCCTCATTCCTGCAACCGGGATTTATGACAAACCTGGGAATTTTCTAGAACCTGGGAAAGTTTCTTGAATTTTCAACAGAGAATTGTCTAATGACTCACGGTTCATGTTGATGTTCTGGCTCAGCTCGATCAGCTCCATCTCAGTGGGCATGTAGCCCATTGTCCTCATCAGGTTGCCCAGGTCCTTGCAGCTGATCAGCCCATCCTTGTCCTTGTCGAACTCAGCAAACGCCTCGCGCAGCTCTGAGAGACAGTAGGAACAACTTATCAGTCTAAAAAGATACTGTGAGAGACCAAGAGTTGGCAAACCTCTTGGGGAAGTTGGAACATTTCTTTCTCTGTATTTTCATTTGCTTCAGAGGGTACATCTATAATGGAATGAAGACTGTTTTTGAGTTTTCTTCAAGATACATGATAAATGAAACATAATTGGTAGATGGACATTTGAAATTTACTGTAAGGATAATCTTATAAAAAAGTATTTTCCATTTGATCAGAAATCAACCAACATTGAGCATTATTTAGAAATTGGTTGTAAAAAGTTACTAATATAACTTAGAAACCCTGTTACATTGACCAAATGGAATGGAGGACAAATGGAAAGAGTGAGATGACGCTGACTCAATTTTCTTTTACCTTCAATTTCGTCATCGGCCAGCTCTCTGTCCTGCAAAAAGTATTTACCAGAGTAAATTTATGTCGGATTTGATAGAATGTCTGCTTAGAGAGATGGTACAGTAAGTTGCATGAAGAATACTTCAATTTAACATATTACCAAAAGCACACTTTTGCTTTTCATTTGATACATGATAATGCAAATATTTCTCTATAACACAACATCTAATATTTTTCTACTCTCTCTCACCCCCCCCCCCCCCCCCCACACACACACACACACACACACGCACGTGCGCGCTCACACATGAAAAGCATCCTTTCCCTATTGCACCCAACATTTTGATTTAAAATGACACAAACCGAAATGAGATTATGCCCAGATATTTAGAGCGGTTAGAGTGCATGTGCAAGGCAGCTACCCATATATGAAGATAATGCCCATCTAGCAGGCAATATTTGGGGAGTATGAACCACATGTAGTTCAGCTAGTAATTTAACTACATTATTTGCAGTAGCTTGGTGGTAGTTGAACTAAATTCAAATCTAGGTAGTTTTTTATTGGTTAATTACTTTTTTGCCATGTAGTGGTGTTGCTAACTACAGGAACTACATTTTTTTTGCAAAAATAAAACAAAAAATAGGTGATGTAGGCAATAATTTGTTTTCTTTTTCGGCATCAGACCTACTTAATTGTCACTTGAATTTTTTTTTTAAATGTTAAATATGCTATATTACACATTCTGGTAGCATATGGCTGTGAAAGTGATCTGTCTTGCAAATTGTAGTCTATTCACATTAGAAGAAGTTAAGCTATACTAAAATTATCCTTAAGCTTTTGTGTGTGTAAGTGTGTTGGTCTTTAAATAAATGTAATGAATGACTTTATAAAAGTAACTTTAGTTAAGTAAACTACATTTTCTTAAGGGTAGCTTTAGTGTAGCTTAACTTCTTCCAGTGTGAATAAATTGGTAGCTTGGTAAACTATATTTTCAAAGTAGCTTCCCCAACGCTGCTAGCAGGTAGAGAGATAATGCCCATCTTTCTCTCTTTCTCTCTCACTCTCTCTCAATTAAATTCAATTCAAAGGGATATATTGGCAAAGCAAGAGAAATAGATAATAAACAAAGGTTAAATAAACAATAAAAAATGAACAGTGAACATTACACTCACAAAAGTTACAAAGGAATGGAGACATTTTAAATGTCATATCATGGCCATATACAGTGTTGTAACGATGTGCAGATAGTTCAAGTACAAAAGGGAAAATAAATAAACATAAATATGTCTCTCTCTCTCTATAATATTTTTTTTCTTCACAATCCACTCAACATATCATATTAGTTTGCCAGCACTTCCACACACACAGCATATTTTAGAATAAAATGTTTGTAAAACTTACAATATGCTTCCCTCCCCTCAGGAAGACACATGCTGCTCCTAAACTCATGTCTGTTAGATAGGGAAACAGTCAAAGATTAGCAAAGGTCCCTTGTCGTTCTTTAATTAAATGTATTTTACTTTATTGTACTCTACTCTTCTGTGTTTGGCATCACCTGGGGGGGACAGGATTAGTCTGCACTGACTAGTCTGTTTTTGTGATCTACAGGATTGAATATTTATACATGTTAATATTTAAAGTATATGTTTGTACTTTGAGTGTTTGTACTTCACATTTACATTTGAGTTATTTAGCAGACGCTCTTATCCAGAGCGACTTACAGTTAGTGCATTCATCTTAAAATAGCTAGGTAAGACAACCACATATCTCAGTCATAGTAAGAACATTTTTCCTCAGTAAAGTAGCTATCAGCAAATTAAGTTAGTTTAAAAAAGTGTGAGTGAGTGTGTGTGTGTGTGTGTGTGTGTGTGTGTGTGTGTGTGTGTGTGTGTGTGTGTGTGTGTGTGTGTGTGTGTGTGTGTGTGTGTGTGTGTGTGTGTGTGTGTGTGTGTGTGTGTGTGTGTGTGTGTGTGTGTCAGGTAACCTAACAGTATAGCGGCAGGTAGCCTAGCGGTCAACAGTGTTGGGCCAGTAAAACCGTAAGGATGCTGGTTCGAATCACCGAGCCGACTAGGTGAAAATCTGTCGATATGCCCATGAGCAAGGCGCTTAACCCAAGCAAGTCACTCTGGATAAGAGTGCGTGTTGTTTTTCAATAAAACATATGTATTGATACTAAAACTATATGCATGGTGAAAATCCATTGTAGTTTCCTTTCCATTTCCATTGTAGGCTTTTTAATCCACATACAGCATCTATGACTGTCACACAGTAAATTAATGCAGGCATTATCATCATGATGTTTATCTGCAAATGTTGCGATTTTGTAAACAAAACAGAATGGTGTATATTCACTTACCGTTTTATTTTCCTCTTCACTCAAGTATGCGCATCAATATCCCTACTGTCGGAGATGAGTGGATAGCCCTCTTTCTCTCTTCTCCTCTTTTCCCCTCTGCTCTATATGTGTCCACTCCCCCTTTCAGCAGTCTGCCCTGCCTCTCTGTCTGACTGACCGACACTCTTGAATTCTGTGAGGATGGTGAGAAGGTGTGGTGTGTCTGAGGTTGCATTTAGGATGGAGGGGTATATGAGTGACAGGAGTGGGATGGGGGAGGGTTTGGAAGGCTGGTCATGGATGATCGAATCGGTTGTAAATGATTACAACTGATATGGGTATTTTTATAAACTAGGGTAACAGTGAGGATTTCCTACACTGGACAACTTGTTATCAAACTGTTGATAAGTCACTGATAATAATCTGCCCAATTCTTTCATGTCATTCCATGAAGATATAAGGGGGATCATAGCTATATTAAATACAATTGATGAGTTGATTTAAAACCTGTTTAACGCTTTATAATGGACATGGTCGGTGTCTTGAGGGATTTGTCCAAAATCGTGTAACTTAAAACATTACTTTTCTGTTCTTGCATTTATGGCAGTGTAAGTTGTTATTATATCATAAATTAAGCATTAATCAGTTAAATTAGACATTGAACTTGAACCCTATAAGAATCCAGGATCTAACTGTTGGACAGTGTTTTGTATAGACCGCTCAGAAATGCAGTGTAACGTCTTAACATTTCGTTAAGCAAAGCGTCAACACAGGACTAAGATCGAATCGTACTAAACCAGCTCCGACACTCGTCAAATCTGGCAGGACTTGCAAACTACTACAGACTGCAAAGGAAAGCACAGCCGATAGCTGTCCAGTGATATGAGCCTTCCAGACGAGCTAAAAAACGTATATGCTCGATACGAGGCAAGTAACACTGAAACACGCATGAGAGAATTAGCTGTTCCGGACGACTATGTCATCATGCTCTCCACACCCAAGTAAGACTGTAAAACAGGTCAACATTCACAAGGCCGCAGAGCCAGACAGATTACCAGGACATGTACTCCGAGAATGTGCTGACCATCTGGCAAGTGTCTTCACTGACATTCAACCTCTCCCTGTCTGAGTCTGTTATACCAACATGTTTCAAGCAGACCACCATAGTCCCTGTGCCAAAAAACACTAAGGTAACCTGCCTAAATGACTACCGACCCGTAGCAATCACATCTGTAGCCATGAAATGCTTTGAAAGTCTGGTCATGGCTCACATCAATACCATTATCCCAAAGACACTAGACCCACTCCAATTTGCATACCGCCCCAACAGATCCACAGATGATGCAATCTCTATTGCACTCCACACTGCCCTTTCACACCTGGACAAAGGAACACCTATGTGAGAATGCTATTCATTGACTACAGCTCAGCGTTCAACACCATAGTGCCCTCAAAGCTAATCACTAAGTTAAGGACCCTGGGAATAAACAGCTCCCTCTGCAACTGGATCCTGGACTTCCTGATGGACTGCCCCCAGGTGGAAAGGGTAGGTAACAACACATCCGCCATGCTGATCCTCAACACGGGGACCCCTCAGGGTGCGTCCTCAGTCCCCACATGTACTCCCTGTTCACTCATGACTGCACGGCCAGGCACGACTCCAACACCATCATTAAGTTTGCCGATGACACAACAGTGGTAGGCCTGATCACAGACAACGATGAGACAGCCTATAGGGAGGAGGTCAGAGACCTGACCGTGTGGTGCAAGGACAACAACCTTTCCCTCAATGTGATCAAGACAAAGGAGATGATTGTGAACTACAGGAAAAGGAGGACCGAGCAGGCCTTTTATATTTACAAGTATATAAATTATTCAATTGTATAACGTTGCGGTCCTTGGAAATTACAATGAAGTGCTTGAAAAAGTCCCTGAATGTCCTTGAATTTGACTTGCCAATGTCTTTATGAACCCTGCTTAAAGTTAAATGATGTTTAGTCCTAGGCCTATGTTGTTGTATAGATAGAGTTATGGGCTAATTTGAATATATTCACTTTTATATATTCCTTTAAGTACACGTGGAACTGCATGAAAATCTTTTTTTTTTTTAAACCATCCCAATGTCACACATTGGCCCCAATATTTATAGAAAGACCCATATACATCATATGAAATAAGTCTCTCACTGTTGCCCCCTGTTATAGACCCCCCTCAGCTCCCAGCTGTGCCCTGGACACCACATGTGAATTGGTTGGCCCTCATCAATCTTCAGAGTTCATTCTGTTAGGTGGCCTAAACTGGGATATGCTTAACACCCCAGCAGTCCTACAATCTAAGATAGATGCCCTCAATCTCACACAAATTATCAAGGAACCCACCAGGTACAACCCTAAATTCATAAACATGGGCACCCTCATCGATATTATCCTGACGAACTTGTACTTCAAATACACCTCTGCTGTTTTCAGTCAGGATCTCAGCAATCACTGCCTCATTGCCTGCATGCACTATGGGTCTGCGGTCAAACGACCAGCCCTCATCACTGTCAAATGCTCCCTGAAACACTTCTGCGAGCAGGCCTTTCTAATCGACCTGGCCCGGGTATCCTGGATGGATATTGACCTCATCCCATAAGTGGAGGATGCCTGGTAATTCTTTAAAAGTAATTTCCTCACCATCTTAAATAAGCATGCCCCTTTCAAAAAATGTAGAACTAAGAACAGATGTAGCCCTTGGTTCACTCCAGACCTGACTGCTCTTGACCAGAAAGTCCCTGCGATATGCAACTGTTCAGGGAAGTCAGGAACCAATACACGCAGTTAGTCAGGAAAGCAAAGGCTAGCTTTTTCAAACTGAAATTTGCATCCTGTAGCTCTAGCTCCAAAAAGTTTTGGGACACTGTAAAGTCCATGGAAAACAAGAGCACCTCCTCCCAGCTGCCCACTGCCCTGAGGCTAGGTAGCACGGTCACCACCGATAAATCCATGATAATCGAACATTTCAATAAGCATTTCTCTACGTCTGGCCATGCTTTCCTTCTGGCTACCCCAACCCCAGCCAACAGCCCCCCCCCCCCCCCCCCCCCCCCCCCCGCAGCTACCTGCCCGAGCCTCCCCAGTGTCTCTTTCACCCAAATCCAGATAGCAGATGCTCTGAAAGAGCTGCTAAACCTGGTCAGTCACTTTAAACATCAGCTATCTGAGCAGCTAACCGATCCCTGCAGTTGTATATAGCCCATCTGTAAATAGCCCACCCAATCTACCTACCTCATCCCCATATCGTTTTTATTTACTTTTCGGCTCTTTTGCACACCAGTATCACTACTTGCACATCATCATCTGCTCATCTATCACTCCAGTGTTAATCTGCTAAACTGTAATTACTTCGCTACTGTGGCCTATTTATTGCCTTACCTCCTCATGCCATTTGCACACCCTGTATATAGACTTTCTTTTTTTTCTATTGTGTTATTGACTGTATGCTTGTTTATTCCATGTGTAACTCTGTGTTGTTGTTTGTGTCACACTGCTTAGCTTTATCTTGGTCAGGTCGCAGTTGTAAATGAGAACTTGTTCTCAACTAGCCTTCCTGGTTAAATAAAGGTGAAATAAAAAATATACTGTATAGTGTGATAAGCTCAACGGATATTGTTAACATACATATGTAACAAAAGGAATAAACTATTTTCTCCATAGAATACAAGTTACAAAACATTGTAACTTGAAGAGCATAATAGCATATCAGTGGGCCAGGGTCCTGACTGTGTATGTGTGTGTGTGTGACTGTGTCCACAGTCCTGACCCTTTCCCCTCTGCCTGTCTCGAGCTGTTATGTAAAATCATCGAAAATCTGTTTGCATAAGAGATTTAATCCACGGCTTTAGCCCGACAGGAACTTATACAGATTTCATTATAATTTTGGTTATTGCGCCGCTGGGGCAGCGGCTGAGGTTACGTAAGGCTGAGTTAGGTGAGAGAGGGAATGGGGGGAGAGAAGGGAATGGGGGATGTGGGGTAGAGAGGGAGGAAGAAAAAGGGTAAAGAGTACGGCATGTTTTGATTTTATTTAATTGAACCTTTTTTTTAGGCAGGGGAGTCCCTATGAGACCAAGGTTTATTTTCCAAGGGAGCCCTGAATGACAAGACCAAGGAAATACAAAAACCACAATTATAAAAAAACAACCATATTCCTCTACCAACAATCTGAATTGCCCGAAAGGCACCAATGTGCTCAACTGTAGGGTATTCGGAACATTGTTCCATAAGTGAGGTGAGAGGAAACTTAAAGCCATTTTACCTAAACCTGTAGTGACAGAAGGAATTTCAAGAATAAATGAACAGACTGCGCTGTGGTAAATTGCATCTAACGGTTTTAATGATGTGGCAGCTGCATTCATGTTGATGATGTCGCCACAGTCTAGGACCGGAAGGAATGTCGACTGAATGATCTGCTTTCTACTCTTAAGCGAGAGGCACAACCTACTGTATTTCTATACAAGAATCCGAGAAATGTTTCGGGCTCCCGAGTGGCTCAGTGGTCTAAGGCACTGCATCTCAGTGCTAGAGGTGTCACTACAGACCCTGGTTTGATTCCAGGCTGTATCACAACCGGCCGTGATTGGGAGTCCCATAGGGAGTCTCACAATTGACACGTTGTTAGGGTTTGGCCGGGGTAGGCCGTCATTGTAAATAAGAATTTGTTCTTAAAGGACATGCCTGGTTAAATTAAAAAACCCAGTTTTATTTTCAGCTTCTTAGTAAACACATCTATATTAGACCACTAATTCTATATTCTAATGCACAGATATTTGTAAGCACGGGAGATGGACAGAGGGAAAGATATAGAGGTGAAATAAATGGAAGGTTTTGAGAGGGATAGATGGATTTCAAGTCAGGCTGGGCAGCTGTCAGAGTTTGATTTGCGATTCAAACAACAACAAAGTAGGGGTAAACGGCTAATGGATGGGGCTGGAGAAATTCAACCAATCTCAAATGAACAAACAGAGCTATGGCTGCAAGAACTGAAATGGATAGTTTTCACCATATTTTTAAGCCATACAGTGTTTGTTTACAATTACATTGTTTACAAACAATGGAGTAAAACAGGCTTATATACAGTATTTGGGGTTCAGTTGTGGAAAGACAGTTGAACTAAGCTCATGAGGCATGTGTAAGTTCAATTCTTCAAGAATCAATGGCATTTGTTTTTAAGAGTCCCAATGTCACGTTCTGACCTTAGTTCCTTTGTTATGTCTTTGTTTTAGTATGTTCAGGGCGTGAGTTGGGTGGGTTGGCTATGTTGTTTTTTCTATAATTTGGGATTTTCTGTGTTCGGCTTGGTATGGTTCTCAATCAGAGGCAGCTGTCAATCGTTGTCCCTGATTGAGAATCAAACTTAGGTAGCCTGGTTTCACTTTTGAATTGTGGGTGTTTATTTTCTGTTCTGTGTTTTGTTGTCTGTCTAGAGAGACTAGTGGGGACAGGGTGGCATGGTGTGACAGTATAATCTAAAATATGGTCAAATTCCAATTGCAAAGGATGAAGAACCAAAGTACAGATAAAGATCAAACATTTTGGATGAGTCTGGGAATATAAATAAGAAAATGGATCATCTAGATTTTAGTGATGTCATTGTTTGTTTGGGTGTTTTTAGACTTAGCAATCAAAAACATGTTATCTTCAGTCTGAAGGTTTTAGAAATGTAAATGTTGTGATGATTTTCTTATGTTTGGCAATTAAAAGCTGATCATAATAATGAATTCATACAGTTTACACATTTTTATTTAACTAGGCAAGTCAGTTAAGAACAAATTCTTATTTACACTGACAACCTAGGAACAGTGGGTTAACTGCCTTGTTCAGGGGCAGAACAACAGATTTTTACCTTGTCAGCTCTGGGATTTGATCTAGCAACCGTTCGGTTACTGGCACACACTCTAACCACTAGGCTACCTGCTGCCCCCACATCTGTAATAACTCTTAAATACAGGGTCCTTAAAACATTTAAAAGCATGAAAACATTGTCACATCAACAGAACTTCAGAACATTTGCATTACACATTTAAATCTGTAAGCCTGTTGTCTTGTGTATTTCTGTGTTTTGTATTTTTTATGGTATGGGGTGATGTATTGTATTGGGCAATGTGACGTCTAGTGTATACTGTATTTTTTATGGTATGGGGTGATGTATTGTATTGGGCAATGTGACGTCTAGTGTATACTGTATTTTTTATGGTATGGGGTGATGTATTGTATTGGGCAATGTGACGTCTAGTGTATACTGTATTTTTTATGGTATGGGGTGATGTATTGTATTGGGCAATTTGACGTCTAGTGTATACTGTATTTTTTATGGTATGGGGTGATGTATTGTATTGGGCAATGTGACGTCTAGTGTATACTGTATTTTTTATGGTATGGGGTGATGTATTGTATTGGGCAATGTGACGTCTAGTGTATACTGTATTTTTTTATGTTGCGGGTTTTGTGTCGGTTTGATATTTAAACAGACTTGCCTTTCTTAATTTCCCCCTGTGTGATTAATAAAGTTGAATTGAATTGCATTAACTTGAGTTGAATTGAATTCATGTAATTTAAATATTACACCTTCATAACGTATACATAATTCATTGTGTAATATTAATAATCGCAGGCTGCAGCAGATTGACATAGTAGGGTTTTCTATACCAACGTGTTGCTTAGATCTGGAGATCATGGTTTCAGATTTGAAAATAATAAAGTCAGATGGTCCACAAGAAAAGAAACAGAGATACAGAATTGATGACACAATGTTGAATGGTGTAAGCATTTTTTCCCTTGTATTTACATTTTGTTGTGGTGTTTTGACTTTAATATTGCACAACAGAGATTACGTTGAGTGGATTATGAGAGCAAAGGATAGTGTGTGCATGAGTGACAATGAAGCACGATAGAGTATTGAATACTTATCTACTACGCAACTAATGCTTTTCATGTTATCTCGGTGTGACTGACGATCGTCCTATAATCTCTGTCACTTATCAAAAGAGATGACTAATATAAATTACCAGCCATTGTTTATGGAACAGTTTATGAGTACCACATTTATTAATTTATATTAATGTCTTGATTACTTTCTTATGTCATTCTCGCTGGCACCAAAAACAAAAAAAATGTGTTGATGGGGACAGAATGCGGTTGGACCATCAACTAATTGGCATTTATATTACTCTTACAGAATTTCCACGTGGGAGAGGATATTGGAAATGTAATCAAAGCCTAAGAATTTGTAAATAACGTTTACCAACATAGGTACAGCAGATCCCCTTATTGTATGAGACACTTTTAAATGTGCCTTTCGAGGCCATGCAGTTCAGTACTCATCTCTAAAACAAAAGCAATTTAGGTCAAAAGAGTCCATATTAACAAAACAAATGGAAGGACTAATAGTACAGATAGATAGCAATAAAAACTGTACCATAGTGGAACATAACAAGTTAGAGGAAAAACAAAAAGAAATTGAGGAACTTATTCAAGAAGGTTCAAGTGTAGTATATATTGTAAAAAAATAAAGAGAACTGAATGAAACATGGGGGAAAATGCACCAAATAATTTTTGAATCTACCAAAAATAATTTTTGAATTTTGTGACAAATGATTCACCAAACAATATTTTGAAAGAGGAAGCAAAGTTCTTTAAGCACATGTTTTCATTTCAGTCTCCTCCATCTCCACGAACCAAAAATAACTGTATGGATTATTTTTCTATTAATAATGTAAAATGAACAGCTGTACAGCAAGACTCATGTGAAGGCCAAATTACAGAGGAAGAACTTCTTGATGCAATTAAAGCATTTAAGTCTGGAAAACTCTGGGTTAGATGCCATACCAGTGGAGGTATACCAAACTTTTTTTGATATATTCAGAGGACAAATATTAGCATGTTTCAACCACACCCACAAAAACGGTAGATTATCAGATACTCAACAAGAAGGTCTGATTTCATTATTACTGAAGCAGGTGGCAAGTGGTAAATACAAAGATCCGGTCCATTTTAATAGAAAGTTGGCAAAAATAGATACGATTTTGCTGCCATGGAAAGGAAAATTCCTGTCTTTTTGTGGAAAAATCACCCTGATGAACTCTTTAGTCATGTCCCAGTTTACCTATCTGCTTATGGTCTTTCCTACACCTTGCGACCTGTTTTTTTTAAATTATATGAGCAAAAAATCTTTAATTTAATTTGGATTGGCAAGCCAGGCAAAATTAAACGGGCCTGTTTATATAATGAATATAT
Source organism: Oncorhynchus mykiss (assembly GCF_013265735.2). Classification (NCBI taxonomy): domain Eukaryota; kingdom Metazoa; phylum Chordata; class Actinopteri; order Salmoniformes; family Salmonidae; genus Oncorhynchus; species Oncorhynchus mykiss. Next base: position 28,252,190 of record NC_048580.1, on the reverse strand, counting down.
ATATATATGGAGGGCAGAAATGATTAAATATTAAAGCATTACACCTCTAAATAAAAGTGTCAGTCATGCAAAAATTATATTTAATCCAAACTTTTTCTCTAGCAGATTAGTAAGAATGTCTCACCCCATGTTCAAGAATAGCCTTTTCCCCTTTATTCAGATTACAACCTTTCACTTTTAAATAATCTACAAAATATCCCTATTTTTAAAACAAGCCATAGAAAGTTGTTTGCAATTTCAGTTTAATCCACCAGAAAAGACAGAACTAACAATACAACAAATATTGTGGTTAAACTCAAATATACTAATTGATTTAAAAAAAGTTAGAATCTTTGTAAATTCTATCATAAATAGGACTGTTGGAGTTATATCACACATGCAGCTAACAAAAATATATTGAAATGTCTGCTCTACCCAGAATAAAACCAACTAATTGCAGCTTTACCACAAAAATGGAAGAGGCGAGTGGAAGTGGGAAGAGGAACTTGACTGTTGGCCCTGCATTAAAGACCAAAATTGGTCAAAGAAGATTGTGATTAATAAAAAAGTATACCAGTTTCATTTTAGGACCAAAAAAATGACAGCTGTGCCATATATATTGCAAAATAGTTGGGCAAAGATGTACCGATTTTTTATGTACCGATTCCATGGCACATGGTTTATGAACTGATACGCAAAACTTCGGTAGATTCAAAACTTATATTTTTCTGCTTAAATTATTACACAACATTCTTGCAATCAATAGAGTGTTTTATATATATATATATATATATATATATATATATATATATATATATATATATATATATATATATATATATATATATACTGTATATATATATATATATATATATATATATATATATATATATATATATATACATTATATATATATGGGGGATACAACCATCCCAGCTCTGCAGATTTTGCTGTGAAGAGCCAGAATCATCAGATTATTTGTTTTGGTACTGTGTAGCTTGTTTTTGAATAAAGGTCCAGAAACGATTGAAGAGTGCAACATTTACCTGGAGCGGCTGATAGCACTACTGGGTGATTTGAAATGTCATAGTCAATCGATAAATAATATAATAATACTTTTAGCAAAAATGTTTATCTTTAATTTACAATAGAATAGAATAGAAAGGTTGAGAACTTTTGTGAAACATCACATCACTGTTGAAATATATATGGCAAATAGAAATAAAAAATGGATGGTGTTAAGAGATGGGAGTGGTTGAGTGGAGCTGAAGAGTGGGATTAAAAACAAGATAACTAATGTAAAATATACCGTGTCCGTAAAATGTATATAGGTTCAAAACTTTTGTGACACAGCACAGTTAAAAATATATGGCAAAAATAAATCTAACTGGATGGGCTTCAGAGATAAATGGGAGGGGTTGATGGTAGCTGAAGGATGGGATTAAAAACAAAAAAAAGATAACTATTGTAAAATACATTGTGTCTGTCAAAAGTATATGTATAAGTTGGAAGTAGAAGCCTAAGTGTTGTCCATTAGTTTACTCATGTTAGGAGATGGGCAGTAGGATTAGGGGAAAATAATAAAGGAAGGTAAATTTAAAAATATTGATATTTATGTCATGACTTGCCCTACTGGGTGAGGATCAAAGAGAGCTCCCCCTCGCTCTCCCACCAGGGAGGAAAGAGGGGGAGATGGGCTGGTTGTATGACTTAACGACAGGTCATAAACTTTCTCTCTCTTGCCTTTCCAGTATTGAGAATGGAATGTCTGAGTCTTTGTTACAACAGAGAGAGACTTTGTAGTACTTTCACACCAAAAGATTGGACACTGAAACAATATTTTTAAGATAAATAATGGGGGAAATGGTTAGTGGGGCTCCAAACAATAATCATGTCAAATCAGTTGTTGTTTTGTAATGTCATTAGAGATGGTATAACAAGATATATGTCCCAGTTATCAGATTTACATAAACATTTTGTAAAACTTATATGATTAAATATGAAACTATTTGTAAAAATTTGGCAATGGGATTTCAGCCTTCTAAATTAGATAATTGTTGTCATATAAAGTTTTACCCAGTCAGAAACCACACCCACGTGAGCACAGACATTATGCCTACAGGATGGAACGCCCCTTTTTCCAGAGTGCATAAAAGGACTTCTAACAAAATGTACATTAGACCAAGCAGGCGGTCGGTGATGAGCCGGACGTCACGAATGGCTAGACTCTACTAGACCAGAAAGCGCTACACTTTGAAATGGTTTAAAACTACCAGACCAGAAAATGGTAAGACTCAAACGTTCGAGTGAAGAAGATAAAGACTACCTCGGAACATTCAATCTGCAGCTGTTTAAGTACTTTAGTCTAGTAAACTTGACCAAGACCACAGCGTCTATTCCTCTGGTGTACCCAGTCTAACGAACACTCAGAGACAAAGAAGCCTATTACAAATGAGGACATTGTGACCTCTGGTGGAAACTCAGAGAATTACACAACCAGATTCTTTTTTATAAAAAAAACAACAGCTTTTACCCCCTTTTACTCCCCAATTTCGTAGTATCCAATTGTTAGTAGTTACTGTCTTGTCTCATTGCTGCAACTCCCGTACGGACTCGGGGAGGCAAAGGTCGAGAGCCATGCATCCTCCGAAACACAACCCAACCAAGCCGCACTGCTTCTTAACAAAGGAAACACCGTACACCTAACGACCTGGTCAGCGTGCACTGCGCCCAGCCCGTCACAGGAGTCGCTAGTGCGCAATGAAACAAGGATATCCCTGCCTGCCAAACCCTCCCTAACCCAGACAACGCTAGGCCAATTGTGCACCGCCCCATGGGCCTCCGACTGCGAACCAGAAACTTTCTGTCAAACTATTCGTCACAGACGGATCGAGTGGTTTCAACAAAGAGATGACAGACAAAGACATCTACAGCTGAAGTCGGAAGTACATACACCTTCGCCAACTACATTTAAACTCAGTTTTTCCACAATTCCTGACATTTAATCCTAGTAAAAATTCCACGTCTTAATTGAGTTAAGATCACCACTTTATTTTAAGAAAGTAAAATGTCAGAATAATAGTAGAGAGAATGATTTATTTCAGCTTTTATTTCTTTCATCACATTCCCAGTGGGTCAGAAGTTTACATACACTCAATTAGTATTTGGTAACAATGCCTTTAAATTGTTTAACTTGGGTCAAATGTTTTGGGTAGCCTTCTACAAGCTTCCCACAATAAGTTGGGTGAATTGTTACCCATTCCTCCTGACAGAGCTGGTGTAACTGAGTCAGGATTCTAGGCCTCCTTTCTTGCGCACGCTTTTTCAGTTCTGCCAACAAATTTTCTGTAGGATTGAGGTCAGGGCTTTGTGATGGTCACTCCAATACCTTGACTTTGTTGTCCTTAAGCCATTTTGCCAGGTCCTTTGCTGTTGTTCTGGGATTGATTTGCACTTTTCGCATCAAAGTATGTTCATCTCTAGGAGACAGAGCGGTATGACGGCTGCGTGGTCCCATGGTGTTTATACTTGCATACTATTGTTTGTACAGATGAACGTGGTACCCTCAGGCGTTTGGAAATTGCTCCCAAGGATGAACCAGACTTTTGGAGGTCTATACTTTTTTCTCTGATGTCTTGGCAGATTTATTTTGATTTTCCCATGATGTCAAGCAAAGAGGCACTGAGTTTGAAGGTAGGCCTAGGTACACCTCCAATTGACTCAAATTATGTCAATTAGCCTATCAGAAGCTTCTAAAGCAATGACATAATTTTCTGGAATTTTCCAAGCTGTTTAGAGGCATAGTCATCTTAGTGTATGTAAACTTCTGACCCACTGGAATTGTGATACAGTGAATTATAAGTGAAATAATCTGTCTGTAAACAATTGATACAAAAATAACTTGTGTCATGCACAAAGTAGATGTCCTAACCGACTTGCCAAAACTATAGTTTGCTAACAAGAAATTTGTGGAGTGGTTGAAAAACGAGTTTTATCGACTCCAACCTAAGTGTATGTAAACTTCCGACTTCAACTGTAAGCGTAAATATATGTTTCATTTCTAAATCCGAATGAGCGGTTGTTAGGGTGCTAAATATCCATATTTACGATGAGCGTATTATTCAACTGTATGTACGATAGTTGAATTCATTGGTCTCTCCTTCTCCCGCTCTTTCTTTCCCCACCCCTTTCATTGTGTAACAAGCCGTCATATCAGGTTAGTCCGCTAGGGACTTTTCATTGCATTATGTTGGTAAATCAATTCATCCTATATTGTGTGTGTTTGTGTATTTCTGTGTGATTTATTATTTAGTTAGTTAGTAAATAAATAATTAAGAAAATTTGTGTATCACTGAGTCATCGTGTAGACTAGGGTTCATGCAGATTTATAGAATATTACAACGTTCAGAATGAGACTGATTTGAGCTAATGATAATTAATAATTGACTGTTTTTGAAGTAAGAGCTATTTATATCTTTAGAGTTTACGTCGGGAGATAGTAACTCGTTAAATAACTTTTCCTGTGGTTCCACCAAGATTGCTGATGAGTTAGTTCATGACTAATTTAATCACGTAATAATTAAACATAGTTAATGTCATGTATTGTCATATTATGTCTTGTTCCTGTTCTTTCTCTTCACTCCGTCTCCCTCTGCTGGTCGTATTAGGTTACCTTCTCTTCCTCTCCTTCCCCCAGCTGTTCCTCATCTTCTCTAACTACCTCGTTCACCCTTTTCCCACCTGTTCCTTTTTTCCCTCTGATTAGGTCTCTATTTCTCTCTCTGTTCCTGCTTCTGTCTTTGTCAGATTCTCGTTTGAGTTTCTCATGCCAGAACCAAACTATCGTCTTGTTTGCTTCACCCTTGTCCTGTCCTGTCGGAATCTGCCTGTTCATCTGATGCTACGTGTGATCAGGTACCTCTGTCCTCTACGACCCGCGCCTTCCCACAGAGACCAGCAGTCTGTCGCCGCTAACCCAGCTATTCTCCTCTGCTGCTAAGAAGGGGACTCTAACCCAGCTATTCTCCTCTGCTGCTAAGAAGGGGGACTCTTCTGTAAATATCAGAAGGACTTTATGATTAATTTGTCGCCCTCTCTGCGGGTTGTCTATTTTGCCATTATATACATCCGAAGAGGATCTATGTCTTCCCTGTGTTTTGACATTAAAGGACTCTGTTTTTGTTAAACCGCTTTTGGGTCCTCACTCACGTGCATAACAGTTAATTGGATAAAATAACAGTCATCACATTAATGGTGTCACAACATACTTGTATAAATATGTACAGTGCATTCGGAAAGTATTCAGACCCCTTGACATTTTAAAGATTTTGTTACGTTACAGCCTTATTCTAAAATGGATTAAATAAAATGTTTCTCCTCATCAATCTACACACAATACCCCATTGGGAAAAAGCAAAAACCGATTTTTAGACATTTTTGCAAATGTATCAAATTTAAAAAAACTAAAATCTCACATTTACATAAGTATTCAGACCCTTTACTCAGTACTTTGTTGAAGCACCTTTGGCAGTGATTACAGCCTTGAGTCTTCTTGGGTATGACTCTACAAGCTTGGCACACCAGTACTTATTCTCTGCAGTTCCTCTCAACCTCTGTCAGGTTGGATGATTTTCAGATCTCTCCAGAGATGTTCGATCGGGTTCACTCAAGGACATTCAGAGACTTGTCCCGAAGGCACTCCTGCATTGTCTAGGATGTGTGCTAGGGTCATTGTCCTGTTGGAAGGTGAACCTTTGACCCAGTCTGAGGTCCTGAGCACTCTGGAGCAGGTTTTCATCAAGGATCACTCTGTACTTTGCTCCATTCATCTTTCCCTCGATCCTGACTAGTCTCCCAGTCCCTCCCGCTGAAAAACATCCCCACAGCATGATGCTGCCAACACCATGCTTCACTGTAGGTTGAAGAGGGGAAATTTAGAATAAGGAGAGAATTTTAGAATAAGGCTGTAACATAACAAAATGTGGAAAAAGGGAAGGCATCTGATTTTTTTCCGAATGCACTGTATGTATATTTGTGTATGTACGGTATATGTGTATATACAGTACCATTCAAAAGTTTGGACACACCTACTAGTTCCAGTGTTTTTCTTTATTTTTAATATTTTCTACATTGTAGAATAATAATAATAACACATATGGAATCATGAAGTAACCAAAAAAGTGTTAAACAAATCAAAATATATTTTAAATTTGGGTTTCTTCAATGTAGTACCCTTTGCCTTGATGTCAGCTTTGCACAGTCTTGGCATTCTCTCAACCAGCTTAATGAGGTAGTCACCTGGAATGCATTTCAATTAACAGATGTGCCTTGTTAAAATGTTAATTTGTGGAATTTCTTACCTTCTTAATGCGTTTAAGCCAATCAGTTGTGTTTTGACAAGATAAGGGTGGTATACAGAAGACAGCCCTATCTGGTAAAAGACCAAGTCCATATTATGGCAAGAACAGTCCATCATTACTTTAAGACATGAAGGTCAGTCAATACGGAAAACTTCAAGAACTTTGAAAAATGTTCAAGTGCAAAAAACATCAAGCATTATGATGAAACTGGTTCTCATGAGGACCGCCACAGGGAAGGAAGAACCAGAGTTACCTCTGCTACAGAGGATAAGTTCATTAGAGTTACCAGCCTCAGAAATTACAGTCCAAATATATGCTTCACACATGTCAGCATCAGCTGTTCAGAGGAGACTGTGTGAATCAGGCCTTTATGGTCGAATTGCTTCAAAGAAACCACTACTAAAGGGCACCAATAACAAGAAGAGACTTGCTTAGGTAAAGACACGCAAGCAATGGACATTAGAACGGTAGAAATCTGTCCTTTGACCTGATGAGTCCAAATTAGACATTTTTGGTTCCCACCATCGTGTATTTGTGAGACACAGAGTAGGTGAATGGATGATCTCCGCATGTGTGGTTCCCACCGTGAAGCATGGAGGAAGAGGTTTGATCTTGTGGGGGTGTTTTGCTGGTGACACTGTCTGTGATTTATTAAGAATTCAAGGCACACTTAACCAGCATGGCTACCACAGCATTCTGCAGCGATATGCCGTCCCATCTGGTTTTGCGCTTAGTTGGACTATCATTTGTTTTTCGGCAGGACAATGACCAAACACACCTCCAGGCTGTGTAAGGGCTATTTGACCAGAAGGAGAGTGATGGAGTGCTGCATCAGATGACCTGGCCTCCACAATCACCTGACCTCAACCCAATTGAGATGGTTTGGGATGAGTTGGACCGCAGAGTGAAGGAAAAGCAGCCAACAAGTGCTCAGCATATATGGGAATTCCTTCAAGACTGTTGGAAAAGCATTCCAGTATAAACAAAAAATATGTTAGGGATGGGAAATGGTGCAGACAATTACAATGATAGAATCTGCAATATATCTGCACTATTAAAGCTGATGTATCCCCTTAAAATTAAATAAATAAATGGAAAATATATACAGGGCCTTCGGAAATTATTTTTCTACAATTTGTTACGTTACAGCCTTATTCTAAAATTGATTAAATAAAAAAGAATGCGCAGCAATCTACACACAATACCCGTTAATGACAAAGTGAAAACATGTTTTGTAAATGTATTGCATGTTTTGTAAATGTATTACACATTTAAAACAGAAATACCTTATTTACATATGTTTTCAGACCCGAAAAATGGAGCTCAGGTGCATTCTGTTTCCATTGATCATCTTTGAGGTGTTTCTACAACTGGATTGGAGTCCAACTGTGGTAAATTCAATTGATTGGACATGATTTGGAAAGGCACACGCTTGTATAAGGGCACAAGTTGAGACCCAGATGCAGACACAGGAGGCAGATGGTTAGAGTCCAAGACGTTAATTAACAATCCAAAAGGGGTAGGCAGGATAATGGTTGTGGACAGGAAAAAGGTCAAACCAGTCCAGAGTTCCAGGGGTACAGAATAGAAGGCAGGCTCGAGGTAAGGACAGGCAGATTGGTCAGGCAGGCGGGAATGGAGTCCAGAAAAACAGGCAAAGGTCAGAACCGGGAGGACTAGTAAAAGAGAATAGAAATGCAGGAGCACAGGAAAAACACGCTGGTTGACATACAAGACGAACTGGCACAGAGAGACAGGAAACACAGGGAAAATAAGCGACACCTGTGGGGGTGGAGACAATCACAAGGACAGGTGAAACAGATCAGGGCGTGACAATAAGGTCCCACAGTTGACAATGCATGTCAGAGCAAAAACCAAGCCATGAGGTTGAAGGAATTGTCCGTAGAGCTCAGAGACAGGATTGTGTCTAGGCACAGGCCTTGGGAAGTGTACCAAAACATTTCTGCAGCATTGAAGGTCCCCAAGAATACACTGGCCTCCATCATTCTTAAATGGAAGAAGTTTGGAATCACCAATACTCTTCCTCGAGCTGGCCGCCCAACCAAACTAAGCAATCGGGGAGAAGGGCCCAGGTCAGGGAGGTGATCAAGAACCCAATGGTCACTCTGACAGAGCTCCAGATTTCCTATTTTTATTTATTTATTTTATTTAACCTTTATTTAACTAGGAAAGTCAGTTAAGAACACATTTTTATTTACAATGCCGGCCTACCAAAAGGCAAAAAGACCTCCTGCGGGACGGGGGCCTGGGATTAAAAAATAAATAAAAATACAATATAAATATATGACAAAACACACATCACGACAAGAGAGACAACACAACACTACGTAAAGACAGACCTAAGACGACAACATAGCACGGCGGAAACACATAACAACACAGCATGTTAGCAGCACAACATAACAACAACATGGCAGAAACACAACATGGTAGCAGCACAAAACATGGTACAAACATTATTGGGCACAGACAACAGCACAAAGGCCAAGAAGGTAAAGACAACAATACATCACAGAAAGCGTGTCCATGATTGAGTCTTTCAATGAAGAGATTGAGATAAAACTGTCCAGTTTGAGTATTTGTTGCAGCTCGTTCCAGTCACTAGCTGCAGTGAACTGAAAAGTGGAACGACCCAGGGATCTGTGTGCTTTCGGGACCTTTAACAGAAAGTGACTTGCAGAATGGATGTTGTATGTGGAGGATGAGGGCTGCAGTAGATATCTCAGATGGGGGAAGTTTAATAAATAAGCATCAACCAGTGGGTCTTGCGATGGGTATACAGAGATGACCAGTTTACAGAGGAGTGCAGTGATGTGTCCTGTAAGGAGCATTGGTGGCAAATCTGATGGCCGAATGGTAAAGAACATCGTGCCGCTCGAGAGCACCTTTACCTGCTGATCTACAAATGATGTCTCCGTAATCTAGCATTGGTAAATGGTCATCTGAATTAGGGTTAGTTTGGCAGCTGGGGTGAAATTACGATAGAGGAAACAAAGTCTAGTTTTAACTTTAGCCTCTGTGGAGATGGGAGAACCTTGCAGAAGGACAACCATCTCTGCAGCACTCCACCAATCAGGCCTTCAAGGTAGAGTGGCCAAACGGAAGCCACTCCTCAGTAATACATTTTGGAGTTTGCCAAAAGGCACATAAAGACTTTCAGACCATGAGAAACTAGATTCTCTGGTCAGATGAAACCAACATTGAACTCTTTGGCCTGAATGCCAAGCGTCACATCTGGAGGAAACCTGGCACAATCCCTACGGTGAAGCACGTTGGTGGCAGCATCATGCTGTGGTTATGTTTTTCAGAAGCAGGGACTGGGAGACCTGTCAGGATCGAGGCAAAGATGAACGGAGAAAAGTACAGAGAGAGATCCTTGATGAAAACCTACTCCAGAGCGCCTAGGACCTCAGACTGGGGAGAAGGTTCACCTTCCAGCAGGACAAAGACACTAAACACACAGCCAAGACAACGCAGGAGTGGCTTTGGGACAAGTATCTGATTGTCATTGAGTAGCCCAGACAGAGCCTGGACTTAAACCCGATGGAACATCTCTGGAGTGACTTGAAAATAGCTGTGCAGCGACGCTCCCCATCCAACCTGACAGAGCTTGAGAGGATTTGCAGAGGAATGGGAGAAACTCCCCAAATACAGGTGTGCCAAGCTTGTAGCGTCATACCCAAGAAAACTCTACGCAGTAATCTCTGCCAAAGGTGCTTAAACAAAGTACTGAGTAAAGGGTCTGAACACTTATTTTATGTACTGTACCCATTGGTTCTTGAAGAATATAATTTATAAATGCCCCATGAGCTTAGATTAACTGTCGTACCCCATCTGAACCCAAAATATAAGCTTGTTGTACTCCAATGTTTGAAAACAAAGTAATTGTAAACTAACAATGTATAGTTTCAAGTTTCATTCGTAATATGTACAAGATACACATGGTATACACCGTCCAATGAAATGCATACTTGCAGGTTCCTTCTTGACAATGCAACAACAATAAGAAATAATTTAAGATAAGAATACAAACACAAATAAATGGCTCAGAATAGAAGAAACATTTTAGCCTAAGTATATTTACATGTGTTTTGGGGAAGGGGGGATTGGGGGCACGTATTTAAATTGTGCAGTATTTAAAATATATTATAAGAGTCTGGTGGCTGCAATAGGTATGCGTATTTGGCGTGAATGTATATGTGTGTGTTTTTTTATATTTTTATTTCACCTTTATTTAACCAGGTTAGCAAGTTGAGAACTGCGACCTGGCCAAGATCAAGCAAAGCAGTGCGACAGAAACAACAACACAGAGTTACACATGGAATAAACAAGCATGCAGTCAATAACACAATAGAAAAAAATAAAGTCTATATACAGTGTGTGCAAATGACAGGAGGAGGTAAGGCAATAAATAGGCCATAGTAGTAAAGCAATTACAATTTAGCAGATTAACACTGGAGTGATAGATGAGCAGATGATGATGAGCAGATGATGGTGTGCAAGTAGTGATACTGGTGTGCAAAAGAGCAGAAAAGTAAATTACAGTAGGTAGATTGGGTGGACTATTTACAGATGGACTATGTACAGCTGCAGCGATCAGTTAGCTGCTCAGATAGCTGATGTTAGTGAGGGAAATGTAAGTCTCCAGCTTCAGTGATTTTTGCAAATCATTCCAGTCACTGGCAACAGAGAACTGTAAGGAAAGGCGGCCAAAAGAGGTGATGGCTTTGGGGATGACCAGTGAGATATACCTGCTGGAGCGCATGCTACGGGTGGGTTTTGTTATCGTGACCAGTGAGCTGAGATAAGGCCAGTGGGTCTGGCGACAAATATGTAACGAAGGCCAGCCGACTATAGCATACAGGTCGCAGTGGTGGGTGGTATAAGGCGCTTTGGTAACAAAACGGATGGCACTGTGATAGACTACATCCAATTTGCTGAGTAGAGTTTTGGAAACTATTTTGTAGATGACATCGCCGAAGTCGAGGATCGGTAGTATAGTCAGTTTTACGAGGGTAAGTTTGGCGGCTTGAGTGAAGGAGGCTTTGTTACAAAATGGAAAGCCGATTCTAAATTTGATTTTGGATTGGAGATGTTTGATATGAGTCTGGAAGGAGAGTTTACAGTCTAGCCAGAAACCTAGGTATTTGTAGTTGTCCACGTATTCTAGGTCAGAACCATCCAGAGTAGTGATGCTAGTCGGGCGGGTGCGGGCAGCGAATGGTTGAAAAGCATGCATTTGGTTTTACTAGTATTTAAGAACAGTTGGAGGCCACGGAAAGAGTGTTGAATGGCATTGAAGCTCGTTTGGAGGTTAGTTAACACAGTGCTCAAAGAAGGGCCAGATGTATACAGAATGGTGTCGTCTGCGTAGAGGTGGATCAGGGAATCACCCACAAGCAATAGCGGCATTGTTGATATATACAGAGAAAAGAGTTGGCCTGAGAATTGAACCCTGTGGTACCCCCATAGAGACTGCCAGAGGTCCGGACAACAGGCCCTCCGATTTGACACAATGAACTCTGTCTGAGAAGTAGTTGGTGAATCAGGCGAGGCAGTCATTTGAGAAACCAAGGCTATTGAGTCTGCCGATAAGAATACGGTGATTGACAGAGTCAAAAGCCTTGGCCAGGTCGATGAATACGGCTGCACAGTACTATCTTTTATCGATGGCAGTTATGATATCGTTTAGTACCTTGAGCGTGGCTGAGGTGCACCCATGACCAGCTCGGAAACCGTGTGTGTGTGTGCATGTGTGTGCATGTTTGTTTGTGTGTGTGTGTGTGTGTGTGTATCGCTTCAAAACAGGATAAAACCATCCTTTTGATCTAATGGATGTTCAGTCCTTGCATCTATAGCCCTGCCTATGATTTTGAGAGTGGTTCAATTTCTTCAGCACCATCCCTAAGCTGTTTACCAAAAAAAGTGTGGGGGGTGCCTGCTTTGTTGTTGTTTGAATCCCCTACTGCCCCTTTCAGCTGGGAATTATGCAATGACAAGAGTAAAAATGCATTACACCACCCTTTACTGATTTGTAATGATGAGGTAATAAATATTAGGTAATAATTCATTCATAACATCAAATATAATTGTCCCTAACAATAAAATCGGGGAAGGAACTGTGGATCGGTCTCTGTCCGTCTGTTCGTCCACTCGTCACTGAATGTACAAAACATGTTATACAACGCGCGGGTCTAATCCTGAATGCTGATGGGTTAAATCCGCATTCCAGCCGGTGTCTATTCCACAAGTTACCACCGGCTAAATTGATGACGATAAAATCCCTATTTACTCTGTTCCATCTGACTGTGCAATCCACAGTCTCATCAGCCCAACCAGGAGTGCAACTCAATATCAGGAAGGTGTTCTTAATGTTTTGTACACTAAATGTATGAGATCCGGCATTTACAAAATTACACTGATTGGCCCAAGGCGTGAGCTATAATAATTAACTGAAATTTGTGACTCACGCCAGAGAGGAAGAGGCGCATCGGAAGGGATAACTGGGCCCAAAATCTGTCTTCTACAGCAATTTGGTTAACAAAAAATGTATTTTCTTATTTGCTACATGTGGCTTATATGACCAAATAGAAGTTTTGTTAGGTTGTTATGAGTGTACTGATAAGTAGTACACATGACATCCTGGAAACACTTTGTGCCTGTTGTTCACACACGTATCTGCCCTCTCATTGGCTAGAGTGGTCCCACCTGATCTTGCCTTCTCCCGAGTGCCTTCTGGTTTGTGTACCAGTCTTTGGCACATGACATGGAGTACAGGGAGTGGATTAGCTAAAGAGACTGGTACTCAAGCTAACTGTCTTCCATTTTTTAAGAAATGTATTTTTATTGTTAGAGCGGCCACCACATTACTGTTGTCTTGTTACCCTTTGTTGAAGTAAACCTTTGCAGGACTATAATAGGACAGTTTGCCTTGGTTTTTAGCACTTATGTGAGTGTGTTGTTGTAGTTGGACGTCAGATTTATTTCATATTCTTTATAATTTACACATTTCGGTTGAATGCATTCAGTTGTGCAACTGACTAGGTATCCCCCTTTCCCTTTCCCTAATTTGGCCTAAGTAGCAATAATCTGTCAAGTGTTTTTAGTTGATTACAAAAATGCAACTTCTGTTATTCCTCAGATAAATAGTCTGAATAAAATGGGCTAGATCATGAATTAGATTATTACAATGGACAATTGTTTTATTTTCAAGCAGGGCCAGACTTAGCCTTATATTTATTTTGTATCACATTTTCCTTTTCAGAAGGGTTTCAGAAATTATAGTGGATGCGTTACCAAGCCAGCCCAGTACAGCTCAATGGCTCGGCTTGGCTTAGTTTGGCTCTAACGTGTGAATCTGGCAAGATATTGTTTTTGTTGACCTCATTGCAAAAAATGATTGAGTTTACCATGCATATTAGACACATAATAAAAGGTGATTTGTCACAGTCAGTTTAGTCCTCTAACATCCTGCAGATATACCTGTATAGGCTCAGGGATGGTTTCCCCTACCGAAATCTAGGATCAGTGTCTCTTCTCCCAATCCTAACATTATCAATTAGTGGGGAAAATGTTAAACTGACCCAAGATCAGCGACTAGGGACAGCTTCCCCCTAAAATAAATGGATTCGCATGACCTCTAGTAGGCCAATGTTCTGGTACTCCAATGTAGTCCCTGCTCATGGCCACTGGATAGAGATAGACAAGCACATCCTCTAGTCTCTACCAAAGCCTATACATTATAGACCATCTCTGTGTCAATTGATGTGTGCTTGTTTACATGCAATAACTCTCACCATTCCCAATGATTTTGGCAGTATTTTAATAGAATACAGACATCTGGATACATGCTCAACAATTATCTATTAGATAAATTACATGTAAAATGTATACAGGTACCACCAACTGTCTTCTTGTGACCTCTTTATGTAGAATACCCCTGAGCTACAGTGGCATGCATCATTGCACATCATCATCTGCACATCTATCACTCCAGTGTTAATGCTAAATTGTAATTATTTAACCTCTATGGCCTATTTCTTGTCGTACCTCCCTAATCGTACTACATTTGCACACACTGTACATAGACTTTTTCTATTGTGCCATTGACTGTACATTTCTTTATCCCATGTGTAACTCTGCATTATTGTTTTTGTCGCACTGCTTTGATTTATATTGGCCAGGTCGCAGTTGTAAATGAGAACTTGTTCTCAACTGGCCTACCTGGTTAAATAAAGGTAAAATAAAATTTAAAAAATAATGTCCAAATCAGGTAATTATGCCGCGTTCATGTCCTATTCGGAACTAGGAAACTCGGACATTTCCGAATTGCTAATAGGTTGTGGATAAACATATGCTGGCTTCACCACTTAGCTTGTCGGATATTTCCGAGTTTCCTAGTTCTGACTAGTATATGAACGTGGCATTAGCCCAGATCGTAGAAGAAGTCCTTTAATAAATTATTATCTTTCTTTTCCGGTTTCCGGTCGGCTCCCGCCCCACTCCGCCATCATGAAGTTGTGAACCAAAAAACGAATGAGACAGAAAGGGTAAAAAAAGGAAAACAATTCATGAATAACATTTATGTAATGATAAAATATGGTCGAGAGTGGAGCAAATACCGGGGTCAGCTTTAAATTGATTAACTGTTTCCCAGTCGTAATCTTCTGATTGCTGGTGAGAAGACCAGGTCGTTAGCATTTTGATTGACTGCCATAGCTAATGCTAGCTAAATCGTTCGCGAAGAATGGAATATCAATGAAAACAATGTGGCTCGCTCGTGTTGAATAGAGCAGAAGAGGTAACGTTAACGTTAGAAGAGCGACCAATATTTCCCATCCCGGGCCAGCTAGCTAGCTCTCCAGCTAGCTACGGTGGACCCCAAAAGCCACGGTAAGACATGTCATATAAGGCTAAGGTTAGCTCGCTTGTAACGTCTCAAATACTGTCGTTCATTGGCACTGTAGCAAACATTAGCTAGCAATGCCAGCAACAGCCGTTTCGGCGATGCAAGTACCCTGCTATTCTGCGGTATACTTTTATATGAAAGATTCTGACTTTGCTCGTCAATACAATTTACACGGAACGTGCATTGATACAAATGGCACTCTGATTCAGCTGACGATAGCGAACAAATTACACCCCTTGTTTTTGCAATTCGGTGTCGTATTTCTTTGTGGAGGCGAAATGTAGTTAAAATGTTGCTCTCCTCCACTGAGTGTTAAGGGACCGTATTAAAACGGCAACGCCTTAAAGTGCGACTGAAGGCAATAAACAACTTATCTGATAGAAAATTGCCTATGTGGCATTGATATGGGTCAAACATTTGTAATGGTGTCAAAATTGACTACAAAGTGTAAATAAGAGAATTCTGTTCATAAAGTCTGTCTCGTCCAAAACTGAGTTTTGTAAGTGAGTTCATGACTTGAGGGTTGGGTTTTGATTCTGACAGTACTCCATTGCCTGCTAACATGGGATACCTGCGGATATTGTGCTTATGGGTGCCTAACTTTGTCTGAAAGCTTGGAGGGGGGGATTAGAGGTGCATTTAAAAAATAATGTTCCTGCAATTCTACACTCCTAACAGGGGGATCCATATTTATAAACAAAACACAATTGCGCTAAGATTTTGCCACAAATTATTTAAAAAAAAGTGTTTTAATGACTAACCTACTCCCTTGAAAATCCCACCCCCAATAATTAATTGACAGGTCTGAAACATACCAATCCTGTGATTTAGACATCCCTTCCCTGAAAATCCCACCCATAGTGATTGATTGCCAGGTTTGAAACCCTACCAGCTTTGTGACTCACAAATATCTTGCTTCTCCCCTGACAATTGCTATTTCATTCTTAAAACCACACATTTTGACCAAAGATGGCATAACAGTGTGTTTGTCTTTGTCTTATCCCGTGTAAATAGACATATATATATATACA
This sequence comes from Oncorhynchus mykiss, assembly GCF_013265735.2. Taxonomy (NCBI): domain Eukaryota; kingdom Metazoa; phylum Chordata; class Actinopteri; order Salmoniformes; family Salmonidae; genus Oncorhynchus; species Oncorhynchus mykiss. The sequence goes on along the minus strand of NC_048580.1, from coordinate 28,235,892 downwards.
TATGTATATTTTAATCTCACTTTTTATCTAGGAACTAAATATACTTTCCTGCAACCCGCCTCACCCAATGTCGTACAGATCTGATATTTATATTCCTTATAACTGGAACTTCCATCAGGAGCTAGCCAGCTAACTAGCTATTAGTCTTTGTTTGCCATGGCTAGCGGTCTTCACCTTTTTAGCAAGGACACCAGCCAGCTTTAGCTCAGACAATACCTGCCAGTCTGCCGAGCACGGTATCAACCCAGAGAATATCGGACAGCTTCTCTCTACCACATCACCGGATTCCTGCTGCTCTGGTTCATTACACCGGCTCATCGCAGCTAGCTAGCTGCAACCGAGTGGCTACTGTTAGCTAACGACCCTGTCCCGAAGCAAGCACCAGTTAGCCTTGAGCTAGCCTCGAGCTAGGCCCGAATACCAGCTATTTCTAGGGCTACAATACCTCTTTTGCCAATTGGCCTGGACCCTTTATTGTCGACATGGTGCCCCGCCGATCCATCACAAGCGGTCTGTCGACGTAATCGTCTGATGTGGTCTCAACAGGATTTTCTGTTGTGACGTCGTCGAAGACCCATCTGCAAGCCCTGGCCCGCTAGCTTTCTACTACGCCTAGCGTCGTAGTGACTACCGAATGGCTCACTGACCCACCAATTGCTTCTCATTGGACCCTATGATCACTCGGCTACACAGCTGATGCCCCCTGGACTGTTTCAATAACACGGTACCTCATTTTGTTTACCTGTCAGCCCCAGCCTCGAACTCCGGTCCTTTATGTACCTAACTGACCCGCTCTGCCCATTCATCGCCATATACCCGTTGTCTTAGCTTTCCTGATCAACACCTCTGATTTGTTTTATGCCTCTGTAATGTCAATATGCCTTGTCTACTGCTGTCTCAGCTAGTTCTTATTGTTTTATTTCACTGTAGAGCCCTCTGTCCCGCTCAAAATGCCTTACATAGCTCTTTTGTCCCACACACATGCGGAGACCTCACCTGTCTTAACTGGTGCCTCCAGAGATGCAACCTCACTGTCACTCAAAGCCTAAGTTTACCTCCGCGGTATTCACATCCTACCATACCCTTGTCTGTACATTATGCCATAAATCTATTCTACCACGCCCAGAAATCTGCTCCTTTTATTCTCTGTTCCCAACGCACTTGACGGCCAGTTCTTATAGCCGTTAGCCGTACCCTTATCCTACACCTCCTCTCAACTGTTCAGAGGAGTCTGCGTGAATCAGGCCTTCATGGTCGAATTGCTGTTAAGAAACCACTAACGGACACCAATATGAAGGGACTTGCTTGGGCCAAGGAACACGATCAATGGACATTAGACCGGAGGAAATTTTGTTCTGAGTCCAAATTTCAGATTTTTGGTTCCAACCGCTGTGTCTTTGTGAGACGCAGATTAGGTGAACGGATGATCTCTGCACGTGTTCCCACCGTGAAGCAAAAATTTCATTCAATTTCAAAAATTCATTTGTCAAAAGTCACAAAAGTAGTGTCTGTGGTTTAGACCGCCACGGTCCCTGATCCCATAACAGATGTGTTCATGCAAACACATTGGGTTGAAAATATTGAAGTTACGGATGTTTTTTTATGTTAAGTCAATTCAAATGTATTAAATGGACCAAATAAAAAGCAAAGCAATTGGCGTAGATTGTATGTTCCGTTTAGGAGGTATTGACGAGCATAGTTTTATATTAAAGATTCAGACTTAACTACACTGCACTCCCAGCTAGCTAGCTCGCTGTTGAATAAGCTTGCTGTCCTCAGGCTACTGTTGAGTGATCTGTTTGGCAGCTGTTATCAAGCCAGAGCCATCTATTTTAGCTAGCATATATTTACATGTGATTGGGTCGGATGGCTAGTAGCAAGGGCTTGCGATCGGGATTGTATTGCATTTCTCTGTCGCTAGCTAGCTAAAATTAGTTGGCCAGAGAGCCTAATTTACCTGCCAAGTACAATGCAATCTCTCAGCTGTAAATACCAACAATATGTATTAGCTAGCGAACACTAGCTAGCTGTGGCAGGTTAGCTTACTAGCTAGTGTTGGTTACAAGCATAGAGATTATGATGCACACCACCAATGCAGAAGTGAAATCGCTTATTAGCGGGTAACGTTAGACCCATTTCACCCACTCTTTCAATGGGGCCAGCTTTCTCCATTGTGTATGATAGCCAAATTTGAACTGTAGCTACCTATGGTCTTTAAATGTAATTAGGCTAGCTACAGTGCCTTCAAAGTATTCACACCCCTCGACTTTTTCCACATTTTGTTGTTACTGCTTGAACTTAAAATGGATACAATTTAGATGTCACTAGCCTACACACTAGCTCATGTCAGTGGATTTTATTTTTACAAATTAATTAAAGATAAAAAGCTGAAATGTCTTGAGTCAACTATTCAACACCTTTTTATAGAAAGCCTAAATAAGGTCAGGAGTACAAATTGACCTAGTTGCATGGACTCTGTGTGCAGGACTAGTATTGATCATATTTTTTGAATGACTACCTCATCTTTGTACCTGACACACAGAATTATCTGTAAGGTCCCTCAGTTGAGCAGTGAATTTTAAACACAGATTCAACCACAAAGACCAGGAAGGTTTTCCAATGCCTCGCAAAGAAGAGCACCTACAACATAAAAAAAATGAATATCCCTTTGAGCATGTTGACGTTAATTACACTTTTGATGGAGTATCAATACACCCAGTCACTACAACGATACAGGTGTCTTTCCTAACTTAGTTAACAGGGGAAGGAAACCGCTCAGGGATTTCACCATGAGGCCAATGGTGATGTCAAAACAATTAGTTTAATGGCTGTGAAAGAACTGATTGTGGATCAACAATGTTTTAGCTACTCCACAATACTAACCTTTAACGAGAGAGTGATAAGGAAGTCAAAACAGAATACAAATATTCCAAAACATGCATCCTGTTTGCAACAAGGCACTAAAGTAAAACTTAAAAAAATGTGGCAAAGCAATTTAACTTTTTGTGCTGAATACAATGTGTTATGTTTGGGGCAAATCCAACAATACATCACTGAGTACCACTCTATATATTTACAAGCATGGTGGTGGATGCATCATGTTATGGGTATGCTTGTTATTGGCAAGAACTAGTGTTTAAGATGAAAAGAAGTGGATTTGAGCCAAACACAGGCAAATAAAGACAACTGAGACAAGTTCTCCTTTCAGCAGGACAATAACCTAAAAGACGAGGCCAAACATTGAAGTTGCTTACCGAGACGACATTGAATGTTCTCGAGTGGTCTAGTTACAGTTTTTACTTTAAATTGGCTTGACAATCTATGGAGAGTCTGTCTAGCAATGCTCAACAACCAACTTGACAGATCTTTAAGAATTTAGAAAATAATAAATGGGTAAATAATGCACAAGCGGGGTGTGGAAAGCTCTTAGAGACTTGCCCAGAAAGACTCGCTGCCAAAGGTGACTCTAACATGTATTGACTCAGGGGTGTGAGTACTTATGTAAATTCGATATTTCTGTATTTGATTTTAAAGGAATGTGTAAAAATTAATTAAAGCATGTTTTCACTCATTATGGGGTATTGTCTGTAGATGTGGCTGCAGGTAGCCTAGTGGTTAGAGCATTGGGCCAGTAACCGAAAGGTTGCTAGATCGAATTCCCAAGCTGACAAGGTAAAAATCTGTCGTTCTGCACCTGAACAAGGCAGTTAGCCCACTGTTCCTAGGCCATCATTGTAAATACTATTGTGTTAACTGACTTGCCTAGTTAAATTAAAAACATTTAAAGTAAATTTTTATTTACAGAACAATGGTGGAATGAGTCAATGGGTATGAATACTTTCTGAAAGCACTGAATCTTGTTAGCTAGCCAGCTAGACTTCTCCTTTTTATAGGGAACCTAGAGACTTCCGTATTGTTGGACTGCCTTCAATTCATGGCCACAGGATTTTTTTGTTTGTTGCTGAAGCACTGTAAGACAAGAGCACTGACAAAAAGAAATGTCCTCCCACTGTCAACTGTGTTTATTTTCTGCGAACTTAACACGTGTAAATATTTGTTTGAACATAAGATTCAACAACTGAGTCATAAACTGAACAAGTTCCACAGACGTGACTAACAGAAATGGAATAATGTGTACCTAAACAAAGGGGGGGTCAAAAGTGAGTGTCAATGCTGCTGGGGACCACACCAGATACTAAGTACTACAGTGCGTCACCTCATGGACTGCACCAGATTTGCCAGTTCTTGCTGTGAGATTCCACCAAGGCACCTGCAACTTCCCGGACATTTCTGGGGGGAATGGCCCTAGCCCTCACCCTCCAATCCAACAGGTCCCAGACGTGCTCAATGGGATTGAGGAGATTGAGATCCAGTTTCTTCGCTGGCAATGGCAGAACACTGACATTCCTGTCTTGCAGGAAATAGTGCCCAGAACGAGCAGTATGGATGGTGGCACTGTCATGCTTGAGGGTCATGTCAGGATGAGCCTGCAGGAAGGGTACCACATGAGGGTGGAGGATGTCTTCCCTGTAACGCACAGCGTTGCGATTTTCTGCGATGACGACAAGTTCTGTCCGATGATGCTGTGACCCACCGCCCCAGACCATGATGGACCCTCCACCTCCAAATCAATCCCGCTCCAGAGTACATGCCTCGGTGTAACGCTCATTCCTTCGACGATAAACGCAAATCTGACCATCACCCCTGGTGAGACAAAACCGTGACTCGTCAGTGAGGAGCATTTTTTTTTTTGCCAGTTCTGTCTGGTCCAGCGACAGTTGGTTTGTGCCCATAGGTGACGGTGAAGTCTGGTGAGGACCTGCCTTACAACAGACCTACACGTTTTTACAAGTTATCTTTCAAAGACAGGGTTTTGATAAAGGGAGGTTTATGAGACAGATAAATAGTAATTGAAAAACAAGGACTAAAAGAGATCTGCAACTGCTGTGTTCGATTTATGGTGTAAGAATTGTGAAAATGCTTAAGTTCAATGCATGCAGACCTTCTAGCCATCTAGTTACAGTGCCATCAGAAGGTTCACACCCTTTGACTGGGATTAAAATGGATTTAATTGTCTTTTTAACAATGAAACACAGAAAATAATATAATGTCAAAGTGGAGAAAATGTCTAATATTTGTAAAAAAAAAAAATGTTTTTAAAAGATAAAAAAAAAAAAAAAGATCTAGATTAGATCAGTATTCAACCCCCTGAGTCAATACATGTTAGAATCACCTTTGGCAGTAATTACAGCTGTGAGTTTTTCCGGATAAGTCTCTGCTTTCCACACCTGGATTGTGCAACATTTTCCATTTGTATGATTTTCAAAATACTTCAAGCTCTGTCATATTGGTTGTATGTCATTGTTAGTGTTAGGTTCTAATTTTAAAGTAAAGACCGTAAAGACAACACTAGATAGCAATTTTCAGGCCATGCCATTGATTTTCAAGTCAAAACTGTAATTTTGCCACTCGGGAACAGTTACTGTCCTCTTGGTAAGCAACTCCAGTGTATATTTGGGCTTGTGTTGTAAGGAATTCATCTCCCAGTGTCTGGTGGAAAGCAGACTGAACTCAGTTTTCCTCTAGGATTTTGCCTGTGCTTAGCGCCATACCATTTTAAATTTTTTTTATCCTGAACTCCCCATTTCTTAACGATTACAAGCATACCCACAACATGATGCAGCCACCACAATGCTTGAAAATGTGGACAGTGGTACTCAGTAATGTATTGGATTTGCCCAGAACATTACACTTTGTATTTCGGACTTAAAGTTAATTGCTTTGCCAGTTTATTTTGTAGTATTATGCGACTTGTTAATAAGCAAATGTTTACTCCTGAATTTATTTAGCCTAGCCATAACCAACGTTTTGAATATTTAATGACTGAAGACATTTTAGCTTTTATTTTTAATACAATTTAAAAACAAATCTGAATTCCACTTTGACATTGTGGGGTATTGTGTATAGTCCAGTGACACAATCTCAATTTAATATGTTTATTCCGGCTCTAACACAACAAAATTTGGATAAAGTCAATGGGTGTTAATAGTTCCTTAAGGCACTGTGTGGTCTTGTGTCTAAAATGTTTCTTGTTTATAATCTCCAACATCAAATTGTGTCCTCATGACATGCAGGTGTTTCTAATATCAAATTCCTCTCTTGTATTCATGTTTGCCCACAGATTTGTCTTTGGTGGGGTGCAGGCATGCACCCAAATTAGCAACTGGGATGCCATTGCCAACACCAACATGAACATTTTCGATTGAAAACAATTGAAGGATTTTGGCGTTGGGCAACAGAGCTAGGAAGGGGCAACCCCATCCTTCATAATGGTAGGGGAAACACTGTATTAACCAAAATGCATTTCACCGAAACACATGCTCCTGAAATGATTTAGATGTGTGTAGTATTATTATTCATTGTAGCACGCAAGTTAATATTTTGTATTTCCTTCATCCTATACCTGTTGTGGTTGAATGCAAGAAATGGACTGTAGCTCATCTGGGTTCAATTTCACATTGGTCTATTATCCTATTTGTTTTCTTATTTTAAATACTCTTGAGCATTTTATTTGATTGGGCCTGTCTGCCTGGAGTGACAAATGGGTTGGTTAGTTTTTTTCACTTTTGGGACTGTTGTGGAAATTCTTACACAGGGAAACTCGAAGTCAATCTTAAATGAATCATTGTTTGCCAGCGCGCTGGAGAGGTTCCAACAAACTTAATGCACCATAGTGAACGTCTGTCAGAAGCACTAACGGGGCAGTCCCATTTGTTTTCTCTTATATACTGCAGACAAGTCATATTTGCATGATTTAGCTTATTCATTAATCGTTAACATTTGCTTCATTCTTGTGACCAACCAATACTGGGTCATGCGTGTGACAGACCAATACCTCACGAGGCTTCTTTAAGCTGACACCTTGAAACTGAGATCTCAAAACAAGGGTCTGGGTGTACTGCCAAATTGAAAATACTGATAGTGAGGGTTTGTTCAGTCAGGCACTTGCATGAACACAGAAAACGGTTATTAGAAAAACACAAACATAGAACACAAATGCACCATTCTAACATTTTCCATCACAGGACTATTCCATAGACGGTTTGGTTGTTTAGCAACAACCGACACGTGGGGCATAACAGCCAAAGTTAGATGGTTGACGATGTAAACTATATTTAGTCCGAATGTTTATTGAAAACAAATAGGTTGTTGAATTGTTGGTTATCTTGCAAATTTTAACCATATTAGCATCGACATGAAAGCAGTCAAAACATCTCAGAACAAGACTAGCTGAAACAAAACACCTATGATTCCCCACATCGCAGCTTCTTGTCATTGTTGCAATCTGACTGTTCAGACTCATAACAAAGCACAGCTTCTTGTCATTGTTGCAATCTGACTGTTCAGACTCATAACAAAGCACAGCTTCTTGTCATTGTTGCAATCTGAATGTTCAGACTCATAACAAAGCACAGCTTCTTGTCATTGTTGCAATCTGACTGTTCAGACTCATAACAAAGCACAGTTTCTTGCCACATTGATGCGAGTGGATAATTTGTGATGTTGTCAAGCCAACCCATCTATTGGTTCCACAGGGATTGACAAAGGTCTGAAAGGCACTCGCCCAACGAGCAAGTCTGGTCTTTTTTTGGTTGCCTGAAGATTAAGATTGGGGCGGCAGGAAGCCTATTGGTTAAGAGCATTGGGCCAGTAACCAAAAGGTCACTGGTTCGAATCCCTGAAACTAGGTGAAAAATGCCCTTGAGCTGGGCACATAACCCTAATTGATCCTGTAAGTCACTTTGGATAGGAGTGTCTGCTAAATGACTCAGAGGGGGAAAAAAAAAAAATATATATATATATATTACTGATTCTCCAGAACTTTTGTATAATTTCAGCCAGTAGATAAGTGGTGCTAAAACTGGTCTCCTTTATTTGTGTACTACGTCATCCAATTGGTATATCTTATGAATTTGTTGTGCCTAAGATTAGGGTTGTGAACGTTTAAACTTTTTAAACTAAATTGAATCCTTAACTTTAAGAAAAAATTCTACCCAAAAACTATTTTTTTTGCTCCACAACATTACATTAACACTGTAACTACCAATTTGGAATTCACGAAATTAGGGAGGAAAAAGGGGTAAAAAATAAATTGCCAAACAAAAATCAGCGCAACATGCAACAATTTCTACGATTTTACTGTTAGAGTTTATATAAGGAAAACGGTCAATTTACATAAATGAATTAGGCCCAAATGTATGGATTTTACGTAACTGGGAATACAGATATGAATCTGTCACAGATACTTAAAAAAAGAAAGGTAGGGGCGTGGGATCAGAAAACCACTCAGTATCTGGTGCAACACATCTCCTTTGCATAGAGTTGATCAGGCTGTTGATTGCTGCCGGTGGAATGTTGTCCCACTCTTCAATGGCTGTGCGAAGTTGCTGGATGTTGGCAAGAACTGGAGCACACTGTCGAGCATGAGTATCCCAAACATGCTCAATGGGTGACATGTCTGGTGAGTATGCAGGCCATGGAAGAATTGGGATGTTTTCTGCTTCCAGGAATTGTGTACAGATCCTTGCGACATCCGAAGGAGATGCTGAAACATGAGGTGCTGGCGGTGGATGAATGGCACTTAAACGGGCCTCAGGATCTCATCACGGTATCTCTGTGCATTGGTATTGTCATTGATAAAATGCAATTATGTTCATTGTCCGTAATTTATGCCTGCCCGTACCATAACCCCACCGCCACCATGGGGTACTCTTGTTCACAAAGTTGACATCAGCAAACTGCTCACCCACACGAAGCCATACATCATTATGCGGTTTTGAGGTGGTTTGGACATACTGCCGAATTCTCTGAAGTGAAGTTGGAGGTGGCTTTTATGTAGGAAAAATTAACATTCAATTCTGTCAACAGCTCTGGTGGACATTCCTGCAGGCACCATGCCAATTGCACACTCCCTCAACTTGAGACATCTGTGGCATTGTGTTGTGACACAACTTCACATTTTAGTGGCCTTTTTATTATTCCCAGCACAAGGTGCACCTGTGTAATGATCATGCTGTTTAATCAGCTGCTTTATATGCCACACCTGTCGGGTGGATGGATTATTTTGGCAAAGGACACGTGTACGACAACTTGTTCCAGACAATATCCGTCAACTTCGCACAGCCATTGCAGATGAGTGGGACAACATTCCACAGATCACAATGAACAGCCTGATCAACTATATTTGCTAAATAAACTAAAGTAGCAAAGTACATAACAATAACAAGGTTATATACAAGGGATACAGAGTCAATGGGTGTGGTTACAGGTTAGTCGAGGTAATTTGTACATGTAGGTACGGGTGAAGTGACTATGCATTGATAATAAACAACGAGTAGCAGCAGTGTAAAAACTTATTGCTGGTGGTAGAAGCTGTTAAGGAGCCATTTGGACCTAGACTTGGCGCTCCGCTACTGCTTGCCATGCGGTAGCAGAGAGACTGTGCCAATGCAGATACCGAAGTCACAGAAAGCAAGGTACAAAACAGAGAACTTGGCAAACAAGTCATTTGTGGTAGGCGTGGAGGCCGCCATCTTTATGCACATCCGATATTCAAAGGCTTTGAGGAACATTTTAATTTCTCTTTTGGAATTGAAATGGAATTCATCGCAATCCTGACATGTGGCTACATTTCAATGCAGACAAACTTAAGCTCAAAGCCTCATACTGGTGTGTGTGTGTGTGTGTGTGTGTGTGTTCAGGCGCTGGCGATGCCGTCCAGTGTGCGGGCCGGGAGCCTGAAGGACCCAGAGGTAGCTGAGCTCTTCTACAGAGATGACCCTGAGAAGCTGTTCACCGACTTGCGGGAGATCGGCCACGGCAGCTTCGGAGCGGTCTACTTTGTAAGAAAGGGGACATCTGTGGACTTGGCTTAAGTGGGCAAATGGATGCATCTCACTCACTAGTTTACTGTTTATTTTGTGTCCCTTTTTGGGAGATTTCTTAGAATGGATGAGCTGTAGTATAGAAATATTTGTCACTTGGTACTGCATATATTTTTACTAAACACTCCTAAATAATGCCCAGTACAGTATTTGGTACACAGTAAAAACTTGTAGGGGAATTCGGGCATAACTTCAGTGATGGATGCATGAGAACTGGGAAGAGAAATGGATTGGGTATTGAAAGGGTGTTGATGAGATGGATGGTGAAATGACAGGGAGGCAGCCACTAGGCTAGATAAAGACAAGTAAAATGAAAGGTAGGAGGTGGGTAGTTATGGGTAAAAAGGTAGCACAGGGTAAGAGATTGGTTGAAGGATGAAAGGTCCTTTTTTAAATAGATGGTGTTAGTGACTAGTGAAGGATGGAGGGAGAAAGGAGTGTGAAAGAGGTGAAGCTGTAGTTTATCAATTTGTCTGTGCCTGCACTTGACGATATGTGTGTGGCCACTGTTAGCATGATTAGAAATGTATTTATTTTTTAACCCTTCCTTACCCCCATTCCTTACATTAGGCACATGACATCCGCACCAATGAAGTGGTGGCCATTAAGAAAATGTCCTACGGTGGCAAGCAGTCCAATGAGGTAGGAACACAGATTGAGTAATGGTAAAATGTACCTTGTTATTAAAAAAAAAAAAGTGTTCACTACATTTCCCATTTGTTGCAATGGTGTAGGCCAAGTTTTTAATGTTTTAAAGCTCCCTCTTTCTCTCTTATGAAGAAATGGCAGGATATCATCAAAGAAGTGAAGTTTCTCCAGAAACTGCACCACCCCAACACTGTGGAGTACAGAGGTTGCTACCTGAGAGAGCACACAGCATGGGTAAGTGAAGCACTTCTTTAACTCAAACATGGTACCCTATTCCCTCTACAGTGTACTACTTTTGGGGCCCATAGGGCTCTGGTCAAAAGTAGTGCACTATATAGGGAATAGGGTGCCATTTGGTATTGATACATGAACTAAGGGTCACTGACAAATTAACTTTCACTCATTGGTTATTGATGTTTTCAGTCAGCCCCTATTCACTCCCTATCCCTTCCCCTTGGCCCTAACCCTTCAGTGTTGGCAGATCTGAAGGGTCTGGATAGGTATAAGCGGTGTAGTGGAGGAGCTTCCATCATATTTCATCCACCTTACAAATATGCAAACATTGAAGTGGCCAAGGGGAAGGTGTAGGGAATACATTTTGACCAGCTCTCCATCGCGTCCCCGTCCCCCCCTTCTTGCTCCATATGTTAACCTCCTCTCTCTCGCCTTCATTCTCTTAGCTGGTAATGGAGTATTGTTTGGGTTCAGCCTCTGACCTACTGGAAGGTGAGTAGAAAACAACTAGATGGTTTAAGTTCACGTTCAAACAAGTACTTCATGTGATGTACACTGGGGTGGTGGAAGTAAATCAGGGTTGTGGTCATTAGGCACGTAATGGTAGAAAACAAACTGAAACGGGGAGGGACAACCTGGATTTGTGGTCAAATAAGAGACGCTTATTTTCGTTCTGTTGCAAAAGGTTTTTGTTGTGTGCCCTAATGAACACGACCAAGCCGTCAAAGAATGAGTGTTTAACTGTTCATTTTGTCTGCCTCTGTGTGCGTAGTCCACAAGAAGCCCCTCCAGGAACAGGAGATAGCAGCCATCACCCACGGTGCATTGCAGGGCCTGGTGTATCTTCATTCTCACAACATGATTCACAGGTGAGAGAACCTCTCTCCTCCCCCACACAATGGGACGGGAAGGGAAAAAAAGAGAGAATGAAAGAAATGTAATCCAAACATAAGCTCTCATTGTTGAATGGGAGGTGTGTCATGGATGTTTTAAGTTTTTTTTTTTTTGAAGAGGGTTATCTATCCCTTTCTGTCTTGGTCTCTCTCTGTCTGCACGTCTCTTTCTCTCTCTCATTCTATTTCTCTTGCTCTCTTTCCCTCGCTTCTTCCTTCCCCATCTTTTTTTTCTCTCTCTACCCCACTTCTCTTTCTCTCTCTCCTTCTAATTAAAAAGGCTTTATTGGCATAGAAAGTATTACCACATACATTGCGAAAGAGAACCTATAATATTGACTTTGTAAATAAATATATATATTTACTGACTTAATATTATTGAGTCAATGATGATGTCAATTAATAATAAGAAACAGAATACTCAATGAATAATAATGGTGTCTCCCCCCACACTTTCTCTCCAGGGATGTGAAGGCTGGTAACATCTTGCTGACCGAGCCTGGCCAGGTGAAACTGGGTGATTTTGGCTCAGCCTCCATCATTGCCCCGGCCAACTCGTTCGTGGGCACGCCCTACTGGTGAGACACTGGTCTCCTCTGTTGTTTCTATGGTCATTATTGTAAGATTGCCAAATTTATTGATGACAATGGTGATATGATTCACAAGTAGGACAAAATACCAAGGATGTGTCCCAGATGGCTCCCTATATACTGCCACTACAACAGAGGCCCTGGTCAGAAGTAGTGCACTATATAGGGAATAGAGCGCCGGTCGGCAGGGTGGGCCGACCGGTGCCCTATTGATGACAGCTGTACACACTCTTGGCATTCTCTCAACCAGCTTCACCTGTAATGCTTTTCCAACAGTCTTGAAGGAGTTCCCACATATGCTTTACACTTGGTGGCTGCTTTTCCTTCACTCTGCGTTCCAACTCGTGCCAAACCATCTGAATTGAGTTGAAGTTGTGTGATTGTGGAGGCCAGGTCATCTGATGCAGCACTCCATCGCTCTCTTTCTTGGTCAAATAGCCCTTACACAGCATGGAGGTGTGTTGGGTCATTGCTCTGTTGAAAAACAAATAATAGTCCCACTAAGGGTAAACCAGATTAGGTATTTTATTAGGATCCTCATTAGCTGTTGCAAAAGCAGCAGCTACTCTTCCTCGGGTCAACACAAAACATGAAACATAATACAGAATGGCATAATACAGAACATCCAATAGACAAGAACAGCTCAAGGACAGAACCACATAGATTTTTTTAAAAGACACACGTAGCCTACATATCAATACATACACACACACACTATCTAGGTCAAATAGGGGAGACGTGTTTTGTTTTTTGAAACCAGGTTTGCTGTTTTATTTGAGCAATATGAGATGAAAGTAACTTCCATGCAATAAGGGCTTTATATAATACTGTACGCTTTCTTGAATTTGTTCTGGATTCGGGGACTGTGAAAAGACCCCTGGTGGCATGTCTGGTGGGATAAGTGTGTGTGCCAGAGCTGTTGGGATGGCGTATCACTGCAGATTGCTGTGGAAGCCATGCTGGTTAAGTGTGCCTTGAGTTCTAAATAAATCACTGACAGTGTCACCAGCAAAGCACCATCACACCTCCTCCATGCTTCACGGTGGGGACCACAGGCGGCGATCACCCGTTCACCTACTCTACCTCTCACAAAGATACGGCGGTTAGAACCAAAAATCGAAAATTTGGACTCATCAGACCAAAGGACAGATGTTCACCGGTCTAATGTCCATTACTCGTGTTTCTTGGCCCAAGCAAGTCTCTTCTTATTGGTGTCCTTTTGTAGTGGTTGCTTTTGATCAATTTGACCATGAAGGCCTGATTCATGCCGTCTCTCCTCTGAACAGTTGATGTTGAGATGTCTGTTACTAGAACTCTGAAGCGTTTATTTGAGCTGCAATTTCTGAGGCTGGTAACTCTAACTTACCCTCTGCAGCAGAGGTAACTCTGGGTCTTCCTTTCCTGTGGCGGTTCTCATGAAAGCCAGTTTCATCATAGTGCTTGATGGTTTTTGCAACTGCACTTGAAGAAACATTTAAAGTACTTGAAGTTTTCCGCATTGACTGACCTTCATGTCTTAAAGTAAGGATGGACAGTTGTTTCTCTTTGCTTGTTTGAGCTGTTCTTGCTGTAATATGGACTTTTACCAAATAGGGCTTTCTTCTGTATACCACCCCTACCTTGTCACAACAGATTGGCTCAAACGCATTAAGGAAACAAATTAACTTTAACAAGGCACACCTGTTAATTGAAATGTGACTACCTCATGAAGCTGGTTGAGAGAATGTGCAAAGCTGTCATCAGGGCAAAGGGTGGCTGCTTTGAAGAATCTGAAATATAAAATATATTTTGATTTGTTCATTTTTGGTTACTACATGATTCCATATGTGTTATTTCATAGTTTTGATGTCTTCACTATTAATCTACAATGTAGAAAATAGTAAAAACAAAGAAACCCTTGAATGAGTAGTTGTCAACTTTTGACTGGTACTGTGTGTGTTTGTGTACTACATTTATTTAAAGGAACTCAGTCCGGCTTTCAACTTACTTTTGAAAGTTATAGTAGTAGAATGCACTAGGTGTAATTTCGAAATTGAATACTGCATCAGTTTTCTGCTTGTCATGTCAGTTTTTACATACCTTAGGGAGCTATTTATTACTTGTCAAAAATGTCCAGATCAACTAGCCCATGTCAGCTTGTTTTTATAGCCCATAGATTTAGTTGTAATGTTTGAGTCACTCATATCACATGAACACACATTAGACATTAAATCTGTAGAATTGCAGGAAATAAGCTTTAAAGCAACAAAATGTTCTCTCCACCAATGAGAGGTGTGAACAGTTTGTCATGAACAGTGCTTGTGCCCATAGAAATAGATGTGGCGAACAGGGGGGTGCAGTATGTTCTTCAATGCTGGAAGGGTGGGAGGAATTGGGAACACCTGGTATAGGATGTGTACACATTGAATTCTTTCCTGTATATTGCACTACTTTCTACCAGTGCCCATTGTTGGGAATAAGTTGCCATTTGGTATACAGAAATAGTGGTGTCTCACACTGGCTTCGATGTGTTTTACCTCCGTACAGGATGGCTCCTGAGGTGATCCTGGCCATGGACGAGGGCCAGTACGACGGCAAAGTGGATGTGTGGTCACTGGGCATTACCGCCATAGAGCTGGGTAAGCTAAGCACAGGCCATGTAATACACATGTTCACAAGCTTTTAAGGTGTATGTACTGTATACCTATTCTGATATGTTTTTGCGTACTATTAGTTTTCTTGACAATACTTTGTGCTTCATTGAGCTTGCCTGGCACAATGGAACAAATTGCCTAGTCCCTGAAGTGACAAACTCAGCCTTTTGGCACTTTGGGCAAGCACAAACAAAACACTTGATTTCTTTTTGTAAAATACAGTCTCATAGTTGTTTTAACTGTGTTTCCTGTGTGGTCGGTCCAGAGGAGTTACGATTTATGCGATAGCAAGGTGTGGGGTAAACAGAGGAAGAGTTGTTTTTTTATGTTTCAAAAATCTACATTACTTTTGTGTATATATAGTGTAAATATGTGGACACCCCTTCAAATTAGTATATTAGGCTATTTGTCAAACAAGCACACAGCCATGCAATCTCCATAAATAAACATTTCCAGAAGAATGACCGATTAGCTCAGTGACTTTCAACATGGACCTGCCATAGGATGACACCTTTCCGACAAGTCAGTTCGTCAAATTTGTGCCCTGCTACAGCTGGCACTGGTAAACTGTAAGTGTTGTTATTCTGAAGTGGAAACGTCAAGGAGAAACAACGGCTCAGCTGCCTAGTGGTAGGCCCCACAAGCTCACAGAAGGCGACCAGCGAGTGATGTAGTGCGTAAAAATCATCTATCCTCGGTTACTACACTCACTACTGAGTTCCAATCTGCCTCTGGAAGCAACGTCAGCACAAGAACTGTTCGTCTGGAGCCTCATGAAATGGGATTCCATGGCCGAGCAGCCACACACAAGCCTAAGATCACAATGTGCAATGTCAAGCGTCGGCTGGAGTGGTGTATAGATCACCGCCATTGGACTCTGGAGCAGTGGAAACGCGTTCTCTGGTGTGACGAATCATGCTTCACCATCTGGCAGTCGGACGGAAGAATCTAGGTTTGGCGGATGCCAGGAGAACGCTACCTGCCCCAATGCATAGTGCCAACTGTAAAGTGTGGTTGAGGAGGAATGATGGTCTGGGGCTGTTAATAATGGCTCGGGATTGGCCCCTTAGTTCCAATGAAGGGAAATCTTAACACTACAGCATACATTCTAGACAATTCTGTGCTTCCAGCTTTGTGGCAAAAGTTTGGGGCAGGCCCTGTCCTGTTTCAGCATGACAATGCCTTTGTGGCAAAAGTTTGGGGCAGGCCCTGTCCTGTTTCAGCATGACAATGCCTTCGTGCAAAAGGCAGGATCCATACAGAAATGGTTTGTTGAGATGGGTATTTAAGAACTTGACTGGCCTGCACAGAGCCCTGACCTCAACCCCATCAAACGCCTATGGGATGAATTTGAACGCCGACTGCGAGCCAGGTCCTAATTGCCCAGGGGACCAACTTCATATTAATGCCCATGATTTTTAGAATGAGATGTTCGATGAGCAGGTGTCCACATACTTTTGGTCATGTAGTGTATTTAATGTTCACAGAATGTCACAAGGCCGGTTCATGAAAGGGGAAACAAAATCCATGCCCGGTTCATAGCACTTCACTTACAAACTAAAGATAATTTCGATAATCACCAAATTAGTCTCTTGTGGCTAAACTTGTCACTCTCAATGTCCTCTTGTCCTTTTGTTCTATATTCTTCTTTGTTCTTTCTCCCCCGCGGGTCTCCATTGTTCTCCTCCTATTTTTCTCATGCGTAATTTCCCCCGTCCCTTCACCTGCGCCGGTAATAAGGGGTGTGATGTTGGGGATTCCCATGGTCGCCCCGCCCTTCTGAATATCCTTGGCCCCCACGCTTCTGGATGGTTGAAACACTCCCGTCCTCAGAATCAACACAACAGGTTGAGCACCAGCCGCGACTAGGGCGTCGTGGAAGGATAGCGTGTCTGTTTTTGTGATGGACCCCGGATCTATAGATGATAGAGAAGTTAAAGGGTTGCAACCATCTGAATTACCCTACAGTTCTATTTTTTTTTTTTGTGAAACTCCTTGACTTCCCAACCCAGCATATCTTACCCCCACTGACAATTTTCTGTTGCGCAGCAGGTATTCTGTAGGGCCCTAAATTCACTCTTGCCTGGCTCCGTGTATATATGATGCAGGATGAGATCTGTATTCCCTGGGAGGGCTGAGAATATCTCCCAGCGTCGGTTCACTAGGGCCTGTAGGTCCTGCTCTTGCTTGTGCGTCAGCGACTTCCCCACCGGCACCACTGTCGGGGTTGATCTTGTTGGGCTGCGGGAAGTGAGAAGAACATAACATTTTCCATTTCTCTCGTGGTACTCCTTCATAAGGTTGGTGTAGCTGTTCAGATTTTCTCCTACCTGTCTGCCAAACAGTAATGTACAGGTGATAATTTTACCGATACTTCATATGGACCTCTCCATTGCTTTAAAAACGTATGTTCAGCTTTCGGAATTAAAAGAGTACCGTATCTCCTACATTAACTTTGGGGCTGGAAAGTCCTGTTGTAGGCTGTCGGTTGTGCTTGCTGCTCCCCCTCCATGTGTTCCTTCACTGTTGGCCACACTGCGGTCATCCGTTCTCGCACTAAGGTGGCATGTTCAGTCAGTTCTGTGGGGACTCAGCTGGGCTTTCCATGCCTCCTTGTTGAGGTTCAGGATCCCTCGGCACGGCCTCCCATATACATTTTAATGGGGAGAAGCCCGTTGATGACTGGTGCACCTCCCTAAGAGCAAACAGAAAGTGAGTTAATAACATGTCCCAGTTCCTCCTGTCCTGTTTCAATGTTGTTTTTTAACATTGACCTGTTTTATTTAAGCGTTTGCATAAACCATCTGAGGATGATATACACTCGTGCGTATCTGTTTCACCTGGTACAAGGCACACAAATATTTCGTTATGCGGTACATGAACAGGGTCCCCTGGTTGGTCAAAATAGAGGAGAGTAGGCTGACTCGGGGAAAACATTTGAAACTCTTTAGCAAATCCTTCTAGTGGATAAATTGCGCATGGGAATGTGTTTGGGGTAGAGTGTGGCATAATCGATTACCACCTGTATATATTCGTGCCCCTGGACTGATTTGGGAATATGACCAACCAGATCCATAGCTATCCACTCTGAGGGCATTTCAATGATGGAGGGGGATGAGCATTTCTTTTGTGCTCTGGTGCAGGCTTGGGGTGGTTCTGTTTAGTCTCTGGGTATGTGCCACTGGGTATATGCACGTGTCCCCATAGATACATGAGACTGACCTCTGTTCCTGACACACCTCCCCCTCCTGTACTAAGTGTGACGGAACAAGGGTAATCTTACTACCTGAGTCGAGCACCCCTTCTGCGTCCTGTCCTTGGATTTCCACAGGCTGGGGCTCCCTCTGCGTTCCAACACTGTGGGTATAGATTACATGGATGCACTCCCTTTTTACCGGAGGAATGGATTCATCATTAAGAGGACACTGCCATGGTTCCTGCCTTTCTAGGGAGTCTTTCCTTGCCACCGTGCTTTTGCTTCTACATCTGCATGGCTTGCTGTTTGTGGTTTTAGGCTGGGTTTCTGTACAGCACTTTGTGACATGGGCTGATGTAAAAAAAAAAAAATTTTTTTAAATGCTTCAAATCAATTTGATTGAAGTATAGCTGAGCTCCCTACATCGGAAACACTCTCTCACTGACCTTAGTTGGATACCTCCTTGGTGCTGGTTCAGGGAATGTTCCACGGGGCTCTCTCGCCTCTGGTTCAGGTCTGCCCTGGGGCCTTTCCGGCGGCCTCTTCAGACTGGGCATTGGTACCGGAGCGGACCATCTCTGCTCCAGACGTGCGCACCAGCTCCGTGGTGGCTTGGCAAGTCTCTATTAGCTGAACCAGCTGATCTGCTGTCTGGGGGTTGCCTTGCCATACCACTCCGGTGGGAGCTGTCCGTCCACCAGTTTTTCGATGACTGCCCCGGATCCTTTTTTGTTTTTGGTTCAAGTAAACCTCGGTCAGCTGTATTAGTTGGTGCATTTGGGCTCTCTCTGATGCATTGCTATCGAAGGTCCACGTGTGGAAACGCTTGGTCTGTGCTAGTGGATTCGGACAGTAACGAGAAGTTTTCAGCCTTTAATTTATTGTAGTCCTCTGCTTCTGCAGGACCCAGGTCGAAATATGCAGCCTGCGCACACCCAGACTGAGAGGGAGCCAGCATCCCTGCCCACCGCTGCGGGACCCGTCCTCTTACTGCTGACCTCTCGAATGAAAGCAGATAGACCTCATTGTCGTCCTGTTCTTGTCGCCTAGGTATTTGGGTCCCCACTCCAGGCTTACTGTTCTTCCCTGCCTGAGCCAAACTGGCCATTTCAGTTCTCAAGAGGTCTATGCCTTTTGCGCAATTGCGCACGAAGCCAACTGTTTTAACAATGCAACATCCATTCTTAATATACCAAAGTAACTCTGTCACCACTTCTAGTGCCCGCGGTTTCCACCACTGATCAGTTCAGAGGGGTTCTGATCTATGTGGTAGCGAGGAGTGGTGTAAACGGAGGAAGAGTTGCAAAAATCTAAATTGTATATTTAATGTTCACAGAATGGCACTCAGCCGGTTCAACAAAATCCAAGCCTGGTTCAGAGCACTTCACTTACAAACCAAAGATCATTTAGATTATTACCAAACTAAATAGTCTCTTTCGTGGCTACAGAAATCACTCAAGTTCTTCCTCTTTTAAGCCGTTCTTTACCTTTGTCTCTCAATGGGGAGGCAGGGTAGCCTAGTGGTCAGAGTTTTGGACTAGTAACCGAAAGGTTGCAAGTTCAATTCCCCGTGCTGACAAGGTACAAATCTGTCGTTCTGCCCCTGAACAGGCAGTTAACCCACTGTTCCTAGGCCATCATTGAAAATAAGAATTTGTTCTTAACTGACTTGCCTAGTTAAATAAAGGTAATAATAAAAAATGTCCTCTGTCCTTTTATCTTCTCTTCATTCTATATTTTTCCTTATTTCTTTGTCCCCCTCCGTGTCTCCATTGTTCTTCTCTATTTCTTGTGTGTATTTGCCACTGTCCCTTCACATGCTCCAGTAATAAGGGGTTTGTTCAGGGGGAATCCTGTGATGTCGGCGTGGATTCCCAGAGTGGCCCCGCCCCTCTGACTCCCCTTGGCCCTCACGCCTCTGGATGGTTCACACTTGTATTTTGTTACAAATCTGGCCTTGGGTGTGTTTGATGCTGTATGTCTCCTGAACTTTGTCTCTGTCTCTCTATGCAGCGGAGAGGAAGCCGCCTCTGTTCAATATGAATGCTATGAGTGCCTTATACCACATTGCCCAGAACGAGAGTCCCGTTCTGCAGTCCAATCACTGGTGAGCCACTGACTGAGCACGGAGGTGGTTCTTGTGCCCTCTTTGTTTTTAGTGTCAATATACTTTCTGAGTAGCCTGGTCCCAGATATGGTTGTGCTGTATAGCCTTCTATGACAATGACCTTAGGACTTACCACAAACAGATCTGGGACCAGGCTACTTTCTGAGAACAATATGAGCCATTGGTGTAGATCAGGGGTGTCAAAAGTATGGCCTGCTGGCAAAATGAGTTTGACACTCCTGGTGTAGATGGATGAGTACCGTTTTATAGTGCGACTGTGACTAGTTTCTCGTTGTTTGGTCTCGTCCTTTTCAGGTCTGATTATTTCCATAACTTTGTGGACTCGTGTCTGCAGAAGATCCACCAGGACAGACCTACCTCGGACGTGCTGCTGAAGGTAAACGCTATCTCTTGGTCTACGTTTCCTCTTTTTAAAAAAATAGTTATTCAAAGTTTAAGAATCAAAAGAAGGCACTACACAAACATGTAGAAACCAAGGAATGGCCATGAACTCTTTACCCATGAATAATATCAGAGGTGGCCTAAAGAGGTGCCGTGATTCCTTATTCTCATGATTGTAAAGGAGCGTCTCTTCAATGGCTCTAGTTTAAAGTGAACCTTAACTTTCCAACAGCTCCAAGTGGCACCATCAGGTAGAAATTACGTCCTTACAACCAGAATTGGTTGAATGTTGTAATCAGGTTTCAAAGGTCTCATTGCAACCAGTTTTCCCAGCTAGGTTGATGCATTAAACCAACAAAGATGGCATTGATTGACATGACGTCATTACAACTAGACTTTATGTAATTCCGACATCAATTTGACCAGTTTTGCCTGCTGAATTAACCTTAGAAGCCATTCTCCCTTCCTCTCCCTCAGCACCATTTCCTATGCAGAGAGCGTCCTCACACGGCGGTGATGGACCTGATAGCTCGCACCAAAGATGCGGTGCGGGAGCTGGACAACCTGCAGTACCGCAAAATGAAGAAGATCCTTTTCCACGAGGCCCTCAACGGGCCCCAGCCCGAGGGAGGGGAGGAGGAGGAGGTATGAGGAGTGAGGGAGGGAGGGAGGTGGTGGTAAGGGGGGGGGTGATGAGGGAGGTGGTAGTAAGGGGGGGGGTGATGAGGGAGGTGGTAGTAAGGGGGGGGTGATGAGGGAGGTGGTAGTAAGGGGGGGGGGGGTGATGAGGGAGGTGGTAGTAAGGGTGATGGTGAGGGAGGACATGGAGATGTTACGTAGAGGGAGAAAATGAGGAGGCAGTAGGGAGAAAGGAGAATAGTAACAGTTAGCCGAGGATGTAGGACCAGAACCAAAAGAAAAAAGTAGGATGTGTTGATTGAGGGGGAAGACAGACTACAGAACGCACTGGTCTTAAAACCTCAAGTTTTGGACCCTTTTTTCCAATTTTCACCTAAAATGACATCCCAATTCTAACTGCCTGTACCTCAGGACCTGAAGCAAGGATGTGCATATTCTTGAAACCATTTGAAAGGAAACACTTTGGAGTTTGTGGAAATGTGAAATGAATGTAGAATATTACACATTAGATCTGGTAAAAGATGATGACAAAAAAAAGTTTATTTTTGTTCCAGCTTTGAAATGCAAGAGAAAGGCAATAATAAATTGCAGTTGAGTTGCAATTTAGATTTTGGCCACTAGATGGCAGCAGTGTCTGCAGTTTCAGATTTGATCAAGTGAGGCATTGCACTACTGCCCAGTAGTTTTTATCAAGTTTGCCCAAATGTCCTGAATTGGTCAATTGATACATTTTCAAGTACATAACTATAGAAAACATACATTTTGTATTACCATATAATTTTTGTGAGTTTACACACTCCCAGGAATGTCATACATAATGGATCATGAGCTTATACACTAACTTTCACACAGCTAGATGGCGGGGTGGGTGTGGACTAGAGACAGCAGGGGTTCAAACTGTAGAACCCAGTTCCTACATTTTAATATAAAAATATATATTTTTCAAACGAAACTACACTACATTCTATCTATGGGACCCTCAGGATAACAAATCAGAGCAAGATTACTGAATGTAAGTACATTATTTACTTTCAGAGGTGAATATATCAAACCGTGATAGTTATTTTTTTTGTGCACTCAAACAATAGCATGGTATTTTTTTCACTAATAGTTACTGTTAATTGGACAGTGCAGTTAGATTAACAAGAATGTTAAGCTTTCTGCCCTTGTAAGACATGTCTATGTCCTGGAAAGTTTGCTGTTACTTACAATTACATTCTAGTCACTTTAGTGCATGTTAGCATCCACCGTCCCAGTATAGGGACACTGATCCCGTAAAGGTTTTTAGAGGAAGAGGATTGAGCTGTGCACCACCACTCTGTTCAGGAATGCAGCTAGCATTAGCATCCATCCTGTCTTTTTAATAGCATATGTCACCAAAGTGTAGTCCAAAATTGTGTGCCTTGACTCATTGTATGACCTCATCCTCTTCCTCCAATACAAATAACTTTGATCCCATCAGGAGTTTAAAATCTTTGTTTCCGTTCAACATGCCATACAAATAAAGGCATTTTAATTAATTATATGAAGAGTTCTTTGGTCCTCCTTTCTTTTTGATGACCTTTCGGGGTCTAATTGTCTTCCCCCAGGGCCTTGCATAGGAAACACAGGAATCCAATGAATGCCTTATGATTGAAATTTGTAGATGAGAGTTTGAGGTCCGTTTGAACTGCATCTGAGAAAATGCGTAGGTGTTTATTTAGGTGTTTGTAAGTATTGGTAACACCTTATTTGTGTGTGCGTGATCGTGCATATGTTATCACCACTTCTCCTAACCGCCATCCCTCTGTCTCCAGGACGTGGAGCAGTACATGCTGCGGACAGGTACGGTCAACAGCATGGAGAGCTCCCATTCGCTGCCTTCCATGTCCATCAGCGCAAGCTCCCAGAGCAGCTCGGTCAACAGCCTGGCGGACGGTTCGGACGACAGCGGCGAGATGGCCATGATGCAGGAGGGCGAGCAAACAGTCACCTCCAACAGCTCAGTCCTGCACAAGCCCCTGGTCAGTTGGGACTTACCTTTAGACATTAGTCACAGCAGTGTTTCTTTTAGACTATTTTTCTTCCGGGGCGGGGGGCATAAGACCCCCCCCCCAATTTGCCCAAAGCAGCACCCAAGTCCTATTTCACAATTTTGTCAGTATGTAAACACTGTGCTGTATGAGGTGGGTAAACAATTACTACACTGAACAAAAATATCAACGCAACATTTAAGTGTTGGTACCATATTTCATGACATGAAATAAAAGATCCCAGAAAATGTACATACGGACAAAAGTGTTTCACTCAAATTCATTACTCAGGTGCACCTTGTGCTGGAGACAATCAAAGACCACTCTAAAATGTGCAGTTTTGTCACACAACACCAGAGATGCAATTGCCATGCTGACTGCAGGAATGTTCACGAGAGCTGTTGCTAGAGAATTTTTTCTCTCTACCATAAGCCGCCTCCGATGTTAATTATAGAGAATTTGGCAGTACACCCAACCGGTCTCACAACTGCAGACCGTGTAACAATGCCAGCCCAGGACCTCCACATCCGGCTTCTTCACTTGCGGGAATGTCTGAGACCAGCCACCCGGACAGCTGATGAAACTGGGTTAGCTAAATGTAATAATTGTTTGCACAAACTGTTAGAAACCGTCTCGGGGAAGCTCATCTGCGTGCTCGTTTTCCTCACCAGGGTCTTGACCTGACTGCAGTTTGGTGTCGTAACCAACTTCAGTGGGCAAATGCTCACCTTTGATGGCCATTGACACGCTGGAAAAGTGTGCTCTTTACAGATGAATCCTGGTTTCAATTGTATCGGGCAGATGGTGTCGTGTGGGCGAGCAGTTTGCTAATGATGCTGTGGGACTATTCTACTACTCTGCTCAAACCATCGTATTATGCTACTCTCATCACCCCACTGGGAACCATAGGCTAGCCAGCTGTTTCGATCTTCAAAGAAGCATCTTCGAGAGCGAATGGAAGGAAAATAAAGAGAGGATAATCTGAGCCTTACAAGCGTGCCGCGAAAAGGCCAAACTCCCTTGGAAAAAGTCTGCATGAGTCAGATGGCGGTCACACCAGATAGTGACTGGTTTTCTGATCTACACCCCTACCAGATGCATATCTGTATTCCCAGTCATGTGAAATCCGGGGCAGCAGCTAGCCTAGTGGTTAGAGCGTTGGACTTGTAACCAAAAGGTTGCAAGATCAAATCCCTGAGCTGACAAGGTAAAAAAATCTGTTGTTTTGCCCCTGAACAAGGCACTGTTCCTAGGCCGTCATTGAAAATAAAAATTTGTTCTTAACTGACTTGCCTAGTTAAATAGAAGTAAAAAATATATTAGGGCCCAAGGAATTTATTTCAATTGACTGATTTCCTTATATGAACTGTAACTCAGTAAAATCTTTGAAATTGTTGCATGTTGCGTTTTATATTACTGTTCAGTGTATTTAGCTAGATATGATGATTGTAAAATACCAAAGGTGAACTGTTTTTTGGGGTGTTTCTGTTGCGCTGATTCTTCTAAAAACTGTAAATTATGGTTTTACCTCAGTTTAGTTTACCACATAAATGGCTCACTAGTGGCTAATGACCTACTCTTCCCCTACCCCTAGATTGATTCCACAATGCAACACATGATTTACACAGAAAAGATTTGTCTCTCTCTCTACATCAGAGCCATGACAACATCTACGACGACCCCTACCAGCCCGAACTAGACGCACAGCAGCAGCCCCCGTCACGGGGTGAGGGACGAGAAGGTGGCAGGCGGAAGGGACACCGCAGCCGAGATCACTTTGCCACGATCCGGACAGCATCGCTGGTGACCCGGCAGATCCAGGAGCATGAGCAGGGGTCGGCGCTGAGGGAGCAGATGTCTGGGTAGGAGAGCTTTTATGGAACGACCAAAGAAAGAGCCCATCTGGAATTAGAAGGAAACGGATTGGCTAGTCCATGGAAGTCAAGTTAATTGATTTATTCCAGTCATCATTCACCTTTTCAGTTAATATTGAGCCAAACAACCTGCAAATTCATCCACTGTCACACGCTGGATTCGGTTGTGTACAAGTAATATGGTACCGGCCTCCCGATTTATACTCTCAAATAAACATTCTGTACTGTCGCCTCATATGAAACGTTTGATCTCAAATAGAAAATGCTGGAGAATAGAGTCATTGTCCAAATACATATGTAGGGGAGTGTACTAATATAGTATTTTTCAGAGGTACTCACTAGTATTCTAATGATACCAGAATGTTGACTTCAATACTGATACCAGGTTTAGTATCACAATACTCGATACCAGAATCATCCCACGGGACCAAAAATTAAGCAGAGAGCAGGATTGTGATTTTTTGGGGGGATTTTTTTTGCCCTCCCTATTTTATATTTATTTTCTAGTTTAACCCAAAATCACACTTTAAAAATAGAAAAACAACAACATTGGAAGTTAAGTCCACAACAATGCTTAGACCACGTCGGGGACCACTTTTGAGGTCTGGGAATAATCAATCGTAAGTTAGATTTTTTTATGTAGTTACCCTTTAATTCAAGTGGCATGCACTTAACACTCTTGTTTGGTTAGCAATGTTTTATGTAGTGCACGTGATGTAGTTTGCAAAACAAATGGCTGCTGGATGGCTGCTGGATTGATGCAGATAATCTTGATTCTGCCAGGAAGGCATAGGCTACTTTGTTGTTAGCGTTTGGTTCAAGGTTTTTGGGGAAGCC
The DNA here is from genome assembly GCF_013265735.2 of Oncorhynchus mykiss. NCBI lineage: Eukaryota > Metazoa > Chordata > Actinopteri > Salmoniformes > Salmonidae > Oncorhynchus > Oncorhynchus mykiss. The sequence continues at coordinate 28,209,883 of NC_048580.1, read as the reverse complement.
TTATCATCTACCCGAAGACGGTTAACATTTGCATTGCTAGCGGCTACACAAAGTGGTAGACATACGCACACCGCGCACACATGAAAAGGTGCGTTTCTGAGCCGTTACCTCATCAGAAAGTTGCAGGGAATAAGAATCACTTCTGTTCATGTCTTATGATAAACTTGGACAAATGAATACAGTCAAAGTTCAATACATTTAGTTTATTTCCAAATGTAAGACACATTTGGTAGAATAACTGAAAGTAACAGAACTGTTTCATGTGGTATTGAAGAAATACAGAAGTTTGGGTGTATCATGCAATCACTATTTGCAACTAGCTCTAGCCACGCTTTGACGCACAAAATGTCTATCAGCCATAACTGGTTGAAATTATTTGTAATAATCATTACATCCAAATGACAACATATGGGTTGTAAACTGGTTTTGATGATGCCATTTCAACCAGCTTAGCCCACTGGTAATAAATGTTCTAAATACTCATTCGTGGTTAGAAAGCAGTTCATGGAACTATGTAAAACCGACCGGCGCAGTTGGCTGTACTGGTTGTTAAAATATCTGAATCGGGCTGCTTACGTAATTGCCCATTCCATTTGGCTGTACTAGTTTTTGACATACTTTCCTCGTGTCAAATCCTCCTTTACCCCGTCCCAGGTACAAGCGCATGCGGCGGCAGCACCAGAAGCAGCTGATGGGCCTCGAAAACAAGCTGAAGGCGGAGATGGATGAGCATCAGCTGAGGCTGGACAAGGAGTTGGAGAACCAGAGAAACAGCTTTGGAGGGGAGGGGGACAAGCTGAGCAAGAAGCACCAGGCTATCCTGGAGAAGGAGGTAAGGGAAGGAGGGAGGTATGGATCAGGAGCGAGGTAGGTGGGGACAACCTCAGCAAAAAAAGCACAAGGCAATCCTGGAGAAAGAGGGATGGAGGGAAGAGTGAGGGGATGGGGACAAACTGAGCAAGTAGCACCAAGCCATCCTGGAGAAAGGTGAGAGAGGGAGGGATAGGAAGGGAAGGGAAGGAGGAGTGTGAGATTGGGAAGGTGGGGACAACCTTAGCAAGAAGCACCGGGTTGAAGAAAGAGGTACAGGTGGGGGGGGGGGGGGGGGGGGGGGGGGTGGACAGGAGTGGAATTAGATGGAAGGAAACGTTGAAAGAAAAGAGGAAAGGGTATTGACTACGGCGACGGGGCGGCTATCCCAGGATCTCAATGGCCAAAGTAGATAGTCAAGCCGTATATAAGCTCTAGAATTTAGGGGGGGGGGGGGGTTAGCTCTATTCTTAGTTTGCTTATGGCCATTCTGTGGTTGGTTTTCAGACCAAGGCAGCCCTGGCTGAGGAGAAGAAGTTCCAGCAGCACATCCTGGCCCAGCAGAAGAAGGAACTGACCAGCCTGCTGGAATCCCAGAAACGCCAGTACCGCGCACGCAAGGAGCAGCTCAAAGAGGTACAACCATACCGTAACTACACACTAACCATACTGCAATTACAAACTAACCGTACTGCAATTACTCACCAACCAATAATCCATCTACTAGGGCTGCACGATATTGGCAAACAAATCTAATTGCCATTTTCTTGACCAAATATTGTGATTGCAATTTGACATGTAATATAAATCAAAACACTTTGGTTAGCTGTTGGAATCGTAGAAATGGAATTACTTCTATTAAGAAGCAAAGTGGAAAGCAGCATCATTCTTGTTTGGAACAATCGGTTGACTGCATTTGATCTAACAGAACAGCATGCGAACTTATAGTGAATCTAACAGCGAGAATGGCTTGGAGTGTGTGGGAAGCAGCTGCAAGAGGAAACAACTTTTTAAAATGTATTTTTTACTTTAAAAACAGACATTACACACTGCTGAGAATGTTTCAAAATATTGCATGCAATATGGAAATTGCACATGTCAGTATTGTGATGACTTTTTTCCCTTTTTTTAATTAAAAAATAATATTTATACAGTACCAGTCAAGTTTGGATGCCTACTCATTCAAGGGTTTTTCTTTTTACTATTTTCTACTCACTTTTTCTGTGGCTAAAGCAACTAGGCTCGTAATTTAACAATTGTATTCTTATTAATAGATGGCATACAAGTTTGATATTAAGGTACACGGAAGTTCACATGTCCGGTATTTTGATTTAAAAAAATAAAGTTCAAACTGCTCTCCTGTGAAGTCACCTAGTTTCCTGAATCAGGTCACATATGCCTTGTCACCCTGCTTAACCACAGTTTACTAATGTGGTGATGTTTGGCATAAGAGTTCTTTCGTCTTTTTACGCCAATAACAAATTCACCACATAATGAATCTACACCCTTCAGCGATTTGTTTGAATGCGGCGTGAAACAAAGTTTGACTATTTGTAAACATCATTCGTGCTCTCGCCCATATATAAATCAAATCAAATTTGTATTTGTCACATACACATGGTTAGCAGATGTTAATGCGAGTGTAGCGAAATGCTTGTGCTTCTAGTTCCGACAATGCAGTAATAACCGACAAGTAATCTAACTAACAATTCCAAAACTACTACCTTATACACACAAGTGTAAAGGGATAAAGAATATGTACATAAAGATATGTGAATGAGTGATGGTACAGAACGGCATAGGCAAGATGCAGTAGATGGTATTGAGTACAGTATATACATATGAGATGAGTATGTAAACAAAGTGGCTAGTGATACATGTATTACATAAAGATGCAGTAGATGATATAGAGTACAGTATATACGTAGACATATGAGATTAATAATGTAGGGTATGTAAACATTATATTAAGTAGCATTGTTTAAAGTGGTTAGTGATATATTTTACATCAATTCCCATTATTAAAGTGGCTGGAGTTGGCAGCAGCCACTCAATGTTAGTGGTGGCTGTTTAACAGTCTGATGGCCTTGAGATAGAAGCTGTTTTTCAGTCTCTCGGTCCCAGCTTTGATGCACCTGTACTGACCTTGCCTTCTGGATGATAGCGGGGTCAACAGGCAGTGGCTCGGGTGGTTGTTGTCCTTGATGATCTTTATGGCCTTCCTGTGACATCGGGTGGTGTAGGTGTCCTGGAGGGCAGGTAGTTTGCCCCCGGTGATGCGTTGTGCAGACCTCACTACCCTCTGGAGAGCCTTACGGTTGTTGGTAATCAAGCCTACCACTGTTGTGTCGTCCGCAAACTTGATGATTGAGTTGGAGGTGTGCGTGGCCACGCAGTCGTGGGTGAACAGGGAGTACAGGAGAGGGCTCAGAACGCACCCTTGTGGGGCCCCAGTGTTGAGGATCAGCGGGGTGGAGATGTTGTTACCTACCCTCACCACCTGGGGTCGGCCTGTCAGGAAGTCCAGTACCCAGTTGCACAGGGCGGGGTGGAGACCCAGGGTCTCGAGCTTGATGACGAGTTTGGAGGGTACTATGGTGTTAAATGCTGAGCTGTAGTCGATGAACAGCATTCTCACATAGGTATTCCTCTTGTCCAGATGGGTTAGGGCAGTGTGGTTGAGATTGCATCGTCTGTGGACCTATTTGGGCGGTAAGCAAATTGGAGTGGGTCTAGGGTGTCAGGTAGGGTGGAGGTGATATGGTCCTTGACTAGTCTCTCAAAGCACTTCATGATGACGGAAGTGAGTGCTACGGGGCGGTAGTCGTTTAGCTCAGTTACCTTATCTTTCTTGGGAACAGGAACGATGGTGGCCCTCTTGAAGCATGTGGGAACAGAAGACTGGGATAGGGATTGATTGAATATGTCCGTAAACACACCAGCCAGCTGGTCTGCGCATGCTCTGAGGGCGCGGCTGGGGATGCCGTCTGGGCCTGCAGCCTTGCGAGGGTTAACACGTTTAAATGTTTACTCACCTCGGCTGCAGTGAAGGAGAGTCCGCATGTTTTGGTTGCGGGCCGTGTCAGTGGCACTGTATTGTCCTCAAAGCGGGCAAAAACGTTATTTAGTCTGCCTGGGAGCAAGGCATCCTGGTCCGTGACTGGGCTGGTTTTCTTTTTGTAATCCGTGATTGACTGTAGACCCTGCCACATACCTCTTGTGTCTGAGCCGTTGAATTGCGATTCTACTTTGTCTCTATATTGACGCTTAGCTTGTTTGATTGCCTTGCGGAGGGAATAGCTACACTGTTTGTATTCGGTCATGTTTCCGGTCACCTTGCCCTGATTAAAAGCAGTGGTTCGCGCTTTCAGTTTCACGCGAATGCTGCCATCAATCCACGGTTTCTGGTTTGGGAATGTTTTAATCGTTGCTATGGGAACGACATAGCAATGTTACCTAATATATACTGTCCTTGATTCTCACAAGGATTATTCAACCCCAAAATCTACTAAAAAGCAAGGTTGGTCCAAGCTCTCTGATTCATAATGCATAATATTTTTCTTACCTCACAAAGGCAGTCCCAACACCTTGGCTAGCTTTCAGGCCAACGTTACTTCCAGACACAAACGAGAATATGTCTTCACTTTCCGTTCTACTCACCTAGCTGAGCTGGTTAAGCTTTTTTTTTTTTTTTTTTTCAAGTTATTCAAAATGTTGGTGACTAACTGCTGCTGACTGACACAAGCCATATTCAACGGGCGTTGCGCATTCGTAAATAAATCTGTTATTCTGCGCTCTGGTACATTCAGACAACTCCTCTGAAGTCCGAACAATTGCCTGAGTGAATTTACCAAGTACCCCATTTTAACAATGTCCATTGAGAACGCACAATGACTATACCATTTAGCTAAGCTAAGAATGACATGAATAGTCAATTCAACAAAAGTTGGGTAGTTGAATAGCATATAGTTAGTAAATGATATGCCATGTGGTTCATAAGGATAGCGCCAGCAACAAATTTGTCATACTTATAACAGAATGTATATCTTAATACCAATTAGCATACTACATTCTCAAATTACTTCACAAATAGTACAGTTGGTGCAGTGCGATTACGCTGATAAAACGCTAACATCAATACGCTTGTGTACGTATGGGTTGTTTAAGTTGCATTTCATTATATTTCCAGTGTTACTTTATCAAATCTATAGTAAAATATTATATACACACACCGTTATTTCTCATTCATTTTTTTTCTTATCTTCAAAGAATCAGTAGGAAATCTTAGGTAATTAACAACTCCGTGTGCGTTTCCTGACTCCATCGCTACCACTCCAAGCGGAAACCAGAAGCGTTCATTTCCCGGACGCTGCCCGGCCGGTCATTGGAATAATTCTCAACTGTTCTCTAGACTTCCAGAAATCATAGATTTGCCGCTATCGTCTAAAAAAATAACATCAAGCACTTAATAAATCACCCCGTGATATTCTATGATGAGCAGTGTTGAACGGACCCCAAGATAACGCTACATATCTCAACTTACTTTCTAAAGTAACAACAGCTTATTATACACATTCCTATATCTTATTATCCAAACTTCAGATTGACACTACTTTCCACACTCTCACATCACATTCATAAACACAGTACACAGGGGAAATGAGTCGGATGAGGAAAACCCCGGTTTAGTGCTGTTTTTTTTTTAGATAACAAAACCCAGTCTATGAACAGGGAAACCCATACCATTATCAAAATATTGCCTAATTAGTGGTCCCACAACAGGGTGTTGTATCCACACTGGGATATCGCCTACTGGGATTACTGTGGTATAGATTCTCTTACATCTATCCAATTGTGCAAAACTACCAACAGTGTACCCATGTCTCCTATGTAACACGGTCCCAGAAAATCCACTTTTACCTCGTATTTTAAGTATCAGGAATAACAAAACATGCACAAATACATTTAACAATAGTAACCGGGGCATACCTGTTTACCTCATTTATCAAACATTTTGCATTACACGTTAAAATTTGAACTTCACCAAGCCAGATGCCCTCGCAACCCCTCACCTGCACTCTAGTCCCTCATTCAATGAGCTTCACCAAGCCGAGTTCTCTCGCAAGATTACCTGCGCGCTAGTCCTTCACTCCACATTAACCTCACCAGTCCTACTGTGATCAACTCAGACCCACACCACTGGCTAATCAACAATTATGCCCATGGATACCTCAGTCCTGCTTTTTATTTTATAACCTGCAGGAATATTTTCTATAGCGCTTTTGACTTTCTCTCTTAGGCCATAATTAGTCCTAGCAAGGTCTAGTTATACATTCGGTACACACAAATTTGGATGTTATTCCGTTCCCCAAGGTTCTAGTTCTACATCCGGTACACACAGATTTGGATGCTCGCGTTCTTTTGATCACATTGGTTTGGATGCTAATCTTAATTGGTCTTAAAGGATTGGACTTTTTTTCTCTTTAATCCCCCCCCCCCCCCCCCCCCCCCCCTAAAATGACATACCGGCAGTTAGATTTGGGTATTTCAGTACCTGAAGCAGTGATATGCATATTATTGATAGCATTTGAAAGCAAACACTGAAGTTTGTGGAAATGTGAAACACATTAGATCTGGTAAAAGGTAATAAATCCCCCATCTTTGAAATGCAAGATGGAGGCCAAAATTAAATATTCCAGGTTAGGCGCAATTTAGATTTTGCCACTAGATGGCAGCAGTGTATTAGCTACGTTTTAGACTGATTCAATGAACCATTGCATTTCTGTTCAAAATTTATCATTTTCAAGTTCATAACTGTGTATACTCCTCAAGCATGGTATTCTTTCACTGTAATAGCTACTGTAAATTAGACAGTGCAGTTAGATTAACAAGAATTTAAGCTTTCTGCCCATATCAGATATGTCTGTTCTGGGAAATGTGCTTGTTTCTTAAAACTTCATGCTAATCACATTATCCTTCGTTAGCTCAACCATCCCACAGGGGAGACTAGTTAACCTGTAGAGGTTAACTAGTTCATACTGACCCTAGTTTTCATCCGATACACACAGATTAGGATTTTAACGTCAGATGGCAGTTCCCTCGGAACGCCGTTGTAATTAATTATTGTTTCCAAGAAATGTGAGTCTCACCCTATTTCTGTCTCTGTTCGGAACACCGTAACCACCTGCCTGACACCCTCCTTCATATCTTAGGCAGGCCTCAGGAGCCATCAGCAGAGTTTGGTTTCCCATCTGCGGTGCCAAATATTGTGATGAATGCTCTATTCAAGTGAGAGAGACATGGTCATTTCTATAAACAATTCTTTATTCATTATTGCAGTAATTAATACCAGTCAGGACTGTTGGGCTGAGCAGCCTACCCTTTACAGACCATGCTGTTCCTTTTTTTTCTTTAACCTGATACCAAGATTGCTCAGTCATAGCTGGTTCAACCCCCCCTGGGCACCGTAGGCCACTTTGGGTTCATCCTGTGGTCATCTGCCTCTGGTGTTGTCTCCCAGATGCCAGAATAATTAGGAATACTGAGCCTGGAGGAACAGAACAAAGGCCTATCTCGGTGACACCCACCACATCTGATCTACGGAATGCCAGCTATTGTTTTTTTATTTTTTATCACCAAGCCATGACTTGCCAGTCCAAGCTTAAGGGGTATGAATACTTTCGGAAGGCACTGTACATATACACTACCGTTCAAAAGTTTTAGGGTCACTTAGAAATGTCCTTGTTTTTGAAACAAAAGCACATCTTTTTTTTGTCCATCGAATTGTAACATCAAATTGATCCGGAATACAGCCTAGACAGTATTAATATTGGAAATGACTACTGTAGCTGGGAGTGGCTGATTTTTAATGGAATATCTACATAGGCGTACAGAGGCCCATTATCAGCAACCATCACTCCTGTGTTCCAATGGCAAGTTGTTAGCTAATCCAAGTTTGTCATATTAAAAGGCTAATTGATCATAAAGAGAACCCTTTTGCAATTATGTGAGCACAGCTGAAAACTGTTGTGCTGGTTTTAAAGAAGCAATAAAACTGGCCTTTAGACTAGTTGCGTATCTTGAGCATCGACATTTGTGGGTTCAATTAGACTCAAAATGGCCAGAAGCAAAGAACTTTCTTCTGAAACTTGTCAGTCTATTCTTGTTATCAGAAATTATGGCTATTCCATGTGAGAAACTGAAGATCTCGTACAACGCTGTGTACTACTCCCTTCAAAGAATAGCGCAAACTTGCTCTAAACCAGAATACAAAGAGTGGGAGGCCCCGGTGCACAACTATGCAAGAGGACAAGTACATTAGTGTCTAGTTTGAGAAACAGGTGCCTCACAAGTCCTCAACTGGCAGCTTCATTAAATAGTACCCGCAAAACACCAGTCTCAACGTCAACAGTGAAGAGGCGTCTACGGGATGCTGGCCTTCTAGGCAGAGATCTTCTGTCCAGTGTCTGTTCTTTTGCCCATCTTAATCTTTTCTTTTTATTGGCCAGTCTGAGATATGGCTTTTTCTTTGCCGCTGCCTAGAAGACCAGCATCCTATAATTTGCCCCCCACAACCGCAAATGTTCCATGTCACCAGTCTGACCTTTTAGCCCTGAAATACCATCCTGGAATGGTTGTGAACTAGAAATGAATCCTTAAGAGGTCAAATGAAAAAGAGAGATTGAGGAGCAGCATGAAAAAACATATCTGAATTAAAAATAAATTAAAATCCTCTAGAGAAGCAGAGCACAGTCTTTGCCCCACCACCCCCAATATACACAAAAATGAAATAAAAGTGATGGTATAATACCATTTTAAAGAAAAAGACAACTTCTAATCCTATTCTCGTCATTATGAACGAGACAAGCAGCAGAAATTCTCTTACTCAGCCACCGGTGATTACCCTAAACATGTGATGTGAGGTCAAACTGACCTAGGAAAGAAGCTATATATATACCCTTGAAATAAAAATAAATAAATATGGCATTAGGTAAGTGCACAATTTGAGTTTTGGTCACACTTTAAACAAAGAGTATAACCTTAAGCTTCAGTTTTTCCAGTTGTCAGAGACCTCGTACGACTTCTTTTCTACATCGCTCAACCGAAGCCAGTATTTCGATGTGAATTTGATTTAATTGTCCAGCTCTACCATCTACTCACCAACCCTACTGAAGACATACTATAACTGAGGTATTCAACTGGGGGTCCACAAAAAAAAGTGTGTGTGTGTATATCTGTATGTATACACACACACACACACTAATTTTTTTTGTTTGTTTCAATGGCTTTATGAATATTGCTAGCAACAGAAACACATTTTTTATTACATACCTACATTAGAAAATAATTGTTCTAATGTAGTCCACTTTAGTCCTCAACTCCTAAGTATTGAGCAAATTACACTCATTGGACACTCCCTGGAGTGTCTGACATAGACTTTGAAAGAGCACCCGCGAATAGGCTACCAGTGTGTCAAGTACCGATGGCTGCTGGTAAGCTTTCTTCACTTGGACATTTTTGCCAACACATGGCTAACCTTTGTTTAACCAGCTAAACAACTGCTCTTAGCAAAATTGTGTTTATAGTTACTAGCTTTCTAGCTAATAGGCTATGTTAGAGTTTATACTTCCTCTTCCAATTATGTGGGAAGGTCAAAATAAAGAAACTACTTACCAAATCTAATTATTCTAAAATGTTCATTACTTCTCCTTGCTATTCACCTGATAAGACGAGACTTGCTATATACATTTTTTTTAAACGTATACTGGTGGTCCCTGAGTCGCCGGTTTGCCTGGGAGCCGGTCCCTGAGCATGAATAAGTTTAAGTACCCTGCTATAACAACTCACCAACCATAGTTTAAATACACTGAACAAAAATATAAACTCTTGTAAAGTGTTGGTCCCATGTTACATACCCACAAAAAGCCAATTTCTCTCATTTTGGACAAAAATGTGTTTACATACCTGTTAGTGAGCATATCTCCTTTGCCAAGTTGATCCATCCACCTGACTGGTCAAGCATATCAAGAAGCTGATTAAACCGCATGATCATTACACAGGTGCACCTTGTGCTGGGGACAATAAAAGGCCACTCTAAAATGTACAGTTTTGTCACACAACACAATCCACCGATGTCTCATGTTTTGAGGGAGCGTGCAATCGGCATGCTGACTGCACGATAGTCCACCAGAGCTGTTGCCAGAGAATTGAATGTTCATTTCTCTACCATAAGCTGCCTCCAATGTCATTTTAGAGAATTTGGCAGTACTTCCAACTGGCCTCACAACCGCAGACCACATGTAACCACGTCAGCCCAGGACTACCTCATCCGACTTCTTAACCTGTGGGATAGTCTTTGGTGGGGGTGTAATAATATTTGTCTGTTTTGTGGGGGAAAAACTCACTGATTGGCTGGGCCTGGCTGCCAAGTAGCTGCCAAAGCTGCACTGCTAAGTGGGTGGTCCTATGCCCTCCAAGGCCCACCCAAAGCTGCACTGCTGCCCAGTCATGTGAAATCCGTAGATTAGGGCTAATGAATGTATTTAAATTGACTGATTTCCTTTATATGGGGCGGCAGCGTAGCCTAGTGGTTAGAGCGTTGGACTAGTAACCGGAAGGTTGCAAGTTCAAACCCCCGAGCTGACAAGGTACAAATCTGTCGTTCTGTCCCTGAACAGGCAGTTAACCCACTGGCCGTCATTGAAAATAAGAATTTGTTCTTAACTGACTTGCCTAGTTAAATAAAGGTCAAATAAATAAAAAAATATTAACTATAACTCAGTAAAATCTTTGAAATAGTTGCGCTTATAGTTTTTCGTTCTGTATACTTACCAACCCTGCTTTAATTACTCACCAACCTTAGTCAGCTGCTTACCAACCATACCCATACTGTAACAACTCACCAACCACACTGCAACCAAACCCTCAATTACTCACGAACCGTACCGCAACCCCTAGTCATAATTATTCACTAACCACATCGCAATCGGGATGTAACTACTACCAACCACACTTCAACCACTCATAGCTGAGAAGTACAGCTACTCACTCAAATCATCTGGATGTTAACAATGGCCGGTAAAAGATACAGCCATATACCAACCACGCAGCAACCACTATTAACCCCTGCCGATCCGCATGCCACCACTATACCTTAATCACGAGCTAATATATTGACCTATCAAGTGGCGGGTGTCACGCTCTGACCCTTTCTCGTGCTGTATTTCACAGGAACTGAACGAGAACCAGTTGACCCCCAAGCGTGAGAAGCAGGAGTGGCTGGTGCATCAGAAGGAGTGTCTCCAGCAGCTGCAGGCGGAAGATGAGGCTGGGCTCCTGCGCCGCCAGAGGCAGTACTACGAGCTGCAGTGTCGCCAGTACAAGAGGAAGATGCTGCTGGCGCGCCACAATCTGGAGCAGGACCTACTCCGAGAGGTATAGTACATCAACAGTACCCATAACGAAGACATTTTTCACTTGACCAAGCAATAGAGGTGTTTCAGTTCCATTAGGCTCTGGTCTCGGACCACAACTCTTCTCATGATATAATGCAGGGGTTAAAGTTCTGTCACTGCGACTGATTTTTAAAAATTTTATAGAATTTTTTTTTCAATGTTAAAGGTCTGAAATTGGTCTAACGCGCTGTTTAATACATGTACAAAATTATCCTCCTTCCCTAAAAGCAGGACTCTCATAACTTTTTTATTTATTTATTTTTTACATGAAACCGAGGTTAATTTGGGCCCCAGACAATCGATATGAGATCGACTTAAGTTTCAGCCATGGGATTTTTCCCCCTTTTAACCCCGATATAAAGCTACCTCTGTAATGTTTAATAGTACAGCACTAATGCCTAATACCCCAACATGCAAAAAGGACATCATATTTGGGTTGTTATCTGGTCGAATTCCAGATTCTCTCCATTTATCCAAACGTCTTTCCCTACCCTCATCTGTTGCGCTCTCCTTTGTTTCTTCCTTCTCCATCTAGGACCTGAACAAGAAGCAGACGCTGAAGGACCTGGAGTGCGCAATGCTTCTGCGCCACCACGAGTCCACCCAGGAGATGGAGTTCCGGCAGCTGGGCTCGGTGCAGCGCACGCGGGCTGACCTGATCCGCACACAGCACCAGACGGAGCTCACCAATCAGATGGAGTACAACAAGCGACGCGAGCAGGAGCTGAGGCAGAAGCACGCCGTGGAGGTCCGCCAGCAGCCCAAGAGCCTCAAAGTGAGTGAGAGCGAGACCCCCGGTACCCAAACCCAGAACCAGCTACCTCCAGAGGAGGAGAACAAGGGGGAGGAGTACCAGGAGACAGGGGGGCTAAGGGGAGCCCAGGCTGGGGCTGAGGGAGTGGAAGAGGTGGTGCTGGTAGAGGAAGGGGAGAAGGAAGAGGTGGAAGAATGTGAAACCAAAGAGGAAATGGAGGGTAACAAAGGAAAGGTTAGGAAAGGTTTTGAAGGAGGGAAAGAAAAGGTGGTGAGAGATGAAAGTGGAGATGGAGAGAATGAGAAGGGAGAAGAGAAGGACGTGGGAAATGGGAATGAGGTTTGCTCCATTGTAGAAACAAAGGTTGAAGTAGAGGAGGAGAAGAGCGAGAAAAGCGAAGATAACGAAGGTCAAGAACTTGAGTGGAAAACAGGGGAGGGAGGAGGAGAGCAAAGGCAGGTGGAGGGAGTGCAGTGGGGGGAGGAAGATGGGGATGAGGAAGACGAAGCGAGATATGTTCTCGACGATGACGACGATGAGGAGGAGGAGGATAGGGGCGTGGCAGACGGCTGTCCGTCTGAGCTCATCTCCTCCCCATCCCTGGAACGGAGGCATGTCCGCAATCAGCGCAAGGGGGACGAACTCTCAGAGTTCTACTTCCCCGACACCCTTGAGGAACTCGAGCCTCCTCACCTCTCTGCCCCACCCCTTTCTCCGCCCCCTGTCCCTTCTTCCTTTCCCTCCCTCTTCTCTCATGCCATCTGCCTCCTCCTCTCCCTCTCGGCCGCCGCCCAGCCCTCCAACCTCACCTTCCTCATACTCTCAGTCTTCCTCCTCTCCCTTCGTCGCTCTCCCCCTCTCCCCTCGCTGGCCTCCCTCCTCCTCTCGGGTGAGCTCGCCCTCCTCGCCCTCTTCTTCTCCTACCTCTTCCTCCGCTCCTGCTGCTCCCTCTCTCTCTCCACCTACCTGTCCCTCACTTTGTGGGCATGCGGTCTTTTCAGCCTGGGCCTCTCGCTGAGCCTGGGTCTCTATTATGTCCCCATAGCCCTGATCTCTGCCTCCTTCCTCAGCTCGCCTTCCCTCTTCCTCTCCCTCTATCTTGTGGTGGTGCTGGTGGTGCGACCGGCGCGCGTCTTCCTACAAAACGCCCCCCGGAAACTCAGCCGTTTGTGGATGAGGTTCCTCTTTCGCCTTCCCCGCCCACTCTTCAACATCTGCCAGTCTCTCCTTGGGGGCCTGGCGGAGCGCAGCCTCTATGACATGTTCCCCAAGGCCGGGCGCAACTGGGGTGGGCGCCAGTCCAAAATCCCTGTTCCCCTAAAGAGCCTGCCCTTAGTGCGCCTGGCGGGCAGGGGCCACGTTGGCTCGCCCCTTGCCACGTGCCTCCTCTGGGTCAGGCGCTTTATCAGACGCCCCCTAGGGGTCCTTGCCGACCTGGCCAACTCGGTCGTGCTAAGGCTAGCTAGCAGGGTCCTTAAAGAGCTGCCTCCCGAGTGCCTGAGCAGACTTCGTACATTCGGTCTGCTGAGAGAGGAGAAACCTAGCAGGCTGCCCAGGCTACTGCCCAGGGAGGTCAGAGAGCAGAAACAGAGGGAGAGGAGGAAGAGAGAGAGGGAGCGGCAAAGAAGGGAGGAGAGAGAATGTATGTTCAGAGATGAGGGGAGGTGGGAATGCGGGTTGAGACGAACGTCATCTGGGCGGAGTGTGAGGGGTAAAGTGCGACCATGGAGATAGTAAGAGAGGGAGGGAGTTGGATAGGGTGTGTGTGTTCCATCTATCACCGTCTGACCATCGTGTGTTTGTTTCCTTTGTTTCAACCCTCCCAAAGATAGGTTGTGTGCATCATAGGTATACCTAACACTGTGTTGCATTGGCTGAATGTAATTGGCCATTTAATGTACTGTATTGCCAAAAGCATCCAGCAACTCCTGTCATGTCACTGTCTTATACCCCATTGAAGTTTCATTGTTTGTCACTCACTATTGTGCTTTTTGTAAAAGTTTAAGTGTTTTCTTTATTTTGTTCTTAATTCGTAAGACAATATGTTTATGGTTATTTCTAAGACCATGTTTGTGCAATCTATTGTGTTTTTATTGAAGTTCTTGCGATTTCAGAGATCTTTTTAGTGCACTGTTCACGCACATTGAATTTCTTGTCAGTGGATAATGGTTATCAATGGCCACTATTGATAGATATTATTGGTTGTGGATTGTCCACAAATCAAGCATTTCACCCATTATAATACTAAATTACTGTGAAAGTAGAAGTAGGCAAACATCCTGGTCATTTCATTTAACCGCCCCCAAAAAACACTACTAGGTCATTAATATAGTGCAATAAATAATTAACCACACAGAAACTTCCAGATCAAGATTGCTTCAATCCACAAAGTGAACTTTAATACATTAATGTTATGTACAAGCTAAACTGTACAATTATGTTAAACGCATAGTGTTTGATACGTGAAACTTGACATAAATGCGGTAAACTGTAAAATAATTTCCACGTTTTTGTTCTAAAAATCCAGTCATCCGAATATGGGATACAATATGGCATTTTATACTCAATTTCAAGTTAGCCAATATTTTGGGATATTGCATATTGTATTTGGCTGGGTAGGCATTGGCTGTCAATTTAGTGAGCTATATTAGATCTTTAATTAGTATTGCTCATTGAGAAGAGTCGGCACAGCCAGAAGAGGACTTGGCCACCCCTCATAGCCTGGTTCCTCTCTAGGTTTCTTCCTAGGTTCTGGCCTTTCTAGGGAGTTTCACCTAGCCACCGTGCTTCTACACCTGCATTGCTTGCTTGTTTGGGGTTTTAGGCTGGCTTTCTGCACAGCACTTTAACATCAGCTGATGTAAGAAGGGCTTTATAAATACATTTGATTGATAGTAAGACCCCAAATGTGAACATGTAGAGAGCAGTGGAAGCTGGTGAGATGGTTATTAGTTATTACATTTCATCTTCTAGATAAGTAGATTCATTATTGTGCTATTGGCAATCTTATATACCGAATGATTTGCCATGTAAACGTTGTTTTTATCATTCTCCTAAATGAAGATACAGCGCTTGTCTGTTCAGCTGTAATTGTTTGAATGACTGTTCTGTTATACAGCCACTGAGGTTAGGCTACCTCCATATATGCAAAAAAAAAAAAAAGTGTTATAGTTTTTGTTCATTTTAGTATGACCATATGTTTAATATCATTTTATTGTTTAATTTGGATATTGGTTCAAATAAGTCTTAATGGCTTTAAAACACAAGTCCAAAGATTGAGGGAACAATGCAATACTCAACGAAGAGATTAACCAATTTGAACGTTTTAACGTTTTAAAGCGTTTTAACTAGTCTAAAACGATGCGAAAGTATTTATCCCAAAAAGGGCTGGAAATTGACTGGCCCCTCCCTCCACTGAGTACTAGTGAGCTTGTCACGCAAATTATATTGAATGATGTTATGTATCCAATAAAATACTTTATATATATATATATATTATATGTATATGTGGACACACCTTCAAATTAGTTCAGCCACACCTGTTGCTGACAGGTGTTTAAAATCGAACACAAAGCCATGCAAGCTCCATAGCCAAACATTGGCAGAAGAATGGCCTTACTGAGAGCTCAGTGACTTTCAACGTGGCACTGTCATAGGAAACTTTACAGTTGTCACTATGCATTGGGGCTGGTAGCGTTCTCCTGGCATCCGCCAAACCCAGATCTGTCTGTCGGACCGCCAGACGGTGAAGCGTGATTCATCACTCCAGAGAATGCGTTTCCACTGCTCCAGAGTCCAATGTCAGCGAGCATAACACCACTCCAGCCTATGCTTGGCATTGCACATGGTTATCTTAGGCTTGTGTGCGGCTGCTCAGCCATGGAAAGCCATTTCATGAATCTCCCGATGTACAGTTATTGTGCTGACGTTGCTTCCAGAGGCAGTTTGGAACTTGGTAGTGAATGTTGCAACTGAGGAAAGACGATTTCAGCACTTGGCGATCCCATTCTGTGAGCTTGTGTGGCCTACCACTTTGTGGCTGTGTTGTTGTTGCTCTTAGACGTTTCCACTTGTCTATGGAGATTGCATGGTTATGTGCTCGATTTTATTCACCTGTCAGCAACGGGTCAGGCTGAAACAGCCAATTCCAATCATTTGAAGGGGTGTCTACATCATTTGTGTATAGATAGATGGATAGAAATAAGTATTATACTTAACTACGTTGAATGATTGCTTGGTCACCCGTCCATTGAGTTGCAACTGGTTGTTTAAATGGGCAGTTGGCTATTGAAGAGCCAGGGTAGATGGAGGGCTAATTTAGAAGGATAAACATTTCAGTAAAACATTTTGGCGAAGAAAATATTCTTAATAAAAATATATCTATCTACTTGGGAGGTCAGGGGAAATGTACTTTAAAGTGCAGGAATACTACTTTTAAATGCAGCTCACCCAGAAAATAGTCCCCTGCATTTTACAGGTGAGCCATTGATGTGGAAGGGTATTATTGAGTGATTCGGCAGGAGGAGCACTCCCTCTCTCCTGCACTGTATTCTAACACAAAGAGAACTAGGGCATTGCTTTCTGGATGGCTTGCATTGGAGGGAGAGTTGGTGAATCCCTAATCCCCTTTTTAAGGGTGATATATTACATTGTATTCTGGCTCTAAAAAGAGGCATATCTTTTCAGTTTTTCACCTTGTTATTTTGTGAATGTAATTTATGATTTCAAATTATTTCTGCGTCAGTATATTTGTCTTATTTTTCTATGTTTACTGTTCTATGTTTGAATTTTCAGAGTTTTATATGAATATTTAATATATGCAGTATTTCTAAGGTTAGTACTGCATTCTGTGCGTTGGGCCAGTAACCGAAAGGACGCTGGTTCAAATCCCTGAGCCGACTAGGTGAAAATCTCTGCCCTTGAGCAAGGCACTTAACCCTAATTTCTCCTGTAAATTGCTCTGGATAAGAACATCTGCTAGATGACAAAAATGTAAATGTGTTCAGCAGCCATTTTGTTTGCATTTCAGCCTTATTGTGAGTGCATGAGTGGTGTAAGTATATGCAGCATTTTGGCATATTTTCGTTTTTTTTTTTTTCTCCAAACAGAAATAAATTATTTTTTTGTTAATCATTTTGTCTTGTTCATTTTTATGATTTACATCTTTGTTTTGCATTATTTCCTTGATATAATTTACCATAATTTCCATATCTTTATTCATTAATTCAGTTCATCAGTCTTTAACCAAACATGGAGAAAATGAGTGAAGTATTCTGGATTTACATTCAAACTCACTCATTTAATCTCATAACTAATGTTCTTGTCATCCTCTGTTCTCCCTGCCCATACATCCTACCTCCAACATGAATCAAATAAGTCAAATTTAGTTTTGACATGTAACACTTTGTAGAGCTGGGACGATAAACTGAAAATTAACGACACCAACCATACCGATCACTTATCGCAGGCATTTTGCAGATATCGTTCATTATGATAAGTAACCTATATTAGAGATGTGATTTAAAATGAAATACGTTTGCTGGTATGGGTGATTGTTAATGGGACAATTGATTGCTACAACCATCAAACTAGTAGTTGAAAGGATCTTTTTATTTATTTTTTACTGTGGTGCACAATGTTATAAACGTATGGTTTTATTTATCGTTATCACATCAATTCCGGCACTTTATTGCGATATGAACTTTTGTCCATATTACCCAGCTCTAACGCCATGGCTACGTCCCAATTATCTCTCCTCTATTCCAAGTGTGCACTTGTTCATTTCCCTTCAAGGATTTGAAAGTAAATTACTAGTATAAGAAATATGGTGGAAATGCTCTACATACCATGCCCCCCTGCAACCCAATGTGTTTAGATTTATGAGTAGTAGTGAACGAGTGTACACTTCAGGAGAAAGGAGATATTATTGGGACGACCCAGTATATCTGAATTCCAAATCGACCGTAGCCTTTACAGCCTAGGCACTCTTAGATCTGAGGATTGGATAGATGGTAAGCAATATGGTAATAGCTTGATCTTGTCTTCTGATTGCATGGGTGGAGTTTTTGCCACATTGCTTCGTGTATTGCAGGTAAGTGTAACGTGAAATATTCATTGGAAGACCCGCTTTCATCCGAAGGCTGGCTCATGGTGTCTTGTAGGAATACATTACTTTCTTCCTCACAATAAGTGAACAGAACACATACTGAATTGGTAGTGAAAAGGATAACGAATTTGTTTTCACACACCACACCCTGCCTCACACCATGTTTTTTTTTTAGTTTTTTTTTTAAAGAGTGCACATCCTATTGTGGATAATAACCATTTATGACCTTACAACTTTAATTTGCAGATGTTTTTTACTGTTCCAATCATTCCCAGTCAGACATTACAAGAAGTATTTCACAATTCTGCCTCCACTAATGCATACATAGGGTTTAAATCAGAGGAGGAGTTCCACCACTTCGGGTTGGGACATGGTATATAGTAGGCAGCCATTCAATAGATGTACTTATTTTTGTTTAACTACCACAGAAAAGCAAGTGATTTTGAGGTCACTAATACCTCTGTAAAAAATCGAAATGTACACTCCACAGCCCTATATAGCCTATACACATATTGGATCTTCACATATTCAAAAGAACACATTCAAGCACATCAGCCGAAACGGTTGTCTCTCGCTCTTTTGGTAAGGAGACAACCAGGACACCATTATGTTAGCCTTTAAGAGTATCTTTACAAATTATCTTTCTCAATTAGTCTTTCATAGATTCCTCATCCTCTGTTCTTGCCTCCTCAACCCATTGGAGTAGTAGGTCAGAGGGGAGGGGAGCTTGGAAGTACAATACATTTGAGAAGGAGGCAAGGAAATAGGATGCGAGGAATCAAAGACAAATTGAGAAAGAGCCCAAGATAAAACCTGATATGTTATAAACAAAACATTCTGGGTAATGTAGTACATCATGCCACACTCTCTCTCATCCAGTCCAAAGAACTCCAGATCAAGCGTCAGTTCCAGGACACGTGCAAGATCCAGACGCGCCAGTACAAGGCCCTGCGCAACCACTTGCTGGAGAACACGCCCAAGTCGGACCACAAGGCGGTGCTCAAGCGCCTGAAGGATGAGCAAACGCGTAAGCTGGCCATCCTGGCTGAGCAGTACGACCACTCCATCAATGACATGCTGTCCACACAGGCTGTGAGTAAGGCAAGGAGATGCTGTACACTCTTTGTACCGCACAACCTCCAACCCACCGTAGCACCGTACCCACCCCTGCCTGGGCAGGCAAGCCAGCTGCCTGCACTCCTGGCTGTCCCCAGATTTGACACAGTCACCCCACTTTCTTTGTCCTCGCTTTGTTACAGTTATGATACCCTCTCGGCACTTGGCTAGCAAGCTACACCCTTTCTCTCCATAGTTGACGAACAGTACCGCTACTAAAAAAACATGCCATACCCCCTGCCCTGGGTCTGGCTTCCCTTGCATGGCACAACATGGGCCTGTTCAGATGATGGAGCGTTCAGATAGAAATGTATCATATAGAACACAAATTTGTCAGAATAAGGGAATTGTGTCAGCGCTATTCTATTTATATCTGCATCATTACACCATTACACCTGAGATGTTAGATCTCACTGGCAATTTATTTTGGGGCGAGTGGGGAGGGGACAGTAAGTAGACCAGAGCCAGCTGTTATTGGGCAGTTTCCAATTGAAAAAAATGTCAGTTTAAGTGGGCGTTTCCTCTCACGTGAGCGTGTCAGCGTTTATGGAGGAACCACAAACTCACGTGGGAACGCCTGCAGATGCAGACCTCTCACGAGAGAGGGAACGCCTACTTACACAGACCGGAACCTTCACCATTTTTCCCCTAATGGTGAACTGCCTGAGTAAGACGTTTATCAACCATCTTTGGTTACACCCCATACCTACTAGAACAGCAGGGCCGCATTCAGCAGGGCACAACGTTGTGGAATATTCAGAAATAAATATATGATAGAGAACATATACTCCTCTCTGACATGAAGAAAAATGAATCCTGTCAGCTCTAATAATGGCATTTCTATCTGTAACGTTACCCAGCGTTGCGCCCTCCTGAACAGAGCCCAGTTACATGCATCTGTTAGGTCCTCACGTAGCACCAATACACGTCCAAGACATTCAAGCAAGCCAAACCCCCTTTCTCTGTCCCTACACGACACCCCATCTGCTGGCACACAGAAAGCGACATAACATCTCTTGTGTCTCCGAATACCACCGACTCACATCCACCGGCACAGATCTGCGATATGTCAAAGCCTCATGTAACACCTTACAATAGCCACACACACCCCTGTCCCTATCCTCACCACACTCCTCCACTTGTGGGCTACTAGCCAAATGCCTATTCACATTGTTACAAGCTATACCCAGCTCTATACAGTCTCTACTGTATTACTATCATCAATACCACAGCATGTGTGAAAAACAAACTACGACACCCTATTCATGTCACACAATACCACACTTATTTCCCCATCACACACTCATGGAAAGAAGGTGGAGGGTGCTCAACCATCACACACTCAACCACATTCACTCGGAGCAAACCCCTACCTCGTCAATATCTACCCAAAACATTCCCATTTAGTAATTCACACACCTCCCTCACACTAAGATAGACATCCCCTTCCTATATGCCACATCCCCTGATCTGACCCTCTGTCTCCCTATGCCTAAGTACGGGTGGAACTCCCTTTTCCACTAACTCTACCTATTTTTATGCTAATGCCCCACCTTATTTGCCACTCTGACTCCAGCTCCGATTGGATGAGACGCAGGAGGCGGAGTATCAGGTGCTGCGGATCCAACTGCAGCAAGAGTTGGAGCTGCTCAACGCCTACCAGAGCAAGATCAAGATCCACACCGACTCGCAGCATGAGCGTGAGGCCAAGGACCTGGAGCAGAGGGTGTCCATCCGCCGGGCACTGCTGGAGCAGAGGGTAGGTGTAGGGGGAAGTTGCCCCTGAACTCTGATCTGGGGTCAGTTTATAATTTCCCCCACTAATGGTTAGAGTTGGGGGATGGGAAACTGATCCTGGAGCAAGGGGTGGAGAGCTATAGCTTGTCCCAAATCACTCCCTATTCCTCCCCTTAGCCCTATCCCCTAACCCTAGAATGTATGTGTGGTCTGGATAGGTACAGTGGTGATTTTAGCATGTAAATCTTGATGATGCAGAAAAAAAATAAGTGGGATGCATGCCAGCAAAGCCACAACACTAAACAATGCACTGCTAGACCTGGCTATCAGCAGAGCCTTGTCTGGCAGCGAAACAGTTCATTCAGCCTCAGTTACTGCCTTTTAAAATAAACATAGCTGATATTGCTGACTTGCTTAAAACAAATGTGGTTTCTAATTTCGATTAAGACATTAATGAGCGAGCAAGGACGGACGTCATCCATATAACTATTTGTTTAGCACTTTTGAAATGTACAGCGACAGAATTCAAAACATGGGCCGTTCTTAGTGTTCTCCCTGTACACCAAGTCAGAACCGTAGGATAAATAAAGGGGGCATATAAGCAGACAATGAAAGCGCTTACGATAGTCGATGATTACATTTCTCTAAAACAGGTGCACATGTGCACCACCAAGTCAGAACGGTTGGTGAAATTAATTAATTATACCAAATTATTAGGGTGAGGCACATGGGCTACTAATGTCTTACTACACAACATATTTCTTTCATCACATTCCCAGTGGGTCAGAAGTTTACATACACTCAATTAGTATTTGGTAGCGTTGCCTTTTAAATTATTTAACTTAAGTGAAATGTTAACTCAAATGTTTTGGGAATTTTGGCCCATTCCTCCCGACAGAGCTGTTGTGACTAAGCCAGGTTTTTAGACCTCCTTGCTCGCACACGCTTTTTCAGTTCTGCCCACATGTTTTGTAGGATTGTGGTCTGGGCTTTGTGATGGCCACTCCAATACCTTGACTTCGTTGTCCTTAAGCCATTTTGCCACAACTTTGGAAGTATGCTTGGGGTCAATGTCCATTTGGAAAACCCATTTGCGAACAAGCTTTAACTTCCTGACTGATGTCTTGATGTTGCTTCAATATTTACACACAATTTTCCTGCCTCATGGTGCCATCTATTTTGTGAAGTGCACCAGGCCCTCCTGCAGCAAAGCACCCCCACAACATGATGCTGCCATCCCCGTGCTTCGTGGTTTGGATGGTGTTCTTCGGCTTGCGAGCATCCCCCTTTTTCCTCCAAACATAGCGATGGTCATTATGGCCAAACAGTTATATTTTTGTTTCATCAGACCAGAGGACATTTCTCCAAAAAGTACTATCTTTGTCCCCATGTGCAGTTGCAAACCGTAATCTGGCTTTTTGTGGCAGTTTTGGAGCAGTGGCTTCTTCCTTGCTGAGCGGCCTTTCAGGTTATGTCGATATTGGACTTGTTTTACTGTGGATATAGATACTTTTGTACCTGTTTCTTTCAGTATCTTCATAAGGTCCGTTGCTGCTGTTCTGGGATTGATTTGCACTTTTCGCACCAAAGTACGTTCACCTCTGGGAGACAGAACATGTCTCCTTCCTGAGCGGGATGATGGCTGCGTGGTCCCATGATGTTTATACTTGCGTACTATTGTTTGTACAGATGAACGTGGTACCTTCAGGCGTTTGAAAATTGCTCCCAAGGATGAACCAGACCTGTGGAGGTCTACAATTTTTTTTCTGAGGTCTTGGCTGATTTCTTTTGATTTTCCCATGTTAAGCAAAGAGGCACTGAGTTTGAAGGTAGGCCTTGAAGTACATCCAGAGGTATACCTCCAATTGACTCAAATTATGTCAATTAGCCTATCAGAAGCTTCTAAAGCCATGACATTTTCTGGAATTTCCCAATCTGTTTAAAGGCAAAGTCAACTTAGTGTATGTAAACTTCTGACCCACTGGAATTGTGATACAGTGAATAATTGTAAGTGAAATAATCTGTCTGTAAACAATTGTTGGAAGAATGTACTTGTGTCATGCACAAAGTAGATGTCCTAACCAACTTGCCAAAACTATAGTTTGTTAACAAGAAATTTGTGGAGTTGTGGAAAAACAAGTTTTAATGACTCCAACCTAAGTGTATGTAAACTTCCGACTTATGCAACAGCATACAATACATTTTTGGACTCAAATTGTTGTGCTCTGCTCACTTGAACATGAAGGTGGCGCGGCGGTCCTTTGTGGGCACATTTTTTCATCAAAGTCGGGCATTCTCTGGATTTATGGTGCTTTCAAAACAACTGGGAACTTGGGGGGGGGGGGGGAAACGAGGTTGAATCATGATGATGTCATTGATCTTCAGGTTGTAACTCTAGAACGTGGCCGGATTTATAATTCTGAGTTGGATGACCATTCAAACTTATTTTCCCAGTCGGAGCTCGTTTATTCCTGACTTCCAAGTTGTCTTGAACTTACTGAAGTCAAGTTTTCACAGTTCCGAGTTAAGTTGTTTTGAGTGCAGCACAAGTCATGCTTCATTGACAGCATGGCCAATGTTGAATGTTTATCATTTTAAACTTGGAATAGAGCCCCTTAATCCAAGATTGGAGGTCACACAGCCACTCCACTGAATAGCAGGCTCGTGATTGCTTTGCAGTGCTTGCAGTTAGCCACTATCACTGATTCCTTCCAAACCACTTCTTGTTGAATTTGCGATTTCCAACTCATTGTGTAATGGTTATGTCGAATGGCCGATGAGTACCGATACATTTTATCTATAATTTCTCCATTATTTCTCTTCATATGACAAGGATTAAAAAGGATTTGCCAGTAGATTGTCGACTTGATTCATGATGACTACTAGCAAAGATTTTGAAAGTATGATGTTGACATGATCAGTCCAATCAAAACTACTGTACATATAACGTGATTTGACATCATTTTATCTGTGGCCAATGACCTTGGATGGGCACTTCTATTGTAACTCTATGGCAGCACCCAAGGGGCTAGAATTTTCTAGCTCTACCCTTAGACTTGGAGGTGATGTAGTGTCCCCATGAGTGACAGGACACTGAGCCAATCATGGCTCAACGCTCCGTATTTTCTGCTGGCTTGCCCCACCACCACAGAAAGCACTGAGCTAAGCTGAAACACCTGTATTTTGGAGCTGCCTTACTCAAGAAAAGAAAAGAGACCATGTTTGTATGCAGCTTTATTAACTCAATTATATATATATATTTTACATAGTTTGCAAACTGATATGTGACGCGTATTAATGTCAAAATAACATACAAAACAGGCAAGCCCTGAATGACGGGTCACCAATGGATAGGTATAACCAGTGAAGTGAAGGAGTTTGCACCTTACATTTCTGCACACATCAAAGGGGTTAGGGCCAAAAATAGGGTTAGGGAGCGAGTTGGGACTGACAGAGATTATGGCTTAATTACAAATTGACAGCCTAGTCCTAGACTTTTGTCTTGGATGTTTGTCCAAAATGTAAATTCAAGGTTACATATCTGGCCCATTGAAAAATGCAAAGAATGTATACTTAACTCTAGCACCCCTACATTCTAGGCACTCCTGTAGATCTGACCGAATTGGATAGGTGGAAGCAATATTGCAACCAGAGGCTATTACCAGAATGCTTATCTATCCTCTCAGATCTACAGGAGTGCCTAGCCTGGTTGTAGAGGATAGAGTTTGATTACATTTTTGGACTTTTTGAATGGGCCTAATATGTAACTATGGAGCAATTTCAGTGGCAACAGAAATTGTATTTGAATTCCATAATTTTTTTATTGTATGAGGATATTGTATTTTAATGTAATATTTTAGATTTTGTAATGCACCAATTGAATTCATTATGAATTACATTTCAATTTAATTGAGTATTCTAGTCAAATATTGACATATTAAGTTTCAATTAGAGTATGTGAGCGGCACCTTTTCAACTGCTCCGCTAAAAAACGCTCCTTGCTCAAAGACAAAAAATTCTAGCACTCCAAATTCGCTCCATTCATTAAAATCACAATTTAACCAACACACATCTATTTCTGTGACTACCTGGACCTATTGTACCATTTTGTTTCGAAGTATTGAAACCAAACCATGTGATTTGAATGAAAAGTATTTTAATAAACAACAGGAAAAGGTGACTAAGAAGCGCTCGCCATTTCAAATATGCTACATGTCATATTAAACAGCATATAAACACTCTAAATAGGTCAGGAGCCAGACAGCTAGCCAAATATGGAGTGCAAATTAATTATTTTGGCTATATTATTTCAATTATTTCAAGGCTATAGGCTGCAAGTAAATTGTGATGCTTTTGCATGTGCGACACACTAGGCTGGCAGGGACATTAAGCGCTCAGCATATTAATGTAATGGCAAAATGTAGATTTCCTCCTAAATAGACATACCCAAAAGTAACTGGGTAATGTGTAATTACATGATTGACATTGGTATTTTTGGAAAGAAGATCTGGGAGATTATGAGGAAATGATCAGAAGGAAGATAGGAGTTACATAGTTCAGTATACACAGGATCAATATATATATATATATATATATGATCAGACAAATAAGATATACTCATTTTTATTTTATTTTACCTTTATTTAACTAGGCAAGTCAGTTAAGAACAAATTCTTATTTTCAATGACGGCCTAGGAAGAGTGGGTTAACTGCCTGTTCAGGGGCAGAACGACAGATTTGTACCTTGTCAGCTCGGGGGTTTGAACTTGCAACCTAACTAGTCCAACGCTCTAACCACTAGGCTACCCTGCCGCCTCATGATCTGTGGAGTCCCGTCTTTCGGTGTATATCAATGTATTCAGTGTTTATTTTGATTATACTTCACAACACTAACCGGAATGTAGGTAGCAGCCATCTTGAAATGAGGTCATCAGCTCGGTCTGCCCTTATAAATTTGTATGACCATATGGTAGTAAGGCACACCAAAGATTTGAAGGCAATGTTCAATAGCCAATATACTCAGCTTTCCGCAGACACCCTGTTTTTGCAGACAGGGTCTACCTTTTTCATAACAGACTTAATTGAATAAAGAAAATCAAATAGGGTCCTTAAATATGAGAACTTTACATTTAAGAGGTACAACATTTTGCTGTATTAAATCATTAGTCTATAAATTGCATATATAGCCTGTGACTTAAATTAAATACAAATTTAAATGTAGACTGCCTTGTTTTAGGCTCCATCTACAGTGCCTTTGAATTCATTTTAGAAACATGAGTTTGGCCAGAGTCTATGGCTTCAGGTTCATGCGATGGTGCCTGGAGAGCAGGCCAGCAGCGGAGAATATCCTCTCAGCACTTGCAGAGCCACTGGGGATGCTAAACACCCTTCGGGCCACTCTTGCAGGGATGTGTATTTTTAATTACATTTTTTGTAAGTAGGACAAAAATATTTTAGGTAAAATAACCCTATCAAAACGTAAAGCTCCTTGAAAGAGGTAATATTCCAGGCCTATTGTGCCAAAATCAATCATGGCCTATTGTATACAGTGCATTCTGAAAGTATTCAGTCTTATTCTAAAATAGATGAAGAAAAAAAATCCCTCATCAATGTACACACAATACCCCATAATGACAAAACAAAAACAGGTTTAGACATTTTTGACCCCCCCCACACACACAAAAAATAAATATATATATATATATATATATATATATATATATATATATATATATATATATATATATATATGGAAATATCACATTTGCATAACTATTCAGATCCTTTACTCAATACTTTGTTGAAGCACCTTTGACAGTGATTACTGCCTCATTTATTCTTGGGTATGATGCTTCAAGCTTGGCACACCTGTATTTGGGGAGTTTCTCCCATTCTTCTCTGCAGAGCCTCTCAAGCTCTGTCAGGTTGGATTGGTAGCGTTGCTGCACAGCTATATTCAGGTCTCTCTAGAGATGTTCAAGTCCAGGCTCTGGCTGGCTGGGCCTCTGAAGGTCATTCGGAGACTTGTCCTGAAGCCACTCCTGCATTGTCTTGGCTGTGTGCTTAGGGTCGTTGTCCTGTTGGGAGATGAACCTTCGCCCCAGTATGAGGTCCTGAGTGCTCTGGAGAAGGATTTCATCAAGGATCTCTCTGTACTTTGCTCCTTTCATGTTTCCCTCGGTACCGACTGGTCTCCCAGTCCCTGCTCCTGAAAAAAATTCCTTCAACCTCGTGGCCTGTTTTTTTTCTCTGACATGCACTGTCAACTGTGGGACCTTACATAGACAGGTGTGTGCCTTTCCAAATCATGTCCAATCAATTGAATTTACCACAGGTGGTAATTAAGTTGTAGAAACATCTCAAGGATGATCAATGGAAACGGGATGCAGCAATGGGTCTGAATACTTCTGTAAATAAGGTATTTCTGTTTTTATTTGCAAAAAATTCAAATCTGTTTTCACTTTGTCATTAAATGTGTGGTATTGTGTGTAGATGAGGGAAAAAAACTACTTAATTGAGTTTAGAATAAGGCTGAGGTCTGAACTTTCCAAATGCACTGTAACCTGGAATTTTTTTGACAACCATCCAAAACATCTGTGTGTTTGTTTGTTTGTGAGTTTGCGTGTGTGTGTGTTTTTGGTTGGTAAAAAAAGGAAAATTCGGACTACTGGGGTCATTTCGCCGGTCCTATTTTAGGTTTAGGGTTACAATTAGGTTTAGGAGCTAGGGTTAGGGGTTTCGGATTAAGGTTAGGTTTAGGGGTTAGGGAAAATAGGATTTTGAATGAGAATCAATTGTTTGGTCCCCTTAAGGATAATAAAACAAACGTTTGTCTGTGTGTGTGTTTATGGGTGTTTTCTCACATTCAACACTTCTGTGCCCTTGTTCCCCATATTACCCACAGATTGAGGAGGAGATGCTTTCTCTTCAGAATGAGCGCTCTGAGCGCATCCGCACCCTCCTGGAGCGGCAGGCCTGTGAGATCGAGTCCTTTGACTCGGAGAGCCTCCGTCTGGGTTTCAGCAACATGGCCCTTACGGGCATCCCCAGCGAGGCCTACCCCAAGCAGGGCTACACCAACGCCCCACCAGTGTTCCGCTCCGGCGGGGGCCACTGGAGCCATGGCATGCACCCCCAGAACGCCCAGCCCCAGCCGCACTCGCGCCGCAGCCACAACAGTAGTAGCAGTGGAGGGGGTGGGGGTGTTGGAGGGGGGAGCAAAGGGGAGTCTTCTTCTTCTCACGGCATGGCTCTGGGGTTGGGTCTGGGGAGGGACGGGAGGGAGGTGCATCCTTCATCTCGTTCATCAGCCTCTTCTTCTTCCTCCTCCTCCCAACAACACCACCACCGCCATCACCTGCCACAGCACTACCACCACCAAAGCACACCCCAGCTCTACCGGGAGCGGGAGAGGGATAGAGAGAGGGAGCGGGAGAAGGAGAGGGACAGGGAGTGGGCCGGTGTCCGAGGCAGCGGCGACCTGGCCCACCCGCAGCACCCCCATCACTTCTCCCACAACCTGCCCTCTCGCTCCTCCTCTCAGTCCCTGGCCCTGCTGCCGCCGCCGCCCCCCGCGCCCCCCTCCATCTCGGGGCCCTCCTCGTCCTCCTTGCAGGGAGGGGTGTATGGCGGGGGGCTGGCCGTCAGGGGCGGTCCCAGCCTCATGGCCCTGAGGAACAGCCCCCAGCCACTGAGGAGGACGGCATCCGGAGGGGGACCTGGCGGGGCGGGTGGAGGCGACGGGGTGCTGAGCCGCAGCACCTCGGTCACCTCGCACATCTCCAACGGCTCCCACCTCTCCTACTCCTAAAGAGGGGGGAGGCGGTGGAGGGTGTTCACCCGAGAGAGAGCAGGAGGTAGGGAGTAGACGGGGATGGGGGAATGTAGCTACCTGTCTTACCATTGAAGTGGGTGAGGGAAAAGGATGCGGAGAGGGTGTCTGACTTTTTTTCTGAGGTGAGGCAGGGGAAGGGTAGGTATCAGTTTGAGGGTTGCTCTTCAAGGTAGCCATGTCTTCTTCTATGATGTTCTATAATGGAATGGAGG
Organism: Oncorhynchus mykiss; assembly: GCF_013265735.2. Classification (NCBI taxonomy): domain Eukaryota; kingdom Metazoa; phylum Chordata; class Actinopteri; order Salmoniformes; family Salmonidae; genus Oncorhynchus; species Oncorhynchus mykiss. Next base: position 28,180,860 of record NC_048580.1, on the reverse strand, counting down.
AAGCGAGAGAATAGGTGGGAAAGTGCATGGAAAGGGAAGAGATAAAGACAACAGACCTAAAAGTGAATGTATGTATGTTGTGTGTGGTGTCCTGATAATCTAGCAAACACTTGTGTTGTATGGCTTCAGAAAGGGAAGACATGGGGAACAATAAAAAATGCTGGTTTTAGTCTGCATTCAGAAAGGTAGCTATTGTTCGAAACACATTTTATTGGTTTATAACTTATTTGTTGATAGTGTTTTAGTTTATTTTGTAGATGTGTTTAAAACAAGTGGCTCGGGACGTCACCAAGGCCTTTAAGAAGTCTTAAAGGGATGGTGTGATGACCACGCAAGAATTACAGCTGATGTAAATTAATATGAATACACAGAATGTTTATAAAGGCAACAAACAGACCCGGTTTCATTAAAAATAATGAAAGCACCTGGAATGGAGAGAGACATTTGTATGGACAACAAAATGACCTCAAAAACTTTTCTGTCATCCATGACATACACTATATATACAAAAGTATGTGGACAACCCTTCAAATGAGTGAATTCGGCTATTTCCAACAAGTCAGTTTGTCAAATTTCTGTCCTGCTAGAGCTCCCCCGGTTAACTGTAAGTGCTGTTATTGTGAAGTGGAAACATCTAGGAGCAAGAACAGCTCAGCCGTGAAGTGGTAGGCCATACAAGCTCACAGAACGGGAACGCTGAGTGCTGAAGCACGTAGTGTGTAAAAATCGTCTGTCCTCGGTTGCAACACTCACTACCAAGTTCCAAACTGCCTCTGGAAACAACTTCAGCACAAGAACTGTTCGTCAGGAGATTCATGAAATGGGTTTCCATGGCCGAACAGCCTCACACAAGCTTAAGATCACAATGCCAAGCGGCGGCTGGAGTGGTGTAAAGCTCGCCGCCATTGGACTCTGGAGCAGTGGAAACGCGTTCTATGGAGTGATGAATCACTCTTCACCATCTGGCAGGGCGGATACCAGGAGAATGCTACCTGTCCCAATGCATAGTGCCAACTGTACAGTTTGGTGGAGGAGGAATAATGGTCTGGGGCCAGTGAACGGATATCTTAACGCTACAGCATACAATGACATTCTAGACTATTCTGTGCCTCCAACTTTGTGGCAACAGTTTGGGGAAGGCCCTTTCTCGTTTCAGCGTGACAATGGCCCCATGCACAAAGCGAGATCCATACAGAAATGGTTTGTCGAGATCAGTGTGTTTAGAACATGACTGGCCTGCACAGAGCCCTAACCTCAACCCCATCAAACACCTTTGGGATGAATTGGAATGCCGACTGAGAACCAGGCCTAATTGCCCAACATCACTAATGCTCTTGTGGCTGAATGTAAGCAAGTCCCAGCAGCAATGTTCCAACATCTAGTGGAAATCCTTCCCAGACGAGTGGAGGCTGTTATAGCAGCAAAGGGGGGACCAACTCTATATTAATGCCCATGATTTTGGAAGGAGATGTTCAATAAGCAGGTGTCCATATACTTTTGGTGATGTAGTGCATTTATTATCTTTAAAAATGACACAGGTGTCCATGGGAGTCGCTCCAACGCATTACATAAATGTACAAAACATTTGTAAACATGACCAAAATCACATTTGAGATGTACAGTATTAGTTGTCCAAGTTTCACTGGTATTTAAAGACCAGTGCAGTCAAACTTAATTTTCCTGTGTTTTACACCGCAAAAAGGGAAATCTAAGCAATCCTAAATATCTTCTATTGAGTGATAATTTGACCTTCTTGAAAAAACCTTGAAATAAGTTAAATTACTTGTATTAAGACTTTTTTTAAAGGTGAAAATAAGCACAATTATTTGCCAATTATGTTAGATAATTTAGCTTAGTAAGAAAAAAAACACATCACTCAATGTAAGATATTTAGGCTTGCTTAACGTTCACTTTTTCCAGTGTATATATATTTCCACACCGTGGTTTGAATAATATTGTGAGAATTATGATAATGCCCTTGTAGTGTACGACATGTTTAAAAAAGACCGCCTGAAATTTCAGCTTTTGTTTTGGTGACATCACCAGACAGTTAATAGACCAATAAGAATGAGCGTTCCAAACCTCTTTGACATAAACTGCTAGTTTTAAGTTTCCCCTTCCCCACTCAGACAGTCCTAGCAAAATTCTTGCTTGAGAAATGGCTATTCTTGTTTATTTTATTTTCAAAACAAAAATGTATCCGTTTTATGGAGTAATAACGACAATGATCATAGTAATTTTGATATATTCAATGAGTATTGAACCCAGGATTTAGACTAAGAAAGCATTTTCTATAGGTCAATATTACCATTACTAATCCATATATAGTTGTTGTAATCTTGTACAAAAATGTGTTTTTATCTTGCAAGAAAAATGCCACTTTTGACTATGGGCTATGGTTGAAAATGTGTAAAAAATAGATATACATTGGATTGTCAGGTATGGTGTGTGTAACAGGTATTAATGATTATTAATAATGTTTTATTAATAATTGTTGATTATTCATGTGTGTACATGTGTTGGTTGAGTGGTATACAGTCTAGTTATATTGCCACTTTTTTAGACAAACAAACATTATTGCATTTTAAAGACACTTGTGTAACCTTTATAAAAGGTCTGACCCCAATGAAAAGGAAGGTGACACATCCAAAAGAAGCAACATTGGTTGACATGAACATTATTAACCTCTTCTGGAATGTTTCTGTTCGTTTGTTGGATTTTGAAATGAAAACGTTGGTTGAATTTTCTAGAGATTTCACGATTTATTCTACTGAGCCCACACATATTCTAGCATGAAGAACAAAATGGAGTTCAAAGATAAAGAATGGTGCACAATTTAGATGATAATCTCACAGTGCAAACCATCATTGCAAGGTGTGAGCCACTTGTCAGTGAGCTTGTGCTGCAAGTTGAAGTAAGTTTTAAGGTTAAGGGTTGTCAACCATTTGTTGTGTAGTTAAGCCTACACTCACCAAGGCCATATTACTCAAATACTTAACTTCCCCTTTCTTAATTAAAGGGGTTTGCCTCATTCAGTTAGCTAAGACTCTGTTTATAACTAGGGATTCTGAGATGCTGTTCCTTTGTACAAACAGGGTGATTTATTTATTCAATCTCAAAAACACCAGCTCTGACAAGTCCCCCTGTAGCCTAATACTTCATGCTTGGTTGAAATCTCAGTGCATGCAGAAAACTCCTTTATATAAATAAGAGACTGGTGGGTTTTGATATGTGGATGGATGGTTGGTAACATAACATGCTAATTCATAGGTATTTGGGGGGGGGGGGGGGGGTGCAGTAAAAGGTGTTATCTTAATTTCTTAAGGTCTAGGAAATCATGATGGACATCAGGAAGAAGAAATCCCAATTCCTTTGTCACAGACATAGCTGGTTAGATGATGATATGGACTGTTCCGTGTGGACTTGTACTTTATGGTTTGCAAAGGGGAAATTTTCAGTTAATATGTAAACATAGTTGAACATTCCAATCAAGGGATTCCAAGCTTGAGGGAAAAGAATAGGGTTCTTTAAAATGTGTTGAACAAGAGGGTAAAAGCAAAGTAATACAAAATAAAAAATGAATGATAATAAACATTGGTGTTCCTATCTTTTTTATTTGTGTATATATATATATATATATATATATATATATATATATATATATATTACAATGTGCATTAATTTGCTTAGGCTTGAGCATATTCCCAAATTGATTGAAGGTTTATGTTTGTCATCATTGCATCCTGCATGTTTATCTAGCCTATACAAACCAAGAACAAGATAGGCTATACTAGACACGACAATTATCGGATATGAAAACGTTCTGATAGGTTATGTTGTTGTCCTGTAGCTGTGCGTGTTTTATATCTGACACTGTCATCCCCACAATTGCGTCCTTGCGTCCCGCCCTTTAAGAGGCACTTGTATGGAAGGTTTTTCTCACTGTTTTCCTAGTACGCGTGCGCTGCGGAGGAGCTCTGTATAGAAACGGCAGACATCTATTTCTGATGGTCTGAGAAATACTGTAGTGAAATGTCTGTCGGACGAAATCCCGAGTAGGAGGGGCCGAAAGCATGTGCTCCATGAGGGAGACGGAAATGAAAGGGGGTGTCCGAAGAGAAATCCGATCCCTTTAAGAGCAACTGGGACATAGTCGTGCGAGAAAAGGAGAGGAGGGGGAGAAGAAAGAGGAATTTAAAAAGAAAAAGGAAGAAAGAGACAGGGAGGGAGGAGGGAGAGCGAGCGATAAAAAAAGAAAATGACATCCTCGCATTTGAACAGCCGAGGTGGAGCGATAGGCTGCGGCCCGGAGCGAGCGCTCTTTGCCAGGGTCAGGGCTTGACTCCAACAACGAGGCTTCGTCAAACACCCGATTGGCCTATTGGGGGAAATCGGACAAATTTATTAATACATTCAAAAGCATGAACTGCTACTCTTTCAAATGCGTTTATTATAACGCTGACAATAATATGCATTGTGCGTAAAATGCATTCATTTCATTTTAAAATCTAGCTATTATGTATGACTACGGCTATATAAATAACAGATTTTTGTGCACACATATTTGGTTTGAAAGTCATCAATGCCAAAAGATATACGTTTTTTTTATTTTTATAATTGTGCTTTTCTAAATTAAAGTTAGAAACCACAGTCAAAGAGAAATAGGCCACTATTGGACCAGGCAATTCCACTCAGGCAGACAGCCTAGTCAGCCTAATCGTAACGCCTGCGTGAATACGAATAGCTTGAATCCTTCTATTAGTACATTTTTTGTTATAGTTGCACGTCCCTTTCGGATGATCGATAGCATACTCTTCTTGCTGCATTTGAATACTGTTTACTTAGATCTTCGCGCCTCAATAGCCAATAGGGTGATTAAAGAATATGCCAACGATTCACTGTCGAATCGCAATCAGGATTACTTAACTGACTTTATACTCTTCGTCACTTTGGTTCAAAATGGATGCTGCTTGGAGCAATTTTCTCTTCCAGGTAAGTCTTAATGGACCTTCTTTCTTGTTGTGTTTGTGTGCGCGCTTTTCTGAAGATTGGCTTTTGAAGAATTTGTGCCCCGCTGCTCCGGGGCCTACACATTTATGTGATGCAAAGTAGCATCTCGTCTAGACCAGTGGTTCACAATCAGGGTTACTAGGACCCCTGGGGGTACTTGAGAAGACTTATGAGACAATAGCCTTACTGGTAAAATGCACATGAATGGGTACTCCTGGCACAGCAAAATGTTGTTGGTGGTATACAATGCAGTGACTTTATGCTAATAGATCAGTGTTTATTTCTCCAGACTACTCCCAACCAAAACCAAGTGGAGGGGACCCTCCAATCAGAACTCTTACCAGTCCATACTGCCTCTCCTCAGACCCCTCCCACAGAGAACATAGCCCAGCCTCCTTCCACGGTGGACACTGCTGCCCTCAATGAAGAACCCTTACCTGGTGAGAGAATCATGGGGTGTGAAATACATATAAATACTATTGATTTTTCAGCAGTTATCGGCAATTAAGTTGAAAAGGATGTAATGTAGATTGCTAAACAAGATATCTGTTATAATATGATACATTACTTAAGGGCTCCTGAGTAGCGCAGCAGTCTAAGGTACTGCATTGCAGTGCTAGAGGCGACAATACAGACTCAGGTCCGATCCGGGGCTGTATCACAACCGGCCGTGATTGGGAGTCCTATAGGGGAAGTGCACAATTCGCCCAGCGTCCTCCGGGTTAGGGGAGGGTTTGGCCGGGGTAGGCTGCCATTGTAAATAAGAATTTGTTCTTTTCTCATTTGTTCTTTTCTCATTTCTCATTCCCTCTCTTCTTCCGCTCTTTTGTCCTACAGTGAAGACAACTTCCCGGCCTGCCCGTGTGCCACACATCTGTGCCATATGCAGCAAGCAGTTCAAGAACAACTACAACCTGCGGCGACACCAGTCGGTCCACACAGGGGTACGCATGAGGCGAGCAGGGGAGCAGGAGGAGGGGGCAAAGGAGGTTGGCGGTGGCGCAGGGCCGGCGCAGGCGGTGTCGGGAGAGAGGGCGGAGAGGCATACGGTCCCCCTCTCCCTGCTTCACCTCTCCGTTCCTCCCCCTCTCCCCCCTCCCAGCATGCTGGCGTCCCAGCTGCCAGCTCTGGGTAGTCAGGATGGCGAAGGGGTTGCCATGGCGAGCGTAGTGGCTAGAGTTAACCCCCATGCTCCTCCTGCTGCTGTCGTCATGGTGGCGGGGGCGACAGTACAGGTGGGTCATGGCGCTTCTGGAGGTTGTTGTTGTCGTCCGTGAAAAAGAAAAGTATAATTTAGGTTCCTCTTGCATGGTCTTTATGGAGATTGTGGGAATAAAGGGAATTCGGCATGTTATGCAAATGGCCCAGAGAAATTATCTAGGTGTCGCGATCCGTGTGTGTCTGAGTGGTTCGGAAAGACCCAAAGAATGGACAATATGATATGTCAATGATCTACACAGATGCATGTGTAATTATCGACTACTCCAATAAATAAAAAACTGTTTGTACTGTAAGCGCATCTCTTTCTAATCATCCCCACCCCAGCGGCCATCGAACCCCAACCCGAACCCCGTGCGGAAGAACCACGCCTGTGAGACGTGCGGGAAGGCTTTCCGAGATGTGTACCACTTAAACCGACACCGTCTCTCCCACTCGGATGAGAAACCCTTCTCCTGCCCCATCTGCCAGCAGCGGTTCAAGAGGAAGGACCGCATGAGCCACCACGTGCGCTCTCACCAAGGCGGTGTGGAGAAACCATATGTGTGCCCTCACTGTGCCAAGGCTTTCTCCAGGTGAGAGTGGCATACTATAGGCCAGAAAGCAGGGTAGTGGTCATTGAGCCAGGGAGCAGGGTCATGTTAATTGGGGCAGGCAACATAATTTTTTTCTTAAGATAGTACCTTTCCCTGCATTTAGGGCCGTTTTCTTCTGCTTTGTGCCTCAGTGATACACTGTGCTTAAAGGGGCAATCAAATATATGATACACTATACAGTGCATTTTGTAATTTACAGCCTTATTATAAAATTGATTAAATTATTTTCTCCAACACAATACCCCATAATGACAACAGTTTTAAAAAAAAACATATTACAAATAAAAAGAGAGCCTATTTACCTAACTATTCAGACCCTTTTGCTATGAGACTCGAAATTGAGCTCAGGTGCATCCTGTTTCCATTGATCATACTTGAGGTTTCTACAACTTAATTGGAGTCCATTTGTGGTAAATTCAATTGATTGGACATGATTTGGAAAGGCACACAGACTATGTAAGGTCCCACAGTTGACAGTGCATGTCAGAGCAAAAACCAAGCCATGAGGTCGAAGGAATTGTCCGAAGCAGTGAAGGTCTTCAAGAACACAGTGGCCTCCATTCTTAAATGGAAGAAGTTTGGAATCACCAGGACTCTTCCTTAGAGCTGGCCGTCTTCTACCCTTGAGCAATCGGGGGAGAAGGGCCTTGGGAAGGGAGGTAACCAAGAAACCATTTGTCACTCTGGCAGAGCTCCAAAGTTCCTCTGTGGAGGTGGGAGAACCTTCCAGAAGGACAACCATCTCTGCAGAACTCCACCAATCAGGCCTTTATGGTAGAGTGGCCAAATGGAAACCAGTTCTCAGTAAAAGGCACATCACAGCCTGCTTGGAGTTTGCCAAACGACACCTAAAGGACTCTCAGACCATGAGAAACAAGATTCTTTGGTCTGATGAAACCAAGATTGAACTCTTTGGCCTGAATGCCAAGCGTCACATCTGGAGGAAACCTGGCACCATCCCTACAGTTAGTCATGGAGGTGGCAGCATTGTGCTGTGGATATGTTTTTCAGGGACATGGAGACTAGTCAGGATCGAGGGAAAGATGAACAGAGCAAAATACAGAGAGCTCCTTGATGAAAACTTGCTCCAGAGCACTCAGGACCTCAGACTGGGGCAAAGGTTCACCTTCCAACTAGACAGTGACTCTAAGCACACAGCCATGATAAACGCAGGAGTGGCTTCGGGACAAGTTTCTGAATTTCCTTGAGGGGCCCAACCAGAGCACGGACACGATCAAACATCTCTGAAAATAGCTGTGCAGCGACACTCCCACTCCAACCTGACAGAGCATGAGAGGATTGGCAGAGGAGAATGGGGAAAAACTCCCAAAATACAGGTGTTCCAAGTTTGCAGCGTCATACCCAAGAAGACTCGAGGCTGTAATCGCTGGCAAAGGTGTTTCAACAAAGTACAGATTAAAGGGACTGACTTATGTAAATGTAATATTTTCGTTTAGTTTTTTAAATACATTGCATACATTTCAGAAAAACCTGTTTTTGTCATTATGCGATATTGTGTGTAGATTGATGAAGGGAAAAAATGATTTAATCCATTTTAGAATAAGTGTGTAACATAAAGTGGAAAGTCAAGGGGTCTGAATACAATCGGAATGCACTATATATACAAATGTGGACACCTTCAAATTTGTGGTTTGGGCTATTTCAGCCACACCCATGGCTGAGAGTTGTATAACATCGAGCAATCTCCAAAGACAAACATTCGCAGTAGAATGGCTTTACTGTAGATCTTGGTGACTTTCAACTTGGCACCGTCCTTGGATTCCACCTTTCCAACAAGTCAGTTGGTCAAATATCTGCTCTGCTAAAGCTGCCCTTGTCAACTGTAAGTGCTGTTGTGAAGCAGAAACATCTATGAGCAACAACGGCTCAGCATCAAAGTTGTAGGCAACACAAGTTCACAGAACGGGACCGCCAGGTGCTGAAGCACATAAAAATCATCTGTAACAGGCTGACTACACCGCTCGCATCGCGTGCGTGAGCGTTGCAAAATACATTTTGAAATCTATATTATTCAATTATTGTACCCACACTGCTCGCGCGCGCCAAAGAGCGTCTGCATTGCCAAGGGCTAAAATAGAAGTCGTTCTATTTGTGACGCAGATCGCGCTGCAAGTCCTGCCTCTCCCATCTCCTCATTGGTACCCACATGCCATCTCCTCATTGGTTATACCCACGTGGGTGACTGAAAGACGAGCGAGGTCAGTGGCGGTAATGCACCTAATTTATGCAAGTTGCCAAATACAATATAAAGTCAAGAGAAGAAAAAGCCCAGGAGGAGGAGAGATGACTAGAAACGATTCGGTTGATCGTTTTATGTGTGGATTCATTGTTGGAGTAGAGGACCTTGTTATTTTACCTGAAATGCACAACTCGATGTTTATATCCCAGAACAAATTAACTAGCAACAGCAAGCTAGCTAAATATGACAAATTAGCTAGCAAGTGCAAGCTAGCTAGCTAAATTGCCATAAATGTTTTATGCTTTTCAACCTGTCCCCAAATTAATGTAATTGGTTCCGAGTTTGTTTTGATATTTTAACCTGAGTGTCGTGATCGCGTTTGGTGTGGGGGGACAAAATACATTAATGCACGATGGCGCACGTGCGCAGCCGGTTTGAGTTTCGTGTAACACTCACTACCGAGTTCCAAACTGCCTCTGGAAGCAACGTCGGCACAATAACTTTTTGTCTGGATCTTCATGAAATGTGTTTCCATGGCCGAGCAGGCGCACACAAGCCTAGGATCACCATACGCAAGCCTGCAATCGAACCAGGGACTGTAGTGACACCTATTGCACTGAGATGCAGTGCCTTAGACCGCTGCGCCACCTGGCAGTCCGACGGACAAATCTGGGTTTGGCGAATGCCAAGAGAATGCGACCTGTCCGAATGCGTAGTGCCACCTGTAAAGTTTGGTGCAAGAGGAATAATGGTTTGGGGTTGTTTTTCATGGTTCGGGATTGGCCCCTTAGTTCCAGTGAAGGGAACTCAACTCTACAGTATACAATGACATTCTAGACGATTCTGTGCTTAGGGGAAGGCCCTTTCCTGTTTCAGCATGACAATGCCTCTGTGCATAAAGCCAGGTCCAAACAGAAATGGTTTGTCGAGATTGGTGTGGAAGAACTAAACCGGCCTGCACAGAGCCCTGACCTCAACTCCATCAAACACCTTTGGGATTAATTGGAATGCTGACTGCGAGCCAGGCCTAATTGCCCAACATCAGTGCCTGACTTCACTAATGCTCTTGTGACTGAATGACTTTTTGTGGCATCCAATGTAAACAAACACAAAATAGCCTCAAAACATGGTTAAAAATGTCATTTTGATACCAAGGATGGTCCTTGCATCCATAGCTCTGACTATGAATTTGAAAGTGGTTACATTTGTCCAGCCCCATCCCTCAGCATTTTACCAAAACAGGGGTGGGGGAAACACTTTATTGTTTCTACTGCTGATTGCTGCTTTAAAGGGACGTTACATTCCACGATCAAGTCTGTCACATGTTTTCACACCTCAAAAGTAGTCGAGATAAGTCCACATCCCATGCCATTTGGTTGTCTGTGAATGGAAAATGTAAGCACCAAAAATTTGGGAATTACATGGTGCTTATCTTTTTCATTCATAATGGTTTGTGGCCTGGGAATGTTAAATGTAATGTCCCTTTCACAGATTCACAGTTTCTGCTGGAGAAAGTCTATAACAAGGTGTTGTTGTCTTACCCCTTTCTATCTCTCACTTCTTTCAGGCCTGATCATCTCAATAGTCATGTCAGACAAGTTCACTCATCTGAACGACCCTTCAAGTGTCCGGTACTTGATGTTTGTGCTACTTTTTATCCTTTTACACCTCTCAAATCTCAATACAGTCATTCTTAGCCATCAATTTGCTTCTCTATACCTTAAATCCTTCGTACCATAACGATCCATTGTAATAAACTCGGGATTGGGATCAATTCCATTTCAATTCAGGAAGTAACCCGAAATTCCAATTTGAGTTTACTTCCTGAATTGAATGAATTGACTCCAACCCTGAATTAAATACAATGGGAGATTGTTTTGCTTTTAAACTGCTGCCTTCTGTGTCTTTATTGATAACCAGTCATTCCTCATCACTCTCGATGTGTTTAGACGTGCGAGTCCAGCTTCGCCACGAGGGACCGGCTACGTGCTCATATGATCCGCCACGAGGAGAAGGTACCGTGCCACATCTGCGGCAAGCTCCTGTCGGCTGCCTACATCACCGATCACATGAGGGTGCACAACCAATCGCAGCACCATTCCTGCCATATCTGTAACCGCAGTGAGTGTCAACAACTTGTATTGTTTGATGAAAAGGTTCACAAATAGTTTAGAAGATGTTAGTAAACGTTTCACGGCCTCCCGAGTAGCGCAGCGATTCGATACCAGGCTCTCAGCCTGCTGTGACCGAGAGACCCATGAGGCGGTGCACAATTGACGCAGCGTCATCTGGGTTAGGGGAGGGTTTGGCAGGCCGGGATTGTCCCATTGCACTCTAGCGACTCCTTGTTGTGGACTGGGCACCTGCAGGCTGACTTCAGTCGCCAGCTGGACTGTGTTTCCTCCTACACATTGGTGCGACTGGCTTCTGGGTTAAGTGAGCGGTGTGTCAAGAAGCAGTGCGGCTTGACAGATTCATGTTTTGGAGGATGCATGGCTCTCGACCTTCGCCTCTCCAGAGTCCGTAGGGGAGTTGCAGTGATGGGACAAGACTGTAACTACCAATTGGATATCACGAAAAAGGGGTAAAAGTACCAAAAAAATACCAGTCAAAAAATAAAATACCAGTCAAAAGTTTGGACACCTACTTATTCAATCTTTATTTTTACAATTTTCTACCTTGTAGAATACTAGTGAAGACATCAAAACTATAAAATAACACTTGGAAGGAATCATGTACTTCCCAAAAAAGTAATGAATGAATCAAAATATGTTTTATATTTGAGTTTCTTCAAAGTAGCCAACCTTTGCCTTGATGACAGCTTTGCACACTCTTGGCATTCTCTCAACCAGCTCCATGAGGTAGTCACCTGGAATGCATTTCAATTAACAGGTGTGCCTTGTTAAAAGTTCATTTTTGGAAAGGAAGACCCAGTGTTACCTCTGCTGCAGAGGGTAAGTTCATTAGAGTTAACTGCACCTCTGATTGCAGCCCAAATAAATGCTTCACAGAGTTCAAGTCACAGACACATCTCAACATCAACTCTTCAGAGGAGACTGTGTGAATCAGGCCTTCATGGTCGATTTGCTGCAAAGGAACGACTACTAAAATGCACCAATAATAAGAAGAGGCTTGCTTTGGCCAAGAAAGACAAGCAATGGACATTAGACCGATGGAGATTTGTCCTTTGGTCTGGAGTCCAAATTGGAGATTTTTGGTTGCAACCGCTGTGTCTTTGTGAGACGCAGAGTAGGTGAACGGATGATCTTCGCATGTGTGGTTACCACCGTTAAACATGGAGGAGGTGTGATGGTGTGGGGGTGCTTTGCTGGTGACACTGTCTGTGATTATTTTTTTTAATTCAAGGCACACTTAACCAACATGGCTGCAACAGTATTCTGCAGTGATACACTATCCCATCTGGTTTGGGCTTAGTGGGACTATAATTTGTTTTTCAACAGGACAATGACTCAAAACACACCTCCAGGCTGTGTAAGGGCTATTTTACCAAGAAGGAGAGTGATGGAGTGCTGCATTAGATGACCTGGCCTCCATAATCCCCCGACCTCAACCAAATTGAGATGGTTTGGGATGAGTCCGACCGCAGAGTGAAGGAAAGGCAGCCAACAAGTGCTCAGCATATGTGGGAACTCCTTCAAACCTGTCGGAAAAGCATTCCAGGTGAAGGTGGTTGAGAGAATGCCAAGAGTGTGCAAAGCTGTCATCAAGGCAAAGGGTGGCTACTTTGAAGAATCTTAACACTTTTTTTTGGTTACTACAACATTCCATATGTGGTTTTGATGTCTTCACTATTATTCTACAATGTAGAAAATAGTAAAAATAAAAACCCTTGAATGTGTAGGTGTTCTAAAACTTTTGACCAGTAGTGTATAAATAAACATTTTAGAGTTTAAGTGGTTTATAAGATGTTAATAAACATTCAATGTTTATAAATGGTTTTATTAAATGTTTAATAAACAATTGTCAAGTCCTGGAACACACACTTAATAATTTTATTATTATCTAGAACGTTTTCAGTCTCGCCTGGCTTAAAATGACGTTAACTGCTAACTCTCTCCGTCTCCTCCAGGCTTCACCACTCTGACCTACCTGCGCGTCCACGCCCAGAAGCACCACGGCCAGGAGTGGAAGGAGAGCGCTGGTGGCTTCGGCGGCACGGGCTCAAGTGGTGTTCTTGTGTGCCAGCTGTGCGGGGTGCACTGCAAGACCCCCACCCAGCTGCAGGGCCACATGGGCACCCACAGTACTGGGGGCCAAGGGGGTTCCTCCGGCACTGTTCCTGCTAGCGGGGCGTCCAGCTCCTCCGTGTCCCTCAGCAACATGGTGTCTGCCCCAACTGTCTACGTCAACAGCAACGCAGTGGTGGACCTGCTGGTGTCGGACTGCTCCAGCATACAACCTCAGTCCCACAGTTAGCAGAGCCGCAGTTGAACTTCAGCCACTTGAGTCCCTAAGACCCGTAGTAATAAGGTTAGGAGGCTTGCTTAGGGGAGAGCCTCAGTTGTAAACTTTGGCCCCTCTGAGTCCCATAGCTAGGGGAGGGGGGGGGGGGGGGGGATGGAAAGAGGGGTCTGGCTTAGGGAAGAGAAAGTATGCAAGAATATTGTAGAGCGAGGAGGAGGGGGACATTGTATGTCCTGTACACTGATTCGATGATGCTAGATAACGACAAATACAGACGTGTACCCAACGTGGCTGAACTCTTTCTCTTTCAGTACTCCCATGACACTGTGGACTTGTCTGCTCTATCCCTCTCCCTCCCTCCTTTCTCTCCCCCTTGCCCTCCCCCAGTCCCAGCAACTACTCCCCTCTGCTAGTAATGCACCATGTACTGTAACTCAATGTCAGTCACACCAACCACCTCTCCTTTTGTTTATTTTGTCGCTCTCTTCTCCAAACATTCATAAGATAGCCTTGTAGTAAGTTGGGGAGTGATGTAATAGGAACATGATATAACAAGGGGGTATGTAGAAGAGTCTATTCTGAAAGAGAATGAGAGGTTCAGGGGGTGAATTGCACATAAGTCAGAGGCTGCTATCCTCCAGAAATGAAGAGGAGTAGATGTGACGTTTTAATTGTGTAATGCTGTGAGCATATGGATGTAGTCTGTTTTAAATAGGGCCAACGCTGGATCTGGAGGTTAGCCCATACCCACTGGGCAGACACTGGTTGAATCAACGTTGTTTCCATGTCATTTCAATGAACCAATGTGGAATAGACGTTGAATTGATGTCTGTGCCTAGTGGGTACTGTGTTGGTGTTTATGAACAGCGGAGGGGTGTACTGCATCGATGTGTTTCAGGTACAGTGGAGAGAGAGAGAAACAATTGGCAAAGTTGCGTTCAGGAGTGTCAAGCACCTTAAAAATGTGGACGTTTAATCCGCTGAAGGTTCAGACAGGTTTCGTAAAGATGCATTTGCTCTGCGTCTTTCTCTTTGGGCACAACCACATTTAATACATAATGGTTATTCTTATTACTGCTACTGTACAGCCACATTCATGACATATTTCACTGACACCTAAAAACACAATTTGCATTAAAGTGAAGCTAGCTAATACTACCTACAAGAACGTTAGCATCAGTCCCCCTTACGCTAAAGATGGTTGAAAACAAATATTTTAAAGTATCGATTGATTCAGTCAAAATAATTGTACCCATGTCTGCCATTTTATTTCTTTGTAACTGTTATTGCCATAGTGTTCTTTGTTTTGTTCCTAGCACGAGTCCACCATATTAAAACTAATTCATTAACACCACCATGTATAGCACACAGCATTTGAGTACAACTCGTATTATAACTTAGCGCTCTCCATGAATCTGAGGAGAAAGATCACCTTTCCTCAGATATCTTTGATTGTTTGACATTTTCAGTGGTTAAGAGTGATGTCATGGAAGGGCTTTAAAGGTCATGTCGAGATATGAATATCCAGGAACTTTATACTACTAGCATTCGATGGCCCACCCTTGGTATGCTTTCAACAAATCCCGGTTTTGTTGTGAAGTACTTCATTTAATCAGTTTAGTGTTGGTATGTTATATTTAAAAAAAAAAAATGCTTCTAATTATTTAATTTGGAGACTTGTTCTTCCTGTTGAGAAAAGTAGTGTTTTATTAAAAGTTATTTTAGGTTTCCCGCGTTAAGCAACAACAAAAAAATACCTCTATTCTAGGAATCTGTACAGCTCTTGTGATACATCGTAATGCCTTATTGTACTCAACTGCTATTTTAATTATTTTATTCTGAACTATTTTAAATCTTAGTCATGGATTCATTAAGAATACTAATGGGATGTATTTATTATATTTTTATATTTCTCAACAGTATGCATGTCTGAACAGTTAGAGCAAAAAACAGTTGATGCTTACCGTGATCATGAATATTACGTTATTATTTTGTAGATGAAGTATAGAGATCATGTTATTATTTTGTAATTTTTGACTATTAAAAGTAAAAGCAGTAAACATATGAGGTGAGGGTGTGTCCATTATTTGTGTGTGTGTTACATGCTTGACAGAAGTGTTTGGATTTTGTGTTGATACGGTGCAGTGAAAATGGTGGGTAGTGGCATGCAGCTGGTAACAGTGTGTGTGTGTGTGTTGGTATCTTTGACTTAAAATATGTTAAGCGTGAGATGAGCATGTAACCTTGACCCCTGTTGTGTAATCGTATTTGGCTCTGGCTCCTGTGCGTGTGTTGCTGCACACTGAGTAATCCCTCTGCACCGATACTAATAATAATCATGATGAAATATACAGTCCCTACAAAAGTATATCTCTATTTTCCTGGAAATGAAAGCGCATGTGATCTTACTACTGTGCAGATCTGGTCCTTTCTAAACCAATATTAGCATGTGTATTTTCTGACCGATATAAATGGGTGTAAACAATGGTTTCTTCCACATTCTCTTCTGAGGAGGTCTTCCTGTATTTTTGTGGGGAATGTTTTGGATGCAGCCTGCAAACTAGCTTGCAAAGTGTCTTCATATTGTATTTTATTCCAAATATTATATATATATATTTTTTTTTTACAAAGTAGTACTTATTGATACTCTTCCAATGTGTAACGTTATACACAGTTTACAATGCCCCCATTGTGTTTTATATTTCTATGGTCAGAATTAACTGTTCTGTCGTTCTACTAAAGCATGAGGACCTTTCTTGAGCCAATTTCTCAGCTGTGGAGTGAGGGCTTTACAGTTGCCGAAAAACCATTCCGTAACGAAACACATTACACTAGTTTTCCAATCTCTCTGACATAACTACTATTCTAAAAAAGAAAGCATGCTGATTGCCTGCCATGCATTGCTCCCTGTGAGATATTTCATCCCATCTCCAGACCATCTTGATTTATTTTGCAGAATGAAGGTATATCTCTTCATTCTCAAAATGTTCTACTGCACCAGGAGGGCAACTGAAATTGTTCCCGGGGGCAGTTATCAGTCGACAGACCTGCTGGACTGTCGAACACCAATTATTGGTGACCAAAGTGAAAATGCTAACCATACAATACATACAGTGCCTTGCGAAAGTATTCGGCCCCCTTGAACTTTGCGACCTTTTGCCACATTTCAGGCTTCAAACATAAAGATATTAAACTGTATTTTTTTGTGAAGAATCAACAACAAGTGGGACACAATCATGAAGTGGAACGACATTTATTGGATATTTCAAACTTTTTTAACAAATCAAAAACTGAAAAATTGGGCGTGCAAAATGATTCAGCCCCTTTACTTTCAGTGCAGCAAACTCTCTCCAGAAGTTCAGTGAGGATCTCTGAATGATCCAATGTTGACCTAAATGACTAATGATGATAAATACAATCCACCTGTGTGTAATCAAGTCTCCGTATAAATGCACCTGCACTGTGATAGTCTCAGAGGTCCGTTAAAAGCGCAGAGAGCATCATGAAGAACAAGGAACACACCAGGCAGGTCCGAGATACTGTTCTGAAGAAGTTTAAAGCCGGATTTGGATACAAAAAGATTTCCCAAGCTTTAAACATCCCAAGGAGCACTGTGCAAGCGATAATATTGAAATGGAAGGAGTATCAGACCACTGCAAATCTACCAAGACCTGGCCGTCCCTCTAAACTTTCAGATCATACAAGGAGAAGACTGATCAGAGATGCAGCCAAGAGGCCCATGATCACTCTGGATGAACTGCAGAGATCTACAGCTGAGGTGGGAGACTCTGTCCATAGGACAACAATCAGTCGTATATTGCACAAATCTGGCCTTTATGGAAGAGTGGCAAGAAGAAAGCCATTTCTTAAAGATATCCATAAAAAGTGTTGTTTAAAGTTTGCCACAAGCCACCTGGGAGACACACCAAACATGTGGAAGAAGGTGCTCTGGTCAGATGAAACCAAAATTGAACTTTTTGGCAACAATGCAAAACGTTATGTTTGGCGTAAAAGCAACACAGCTGAACACACCATCCCCACTGTCAAACATGGTGGTGGCAGCATCATGGTTTGGGCCTGCTTTTCTTCAGCAGGGACAGGGAAGATGGTTAAAATTGATGGGAAGATGGATGGAGCCAAATACAGGACCATTCTGGAAGAAAACCTGATGGAGTCTGCAAAAGACCTGAGACTGGGACGGAGATTTGTCTTCCAACAAGACAATGATCCAAAACATAAAGCAAAATATACAATGGAATGGTTCAAAAATAAACATATCCAGGTGTTAGAATGGCCAAGTCAAAGTCCAGACCTGAATCCAATCGAGAATCTGTGGAAAGAACTGAAAACTGCTGTTCACAAATGCTCTCCATCCAACCTCACTGAGCTCGAGCTGTTTTGCAAGGAGGAATGGGAAAAAAATGTCAATCTCTCGATGTGCAAAACTGATAGAGACATACCCCAAGCGACTTACAGCTGTAATCGCAGCAAAAGGTGGCGCTACAAAGTATTAACTTAAGGGGGCTGAATAATTTTGCACGCCCAATTTTCAGTTTTTGATTTGTTAAAAAAGTTTGAAATATCCAATAAATGTCGTTCCACTTCATGATTGTGTCCCACTTGTTGTTGATTCTTCACAAAAAATACAGTTTTATATCTTTATGTTTGAAGCCTGAAATGTGGCAAAAGGTCGCAAAGTTCAAGGGGGCCGAATACTTTCGCAAGGCACTGTACATACAATACAAGACAATTCATAGGCAACCCCAGGAACCACCCTAGACATACAGTACCAGTCAAAAGGGTTTTTCTTTATTTTTACCATTTTCTACATTGTCAAATAATAGTGAAGACATCAAAACTATGAAATAACACATGGAATGTTGTAGTAACCAAAAAAGTGTTAAATCAAAATGTATTTTATATTTTAGGTTCTTCAAAGTAGTCACCCTTTGCATTGATGACAGCTTTGCACACTCTTGGCATTCTCTCAAACAGCTTCACAAGGAAGTCACCAGGAATGCATTTCGGTTAACAGGTGTGCCTTGTTAAACGTTAATTTGTGGAATTTCTTTCCTTATTGCGTTTGAGCTAATCAGTTGTGTTGTGACAAGGTAGGGGTGGTATACAGACGGTAGCCCTATTTGGTAAAAGACAACGTCCATATTATGACGAGAACAGCTCAAATAAGCAAAGAGAAACGACAGTCCATCATTGCTTTTAAGACATGGTCAGTAACTCCGTAAGGGTTAAGAACTTTGAACGTTTCTTCAAGCGTAGTCGCAAAAACCATCAAGCGCTATGATGAACCTGGCTCTCACGAAGACCGCCACAGGGAAGGAACACTCAGAATTACCTCTACTGCAAAGGATAAGTTCATTAGTGCTACCAGCCTCAGAAATTGTAGCCCAAATAAATGCTTCACAGAGTTAAAATAACAGACACATCTCAACATCACAGTTCAGAAGAGACTGCTTGAATCAGACCTTCATGGTCGAAATTGCTGCAAAGAAACCACTACTAAAGGACATCAATAATAAGAAGAGACTTGCTTGGGCCAAGAAACATGAGCAATGGACATTAGACTGGTGGAAATTTGTTCTTGGGTCTGATGAGTCCAAATGTGTTTTTTTTTGTTCCAACCGCTGTGTCTTTGTGAGATGTAAAGTAGGTGAACAGATGATTTCCACGTGTGTAGTTCCCACCTTGAAGCATGGAGGAGGAGGTGTGATGTTGTGGGGGTGCTTTGCTGGTGACACTGTCAGTGATTTATTTAGAATTCACGGCACACTTAACCAGCATGGCTACCACAGCATTCTGCAGTGATACGCCATCCCACCTGGTTTGCGCTTAGTGGGACTATCATTTGTTTTTCAACAGGACATTGACTCAAAACACACTGTGTAAGGGCTATTTTACCAAGAAGGAGAGCGGATGGAGTGCTGCATCAGATGACCTGCCCTCCACAATCACCTGACCTCAACCCAATTGAGATGGTTTGGGATGAGCTGGACCACAGAGTGAAGGAAAACAGCCAACAAGTGCTCAGTATATGTGGGAACTCCTTCAAGACTGTTGGAAAAGCATTCCAGGTAAAGCTAGTTGAGAGAATGCAAAGCTTTCATCAAGGCAAAGGGTGGCTACTTTGAAGAATCTAACATGTAATATATACTTAGATTTTTTTAAACACTTTTTTTGGTTACTACAACATTCCGTATGTGTTTTTTCATAGTTTTGATGTCTTCACTATTATTCTACAATGTAGAAAATAGTAAAAATAAAGAAAAACCCTTGAATGAGTAGGTGTGTCCAAACTTTTGACTGATACTGCATGTAAACAATGTTTACATTCCAAAGGTTCCCTCGGCTCTGGGACCCCAAACTCTTTTATAATGTGATTGATTATCAATACTGGAAATGTTATACAGCCCTCGCCATATGTATTTGGACAGTGAACCTAACATTTTACATTTTACACTATATTCAAGCATTTTGGATTTGTATCATATGAGGCGACAGTACAGAATGTCACCTTTTATTTCAGGGTATTGTCATACAGTTACAGCCCAAAATACACTGAACAAAAATACAATTTAAAAAAACATGCAACAATTTCAAGATTTTACTGGATTACAGTTCATATAAGGAAATCAGTCAATTGAAATAAACTCATTAGGTCCTAATCTACGAATTTCACATGACTGGGAATACACATACTCATCTGTTGGTCACAGATACCCTTTGAAAAAAAAGTTGCGGTGTGGATCAGAAAACCAGTCAGTATCTGGTGTGACCACCATTTGCCTCATGCAGCACAACACATCTCGTTTGCATAAAGTTGATCAGGCTCTTAGTTGTGGCTTGTGGAATATTGTCCCACTCCTCTTCAATGGCTGGGCGAAGTTTCTGGATATTGGCGGGAACTGAAACATGCTGTCGTACACATCGATCCAGAGCATCCCAAACATGCTCAAAGGGTGACATGTTTGGTGAGTATGCAGGTCAGGGAAAAACTGGGACATTTTCAGCTTGCAGGAATTGTGTACAGATCCTTGCGACATGGGGCCATGCAGTATTATGCTGAAACATGAGGAGATGGCGGCCGATGAATGGCACGACAGTGGGCTTCAGGATCTCACCACGGTCTCTCTGTGCACTCAAATTCCCATTGATAAAACGCAATTGTGTTCATGGTCCGAAGCTTATGCCTTCCCATATCATAACCCCACTGCCACCATGGGGCACTCTGTTCACAACGTTGATGTCGGCAAACTGCTCGCCCACACGACACCATACATGCTATCTGTCTGGTACAGTCGATACCAGGATTCATCCGTGAAGAGCACAGTTCTCCAGCGTGACAGTGGCCATCGAAGGTGAGCATTGGCCCACTGAGGTCGGTTACAACACCAAACTGCAGTCAGGTCTAGACCCTGGTGAGGACGACGAGCATGCAGATGAAATTCCCTGAGACGGTTTCTGACAGTTTCATCAGCTGTCTGGATGGCTGGTCTCAGACGATCCCGCAGGTGAAGAAGCCGGATGTGGATGTCATGGGTTGACGTGGTTATACATGTTCCTTGCCCTCTAAATACACCTCTGCTGTCTTCAACCAGGATCTCAGCAATCACTGCCTCATTGCCTGGTTGTGTAATGGGTCCGTGATCAAACGACAACCCCTCATCACTGTCAAACGCTCCCTAAAATACTTCAGGGAGCAGGTCTTTCTAACCGACCCGGTCCGGGTATCCTGGAAGGATATTGACCTCATTCCGTCAGTAGAGGATGCCTGGTTCTCTTCAAAAGTGCTTTCCTCTCCATCTTAAATAAGCATGCCCCATTCAAAAAATGTAGAACTAAGAACAGAAATAGCCCTTGGTTCACCCCAGACTTGACTGCTCTTGGCCAGCACAAAAACATCCTGTGGGGTTCAGCATTAGCATAGAATAGCCCTCGTGATAGATTTTTCAAACTGAAATTTGCTTCCTGTAGCACTAATTCCAAAAAGTTTTGGGACACTGTAAAGTCCATGGAGAATAAGAGCACCTCCTCCTAGCTACCCACTGCACTGAGGATACGAAACATTTTCACCACCGATAAATCTACGATAATCGATAGTTTCAATAAGCATTTTTCCATGGCTGTCCATGCTTTCCACCTGGCTACCCTACCCCAGCCAACACCTCAGCACCCCCTGCAGCAACTTGACCCCCTCTTCTCCTTCACCAAAATCCAAACAGCTGATGTTCTGAAAAAGCTGCAAAATCTGGATCCCTACAAATCAGCTGGGCTAGACAATCTGGACCCTCTCTTTCTAAAATGATCCGCCAAAATTGTTGCAACCCCTATTCCTAGCCTGTTCAACCTCTCTTTCGTATCGTCTGAGATCCCCAAAGATTGGAAAGCTGCTGCGGTCATCCCCCTCTTCAAAGGGGGAGACACCTTAGACCCAAACTGTTATAGACCTACTGTATATCCATCCTGCCCTGCCTTTCTAAAATCTTCGAAAGCCAAGTAAATAAACAGATCACCGACCATTTTGAATCCCACCGTACCTTCTCCACTATGCAGTCTGGTTTTCCGAGCTGGTCATGGGTGCACCTCAGCCACGCTCAAGGTCCTAAATGATATCATAACTGCCATCGATAAACGACAATACTGTGCAGCCGTATTCATTGACCTGGCCAAGGCTTTCGACTCTGTCAATCACCGCATTCTTATCGGCAGACTCAATAGCCTTGGCTTCTCAAATGACTGCGTCGCCTGGTTCACCAACTACTTCTCAGATAGAGTTCAGTGTGTCAAATCGGAGGGCCTGTTGTCCGGACGTCTGGCAGTCTCTATGGGGTTGCCACAGGGTTCAATTCTCAGGCCGGCTCTTTTCTCTGTTTATTTCAATGATGTCGCTCTTGCTGCTGGTGATTCAGTAAAAACAGCTTTCCCAAGCCTCAAAAGAAACAAGGTGAGAGCTTTTATACAGGCTGTTAGCGCAGAACAGACAGATGAATACGCAGTGAAAACCAAGAAAGAGAAGGTTGCTGTACCAAAACACAGTAGCATTCAGATTGAGTGCCGTGTAGCTTCCCAGCCTTTAAAATATGACATGACAATGCTTTTCCAGCCAGATCTGAACCCGCAGTGGCCAGACGACCTTGAGTTCTTTGACACACTAGTCAGAGTCAGGAAAGGTGTTTTTCCAGTTATCCTGCTTGATGTCTCTAACCCCACAGACCACGACATTGCCCTGCTAGGACGCACAATAATCGGTACAGTACAAACCATTATGACTGTGTTACCTGCACAAGTCTTTGAAAAAACTGTCACCCCAGCCACAGTGAATCACACCAGCGTTCGAACCTCATGTACTGCTACTGAACAGTGGGATCCACCAGTAGGTTTAACTCACCTAACCGAAGAGCAGAGAGAGGTTGTTAGGCAAATGCTTAGAGAAGAGTGTCACTCCTTCTCCAGATCAGACAATGACATTGGCTGCATTGAACGATTGAAAATGACTATTTCTCTAAAGGACTCTGAACCAGTAAAGCGCACATACTGTACATGTCAGTGCCCAGGCCACTGTATCAGGAGATGAAGGGTTACCTTTATGACCTCATAGTCCAGGGCTGGGTTAGGAAGTCAAACTCTTCATATTCTTCACCTATCGTGTGCGTTCGTAAGAAGGACGGGACCCTGCGGTTGTGTATAGATTACAGAGATCTGAACAGAAAGACACATCCCGACCGCCAGCCCATCCCTCGATTCCAAGACATCATGGACAGTTTAGGTGGTAATTCCTGGTTCTCCCTCTTAGATCAGGGAAAAGCGTATCACCAGGGGTTCATCTCTGAAGAAAGCAGACCACTGACAGCATTTGTGACCCCGTGGGGACTCTATGAGTGGATACGTATGCCATTCGGCATCATGAACGCTCCTGCAGCTTTTCAGTGGTGTATGGAGGAATGTTTGGAAGGGCTCCGGGATAACATCTGCATTCCTTATCTGGACGACACGCTAGTTTTCAGTAAAACATTCGACAGCCATGTGAATGATGTGCGAAAAGTTTTGCAGCGTCTCAGAGAGTATGGCATTAAACTCAAACCAAGTAAGTGTGATCTCTTTAAACCCCAGGTCCGTTATTTGGGCAGAATAGTGTCTGCAGAGGGCAGCCGAGTTGACCCAGCCAATTTTGAAGCAGTAAGAGCATTGAAAGTAATCAGACCAGAGACTGTGGGCCAGCTCAGAAAAATGCTTTGTTTACTCACTTACTACAGACAGTACATCAAAGACTTTTCTAGGAGTGCCAGCTGCCTGTATGACCTCCTGAAAGCAGATTCAGAGAAATTACCTGACCACCCACGGAAAACAAAAACAAAGAAATTAAGTCATGTGGTGCCCTCACACAAGCCAATCCTGTGGCCTGACCAGCATCAACAGGCACTTGAACAGCTGATTGAGTGTTTGCTTCACCCACCAGTTTTAGGTTTCCCTGATTTCACTCAGCCATTTGTTGTACACACTGATGCGTCACACCAAGGCTTGGGAGCAGTTCTTTATCAAAAGCAAGATGAGAAGCTTAGGGTCATTGCTTATGGCTCTCGAACCTTAACAGCAGCTGAGAATAACTATCACTACCACTTGAGCAAGCTAGAATTTCTAGCTCTAAAATGGGCAATCACTGATAAGTTCCATGATTATTTGTACTATGCTCCGACCTTCACTGTATACAGCGATAACAACCCTACATTCTGTCTACTGCAAAACTGAACGCAACCACTTCCAGGTGGGTTGCAGACTTGGCTGATTTCCACTTTACAATAAAGTTCAGGCCAGGCAGAGAGAACGGTGATGCAGATGCTTTGTCAAGGATGCCACTGGATGTAGAGTCACTGATGAGAGAATTTTCTGAGGAGTTTCCACCAGACACCATTGCCACCACGATACAAGCAGTTGAGGTACAGAAAGAGGCTGTTGTACCTTGGTCACTTTCAGCTGCATCTATGTCAGTATCAGCTGAAGGTGAGACAACCACTGCAACAACCAGCTCGATCCCAAAAGATGGAATAAGAGAGGCACAAGAATCTGATCCGGTCATCTGTCCTGTGCTCAATTTCAAACTGTCTGGTTCCAAACCTCCAGTTAAAGAGCAAAATAAATCAAGTCCAAAGACAAAATGCCTATTCAGAGAATGGGACAAATTGACAATAGACAGTGATGGCATTCTGTACAGAATCACTACAGCCCGCAAGCAGTTAGTTCTACCAGAGCAGTACAAAGGTAAAGTGATGGAAGAGTTGCACAATAACATGGGACACCAAGGTACTGACCGCACTGTATCACTAGTATGTGACCGCTTCTTCTGGCCATATATGCAATCTGACATCGACTAAAACTTGTAACTGTGTCAAGCAGAAAAAGCCAGCCCATGAAACAAGAGCTCCTCTGACAAACATTGTGACAACACAGCCATTTGAACTGGTATGTATAGACTTCCTTCATCTCGACAGATGCAAAGGGGGTTATGAGTACATCCTCGTGATTGTTGATCATTTTACACGTTTCACTCAAGCCTATGCCACCACATCAAAGTCAGGTAAAACTGCTGCAAATCTCATCTTCAATGACTTTGCCCTGAAGTTTGGGTTCCCGTCCCGCATCCACCATGACCAAGGGGGAGAATTTGAAAATCAGTTGTTCCATCAGTTAAAGAAACTCAGTGGCATGGCGGGGTCCAGAACAACACCCTATCACCCGATGGGAAACGGTCAAGTGGAACGCATGAACAGAACATTGTTGCAAATGTTAAAGACACTAACTGAGACACAAAAGGCAAATTGGAAGGAGTCTCTGAACAAACTGGTTTATGCCTATAACTGCACCCATTGCGAAGTGACTGGCTATTCACCATTTTATCTTCTGTTTGGGAGATCACCCAGGCTTCCAGTTGATATGCTCTTTGGATTGTGCACAGAGGCAGGTTCCAGTAACCAGCGAGACTACGTGGAGAACTGGAAATGAGGGATGGAAGAAGCATACGCCATTGCAAATGAAAATGCTCAGAAAGCCGCTGAAAGAAGTAAGAAGTACTATGACACTAAAGTTAGGAGTTCAGTGCTACAGCCTGGCGAGCGAGTTCTGATTTAAAACCAGACACCATGAGGAGGACCAGGCAAACTCCGTAACTATTGGGAAGATACAATTCACACAGTGGTGAGACAAATGGGTTCAGACCTGCCGATTTATGAATTGTGACCAGAAAAGGGTAGGGGACGCTCCAGGGTCCTGCACAGACACCTGCTCATGTCCTGTGACCACTTACCTTTTGAGACACAACCAGAAATGACCAAAGTGGACAAAGGTCAGAATACGAGGAGACACCAGCCTGCATCACAGCCTCTAGATTCTGATGAAGACAGCGGGGATGAATATGACCTTCATCATGAGCAGCTACAGGTTCCCACATCTCCTACAGTACCTGAGGAGAGGAATGCTGAACCAGCGAGAGAGTGGGAACACAGGCCCCCAACAGTGAAACAGACAGTTGCAGAGCCAGTCCCTGATACGCTATCAGCACAGCCTCTTGTTGAAAAGCGGCTGGAGGAGACAACAACAGTTAAAGACCCGCCTGCTGAGGAGATTAACTTGCCTGCTGAAAGTGTGCCTGATGATCCACCAAGTGCCTTTCCTTCATTAACTGATGCTGCTGAACCTGAGGAACCAGCCTACCAGCTGCCACAAAGAGAGAGACACCCTCCAAGACGTATCACCTATGATCAGATTGGTATTCCTTCCTGCTACAGTATCCAGCCACAACCACAGTTGTTCCCTGTCTACTCTGCACCAGGACTGGTTCCTTGGCTGCCATCACTACAGCAATGTTACTTTCAGCCACCTTACATGTATGGGCTTCAGCAAACATGAGGCTACAGAGTTGACATGTTTGACCATGGACTACTGTCTGATTTCACAGACTTTCAAAATAGACAATTTGCAGACTATGCATATAGAACATTACAATTGATGGACTGTTGATCAATAGTATGAGAAAAGACTGCTGATGTTATATAGGTGGTCAACAGATATGTGAATATAACTTGTTAGTTATATTTGAACAATAACTCTTGACTTCTGCTCAAGTACTACCTCACAGAAGAGGATTTTCTAGGTCCAGTGCATACGGACTGTTGAAGAAGACAATGTTGGTAATGTTGGGACAACATTTATTTTGTCGGGGAGAGTGTGACAGGTTAAAGGAAATATTCATAGCCTGTTATACATTAAAAAGTATTAGTAAGTTCATAGTATGTGAGGATCTTAAAACATCTAAGGTTAAAAAGATCATGCATTCAGTATTAGTTGATAGAGATTGATAACATTCATATAATTGTGTTAAAGTTAAAATCCGTCAAGCGTGCAAAGGGTACGAATTGTGAGAGTAATGTGTAAACTTTATATCGATTACTTTATTTTGTGGTGCCTAAAAGTGTTAATCTGTGATCTACTAAATGCTCTTAATCTATGAGCCTGAGATTGATTGCTCTGGTCTCCACCCATATTCCCGGGGAAATCAGGTCTTTTCTCATTGCACTAAAAGTTGAATTGAGAAAACAACACCGTATCACTCTCGTGATTATTTCTCCCCTTTTTCAGGGGCGTAACACATGCTTCAGTTTGTTTTCTTCCTGTATTGAACACAGATCATCCAGTCTTCAATTTGATTGATTATTTACGTTAAAAGATACCTAAAGTTGTATTACAAAAGTAGTTTGAAATGTTTTGGCAAAGTTTACAGGTATCTTTTGAGATATTTTGTAGTCACGTTGCTCAAGTTGGAACCGGTGTTTTTCTGGATCAAACATGCCAAATAAATGGACATTTTGGATATATATCGACGGAATTAATTGAACAAAAGGACCATTTGTGATGTTTATGGGACATATTGGAGTGCCAACAAAAGAAGCTCGTCAAAGGTAAGGCATGAATTATATTTTTATTTCTGCGTTTTGTGTCGCGCCTGCAGGGTTGAAATATGCTTTCTCTCTTTTGTTTACGGAGGTGCTATCCTTAGATAATAGCATCGTTTTCTTTCGCCGGAAAGCCTTTTTGAAATCTGACATGTTGGCTGGATTCACAACAAGTGTAGCTTTAATTTGCTATCTTGCATGTGTGATTTCATGAAAGTTTGCTTTGTATAGTAATTTATTTGAATTTGGCGCTCTGCATTTTCACTGCTAGCGTCCCACATATCCCAGTGAGGTTAAATAAAGGTGAAATACAAATAAATCAATAAAAAGTGCCACAGCTAGCACTGCAATACATTGCCACAGACCACTGTGCCATTCGGGAGACCCTCTCCCAGATAAATATGACGGCACCCCATCTAAATGCCATGGCTTCCTACTACAGTGCTCCCTCTACTTTGCGCACCAGATGGGAGCTCCTACCACTGAGAGGTCCAAGGTTGCCATGGTTATTTCTCTGCTGAATGAACGGGTGTTGGAATGGGCCACGGCCGTCTGCAAGAGGAGGAGCTGGATTCGTATGAGTGGTTCATGGCTCGGTTCAGTGGTATCTCCATCATCCACTGGAGGGCAGAGAGGGGGGTGATCGGCTACTTCAACTACGTCAGGAGGACCAGATGGCTGCCGAGTACACACTCAGCTTCCCGACAGTAGCAGCATCCAGCAGATTGAATGAGTCGGCCCTTTGTACGCTATTCATAAGGGGACTGCGAGAGGAGGTTCAGATGGAACTGGTCTGTCAAGACGACAACCCCTCCTTGGATGCACTCATCGCGATGGCCATCTTTCTGGATAGCCTTCTTCGGGAGCGTCGGCACTCATCACTTCTCTCCCTCCCTCAGTGAACACTTTGATCAGAGCCTGAACCCATGGTGGTAGGGGTCACATGCCTCCCCGCTGCGGAGCGACGCAGACAGAGACAGCTGGGGCTCTGTCTCTATTGTGGTCAAGGAGGGCACCAGCTCCAGCGATGTCGGTACGTACCAACTTGGGATCCATGAGAGCAGAGGGACGGTCACGTAATCTTCCACCTCCTGGGGCAGGTGTGAGTATCCCCTCTTCATCACTTTCTGCCAAACCCTTTTTGGTGTCCATCGCACTAGTTGACTATCCCTTATGTACTGTTTGTACAGAATTAGTGGATTCCGGTGCAGCAGGGAACTTAATTGACCAGACCCTTGTCTCCTTTCTCAACATCACCTCATACCAGCTCTCCTCTCTTTTCCCTGTTCAAACCCTCGATAATCGGCCATTAGGTTCCGGGACCATCACACACATCACCAAACCACTCAACCTCACAGTGGAGGCCATCCATCAGGAGAACATCTCCTGCATCACCAGTACACCAGCTCACAAGATCATCCTCGGTCTCCCTTTGCTTCAACACCACTACCCCACCATCTCATGGTCGAGGATGAGAATCAGACTGGGCCCCCGAATGCTGGAGTACCTGCTTCCCCGTCCCCTGTGGTTCCACGTCGGTTGAGAGCCCTGTAGTTGCCCTTCAGCCCAACATCCCGGCGATATACCAGAACGTGCAGGAGGTATTTTCCAAAACCCGCCACCTGTCTCCTTCCTCTTTGCCCCTGGGACTGTGCCATCTACCTGCTTGCAGGCTCTGCACCCCCGCGCAGACGCATCGACCCTCTGTTGGTGGCTGAAACTCAGGTCATGGAGGAGTACATCCATAAGGAGCTCCAACAAGGTTTCACCCGCACGTCCACTTCTCCTGCGTCGACAGGTTTCTTCTTCGTGGCCATGAATGATCGAGGGCTCGTTTTTTTTACCAAGTTGGACCTGCGGAGTGCTTACAAACTCATCCGCATCAGGGAGGGGATGAATGGAAAACAGCGTTGTAGCGCAATGTCTGGTCACTACGAGTACTTGGTGATGCCATTTGGCTTAGCCAATCCTCCTTTAGTTTTCCAGGCATTCATCAACAAAGTGTTCCGGGACATGCTTGGATGCCAGGTGGTCGTGTGTATCGACGACATCCTGGTATACTCGGCTACCATTTGGAGGATCACATTGCTCATGGGGGCAGTTCTGTCTCAACGACATGGTAATCCACAGAAATTGTATCCGTGTGTGTATCTGTAAGAAACTGTCCCCTGCAGAGAGGAATTACAACATTGATGATCGAGAGTTGGCATTAGAGGAGTGGAGACACTGGCTGGAGGGCGCCAAGGACCCATTCGTCATCCTCACCGACCATCGAAACCTGGAGTACATACGGAGAGCAAGGAGGCTGAATCAGCACAAAGCAAGGTGGGCCCTGTTCTTTTCAAGATTTGACTTCACGCTGACCTATCGCCCTGGTTCTAAGAACATCAAAGCCGATGTCCCGTCTCTACCATTCGGGAGAGGGTCCTGTCCAGAATGCACCTATAATCCCTTCCTCTCGAGTCGTAGTCCCTGTGGTCTGAGATATAGATGTGGACATCCGCCAGACTCTAGAGAGGGAGTCCGCAATGAGCGCATCTATGTTCCCACGGGGATAAGGGATTGGCTGCTGACCTGGGCGCACACAGCTGTCGTCGCTGGATATCCAGGTATTTCCCGCACTCCACAATCTCCAAGAAGTATTGGTGGCCTACCTTGGCACAGGATGTTAGCCACCTACGTCAACTCCTGTTCCGTATGTACTCAAACCAAGCCCCCTCCCCCATTGACTGAGCTCCCTCCTGCTCTCCAGGTCACTGATGCACTGTTCCAGCAGGTCTTCCAGCATTATGGCCTTCCAGAGGACATCGTCTCCAACCTTGGGCCCCAATTCATATCACGGGTATGGAGAGCCTTTATGGAGAAGCTCTGGTTTATTCTCTGTCTGAAGGACACTGGCGGATTGTCATATGTCCACCAGGCAGTCAATAGAAGCTGTCCCCATGGTGTCAATGACAGGCTGGAGAGACTGGACAACATGCAGCTGAGGATGCAGACAGGGCTGATGGAGGACTACTCTATAAATCGTTGGTTTTATTACATCAGCTGCTCCGGACGACTGTGTGATCACGCTCTCCACAGCCGATGTGAGTAGGACCTTTAAACAGGTCAACATTCACAAGGCCGCAGGGCTAGATGGATTACTAGGATGTGTACCCCGAGCATGAGCTGAACAACTGGCAAGTGTCTTCACTGACAATTTCAACCTCTCCCTGTCTGAGTCTGTAATATCAGCATGTTTCAAGCAGACCACCATAGTCCCTGTGCCCAAGAACACTAAGGTAACCTGCCTAAATGACTACCGACCCATAGCCCTCACGTCTGTAGCCTTATCCCAGAAACCCTAGACCCACTCCAATTTGCATACCGCCCCAACAGATCCATAGATGATGCAATCTCTACTGCACTCCACACTGCCCTTTCCCACCTGGACAAGAGGAACACCTATGTGAGAATGCTATTCATTGACTACAGCTCAGTGTTAAACACCATAGTGCCCTCAAAGCTCATCTCTAAGCTAAGGACCCTGGGAGGAAACACCTCCCTCTGCAACTGGATTTTGGACTGAGCACGCCCCCATTCTCATCAACGGGTTGTAGTGGAGCAGGTTGAGAGCTTCAAGTTCCTTGTCGCCCACATCCCCAACAAACTAACATGGTCCAAGTACACCAAGACCATCGTGAAGAGGACACAACAAAACCTTTTCCCCCTCAGGAGACTGAAAAGATTTGGCATGGGTTCTCATATCCTCAAAAGGTTCTACAGCTGCACCATCGAGAGCATCCTGATGGGTTGCATCACTGCCTGGTATGGCAACTGCATGTCCTCCGACCCCAAAGCACTTCAGAGGGTAGTGCGTACAGCCCAGTACATCACCGGGGCCAAGTTTTCTGCCATCCAGGACCTCTATACCAGGCGGTGTCAGAGGAAGGCCCTAAAAATTGTCAAAGACTCCAGCCACCCTAGTCATAGACTGTTCTCTCTGCTGCCTCCTGCACGGCAAGCGGTACCGGAGCGCCTTTAATAACTCTACCTACATGTACATATGACCTCGACCAACCGGTGCCCCATCACATTGACTCTGTACCGGTACCCCCTGCATATAGCCTAACTATTGTTATTTTACTGCTGCTCTTTAATTATTTGTTACTTTCATTTCTTACTTTTTTAAGGTATTTTCTTAAAACTGCGTTGTTGGTTAAGGGCTTGTAAGTAAGCATTTCACTGTAAGTTCCACACCTGTTGTATTCGTGACAAATAACATTTTATTTGAAAATAGCAAATGGAAGATCTCACCTTATTTCCTCACCCCCTTCTGAGTTGCTTGGCAGCGAGATGCGGGTGGTCAGGAGCACTGAATGTTGCATCTTTCCTCTCCAAGCCAGTGGTTATGTCTGTCAAATGAGTGCAGTAACATCATTGTTAGTCTAGACATGAACAAAAGATTGTTAGTCTAGAATCTAGATATGTCTTTTAATACGATGTACTGTATATTTTAATAAATCGTTTGCAAGGTCCTCTTGTTGAAGTCTTTGTGTCTACTGAACTGTAACTGTTAAAGACATAATATACACTACCGTCCAAACGTTTGGGGTCACTTAGAAATGTCCTTGTTCTTTAAGGAAAAGCAACTTTTTTTGGTCCATTAAAATGACATCAAAATGATCAGAAATACAGTGTAGACATTGTTAATGTTGTAAACGACTATTGTAGCTGGAAACGGCTGATAAAAAAAATGGAATATCTACATAGGCGTACAGAGGCCCATTATCAGCAACCATCACTCCTGTGTTCCAATGGCACGTTGTGTTAGTTGATCATTTTAAAAGGCTAATTGATCATTAGAAAACCCCTTTGCAATTATGTTAGCACAGCTGAAAACTGTTGTTCTGATTAAAGAAGCAATAAAATTGGCCTTCTTTAGACTAGTTGAGTATCTGGAGCATCAGCATTTGTGGTTTCGATTACAGGCTCAAAATGGCCAGAAACATAGAACTTTCTTCTGAAACGTGTCAGTCTATTCTTGTTCTGAGAAATGAAGGCTATTCCATGTGAGAAATTGCCAAGAAACTGAAGATCTTGTACAAGCTGTGTACTACTCCCTTAACAGAACAGAGCAAACTGGCTCTAACCAGAATATAAAGATGTGGGAGGCTCCAGTGCACAACTGAGCAAGAGGACAAGTACATTAGAGTGTCTAGTTTGAGAAACAGACGCCTCACAAGTCCTCAACTGGCAGCTTCATTATATAGTACCCGCAAAACACCTAGCCAACATCCCGGAGTCGCCTCTTCACTGTTGACGTTGAAATTGGTGTTTTGCGGACAGAGGAAGATTTGAAAAAATGTCCATGTCCACAGTATAGGTCTAGCCTGGTGTGGTGCCCTGAACTGCTTCACCCCCACCTGACAGACATTAGGAGAGAGAGGATAGACAACTTATAATGCAAGCTATAAAATACAACAAATAAAAAAACACGATGGATTTTTGTACTATTACTAACCTGTATTTATCACTATGTTACCTGCTCGATGTCAGATGGGTTGACGTTGCTCTCCTGGGTCAGAAAACATGAGTGCTGTAATGTTTCCCAGCAGTCATGGCAAATTTTATTTAGAAAGGACTAAAACTGATCAACAAGTCTGTTACGACTTCTAGGAGTAGTGGGTGCGGAGTCAGGCGCAGAGAGCAGAGGGTAAAGGAAGACTGTATTTATTTCGGAGAAAAGTAGGTCACGCCAAAACACCAGGCGCATACAATGACAGGCCCAAAAACAGGACACAAACAGTCCGGAGAAATACAGAAAATATCACATCCACAAAACGAACAGATAAACAAGCCCGCACAAAAGCCGGCGGGCTTACTGAGTTTAAATAGTCCACAATCACAACCTAAACACGGCGCCAGCCGAACAGGAAGAGGCACCTTCTTTGGTGGGATTCGTGACAAAGTCCTGGTTTTATCACAAAAAAGTTACTGAGAATAAAGGATAAGTTAATAGATTGCACCTCATTATGGTGTTATACTACACTAACCTGGCTTCTACTGGGTTTTGTTTTGCTTACTGATAGAGGGTTTCAACCATCTTTTCCCTGGCATACATGATGTAAATGACGACTGCAAAGAGGGTCTGCCTGTCTCCCAGGTTTATTCCACTCTCCTTACTTCACAGCCACCTCCACACTGCCTGGAGTAGGTGGAAGGAACAAAAGAGAAGTTTGGCCCCTGGAAATGCCCTCCCTAATGCTCTCCTCTCTGCCTTGCAGTCATCTGTAATGATGAGGCGAGGACCAGCCTGACCTCTCCCTGCAAAGGCATCCTCCCTTGGTCTTATCCTGAGTCAGGATAACACCAAGGGGGAGACTGCCAGCACAGATGTGGTGTTGTGGAAATTCTTACACATGTGACACTCAAAGTCAGTCATAAATGAATCATTGTTTATTATCAGTTAACTGGAGAGATTCCGACAAACTTGATGCACCGTGGTGAACGTCTGTCAGGAGCTCTCTCTCGGGGCAATCCCATTAGATCTCTTGTATACAGACAAGTTATATTTTAATGATTTAGCTTATTCATTAATAATTATTTCATCATTAAGGTCTGCTTCATTCATGTGACTGACCAATACTGGGTCATGCATGTGCTAGACCAATACCTCACTAGGCTTATTCTCTCTAAGCTGAGATCTTTCGTTCTCAAAACAAGGATCTGGGTGTACAGCCAAATTGCAGATACTGATCGTGAGGATTCGTTCAATCAGTCACTTGTATGAACACAGAAAAAGGTTATTAGAAAAGCACAAACAGAACACAGAAATGTATAAATAGAAAAGTACCAACGTAAAATGTTCCATCACATTCCGTCCTCGTATCACTTGTGTGAGAATAATCACTACATTTTAATGTAAGCATTTAGATTTTAGCTTCTATATAAAAAAATTCTACACTTGTATTAAAGTAACAGAAAAAAATTCACATTTCAAACCCTTCATTCTAGGTTATACAATCTACTTAGTATGGTAATACTATCATCATAATAAAGGTTATGCTTCTATTAACGGGAGTGATTAAAAAAAAAAAACACACTCATACACAGCATGTTAAATATCACAATTTAGACAAACTAAGAAAAAACAACATGCTGCAGCCGAGTTTGTCAATTTGGGATCCTCAATTTCCAAACACTGATTCCAACCAAGTTCCAGGCGTCCACCCTGATCTTGTCACACCCTGATCTGTTTCACCGGTCTTTGTGCTTGTCTCCACCCCCTCCAGGTGTTGCCCATCTTCCCCATTATCCCTTGTGCATTTATACCTGTGTTCTCTGTTTGTCTGTTGCCAGTTCGTCTTGTCTCGTCCAGCCTACCAGCGTGTTTTTCATATTCCTGTTTTCTTCAGCCCCTGTTTTCTAGTTATCCTGGTTTTGATCATTATGCCTGCCCTGAGCCTGCCTGCCTGCCATTCTGTACATTTTGACACTGCCCTGGATTACCGACCTCTGCCTGCCCTTGACCTGTCGTTTGCCTGCCCCCTGAATCGTGAAAACTCTGGTTATGGGAAATTAACCTTAGCAACAGTGGCAATGTATTTTGTGAGATCAGTCATATTAGAAGAGTGATCTGGGAAAAAAGTACAACATTCACTGCCAATGATTGCACAAGTGCACCCTTGACCTGTCAAAAGATAGTCAAGAGCCACTCTGTTTTGCAGAGCCAATTTACGAAATTGTTTTAGCATTGGCAATTTTCTCTAGAGATCTCCCGAATTTGAGCACGTGTATATTGACTTACACAGGGAAGAGAGAAAACAAGTTCTAAGTTCACACCAACCTTGATAAGAACGAGATTGGGGCAAGTTTAGCCCAAGCTAAACGTCTTCTCACTGTCAACTGCGTTTATTTTCAGCAAACTTAACATGTGTAAATATTTGTATGAACATAATAAGATTCAACAACTGAGACATAAACTGAACAAGATCCACAAACATGTGACTAACAGAAATGGAATAATGTGTCCCTGAACAAAGGGGGGGGGGGGGGGTCAAAATCAAAAGTAACAGTCAATATCTGGTGTGGCCACCAGCTGCATTAAGTACTGCAGTGCATGTCCTCCTTATGGACTGCACCAGATTTTCCAGTTCTTGCTGTGAGATGTTAACCCACTCTTCCACCAAGGCACCTGCAAGTTCCCAGACATTTCTGGGGGGAATGGCCCTATCCCTCACCCTCCGATCCAGGCTCTTTGCTGGCCATGGCAGAACACTGACATTCCTGTCTTGTAGGAAATCACTCACAGAACGAGCAGTATGGCTGGTGGCATTGTCATGCTGGAGGGTCAGGTCAGGATGAGCCTGCAGGAAGGGTACCACATGAGGGAGGAGGATGTCTTCACTGTTAACGCACAGCTTTGAGATTCCCTGCAATGACAACAAGCTCAGTCCGACGATGCTGTGACACACCACCCCAGACCATGACGGACCCTCCACCTCCAAATGGATCCCGCTCCAGAATACAGACCTCGGTGTAATGCTAATTTCTTCAACGATAGACGCGAATCTGATCATCACTCCTGGTGAGACAAAACAGCGATTCGTCAGTGAATTAGCACTTTTTGTAATGACACGGGAATGGCAGAGATGTCTGGCTTTTCCCAAGCCCGCTGGAAGACGTCCAGGGGCAGGCAGCGCCGACTTCAGGCAAATGCCCAATGCAAAACGAGCTCCAACCCAGAATAGAACCAGTAGCCCAGTCGATCAGGGGATTGTGCCTCTGGAGCCAGGAAAACCCCAAAACCACAGGTGCATGAGGGGTACGAACTACATAAACTCACTGTGATTACCCAACACTCTCAGGTTAATGGAACATGTGGTGTGGGTGACTCTGCCAATAGAGCGCCCATCCAACGCTCTGACATTCATGGGAATGGGGAGGGGTTGTGTGGGGATTCCCAGCTCTGACACCAGGGTAGCGTCCATAAAGCTCTTGTCGGCCCCAGAGTCTGTGAGCACCCAGAGAGATTTGGACCGGTCACCCCACAACACGGTAGCACGGAGAGGGGTACGAGCAATGGAATATGGAAAACTCGTTCTTTAATGGGCAGGTAGATAAAAAAAAAATTCCCGTAGCTTCACAATACAGACAACTCTGCATAAGCGCTCAGCAGGAGACCATCTATCCCTGCCCAGTTGCATGGGCTCCGGAAGAGACGACTCGACAGCACTCGGTGACTTCCTAGAAACTTTGGCCGACATGGGATCCACTCGGAAATGTTGGCTTTGGCGATTCCTCAGAGGTGAAAATTGAGGATGAGCACCGTCCACAGGGAACAGACTGCTTCTCTCTCCTCCATTTCCGTAGCCGCCCATCGAACCAGATGGTCAAGACAATGAGGGAGACGAGGTCCAGGGGCAGCTCCCGGGCTGTGGGCATGTCTTTAGTAAACTCTGACAACCCGTGAAGGAACATGTCGAACAAGGCTTCCGGGTTTCAGGAACTCTCAGCCACCAACTTGCGAAAATCCATCGCATAGTATGCCACACTATGGGAATCCTGACGTAGTTAGAGCCGCCTCTCTCCTGGACAACGGAGAATCGAAACACTTTCTGTACCTCCGTCACCAACTCCCCCAATCTGAGGCAAATGGTGGATTGTTGCTCCCACACGCCGTAGCCCAGGCAAGAGCCCTCCCGGACATCAGCATTATCACATACACTATCCTCAAGCAATCCGAGGGAAATGAAGAGGGCTGCAGCTCAAAGATGAGAGAACACTGGGAGAGAAACACCCAGCAGGATCCGGTATCTCTAGCATAGCTCCCAGGAGGATTTAAGCTGGGTTCTTGGGAAGCTGGGGTAAATTGGGGATAAACGCAGCTAGTAGCTGGGTAATTGACAATCTGGGGATTCCTGTATTGGCGGGCTGCCTCACAGACAATCTGCAGAATTGCTTCAGCAATGTGTTGAAGGCACGGTCCTGGTGTTCCGCCAAGGTCTGGAAGTAACTCCTTGTGTCTTCCAATGGTGGCTCCCTGGGAGGAGACAGCGTTGCAGAGCTGGTTCAGGTCTGCTGGGTCAGTCATGACCAGTTCGTACTATCACAGCTCAGGATATGACCCAGATGCGGATAGTACAGTTCTCAGATGATTTATGAGAAACACGAGGCAGGCAAATGGAAGGTCAAGGGCAGGCAGAGGTTCGTGATCAGGTCAGAGTCAAGCAGGTACAGGACGGCAGGCAGGCTCGGGGTCAGGGCAGGCAAAATGGTCAGAACCAGGAAAAACTAGGAAACAGAACTAGAGAAACAGGAAGGCGGGAAAGAACGCTGGTAAGACCTGACAAGACAAGGCGAACTGGCAACAGACATACAGCGAACACAGGGTGCTGGCATATGTGTAGTAAATATCGTAGGATAAAGACAAACAAAATGGCCAGGCTTTACCTAATTTGGGAGCTCCCTTGACAGCTGGATCCAGTTACCTTTAACTGCTATAATAAGGCACTTGCCTTAGGAAGCCTTTCAAAGGGAGAGATACAGAATCATTGATTCATATAAAAAATAACTTGGTAGTGGACATTCAATCAGTCATATACAGTTTGACCTGTTACATTGAAATAGAATTCTGTACAAACTGTCCTTGGGACATAAACTAGTCAAGATATGAAACATATAGTTTAACAAATCTGCTAGGACCTTCAAAAAGTTGGTGCTGGATTAGCAGATCAATATTCAGTACTTAAAACATTTACTTGGGTCTACTTCATTCTGGACACAGTTCCACGCAATGGAAACAAATTATTGTTTTAGATGACATTGCTTACTTAAATCACTGGTGCTACCCAGTCAGAAATAAATTGTCAAAACCGTGTCTTATTCAAATATTCATACCTCTGTCACAGCCTGTTTGAGTTCACTGTGGCTCGAACCAGGGACCCTCTGCACACATCAACAACTGACACCCACGAGGCATCGGGCCACAAAAGCTGCAGCCCTTGCAGAGCAAGGGGAACAACTACTTCAAGGTCTCAGAGCTAGTGACGTCGCCAATTGAAATGCTAATAGCGCGCACCACCGCTAACTAGCTAGCCATTTCACATTGGTTACACATACAACAGATGACTTAAACACAAGAGCAGTGGAACAGAACTTGAAGAGTGAGCGGCCTCTAATTTAATATCAGTCCCATTGCTCAACCCCTCTGTCTGTCTGTTTTCAAATTACTAAAATATTGCATTATTGGAGTGATATCTGAAAGCCAATTACCATTCACTTTGTTACTTTCACTAGCCTCCAAATCTGTTGCCTTCAACTAGAACTCCCTTCTTCCCAATAGGAAGACCTTCTCAATCTCCTGCTAATACACGCCGATCACTCTCAAACAACGTTCTGCTTTTCCCCCTATTGCAAGGTTTAAAACAAAACAAACATGAAAACTTTCTCCATATTGGAAGGCATTGTTTTATTTTGAGTCTATCCTAACAATATTACCTCGTAATATTTGTTTCTCACCACCTGGATTTGGTCTTATGTAGCAAAATTTTAAATGGTGTTTTTTACATTGGATAAAAGTAGAGATGGTATATCATACACTGTGTTTGAGGAACAATGGGAAAGTAATTCTGTTTTGAAAGTTGATCAACTTGTAAACTCACTTTTGAGAAAATGGCACTTTGAATGTGTTGGTATGTAGTAACAAGCTCTTCTTTGTCTACACACATTCAGCATCTTTCACACCCTCTTAAGCTTCAGCTCCACCTATCTCGTTTCACTCTCGGAGTGCACACTTGGCACCCTGGCCGCTGATTTGTTAACCTATGGATAACATGAAAACAGCCTGACCAGCTCTGCTGGCAACAATTTAATTACGCATTTTTGGCGACGTTTACTGACAACGGCCATATTTAACGGGTGTTGTACACACGTCACGTAACGTTAGCTAACGAGTCAGCCAGCTAATGTTAGCTAGTTAAACAACAATGAACACAGAGCCAACAATGACACAGTGCTGGGAGCTAACTAACCAGGTTCAATGTTGTCTAGCTAACATTAGGTTCTAACTAGAAAAGCAAACGGCTCTGGAATACAAATAATAACTTCAGCTAGGGAGCCAGCCAGCTAACGTTAGCTAGCTAACTAACAGTATACTTTAGCCTAATACATATAGCTAGCTAGCTAGGTAAACAATGAACCTAGCTACAGTTGAAGTCGGAAGGCACACACACCTTAGCCAAAAACATTTCAACTCAGTTCTTCACAATTCCTGACATTTAATCATAGTAAGTCCCTGTCTTAGGTCAGTTAGGATCACCACTTTACTTTAAGAATGTAAAATGTCAGAATAATAGTCGAGAGAATGATTTATTTCAGCTTTTATTTCTTTCATCACATTCAAAGTGGGTCAGAAGTTTACATACTCTCAATTCTTATTTGGTAGCATTGCCTTTAAATTGTTTAACTTGGCTCAAACATTTTGGGTAGCCTTCCACAAGCTTCCCACAATAAGCTGGGTGAATTTTGGCCCATTCCTCCTGACAGAGCTGGTGTAACTGAGTCAGGTTTGTAGGCCTCCTTGCTCGCACATGCTTTTTCAGTTCTGCCCACAGATTTTCTATAGGATTGAGGTCAGGGCTTTGTGATGGCCACTCCAATACCTTGACTTTGTTGTCCGTAAGACACGTTGCCACAACTTTGGAAGTATGCTTGTCCATTGTCCATTTGGAAGACCCATTTGCGACCAAGCTTTAACTTCCTGACTGATGTCTTGAGATGTTGCTTCAATATGTCCACATAATTTTCCGCCCTCATGATGCCATCTTGATCTTGTATCCTTTTCAAAATGCCAAAAGAATTTCTTATCAAGTTTGGGCACCCATCAGTGGATAACTTTTTACACTGGATAACTTTTTAAAACTCAGTCCCAGCTTTGCCACACATTTATTAACCTCCTCCGTAAATCTTTTCCTGTGGTTGTGCTCTTCGTTGACTGGGGTTATGCCTTGTAAGAGTATCAATAACTGCGCAGTGTCACGTGCATCACTGCTCTCATCCAGGGCCAAGGAGAAATAGATGATTTGCTGTTCCATATTCTCTGCAATGTCCTGAACACGCCATGTCACAGTTAATCTTGACAGGGAAACATTTTCAGCTCTTTCTTGTTGGGGCAAAGTATTATTGCAGAGTCAATTAAAACTTCTTACGGAGGTGGTCCCTGCACAGGAACAGCTCAGCGGAAATTTCAGAGCGCCACCTATAGTACTCGAGTATAGTACTCAATAAATCTCAAACTTTCATAAAAATACACATGCAAGGTACTGAATTAAAGCTACACTCGTTGTGAATCTAGCCAAAAATACCAGCATGACACGGCATTAGAGGAGTGGAGACACTGGCTGGAGGGCGGCAAGGAACCATTCTTCATCCTCACCGACCATCGGAACCTAGAGTACATACGGACAGCGAAGAGACTGAATCCGCGCCAAGCCAGGTGGGCACTTTTCTTCACCAGGTTCGACTTCACGCTGACCTATCGCCCAGGTTCTAAGAATGATGCTCTGTTCCATATCTACGATTCGGGAGAGGTTCCTGTCCAGAGGGCACCCATAATCACATCCTCCCGAGTCGTGGGTCCAGTGGTTTGGGCAATAGATGTGGACATCCGCCAGGCTCTAGAGGGGGGGACTGCACCCCGGAATTGCCCTCCCGATCGCATCTACGTACCCACAGGAATAAGGGATCGGCTGCTGTCCTGGGCACACACAGCTGTCGTCGCTGGACATCCAGGTATTTCTCGCACCATCCACTCCATCGCTGAGAAGTACTGGTGGCCCACCTTGGTGCAGGATGTCACTTGGTATG
This sequence comes from Oncorhynchus mykiss, assembly GCF_013265735.2. Classification (NCBI taxonomy): domain Eukaryota; kingdom Metazoa; phylum Chordata; class Actinopteri; order Salmoniformes; family Salmonidae; genus Oncorhynchus; species Oncorhynchus mykiss. Next base: position 28,139,605 of record NC_048580.1, on the reverse strand, counting down.
TAAACTCCTGTTCCGTACGTGCTCAAACCAAGTCCCCCGGAATTCTCCAGCAGTGAAGTTCCTGCCGCTTCCTGTGCCTCAGCGACCTTGGTCACATCTATCCATTGACTTTGTAACCGATCTTCCCCCTCTGATGGTTTCAACACCATTCTGGTGATAGTGGATAGATTTTCCAAGTCATGACGATTAATCCCTCTTCCCACTAATCTCCAGGTCGCTGAGGCACTCTTCCAGCAAGTCTTCCGGCATTATGGCCTTCCAGAGGACATTGTTTCCGATCGTGGCTCCCAATTCACATCACGAGTTTGGAGGGCCTTGTTGGAGAAGCTCGGGGGCACGGTCAGCCTCACTTCCGGGTATCAGCCTCAGTCCAATGGGCAGGTGGAGAGGATGAACCAGGAGCTGGGGAGGTTCCTGAGGAGTCACTGTCAGGATTGGCGGGGTGAGTTGGCAACACTCCTCCACTGGGTTGACCCCCTTCCAGTGTGTTTTCGGTTTCCAGCTGGCCCTGGCCCCATGGACCCCGGGCCAGCCCGTGGCTCCTACAGTAGATGAGTGGTTCTGGCGTGCAGAGGAGGTGTGTGCACGTGAGACTCCAGCGTGCCGTCCATCGTCAGAAGGAACAGGCAGACCCCAACCGCAGTGAGACCCCTGTGTTCCATCCTGGGGACCGCATCTGGCTCTCTACCAGGAACCTCCCACTCCGCCTGCCCTGCAAGAAACTGAGCCCCCGGTTTGTGGGGCCATTCAAGGTTCTCCAGAGGGTCAACGAGGTGACGTACAGGTTACAAATACCCAGTCACCATTGTATCTCACCCTCTTTTCATGTCTCCCTTCTCAGCCGGTGGTTCCTGGCCCCCTAGCTGATACTATCCCCCACAACACATCTCCACCCCCCCTGGACATTGAGGTGGGTCCGGCGTAAACTGTCAGATCCCCACTGGACTCCCGACGTCGTGGGGGTTGGCAACAGTATCTGGTGGACTGCGTATGGCCCAGAGGAGCGATGTTGGGTTCCGGTGGAGGACATTCTGGATCCCAACGTCATCCGGGATTTCCCCCTTCACCGCCCGGATTGACCCACTCCTCGTCCTCGGGGTTGTCCCTCTGGTCGGTGTCGTTCTGCGGCTGAAGCCGCGCATCAGAGGGGGGGTACTGTCACATCTTCGCCTGCTCCTCCCCTCCGGAGTACAACTTCGCCAGAATACTAACCACCGGTCCTGGGATTCGTCATTACGCACACCTGTAAATCATTATGATTCACACCTGGACTTCATTACCTTCATAATTTCCTCCCCTTTTATGTCACTCCCTTATGTTTTCTCACCAGTTGGTATTATTCTTGTGTACCAGCATATATCCGCATGGAATTGTTTCGTTTCCGGTTTTGTTGTTTTATTAAACATTTCACCTGCATCCGGATCCCGACTCACAGCTCCGTTATTAGGGTCAGGACAAGTTGTAGTCTTTCAAAACAGAAAAGCTCGCTTTGCCCACAAAGCACACAGCTTTCCCTGATAGTCACCCAATAGCTTTACATTATTTAGCCCATCCAACGATGACAGATCCTATAGGCCTATGTGACCTGTCTGCAGTAGGCATAAGCCCTAAATCAAAGTTGTTTTTCAGTCCAGCCTCCATCGGGTCAGATGCATCATTTTCAGTAGGCCTATGGATGCATTACCATTTTACAGACACCACTGATATAGGGACGGAACCCATAGAATACTGCATAAACCCCGTCCTCAATCATTAATTTCACTAAATGCATAGGCTACGCTTTTCGCCTGTTACTGTTGTCCAGTAAAAGTAGCCTATACTTGTACTAAACATGTCCCTGACAATCAAGGTTAGGCTACTGCAAAAATAACAACTTGTGAAATCACTGGAAAGTAATTTATCTGACGGCGAGACGCTCTGCGCCCTTGCATTGTAACTACATAGTAGCTACATATTTTTTTATAAACATTCAAAACCATAGCCTAATAGCATTGCTAACTTGGTTGTGGAACTGTGAGGTACTTTCCTCCAGGACTGTCCCTGAATGTGATGCAGTCCAGGAGAGACCCGTCATCAGGTCTTTACTGATGTTTGCACATCGGAGAGTTTCAAAGGACACATCATATGCTCATTGGTCCGTGGACAGAACTCAGTTTATATATCACACCTAATTATTGATGAAGCTTATAGGCTCATCATAATTGGGCAGGCGCACACGTTAAACAATTCAAGCTTCTGCAAAGGACAACAGAAAACCCACCTCTTTTAGCAGGGAAATTATAATGAGTAAATTGGACATACATGAGTGTCGTTAATGTTTCTAGGACGGTCTCTGGTGCCCTCTGGTGCCAGGTGGGACCATGACATCTCCATGGGTCATGACCACTGTATATGATCATTGGTCATAACACACGCATAATTAACTTCCCATAATTAAATGCCCTTATAATGGAAGGAAGGACATTCATGTTTTCCTGTAAAATTGAGTGCTTACTTTGTCTAAGCTCGTAGGCACTGAAGCTTGTTGTGATCAGTTGCATGTTATTGAGCCTATCCACAATGGTAGAGGTGTCACACCCTACCATAGTTTGTTTTGTATGTTCTATGTTTTGTTTGGTCAGGGTGTGATCTGAGTGGGCATTCTATGTTGGATGTCTTGTTTGTCTGTTTCTGTGTTTGGGCCTGATATGGTTCTCAATCAGAGGCAGGTGTTAGTCATTGTCTCTGATTGGGAGCCATATTTAGGTAGCCTGTTTTGTGTTGGGTTTTGTGGGTGATTGTTCCTGTCTTTGTGTTTGTTACACCAGATAGGGCTGTTTTGGGGTTTTTCACGGTTTCTTGTATGTTGTTCTATTTTCATCTTTATTAAAGATGTATCACAATAACCACGCTGCGTTTTGGTCCGCCTCTCCTTCAACAGAAGAATCCCGTTACAATAGGCTACAGGTCAAAGTGCTTAAGGTTGTAAAAGTGGCTGTCTCACTGACCTAGGCCAATCTGGACGACACATAACCCACTACAGTGACTTTCAATCATCAAATCATTGGAATGAGAAACTATTTTGTATGTAATTTTTTATAATGTTTTTCTGTTTATTCGATTTCATATACAGATCAAAAACGTGAAGAATGACCCATTTATAATTGTCTGTGTGGTCAGGAAGCCACGACTATTAATTGACCAAAATGTACGGTGCATGGGTTGAACCAGAACCGATAATAAAAAACACAACATTTGAATAAATCAAATCATTATTCTGTTTCTCATTCTTAATTCCTTTAGACAATAATATATATATTTTTTTCCAGATTCAAATCAAATAAATGAGGAATGACCCTTTAGTCGTTTTTTATCTTGCCATGTAATAGGACATTTTAATTTGCCATAAAGTACATGCACCGATCAGTCTCACCATTATAATCATTGGTCAGTACTAAGAATGAAGTAAAACCACAACTCCAAATCCCTATCTCCATCCATGGCTAATTTAGGAAAAGCTAGCCACCCGAGGACAACAACACAACTAGATGCAACATTTCAAGCTGTTTCTGTCAATGACATATTTCTCTAGATGCGATGTGACAGGAGTGAAGCAAAATATAAAATGGCTTCCCTTGACACGCTATTTTGGTGTGCCAGGACCATTCACAGTGTTAGGTTCTTATTTTCAGAGTAAATAATTCACGGACACTAGAGAAGCTTAACCAAGTTTAATTCTTCCCAAAGGGTCGACACAGCTGTAATTCAGACAAACAAAATTTCATACAAGCACTGATATTTAACCCTTTCTCGTAGGCTGAGTCCCCTCCTCCACATCTGAACAGCCAATGCTTCTCCGTTGCTATACATAACCTTAGTTATATCTGTTCTTCCTCACTTCATCTAACCTGACCTCTACCCCAAAGTGCTCACTCCTCCCCAACTCAAGGCTGTCATGGTTATTGATACCAGACGGTGTCTCTTCTCTTCCCAGAGGATCCCTGATGACTAACAATAACATATCCTGACATAATGTAAACTTTATACATTACCCTCTCTCCCTCAGTGACATTGTTAGGTTCCAAGATCTCCACCCATCTCCTCTACACTTTCCCAAAGCTATCTGACTCCTACAGATAACCATTAACTTCTGATGTAGCAACCATTCTCTATCATCCCTCAGTTACTATAGTATTACCTCTGATCTATCATGTCTCTAGTATAGAGTATATACAGTTGAGCTCACTAAGTTTAGCTCAATGCTGATTGTCTATTATTTAATTAAAAAAATTATCAAGGGAGGCCAAATGCTCGCTGGCTTCCCTTGCATTAAATGCTACAGGTGGCAACAATGTCATACTCTGTTTGACCAGACAGCCACCTACACATACAGAGAAAGAGGTGTGCTGTTTCGCCCGCTGGGATGCTTTCTCCCGTGGGACACATTCAGCCTCTTGCGAATTGAAGGAAAATTATAAAAACACAGAGAGGAAAGATAAATTATTTTAAATGTTTTATTTTATTTATTTTTTGTACATTTTGTTGGGAAACCTGGATTCCCTTGACATACACCTACCCTAACAAACTGGCCTCAGAGCCATACAAAACATACGTATTTCTGAGCACCTTCAAGATGTATGATACCTACTAATGGTTACTTTAGACAGAAATCAAAGTAGGGAGATTGGTCGGAGGATGAGTGGGCTTAAACTGCGACTGTCTAGCAATTGAAAGATTGCGTGTTAGAGTCGCATTAGGGACAACTGTAGCATTTTAGCTAACCCTTCTTTGAAACTTAACCCATTTCACCTAACCTGCTACGTAAATTCTCCTAACCTTTGCCGTTTTAGTTCTCCTAACCTTTTACATCAATTATCTTAACCTTTGTTGTTAGTTCCTCTAACCGCAAGCTAATTCTCCCTGTAATTCTCCTTTGTTGTTACAGTGCAACAAGCAACCTGGTCTCAGAGAAAGATGTATAATACCATAAAACTGATCACAACAAGCTTCAGTTTCTATGAGCTTAGACAAAGTAAGCACTCGATTTTACAGGAATGCATGAATGTCCTTCAATATTCCATTACAGGGGCGTTCAATTATGGGAAGGCAGCCACGGTGTTGTCACGGATCCCTCCGGAACATTCCTCACGTTCCGTCCCTCTCCTCGCCCCTGCCTCGGCTCGAACCAGGGACCCTCTGCACACATCTACAACTGCCTCCCACAAAGCATCATCGCTCCACAAAAGCCACAGCCCTTGCAGAGCAAGGGGAACAACTACTTCAAGGTCTCAGAGCTAGTGACGTCACCGATTGAAACGCTATTAGCGCGCACCCCGCTAACCATTTCACATCGATTACACACTCACACCTATCCCCTATTCCAACTGATTAGTATTTCTATATATGTGCCCATTGGTTTCCATGGTCTTGTCGATTATTGTTACAATGTCCGTTGATGCGTGTGAGTACCTGTGAGACATGATAGTAGCTACTAACAATTGGGGAGAAAAAGGGGGTACATTTTTTTTTTAAAGTTCTCAATGAGGTCAGCATTGCCCTTGATTCTAAGCAATGTTGTGTTTTGATACGGTAGACCATTCCATTCTTGTGGCCGGGGAAGGAGTATTGGTGTCTCTGAGGCGTCTTTGGCCTGGTTTGCTAACTACCTCTCTCAAAGAGTGCAGTGTATAAAGTCAGAAAATCTGCTGTGTCAGCCACTGCCTGTCACCAAGGGAGTACCCCAAGGCTCAATCCTAGGCCCAACCATTTTCTCAGTTTACATCAATACATCAAATAGCTCAGGCAGTTGGAAGCTCTCCATCATCTATTTATATGCATATGATACAGTCTTATACTCAGCCGGCCCCTCCCCGGATTTTGTGCTAAATGCTCTACAACAAAGCTTTCTTAGTGTCCAACAAGCTTTTCTCTACCCTTGACCTTTGTTTTGGAGATGTTCAGGACAAGGTTATGTGGTTTGGTAAGAAGAATGCCTCTCTCCCCACAGGTGTGATTACTACCTCTGGGGGTTTAGAGTTTAAGGTCGTCACCTCATACAATTACTTGGGAGTATGGCTAGTCCTTCTCTCAGCACATATCAAAGCTTTCAGACTAAAATTAAATCTAGACTTGGTTTCCTCTATGGTAATCACTCCTTTTTCACCCCTGCTGCCAAACTATCACTGATTCAGATGACCATCCTACCCATGCTAGATTATGGAGAAATAATTTATAGATCGGCAGGTAAGGGTGCTCTCGAGTGGCAAGATGTTCTTTACCATTCGGCCATCAGATTTGCCACCAATGCTCCTTATAGGACACATCACTGCACTCTATTCTCCTCTGTTAACTGGTCATCTCTGTATACCCGTCGCAAGACCTACTGGTTGATGCTTATTTATTAAAACCCTCTTAGGCCGCACTCCCCCCTATCTGAGTTAGCTACTGCAGCCTTCATCCTCCACATACAACACCCGTTCTACCAGTCACACTCTGTTAAAGGTCCCCCAGGTCGCTCATCTTTTCAGTTCGCTGCAGCTAATGACTGGAATGAGCTGCAACAAACACTCGAACTGGACAGTTATCTCAATCTCTTCATTCAAAGACTCAATTATGGATACTCTTACTGACAGTTGTGGCTGCTTTGCGTGATGTATTGTTGTCTCTACTTTCTTGCCCTTTGTGCCGTCTGTGCCCAATAATGTGTGTACCATATTTTGTGCCGCTACCATGTTGTGTTGCTACCATGTTGTTGTTATGTTGTCTTGCTACCATGCTGTGTTGTTATGTGTTGTTGCCTTGCTATGTTGTCTTAGATTTCTCTTTATGTAGTGTTGTCTCTCTTGTCGTGATGTGTGTTTTGTCCTATATTTTTGTTTATTTAATTTTTTTAAATCCCAGCCCCTGTCCCCTACAGGAGGCCTTTTGCCTTTTGGTAGGCCGTCATAGTGAATAAGAATTTGTTCTTAACTGACTTGCCTAGTTAAATTAAAGGTCAAATAAAACATTTCCCCAATGCAAAACTCAAGTGGGGAGTTACATGCAGCTATCTTTTCAGTATATTAAACACAAGCAAGACACAGACTTGCAATTTAATGTTGTTTTTTCATGATCACCGCAATCATTGTCTAAGCAGGAGGCGGACAGGCACTCAAAATAGTAGTTATTTTTTCAGAAACTCTGGCAAGTGGGTACGATTAGCTTACATCATCACACAAAATGCAAAAAAATGAATTGAATAATCAAACAAAACGCAGATTATTTTTGCTCCAATGCAATGTGTAGGGACTGTGTCCTGCTTGTGCAACTACAATATCGGTCACAACAGACAGAGGAGGTTGTATAGCCTTTATAATACAGCGAGCAAAAATATTAACGCAACATGTTGGGTTGGTTCCATATTTCATGAGCTGAAATAAGAGCCTAGAAATGTTCCATATGCACAAAAAAAATATTTATTTCACATTTTTGCACAAGTTTGCTTACATCCCTGTTAGTGAGCATTTCAATCTTGGTTTCATTAGACCAGATAATCTTGTTTCTCATGGTCTGAGAGTGTTTATGTGCATTTTGGCAAATGCAGGCTGTCTTGTGCCTTTTACTGAGGAGTTGCTTGCGTCTGGTCACTCTACCATAAAGGCCTGATTGGTGGAGTGCTTCAGAGATGGTTGTCCTTCTGGAAGTTTCTCCCATCTCCACAGAGGAACTCTGGAGCTCTGTCAGAGTGACCATCGGGTTCTTTGTCACCTCCCTGACCAAGGTGCTTCTCCCCCGATTGCTAAGTTTGGTCTTGGTGGTTCCAAACTTATTCCATTTAAGAATGATGGAGGCTAGTGTGTTCTTGGGGACCTTCAATGCTGCAGAAATGTTTTGGTACCCTTCCCCAGATCTGTGACTCAACACAATCCTGTCTCTGAGCTCTACGGACAATTCCTTTGACCTCATCGCTTGGTTTTTGCTCAGACATGCACTGTCAACTGTGGGACCTTATAGAGACAGGTGTGTGCCTTTCCAAATCATGTCCAATCAATTGGATTGACCACAGGTGGACTCCAATCAAGTTGTAGAAACATCTCAAGGATGATCAATGGAAACAGGATGCACCTGAGCTACATTTCCATTCTCGTAGCAAAGGGTCTGAATACTTCTGGAAATAAGGTATTTCTCTTTTTTAGAAATTGCAAACATTCTAAAAAGCTGTTTTCGCTTTGTCATTATGGGGTATTGCGTGTAGATTGCTGAGGATTTTTATTAATTTAATCAATTTTAGAATAAGGCTTCAACGTAACAAAATGTGGAAAAAGTCAAGGGCTCTGAATACTTTCCGAAGGCACAGTATATTGAAATGTAAGTTCAAATCACCGTCAATTGTTTATTTCAGCTGTTCAGAAATATGAGGCAGAGATATGCTACATCATCATGGTTCAGAATAGGGTGAGCTAAGAAATAAATGTGAAAGGAGGGGGAATATGAGTAGCAGCTAGTAGTGTGTAAAATAACACATGCGTAGAGCCTTCTTACTATTACAGGGCTTTAGACTAACATTTCCCCTTGGTGTCACTAGTGCCACTAACTTTGATAGTTGGTAGCACCAGCCCATGATTTGGTTGCACCCACATCATGATTTGGTCAGACCCAAATCATGAAAGTATGATAAATAGACTACCTAGCTATTCAAGAAATAAGTTGTTTCATCTAACACGTCCAAGCAGGAATGAAAGATTCAAGATATTTTGATGTGCAACCTAATCCACTGATTGTCATACATTGTGGGTTGACAATTAATTATACAGTGCCTTGCGAAAGTATTCGGCCCCCTTGAACTTTGCGACCTTTTGCCACATTTCAGGCTTCAAACATAAAGATATAAAACTGTATTTTTTTGTGAAGAATCAAGAACAAGTGGGACACAATCATGAAGTGGAACGACATTTATTGGATATTTAAAACTTTTTTAACAAATCAAAAACTGAAAAATTGGGCATGCAAACTCGATTATTGGAGGACCAAAAAAGTGTAATAATGACAATTACAACAATACTGAATTAACACTTTTTTTTTACTTAATATAAAACATCAATAAAATCAATTTAGCCTCAAAAAAATAATGAAACATGTTCAATTTGGTTTAAATAATGCAAAAACAAAGTGTTGGAGAAGAAAGTAATATGTGCCATGTAAAAATGTGTGCCATGTAAAAAAGCTAACGTTTATGTTCCTTGCTCAGAACATGAGAACATATGAAAGTTGGTGGTTCCTTTTAACATGAGACTTCAATATTCCAAGGTAAGAGGTTTTAGGTTGTAGTTAATATGGTATTTATAGGACTATTTCTCTCTGTACCATTTGTATTTCATATACCTTTGACTATTGGATGTTCTTATAGGCACTATAGTATTGCCAGTGTAACAGTATAGCTTCCGTCCCTCTCCTCGCCCCTACCTGGGCTCGAACCAGGAAGACATCGACAACAGCCAGACTCGAAGCATCGTTACCCATCGCTCCACAAAAGCCGCGGCCCTTGCAGCGCCAGGGGAATAACTACTCCAAATCTAAAAGCGAGTGACGTTCAAAACATTATTACCGCACACCCAGCTAACTAGCTAGCAATTTCACATTGGTTACACCAGCCATTAGGCTGATAGGCTTGAAGTCATAAACAGCGCTGTGCTTGGGAAGAGCTGCTGGCAAAACGCACGAAAGTGCTGTTTGAATGAATGATTGCGGGCCTGCTGCTGCTCAGTCAGACTGCTCTATCAAATCAGACGTAATTATAACATAATAACACACAAAAATACGAGCCTTTGGTCATTAATATCATTGAATCCGGAAACTATCATTTTGATAACAAAACGTTTCTTATTTCTGTGTAATACGGAACCGTTCGGCAGCCCTAAGTCTAAATATTCTTGTTACATTGCACAACCTTCAATGTATGTCATAATTACGTAAAATTCTGGAAAATAAGTTCACAATGAGCCAGGCAGCCCAAACTGTTGCATATACCCTGACTCTGCGTGCAATGAACGTAAGAGAAATGACACAATTTCACCTGGTTAATATTGCCTGCTAAACTGGATCAGTAGTTATAACTTGTGATTATGATTGATTGTTTTTGTAAGATAAGTTTAATGCTAGCTAGCAATTTACCTTGGCTTCAACTACATTCGCGTAACAGGCAGGCAGGGTACTCGTGTAGTGCAATGGTTAGAGCGTTGGACTAGTTAACTGTGAGGTTGCAAGATTGGAACCCCTGAGCTGACAAGGTGAAAATCTGTCGTTCTGCCCCTGAACAAGGCAGTTAACCCACAGTTCCTAGGCAGTCATTGAAAATAAGAATGTGTTCTTAACTGACTTGCCTAGTTAAATAAAAGGTATACAATTTAAAAAATAATAATTTTTAATCGGAAATCGGCGACCAAAAATACCGATTTCCGATTGTTATGAAAACTTGAAATCGGCCCTAATTAATCGGCCATTCCGATTAATCAGTCGACCTCTAATCATAACTGTCCACGATAGGGCAGTGCACAATTGGCCCAGCGTTGCTAGGGTTTGGCCGGGGTAGGCCGTCATTGTAAATAAGAATTTGTTCTTAACTAACTTGCCTAGTTAAATAAAGAAAAATTTAATATAAAAACATTTTGTATGCGTCAACAAAAAAGGTCCAGCCCATCTGGCATTTGCCAGAATTGCTAGAAGGCCAATCCGCCCCTGAGCACTGTTGCTGCCAGACCACATTTATCTAGACTTGGCTATCTGCAAATCTAGGAGAGGCGGTTTTGTGTTATCCTAAAGCAATGTGCTAGTACTCAACATCTGGAGTCAATTAGACTTTTTTTTTTTTTTTTTACAGTTGCAAACCGTCATGTTGTCCAGCTGAGGTGCTAGAGCGTCGCCGGGCACAATCACTGGCTGGTCTAAATATTTTCGAAGGGGTAACTATCGGAATTTTGGAAGCCCTTGCACAGCACTTTTATTGTAAAATATATTCGGGGTCAAATACTAACAGTTTGAACATGTGGATCATCCAAGCGGGCACCCCCGGGACTTCGCTAATCGCTTTTTCCAGGACACGAGTTTCGACAGGCCGCTGACCCGACTGCAAAATATCTATGTAAATCTCCCTAACTTCGTTCCATTCATTTCGATTTAACAAGCTAGCATGTTTGTGTTAGCCTAGTGGCTAGCTAGATACCGCTACTGGGCCTTTTTGGCTAGGCCAGAACAGGAGTGAACTAACGTGAGCGGTCTAATGGTACTATAAGAATTAACGTTATCTACCTACCCATGTCATGCTAGCTAACTACTTGTCTTGGTTTTCAAACGTTCGTGGTGTTTTGGCTTAGCTAGCTAGTAATGTTGCTAACTGGTCAATGTTAGCTAGCTGCTAAATATTAGCTTTCTAGCTAGCTATTTTTTGTACTATTACGATTCAATTTGTAGCCTTGGTTTTATACGTGTTCTATACAGAATGTGTATATAGTCGTTGAAATAACGTTAACTTTGCATACGTTATCTAGCCGGCTGTAAGACGTTAGCTCACTGCCTGATTTTGTCATTTGTGATTGAACGTCACTGCCAAAGATGTCACTTTAAAAAAAATAATCAATGACTGTTCATTAGCTAGGTAGCTGTAACTAACGTTAGCCTGTGTGAACAAGTCCACTGATGCTACAGCAGGCTGGTCATGTTTTAGAAGTATTACATTTCTTTGTAAGCTCAAACTTGTGCAATAACCAAAATATTACTAGTTATCTAAATAACTGGTCAGCTAGCATACAATTAGTCTTATATGCATTTATTTCGATATGGAAAGCGCATTGCGTATTTACACTGCACCGAGTCTCGTCTTTAGCCAACCAGCTAGCTAGCGTTGCCCAACATGGTCTCAGCTATTCGTATGATTTGCGACGAGGTAAAGTTGGTTTTCTATTCACACATTCGGAAATTCATCAGACATTCATCAAAAGCCATTTAAAATTAATAACTAATTCATCGATTGTCACAGAAACATAAAACTAGATATGGTTTATTCTATAAATGTCTAGCATACTTTTACAACTTTTGTTTCGAGTAAAAACTCCAGTTTGATTTGATGGATGGCGTGTGGTCAAAAGTTCTAACGAGTCTGTTATATCCTTTTAGAAGGGGGCTGGCATAAAATTCTGCATCTTCAGTCATATTAAATTAGATTACAGGAAAAAACTACGGGATGAAGGGGTCAGGCCTGACAAACAAAGAAGACAGGTGGATGGATCAAGAGGACCAAGATGGACTTTCCACAGTGGAGATAAGGAAAACTAAGAGTGAACCATAACACACTACCTTTCAAAAGTTTGGGCTCACTTAGAAATGTCCTTGTTTTTGAAAGAACATTAAAATAACATAAAATTGTTTGGAAATACAGTGTAGACATTGTTAATGTTGTAAATGACTATTGTAGCTGGAAACGGCTGATTTTTTAATGGTATGTCTACGTAGGCGTACAGAGGCCCATTTTCCAGCAACCATCACTCCTGTGTTCCAATGACATTTTAATGGACCAAAAAATTGCTTTTCTTTTAAAAACAAGGATGTTTCTAAGTGACCCCAAACTTTAGAATAGTAGTGTATGTATATACTGTGTGTGTGTGTGTGTGTGTGTGTGTAATATATATATATATATATATAAGTTAGCATGGTATTGCAAGATACCAAAGGGTGGATAACAAAAAAAACTAATTTAAGAAGTGGACAGTACATGCTTTGTTTTTGGGCTAAACGTATACATTATGACTGCTTCTGAACTGTATGTGAACCCCTCTGTAATCTACTGGCCCTAACCATTTAGAAATGAGGACTTCAACCAGTCTGTCCCTATTCTATTTGCTCTCTTTCTCAAACTGCTAGCACAAAGCCTACATGAAAATTATTTTTCACAAAAGATAATGAAGAAAAAAAATCAACTGGCCCAAATCACCTCTACATAATTCAGCAGGGAGGTGTGCAACTACCACACATTATACCAGTGGAGAAACTACATCACCTACATTCAGTTGAAGTTGGAGGTTTACATACACCTTAACCAAATACATTTAAACTCAGTTATTCACAATTCCTGACATTTAATCCCATTTAAAATTCCCTGTTTTAGGTCAGTTAGGATTACCACTTCATTTTAAGAATGTAACATGTCAGAATAATAGTAGAGAGAATGATTTATGTATTTCAGCTTTTATTTCTTTCATCACATTCCCAGTGGGTCAGAAGTTTACATACACTCAATTAGTATTTGGTAGCATTGCCTTTAAATTGTTTAACTTGGGTCAAGAGTTTCGGGTAGCCTTCCACAAGCTTCCCACATAAGTAGGGTGAATTTTGGCCCATTCCTCCTGACAGAGCTGGTGTAACTGAGTCAGGTTTGTAGGCCTCCTTGCTTGCACATGCTTTTTCAGTTCTGCCCACACATTTTCTATGGGATTGAGGTCAGGGCTTTGTGATGGCCACTCTAATACCATGACTTTGTTGTCCTTAAGCCATTTTGCCACAACTTTGGAAGTATGCTTGGGGTCATTGTCCATTTGGAAGACCCATTTGCGACCAAGTTTTAACTCCCTGACTAATGTCTTGGCATGTTGCTTCAATATATCCACATAATTTTCCTACCCCATGAAGCCATCTATATTGTGAAGTGCACCAGTCCCTCCTGCAGCAAAGCACCCCCACAACATGATGCTGCCACCCCTGTGCTTCACGTTTGGGATGGTGTTCTTCGGCTTGCAGGCCTCCCCCTTTTTCCTACAACCATAACGATGGTCATTATGGGAAAACGGTTCTATTTTTGTTGCATCAGACCAGAGGACATTTCTCCAAAAAGTCAGATCTTTGTCCCCATGTGCAGTTGCAAACCGTAGTCTGGCTTTTTTATGGTGGTTTTTGGAGCAGTGGCTTCTTCCTTGCTGAGCGGCCTTACAGCTTATGTCGATTATAGGACTGGTTTTACTGTGGCTATAGATACATTTTGTACCTGTTTCCTCCAGCATCTTCACAAGGTCCTTTGCTGCTGTTCTGGGATTGTTTTGCACTTTTCGCACCAAAGTACGTTCATCTCTAGGAGACAGAACACGTCTCTTTCCTGAGCGGTATGATGGCTGCGTGGTCCCATGGTGTTTATACTTGCGTACTATTCTTTGTACAGATGAACGTGATACCTTCAGGTGTTTGGAAATTGCGCCCAAGGATGATCCAGACTTGTGGAGGTTTACAATTTATTTTCTGAGGTCTTGGCTGATTTCTTTTGATTTACCCATGGTGTCAAGCAAAGAGGCACTGAGTTTGAAAGTAGGCCTGGAAATACATCCACAGGTACACCTCCAATTGACTCAGGCTAACTGACATAATTTATCAGAAGCTTCTATAGCCATGACAACACTTTCGGGAATTTTCCACGCTGTTTAAAGGCACAGTCAACTTAGTGTATGTAAACGTCTGATCCACTGGAATTGTGATACAGTGAAATCATTTGTCTGTAAACAATTGTTGGAAAAATTACTTGTGTCATGCTCAAAGTAGATGTCGTAACCCACTTGCCAGAACTATAGTTTCTTAACAAGAAATTTGTGTAGTGGTTGAAAAACGAGTTTTAATGACTCCAACCTAAGTGTATGTAAACTTCCGATGTCAACTGTAGGTATTACCATATCCCTTTCAGTTCACATTCCTTGCAGAAAGACCTATTTGCAAACCTTTTTAAAATGTCCAGAAAGACGGTGGTCTTAGAAGGGTATTTATACTTTAAAATACATTTTATGTGGATGAAAGAATTCTGCCAGTGTTTTAATGTCCTAGTTTCATATTTTATTTCTTTACCTCCAACTCTATATATCCAAGTGAGCTTATGAGGACCTTGGGGATCAGATTCACCATTCTACCCATTGATCATCGTATAACAGACACTGCTCAAAAGGAGTTGTTTGTGATATCTACACTTAGTTGCCACTTTATTAGGTTCACCACCCTATTCACAAAAATAAATTGCTTCTACATACACCAAGTCCCATGGTCTTGGCTTGCTAGACACTGAAGCATGCAGAGAAGTATTCGGGTATTTTTTTAATGTTTGTTTGAACTTAAGAATGTGTAAAATGACAACACCGTCTGTGATGGTCTTTTGTAACTCAAAAGTTCCAAAACTTGTACTGACTGTAATAAACTCCAACTGGACTTAAAAACTTGAACAGTCTATCTCCTTTTCCTAGTTTCATCAACAGTTTTGAATTCACGCTGTTCCAGATGCAAAGGGGGTTGTACCTAATAAAGTGACCACTATCTATAGACCTTCCAGAATGTGTTCTGTGAATTCCCGGTGTATTAAACATTTGGCTGTAAGCGTTGGAACAGTTTAATTTATTACATCAGGAAATGGTACCATTGGCTTGTATGGGGATGACAAAGAAGGACTTCAACAAAGCCAAAATATAAAATTATTGGAAGGGTTCTCTTTGCTGTTAAATTAGATACTTATAAATAAATGACTGTTGTGCCTTGAAACTACTTTAGAATTTGGAACTGTTGCACAAAAAAATGCAAACAAAATTTTATTTGTCACATGCACTGAATACAACAGTGAAATGTTTACTTATAAGCCCTTAACCAACGATGCAGTTTTAAGAAAATACCTAAAAAATCTAAATTAAGAAAAAAGTAAGAGATAAGAAGAACATAATTAAAGAGCAGCAGGTTGCAAATAGTCTGGGTAGCCATTTGATTAGCTGTCCATGAGTCTTATGGCTTGGGGGTAGAAGCTGTTTAGAAGCCTCTTGGACCTAGACTTTGCGCTCCTGTACCGCTTGCCGTGCGGTAGCAGAGAGAACAGTCTATGACTAGGGTGGCTGGAGTCTTTCACAATTTTTAGGGCTTTCCTCTGACACCACCTGGTATATTGGTCCTGGATTGCAGGAAGCTTGACCCCGGTGATGTACTGGGCCGTACGCACTACCCTCTGTAGTGCCTTGCGGTCGGAGGCCGAGCTGTTGCCATACCAGGCATTGACGCAACCTGTCAGAATGCTCTTGATGGGGCAGCTGTAAAATATTTTGAGGATCTGAGGACCCATGCCAAATCTTTTCAGTCTCCTGAGGGAGAATAGACTTTGTCATGCCCTCTTCATGACTGTCTTGGTGTGCTTGGACTATGTTAGTTTGTTGATGTGGATGCCACGGAACTTCAAGCTCTCAACCTGCTCCACTACAGCCCCGTTGATGAGAATGGGGTCGTGCTCATCCTCCTTTTTCCTGTAGTCCACAATCATCTCCATCTCCTTTAACACCTGGGGGTGGCCCATCAGGAAGTCTAGGATCCAGTTGCAGAGGGAGCTGTTTAGTAACAGGGTCCTTAGCTTAGTGATGAGCTTTGAGGGCACTATGGTGTTGAACGCTGAGCTGTAGTCAATGAATAGCATTCTCACATAGGTGTTCATTTTGTCCAGGTGGGAAAGGGCAGTATGGAGTGCTGGTGTGGTATGCAAATTGGAGTGGGTCTAGGGTAGAGGTCGACCGATTATGATTTTTCAACACTGATACCGATTATTGGTGTACCAAAAAAGCCAATACCGATTAATCGGCCGACTTTACTTAAGAAATAAATAATAATATTTGTAATAATGACAATTATAACAATACTGAATGAACACTTATTTTAACTTAATACATAAATAAAAATCAATTTAGCCTCAATTAAATAATTGACCATGTTCAATTTTGTTTAAATAATGCAAAAACAAAGTGTTGGAGAAGAAAGTAAAAGTGCAATATGTGCCAACGTTTAAGTTCCTTGCTCAGAACATGAGAACATATGAAAGTTGGTGGTTCCTTTTAACATGAGACTTCAATATTCCAAGGTAAGAGGTTTTAGGTTGTAGTTAATATAGTATTTATAGGACTATTTCTCTCTATACCTTTTGTATTTCATATACCTTTTGGATGTTCTTATAGGCACTTTAGTATTGCCTGTGTAGCTTCCGTCCCTCTCCTCGCCCCTACCTGGGCTCGAACCAGGAAGACATCGACATCAGCCACCCTCGAAGCATCATTACCCATGCAGAGCAAGTGGAACAACTACTTCAGGTCTCAGAGCGAGTGACGATTGAAACGCTATTAGGCTTGATAGGCTTGAAGTCATAAACAGCGCAATGCTTGAAGCACAGGGAAGAGCTGCTGGCAAAACGCGCGAAAGTGCTGTTTGAATGAATGATTACGAGCCTGCTGCTGCCTACCACCGATCAGTCAGACTGCTCTATCAAATATAACATAATAACACACAGAAATACGAGCCTTTGGTCTTTAATATGGTCGAATCCGGAAACTATCATTTCGAAAACAAAACGTTTATTCTTTCAGTGAGATACGGAACCGTTCGGTATTTTAT
Organism: Oncorhynchus mykiss; assembly: GCF_013265735.2. Classification (NCBI taxonomy): domain Eukaryota; kingdom Metazoa; phylum Chordata; class Actinopteri; order Salmoniformes; family Salmonidae; genus Oncorhynchus; species Oncorhynchus mykiss. The sequence continues at coordinate 28,122,220 of NC_048580.1, read as the reverse complement.
CTAACGGGTGGCATCCCTAAGTCTAAATATTCCTGTTACATTGTACAACCTTCAATGTTATGTCATAATTACGTAAAATTCAGGCAAATTAGGCGGCCCAAACTGTTGCATATGCCCTGACTCTCCGTGCAATGAACGCAAGAGAAGTGACACAATTTCACCTGGTTAATATTGCCTGTTAACCTGGATTTCTTTTAGCTAAATATGCAGGTTTAAAAATATATACTTCTGTGTATTGATTTTAAGAAAGGCATTGGTGTTTAGGTACAGACGTGCAACGATTGTGCTTTTTTCGCAAATGCGATTTTGTTAAATCATCCCCCTGCGTTGCATCGCTCTTAAGATACGTTTAATGCTAGCTAGCAACTTACCTTGGCTTCTTACTGCATTTGCGTAACAGGCAGGCTCCTCGTGGAGTGTAATGAAAGGCTGCCTACCACCGCTCAGTTGGTGAAAGGTGGTGGAAGGCAGCCTGCAATGAAAGGTGGTTAGAGCGTTGGACTAGTTAACTGTAAGGTTGCAAGATTGAATCCCAGAGCTGACAAGGTAAAAATCTGTCGTTCTGCCCCTGAACAAAGCAGTTAACCCACTGTTCCTAGGCCGTCATTGAAAATAAGAATGTGTTCTTAACTGACTTGCCTAGTTAAATAAAGGTGTAAAAAAAAATAATAATAATAAAGTTGTCCAAAAAGGCAGCTTTCCGATTGTTATGAAAACTTGAAATTGGCCCTAATTAATCGGCCATTCCGATTAATCGGTCAACCTCTAGTCTAGGATTTCTGGGATAATGGTGTTTGTGAGCCATGACCCGCCTTTCAAAGCATTTCATGACCACAGATGTGAGTGCCTTGCGTCGGTAGTCATTTAGGCAGGTTACTGCCGTGATCTTGGGCACAGGGACTATGGTGGTCTGCTTGAAACATGTTGGTATTACAGACTAAGACATGGAGAGGTTGAAAATGTCAGTGAAGACACTTGCCAGTTGGTCAGCGCATGCTCAGAGTACACGTCCTGGTAATCCGTCTGGCCCAGCGGCCTTGTGAATGTTGACCTTTTTTAATGGTCTTACTCACATCGGTTGTGGAGAGCGTGATCACACAGTCATCCAGAACAGTTGATGCTCTCATGCATGTTTCAGTGTTACTTGCCGCAAAGCGAGCATAGAAGTTATTTAGCTCGTCTGGTAGGCTTGTGTCACTGGGCAGCTCTTGTGTGTTTCCCTTTGTAGTCTGTAATAGTTTGCAAAAGCCCTGCCACATCCGGAACTGGTGTTGTACGATTCGAATCTTAGTCCTGTATTGAAGCTTTGCCTGTTTGATGGTTCGTCAGAGGGCATAGTGGGATTTATTATAAGCTTCCGGGTTAGAGTCCCAATCCTTGAAAGAGGCAGCTCCTCCCTTTAGCTCACTGCGAATGTTGCCAGTAATCCATGGCTTCCGGTTGGGGTATGTACGTACAGTCACTGTGGGGACGACGTCCTTGATGCACTTATTGATGAAGCCAGTGACTGATGTGGTGTACTCCTCAATGCCATCGGAAGAATCTCTGAACACATTCCAGTCTGTGCTAGCAAAACAAATGGTTTTAATGACCCCCAGGTTAGTCAAGGTCAATCCCAATTGAATGTGGAGCAGAGCAGTACCAGGCAGTTCATATTCTACACAGGGAAGGAGGAGAGGGAAATTCTGGAGGAGCCATCTCAAAGTGAGCAGGGGGTACCAGCGCTGGTGGTGCCTGGAGAGGCCAGACTCAACCATCCAGTGGAGACACTATCCACTACCAAACCTGCAGTAGAGGATATGAGGTGAACAGGAGAGCAGCAAAGTAGTATGAGAAGGTGACCTGGGCTTTGAGCAGAACGATGCTGAGCTTGTTGATTTCCTCCTTCAGAATTCTGACGAAGTGGAGTCAGAGGTTGTTGAATGTTCTGACCCGATTTGGCATACAATTTAGGATTGTAAACATTGTACAACTTCATATAGAACAAATTGCACTTGAAATTAACATTTCTTTAAAGTTATTGCAAATAAATGCATAGTTTCCCTTTTTTCTGCTACAATCACAGAATTATTAAATGCAATATTTGAGATTTTATGTATTTCTATCAAATTAAGACCGGAATTTCTACTCAAAGCAAACGTTGTAAAAGTATACTAGACATAAAATAAATCATACTTAGTTTGATGATTGTCAGTCAGTGAAAACGTTATTCATTTATATGGCTTTAAATGGCATTTTATAGATATTATGTTTTTCTATCAAGTCAACTGGTATTTTTACTCAAACCAGGTTGTAAAAGTATGCTTGACATTTATAGAATAAATCATACCTAGTTTGATTTTTCTGTCATAATCAGTGAAAACATTACTGATTTATATAGCTTTAAATGGCATTTCATGTATTTCTATCAAATCAGAACTGGAATATTTACTCAAAGCAAGGGTTGTAAAAGTATACTAGACATTTATAGAATAAATCATACCTAGTTTGATGTTTCTGTGAAAAACGGTGAATTAGTTATTGATTTTTACATTTGCAAATGGCTTTTGGCGAATGTCTGTTGAATGTCCAAATGTGTGAATATAAAACCAACTTTACCTCGGTCCTTATGCTGTGGACCTCCGTTTCCAGAGAAAATAAATAATGGATCCGGTGGGCTAATAATATCCAATTTCTTTAATAATGTACAATTTCTTGCTCCATATCTGCGCTTTTGAGAAGTTGACGACGAGTTTGACCGAGAAAGGTGCAATATCGGCCCCCAATTCGGGGCATAACTGCATCTGCAGGAACCCCTCTTTATACTTCTATTGGTCCATTTTCAAGTTAGGACTGGCTGGGTACAGTACAGTAGGTGGCACTAGTGGGTGGCACTAGTGCACAATAGCGTTGGATGCCAGCTGCCGATAAGCCCCACAGAAGAAGGGACGGGGCGACAATGAGAGCTAGCTAGCCGTGCTCCGGTAGACCATGTCCTTCACCCCGCCTGTCGGGCACTGTTTTCCCTCTGTTCTGTTAACGACGGCGAGAGCAGGACAGCTAGTCCTAATGAGGACTGATACACAGTAGGCGGGAGCTACATCGTGATTTAGCTAACTAGCAAGCATACGGTGTCGCTAACTACTACACAGTGTCAGCCTCACGCCTGCTGCACAAGCGGGTGGCGGGGACGACCAGTCAACAGTGTCATTCGGTATTGCCTGTCGGGCATGGTTTTCTCCAGTACGCGGGAGGCGGGGTGACACTGTGTGCTAGCACAAGGTGTCACTAACTAGTTAGTTAGCTAGCACACGATGGCGCCCCAGCCCCCTGCCTACTGTGCTAGCGGGGGCAACCGGTACTAGACAGTGTCCTTCGCCCCTGCCTGTCGGCCATTGTTTTCCCGCAGTTCTGTTAATGACGGTGAGGGTAGGTGGGAGCGAAGGACAGTGTCTACTAGGGCTGTAACAGTACATGTATTTGTCCTGAACCATTCGTTACGGGACCTCTGTTTGGTCCTGTGGTGGAAATTCTAATCAATAATGAGAAGAGACAAGGTCAATCACCAATCAGGATATCACTTTATTCAAAACGTATTAATAAGGAAAGCATAGAGCAATTGCTTCTCTAATGATGAGGCTGGTTGGCTCAACACTTCCAAGTGTTGTGGCGACTAGCTCTGACATAATAAAAAATATATTTTATAAAAAAGATGCACCCTTTTATTCTTTATGACAAACAACAGATGTATGGAATGGGTCACAAGGTGAAACTTGATATATGAGAAAGGAGTATCCCCCAGCCATTTGCTATGAAGACTGTTCTTATAGTTTAGTCTGGCCCCTAAGACGAGGCTCCGATCTCGTTCCTGGTACTTCATAGCACAGAAACACCAATTAATTCTATGGCATTAATCAATTGTCAACTCCAGATACTTCCATCTCAAGTAAAACCCCTTCTTGACCACATGACTGGACAATCTCACTAAGGGGAGTGAGCCTCTAGGTCATACACTACCCCAGGATAGGTGCAACATCAGAGATGACATACAATGGTTCCGGACACGACCCCACACATTTTTTCTCAGATCTTATCTCCCCCAAGGCCAAAGGAGGGAGTGACTGGCGCACAGACATTGTGGAGACAAGTAATTGGTTCCCCATTAATCACGCCACCCCTTCACGTGGTTTACAATAGGTAAAGACCCATTCACATATGAAGACAATGTTCCCTCCTGTCCTCTTCTCCTTCTGATATTCTGCATAGCACCAGAGACATTTGAAAGACAAGCTTGACTTTTCCCCTCACTGGGCCCAGTTGACTTGAGGCCCAGCTGAAGGAGGAAGTGCAACTGCCAACATTGGAGTCTGAAGGGATACATTCGAATAACAAGCATATCATATAAACATATTATGCAGATAAGACATCTTAATTATCTATGTTCCCTAACTAATTCTGATTCACAGTCGGCACTGTGAATCCGAATGAATACATAAAGAAATATGGATTTAAAAAAACAAAAACACTAGGCCTATAGGCTATTCCTATGTTGCGTCGTATGCCGTAGCCTAGTGGGTAAATCTGAGCTGAAAAGACACAGGCTATTCCGTTAAAACAACTACAGTATATGCGCACGTAATCAAAATTCAAATCTATTTGATTTATGTATTTTTATTGGACATATCAAGAAATACAAATTGAACAGATGCATAATTTTATCCCCTTATACTTATTGAAACACCTCCCTCCCCTTAACAAAAGCAGCATACATGCTAAAATAAATTAAAACATACAATTGAAAATAATAATAATGTAAATATACATACCCCCATATACATACACAAAAATAAATAAATAAAGATCACAGCATAGTATGCCTTCCCTCCCGCACCCTCTCATATACCCTGTTGACCAAAATTGTTCATCCGGATCAATAGAAAGCAACTTTTCAAAAAAGGAAATTAAAGGCTGCCATCTCAATAAAAAGTTATCAGTACAACCTCTGTTTTATTACATTTTTTTGAAGTATAGAAAATATATTAAATCTTTCAACCAGGATGATGCAGTGGGAGGTTTGGAGGATTTCCAATTAAGCAAGATCTGCCAGCGGGCTATGAGGGAAGCAAACTCTACAACGTCTGCTTTACTTTTAGTGAGATGAGGCTACAAGATAGAACTCCAAATATAGCTATAAAAGGACAAGGCTGTAGGTCAATATCTAGAATTTTTGAGAGTGTTAAAAAAGGAGGACAAATACTCAGACAGCTTAGAACATGAATAAAACATATGGGTGTGGTTTGCCAGAGTGAATGGACATCTATCACGTCTCATTTGTGTCTGGGAGGAATTTACTACGTTTTTCTTTGGTGTAGTGAATTCTGTGCAAGAGTTTGAACTGAATTTAAACTTAAGTTGGAGTTAACCCTAAGAAAGGCCTCCTCCCACCAGTCTTGTGTAAGACTGGGGTAAGGCTGGGGTAGTGAACTTGACCTGCCTTGATTTTGTTTATTGGAGAGGGTTCAGAGGAAAGCATAATGTCATATAATCCCGAAATCAGACCTTGCCGAATCCACGAGGGGGACAAAATCTCTTCTCGCAACGTCTTGGGAGGCAGTTGAGGAAAGGTGGGAAAATGAGAGCAAACAAAGTTATGGGCTTGAAAATAGTGGAAAGATTAGAATGAGACAGATTACATTTAGCTACGATATTCAAACTTGCTAACTTCCCATCTAAAAATACATATTTGAAACATACCAAACCTCTTTCTCACCACAAAACAAAAGCCTGGTCAAGTTTGGAGGCAAAAAATAGGTGTTTTTTACAAACAGGGCTCGGAAGAGAAGGGGCAGACAGTCTAAAATTGTCTCCAGATCTTCATAGAGTGCACAATGGGGTTTCCAGTATACTTTGAAGGACACAAGGACAGTGGGGCACAAGTAAGAGCAGAAAGGGAGCATGATTGGCAGGAGTGTGCTTCTAATGAGCACCAGTTGGTACTTGGAGCATTACACCAGAATTTGGAAGTACCAATCCTCCATCTTGTCTCCTTCTTTGAAGTATTGCTTTATGTCTCCTAGGTGATATGCCTGCGCAGATAAAATGACTGAGCTAATCCAACTTGGTAAAAAAGTATTTCGGCAGAAAGATCAGAAGACATTGAAAAAGGTATAGAATCCTAGGTAAAAAAAAATAAAGTTTAACAGATTAGATTCTGCCAGCTAAGGAGAGAGGCAGACTATCCCAACGTTAGAAGGCCGCTTTAACTTGCGTGACTAGATTTGCAAAGTTCGTTTTTATGTAGGATAGCCAGAAATGTTGTTATAATCACACCTAAATAGGAAAAACCAGAGGGAAACAGACGGAAAGGCAGGGCTCAATGGGGAATTTGCTTGGCAGTGGGGTTGATCGGAAAACGTTCACTTCTCTGAACGTTCAATTTGTAACCTGAGAATGATCCAAATGTGTCTAAAATATGCAGTATATTATTGACAGAGTTCAAAGGATTAGTGATAATAGTAGATCATCTGCATACATCGACACTTTGTTTTTCACCAGCTCGGTGGATTCCAGTGAATGATGATGATAATTGTAAGGTCAAGGAAAGTGGTTCTAAGTGCAAAAAGGAGCGGGGACATAGGACACCCTTGACTAGTCCCTCTGGAGAGGGGGAAGTATTTTGAATGTTGAGAGTTGGTGTGTACGCTAGCCATAGGAGCAGAATAGAGCAGACACATTCATGAGATGAAATTGGACCTAAATCTTGCCAAAATCTTATATAAATAATCCTACTCCATCTGGTTGAAAGCCTTCTATGCATCAAGAGAAACAACAATTTCGGGGTCTGGAGAGACAGAAGGAGAGAGTATAATGTTAAAAACCTGTTTGATCATCAGATATGACATCCTGAAGGCAGGGCTCCAACCGGCATGATAGAACCTTAACTAATAGTTTAACATCAGCATTCAAAAGTGAAATGGGCCGATATCCACCACATTCTGCTAGATCTTTATCTTTCTTGAGTATATGTGAGATGGAGGCTTGAGTTTGCATCAGAGGGGAGAGAGCCTTGTGAAAACGAGTCGGTGAACATATCTAATAGTAATGGGACTAGTTTATATGAGTTTTTTAAATAAAAATCGACTTTAGAACCTTTTATCTCATTTGGATTTTTCCTTTATTTAATTAGGCAAGTCAGTTAAAAACAAATTCTTATTTTCAATGACGGCCTAGGAACAGTGGGTTAACTGCCTTGTTCAGAGGCAGAACGACAGATTTTTACCTTGTCAGCTCAGGGATTTGATCTTGCAACTTTTCAGTTGCTAGACCAACGCTCTAACCACTAGGCTACCTGCCACCCCTATCTAGATATCTAGATGCAGAGGGTTATCCAGAACTTTATTCATGTTCATATCAATGGATGGAATATCCAAGATATCTAAAAAGTTGTCCATAGCCGTATTATCTGATGGGGGTTCGGATTTGTTGAGGTAAGAAAAATGACACAAGTTGAAGTAATATTAGAGGGATCACTTGTAATATCACGGGAAGAGTCATATACCTATGAGATGAGATGCTGACTGGCGTTTTAAGCTGGTGTGCCAAAAGGCGGCTGGCCTTGTCACCATATTCGTAGTACGTCCCCTTTGTTCATTGCAACAGAAACTCTGCTTTATCAGTGGAAAGCAGATTAAGTTGAGTTTGAAGTTTCAGCCTCTGTGTATAATTCAGGGGATGGAGAAGGTGAATATTGGCGGTCTATTGCCAGGATTGAGTCCACCAGTTCTTGACGTTTCAGTTTTCTTTGTTTGAAATAATGAGCAATGTAAGAAATTATTTCCCTATAATACCATTTTGAAAGTCTCCCAAAGAAGAGAGGGGGAGGTGTTGTCATTTTTATTTGTTTGAATGAATACATCTATGTTGGTTGAAATAAAGTCATAATTTTTTGTTGGACAATAGGGCCGTGTTAAATCTCCAATTCAACAGTTTTTTTGCGTTCGTAAGTAAGAGCTAAATCCAGAATGTGGGGGAATTGTCCAAAATTACTAGAACAGAATATTCTGTAATTTTAACTGAGGGGAGAAGGGCTCTAACTATAAAAAAAAGTAGTCTATTCGCGAGTAGGCTTGATGAACATGAGAAAAGTAGAAGTCTTTTGAGACCGGGTGGAGGAAGCACCATGGATCAACACAACCCATTTGGGTCATGAATGTAGAAAGAGCTTTTGCCATCCCGAAAGGAGTAAGTGTTCTGGGATTAGACTGGTCTAGTCTTGGTTCAGTAACAGAGTTAAGGTCACTGCCGAAGATGAGGCGGTGGGTGTCAAGATTAGGGAGAGAGGCTAAATGAGGTGTCATAAATCTAGTGTCATCCCAGTTAGGGGTGTAAACATTGGCAAGTACTACAGGGGTTTGGAAGAGGGTGCCACTAACTGTGGTATAACATCCTCCAGAATCTGAAATGATCTGTGAGGGTGAAATCACTATTGCTATTACCCTGGCTTTGCCGTTCAAATTAGTATTAAAAACCTGTCCAACCCATGCTTTATGCAATCTAGTATGGTCGTTAATATGTAGGTGCGTTTCTTGAAGAAATGCGATATCATTATTCAGGCTCTTCAGTGCTCAGAAGCACTTAACTTTCCCCCCACAACCGCAAATGTTCCATGTCACCAGTCTAACTGGAAGCCCCAAAATACCATCCTGACTTGTTGTTGAACTAGACATGAATCCTTAAAAGAGAGATTGAAAGAGGAGCAGCATGAAAAAAAAAATCCTCTAGAGAAGCAGAGCACAATAATCTTTGCCCCACTACCCCCAACATACACAAAAATAAAATACAAGTGATGGTATAAAACCATTTAAAGAAAAAGGAAAATAATTATAATCCTAATCTCGTCATTATGAACAAGACGAGCAGCAGGAATTCTCTTACTCAGCGTTCGTTGATTATCCTAAACGTGATGTGAGGTCAAACCGACCTAGGAAAGAAGTTACATACAACCTTGAAATTAAAACATTTAATATGGCAGTAGGCAAGTACACAATTTGGGTTTCGGTCACACTTTAAACAAAGAGTATAACCTTAAGCGTCAGTTATTGAAAAATGTTAACAGCAATCGGTGGCATTTCACTGGCTATAATATGAATGTAGTCCACTGGGTGTTGCCACAGGTCTGAGTAATGAGAATCATTTGAAATTAACTAGTAGACTATGAAAAAGGGTCAGCCCCTGTATTGGTAAATTGTTACAAACGTCCTTAGGGGGAAACAATTAAATGATGGTATACAGACAACTAGCATTTTGGATATGTACAATTAAGCAAACAAACCATGGGTCTAAACTCTTCAGCTAGTGCAACAATTAAATGAGTAAAATTGGAAGAGAAGAGTCGTCGTTGAGTCCAAGATAAAGTGAATGCAACTGAGAACCATCAGTGACCAACAACACCAATTAAGGCCAACGTAAACCACAGTAGTATAGAATGTCCATACAAAAAATCACAAAAAGCAGACCCCCAATGAAATATATATATATACATATACATACATACACACATACACACATACATACATACATACATACATACATACAAATATTGGTAGACAGGATCGGTGTCTAACCAGCGAGTAACATTAGTATCCGAAATGACCTAAAGGCTGCCAAACTGCAATGTAGGCTATAGATTGCCTTAAGTTGAGCAGCAAGTTCAAGCCTTAGTAAAAAGAAAGAAATCAAAATGATGCGCTTTTAACAGTGATTGTCTTTGATTTAAGAAACTAAACAAGATCAAATTAAAGTTTACAAAGAGCAGAGCAGGATAAGTCAGCCCAAAGCTGATTCCTTTCTTGTACAGAGTGGACTTGGTATCGTTGAATGTGACCCGTTTCTTCGCCAGGCTAGAACTGAAATCCTGGTAGAACTTGATCTTGTGGCCTTGGAAAGTGATATCGCCATGTTCCCTTGCCCACTTAAGGACGAGGTCCTTTGTATCGATGGATCCGCAACCTGACACGCCCCCCTCAGGGAGAGAGACAGCTGCATGTGAGCTTTCACATTTTTCAACATGTTTTTTCAAAAGGATAGATTTGGAGTTAGATAAACTTTGATTTTTTCTGCGGGTACATATGCAGGATGCTACCCTCCACAGCATGGCCTTCAGATCAAAACCTACAACCTAATTTTGACCAAAATGACCTGGAGAGATTACTGCTTTAAAGGTTTTCTTTTTCCAAGCTATACGGAGGGTACTCTAGCAAACAAACAGCAGAGATCTGAGGACACCATCCAACTTGGCACTGAGTGGGTAGTGTTTGGTCTGATGCTATTTTGAAAACCAAGAAGAAAAATGTAAAATAAAGTACATTACAAAGATATACTTTATTTATGGCGACTGAATGCTGAGTTAAGGCTCCCAGGCTTGCAAGGACAGACCAGATACAAATTCAATGCTCCTGCTGTCCAAAGAGCATTCACTGGCATTTTCTACAAGAAATCTGCCTCCAGAAATAAAAGTTTTTCCCAAGTGGGTGTGACACCTACTCCCGTTGCCTGCTGCACTGCTGCTTGGATTCCACCTGGCGATCTGTTCACCGTCTGCCCTGGTTGTCTCCCCCTGTCTGGTACAGGTACACCCACCACACTCACCCCTCTCTCCCGAGCTTTCGCTCTCCTCCAGCACTCACACACTTTCTTGTGCATTTTGCTATTTGCCTCATGACTCCTGCATACTTTGTTGACTACAAACTTTCTTTACCAAACCGTGGGACAGACTGTTTGTTCCCACACTCGGGACTCTGACTCTATTGGTTACACAGACTTTTGGCCTCCCATCCTATTCTAACCACCTCTCGCCGGCTTTGTATTCATGTTACCTGATGAAATTGCTGTACAATATGATCTTGTTGCCATCTGATGCACATTCAATGTCATAAATCAGCACTGCAGAGCTCTCCCTGTTCTCCGCCGTGCCCTGATTTGTATTACTGTTGATTATATCTGGAAATGTGCATGTACACCTTGGCCCATCTACTGTTGCTACCCCCTATTCTGACTTGTGCTCTGATATCTGTTTCATTGACTTCTGCTCTTGTAAAGCCTAGGTTTTCTGCAAGTTAAAACTAGAAGCTTATTACCTAAAATGGATTCATTGAAAGTGTGGGCTCACAGCTCCAATCCAGATGTGTTGGTCATTACTGAGACGTGGTTAGGAAAGAGTGTTTTGAATATTGATGTTAACCTTTCTGGTTTTAACCTTTTTTGGCAAGACAGATCTTCCAAAGGTGGGGGCGTGGCAATCTTTAACAAGGATCACTTTCAGTGCTTGGTTGTCTCCACCAAGTCTGTCCCCAAACAATTTGATTTGCTGGTTTTAAGCATTAAACTTTGAAATAGCTGTTTGTTGACTGTTGCTGGGTGCTATCGTCCTCAATCAGCACCGGCCTGTACCCTACCTGCCCTAAGCTCTCTCCTGGCCCTTTATACTAAGTCTGAATTTGTCCTGCTTGGTGACCGAAACTGGGACATGCTTAAACCGCCTGACCAACTATTAAAGCAACGGGACTCCCTAAATCTTTCTCAGATTATTACAAATCCCACAAGGTATGACTCCAAACACCCAGAAAAGGATTCTCTCTTCGATGTTATCCTCACAAATAATCCTGATAGGTATCAGTCTGGTGTTTTCTGTAATGGCCTTACTGATCACTGTTTTACAGCCTGTGTTTGTAATGGCTGCTCAGTGAAACGACCTGTCATAGACGCTTGCTAAAAAAACTTTAATGAGCAAGCCTTCCTTCATGACCTGGCCTCAGCTTGGATCTTCTTTTTTTGATATTTTCAGCGGTATTGTTAACAAACACACCCCCATAAAGAAAATGAGAATTAAAAACAGGTTCAGCCCCTGGTTCAACCATGATTTTGCAGAGTTATTCCACCTCAAGAGTTGCATTTGACGAATGGCTCCGCACACGCATACTCAGGCTGACTGGCAATGGTTCAGGCAAATGAGAAATAAGTGCACTCAGGCTATCCGGAAGGCCAAAGTTAGTTACTTAAAGGAGCAGTTCTCTCTCTGTGGGTCTAACCCCAAGAAGTTCTAGAAAATGGATTAAAGACCTAGAGAATAAACCCTCCTCACAGCTGCCCATGTTAAAGTTGATGATGTGGTTGTTACTGACAAGAAGCACATGGCTGTGCTCTTTAATCACCACTTCATTAATTCAGGATTCCTATTTGACTCAGCCATGCCTCCTTGCCCGTCCAACATTTCCTCATCTCCCACCCATTCTAATGGGACTATCCCAGATGGTTCTCCCTCTTTTTCCCCTGCCCACTACAACGTTTCTCCCTGCAGGCAGTCAGTGAGTCTGAGGGTGGTAAAGGAGCTCCTTAAACTTGACCCCCAAAAAACATCTGGGTCAGATGGTTTAGACCCTTTCTTCCTTAGGCATGGCGATGATAGGGGCAGCAACCTGGTCTCCAACCTTTTTAACCTCTCTCTCCTTTCTGGGGAGGTTCCCATTGCTTGGAAGGCAGCCATGGTGTGTCCTTTATTTAAGGGGGAGATCAAGCTGATCCTAACTGTTATAGGTCTATTTCTATTTTTCCCGTTTATCAAAAGTGTTGGAAAAACTTGTCAATAATCATCTGACTGGCTTTCTTGATGTTGATAGTATTCTCTCGGCTATGCAATCTGGTTTCCGCTCAGGTTATGGATGTGTCATTGCAACCTTAAAGGTCCCCAATGATGTCACCATTGCTCTTGATGTTAACCTCTCTGGGATATGTCGGATGCTAGCGTCCCACCTGGCCAAAAGCCAGTGAAAATGCAGAGCGCCAAATTCAAATAAATTACTATAAAAAATCAAACTTTCATGAAATCACACATGCAAGATAGCAAATTAAAGCTACATTTGTTGTGAATCCAGCCAACATGTCAGATTTCAAAAAGGCTTTTCTGCAATTTGCTGCCACCACTATGCTTCACCGTAGGGATGGTACCAGGTTTCCTCAGGCCAAAGAGTTCAATCTTGGTTTCATCAGGCCAGAATCTTTTTTCTCATGGTCCGAGAGTCTTTAGGTGCCTTTTGGCAAACTCCAAGTGGGCTGTACTGTGCCTTTTTATTTAGGAGTGGCTTCCATCTGGCCACTCTACCATAAAGGCCTGATTTGGTGAAGTGCTGCAGAGATGGTTGTCCTTCTGGAATGTTCTCCCATCTCCACAGAGGAACTCTGGAGCTCTGTCAGAGTGACCATCGGGTTCTTGGTCACCTCCCTGACCAAGGCCTTTCTCCCCCCATTGCTCAGTTCCTAGTGCTGGCCACCTGGTCAAGTCTTGATGTTTCCGAAATGGCCTCTTGGGGACCGAAATGTGTTCTTGGGGACCTTTAATGCTGCAGACATGTTTTGGTACCCTTCCCCAGATCTGTGCCTCGACACATGCCTGTCCTGGATCTCTATGGATAATTCCTTCGACCTCATTGCTTGGTTTTTGTTCTGACATGCACTGTCAAATGTGGGACCTTTATATAGACAGGTGTGTGCGTTTCCAAATCATGTTCAACCAATTGAATTTACCACAGGTGGACTCCGATAAAGTTGTAGAAACATTTCAAGGATGATCAAACAGGATGCACCTGAGCTCAATTTCAAATCTCATAGCAAAGGGTCTCAATACTTATGTTAATAGTCCTCAACTAGCAGCTTGACTCCTTGATGCTGGCCTTGTAGGAAATGCCCCAAAATCCAGCAAACTGTTCTATTATAGCTTTTCCTGGGACTCCAAGAGACAAGATGCGTTTTTTAAGGAGGGAAGCAAGAGCAGCACAGGTGGTGCTTAAGTTAGAAGCTTATTATGCATAACCCATTATTCATTAGCTAAATATAAGGTCAATTGAATGTATTACCTGGAAGAGGTAGGTTAGGACATCTATACATATACAGTGGGGCAAAAAAGTATTTAGTCAGCCACCAATTGTGCAAGTTCTCCCACTTAAAAAGATCAGAGAGGCCTGTAATTTTCATCATAGGTACACTTCAACTATGACAGACAAAATGAAGAAAAAAAAATCCAGAAAATCTCATTGTCATAGTTGAAGTGTACCTATGATGAAAATTACAGGCCTCTCTCATCTTTTTAAGTGGGAGAACTTACACAATTGGTGGCTGACTAAATACTTTTTTGCCCCACTGTATCAATCTTAAACAGGAGTATCTATTTTGGATGCAATTTGAAAGGAATTGATGGATAGTGACTGCGACAGTGCTTGCCAGTAGATTGATTTAAGATGGATTTAAAGCAACGCTATTTGAGTGATAGGCTGTTTTAAAACTCTGCAGCTGCAATAAATAAAAAAGTGACCCCCTGAAAGCCAAATGGAGATGTGTAAATTAGAGTTATGGAAAGATTTAGCAAAGGTGACTTAAACTAGTTCCTGGTGCTGAGCTTGATGTTGATGCCGCTGCACATGTTGATGGGATTGGACTCTGTAGATATGCATATGCCGGTCACGTTAGCCTCTGTGTTAGTTTAGTTACCTTAGTATCTCACTGTTAGCTGGCTAACTTAACATAGCTAAAGTTACTTTGCAAAGTTACAGATCACATGGCCAGATGGCAGCTGGCTAATTTACATTACATTATACTTTCTTTAGTTTAGATACACTAATTTAGTTCGCTAGCTAAGTTAGCAACGTTACCTCGGCTTGTCTTCTTATTAAAGTAACCGATTAAATGTTACTTCAGCTCCTGTGCTTGCTTGTAGTTTGCAGATCCAGGTACACAATGACTAAACTTTACAGTTGTTGACACAAAATAGTTATTATATAGTTATAGTTTTTCTCAAGCTTATGTTTTAGGAACGAGTGGCTGGTCCAGTGAGTAACATTAGCTACCTGTTGACACCCACTCTCAAACCGATCCACCTCGACAGAGGCGGTATCGTGTACTGAAATCGCTATGAATTCTGGATATTGTGGTTTTGCTTACAACTAGTGATGCACCGATATGACATTTTTGGCCATACCGATATCCAATATTTTCCTTGCCCCCCAAAAGTATACCGATATTAAACATTTTAGCAGACTTTTAAACATTCTAGTACAGTTAAATAGTTAAAACACACACACTAGGACGCTGCAGTCTAAGGCACTGCATCTCAGTGCAAGCGTCACTACAGTCCCTGGTTTGAATCCAGGCTGTATCACATCCGGCCGTGATTGGGAGTCCCATAGGGCAGGGCGTTAGCTTTGGACAAGAGGGTTAAGTATCTGGCTAGCTATTTATTTTCATGAACTGAAGTTGAATTTCAATAGGCGAACAAGTGGCAATCTAGCTAATACTCACAAGGATTCCTAAATCATTGCTAAGAATAATGAAAATGACTGCAGTTTCTATTGGTCATTGTTTTCAGGCTGGTTGTATTGGTGCTAGCTAGGTACCAAGCTACAGCTAGCTACCCCAGAAGTTGCGGTCGAACAAATTGTTCTTTATTACCAACGCGGTATTGTAAACGCATCGTTTGTGGCCGGTGTTTGCCGACTTTTTTGTACAGCTTTGACAGTGCTACTGTATCTTTTCTGACACGCAAAGACCCAAATGGCGTTCCATAGTATGTATGTTGTGAAGCTAATAGCAGGGACGCTATTACTGTGTAACTCTGGTAGGGCAACATCTGAAAAATAGCGCACTTGGTGTGTACCGGTGCTCGAGCAGTCGGCGATAGTCAACATCACCCACGACAGAGAATGGTTGATTAAGGGCAATGAATTCCATTTTCTTGGCTTTAATGGATTTCGGCTTTGAGTTGTCTCGCTGAAATGTTGTTACTCTATCAAATGACTGCTTGACTGCTCGATCCACACAGCAGACATTGTGGGCTAGGTTAGGAATGCTGTGTTGCACGTGTAGCGCAAAATTTTACTTGGCGTCATTACAACATTATATAGGTATGTGCGGTAGCTTTGACTTCGGTTTTTAACATCAGCGTTAAACTAGACATCGGGCCGATACCGATGTTGCCATTTTTTAGCTAATATCGTCCGATTCCGATATGTTCACCGATATATCGTGCATCCCTACTTACAACCAGGAAATGTAGATGGCCCTTTTCTACCGATGAGATGCAGAAACGCTCATATTTGTGTTTATTGAGGAAATTCCTGATTTTTATGACAGATTTACATGTCAATAACATATTAATGATATACATTTACAGTGAAAGAGCAGCCACTGCAAGTATTCGCAAAGTTGCTAATTAGTTAAAATGCTTAATTTGTCCCTGACATGATTCGAAAACGCAAACTTTGGGTAGTTAGACGTTACCGTTAGGCCTATACGCCTACCCATCCTCCCCAACTACCCAACCTCCTTTCGTTTATGTCTTAAGTAACCAACCATTCGGTGACCGTATTACTGCCACACCGGTCGGTCACGAGTCATGAAGGCAGTCAAATTCCACATGACCATTTAGTCACTCTAATTAGGCTTCTACAAGCTCTGATGCTGCTGATGGTCACTTAGTAGCCTACCAAACTTGCTAACTGCCTGGTACTCAGCACTCTATTGTCCCTCTAATCACTCTGACAAAAATGCAAATGTATTCAAAAATCAAATCAAACACTTCATGAGCTCATGTTGCACAACATTTCTTTAGGCTATGCAATTGCGTGAGAACAGAGTGATGGCCACTAATAAAAAGACGAGGATCCCATCAGCTTTCTATAGGCTAGGCCTACTATTTTTATTTCTCAACTTTCCTAATATTAAGCACATTGCTTATATTTACAACAGGAGTATAGCCTACCTGGCTTGCATAAAAATAAACCACGGGGAAAAGCGTCCTCCATTCGCTATTTAAGTGCACATGTATTTTTTTCCGCTGCCCCTGTTTCGATACAGATGCGTGATAATGGTCCATTCTAAATCAAAACAAATGTCACACATATATTATTTCGTATATGTAAAGATGAGATTAAGTCAAGAATAGTATGATGGGTGACAATATTAGCCTATCACTTGTGAATGATATATTATCACTTGTGCCCAGCATAAGAAACAATGTATTTTTTTGCAACTTTTTTGAATGGTAGTCGCACACTTCATGTAGCCTAGCTCATAGGCCTACGTTTTAATAAGGTTTGTGTCGCAAATAAAGTGGCCAAATAACTTGTTAAAATTAAGCACATTTGGGGAAGATCCTTTTCAGCATAAAAAGGGGACCTTTTATAATAAAAGCATTACATGCATAATCACATTTGCGGTCACTTTTGATAATGGTGTATTCCCGCGAATGGAACATTTGTGCTTATAGCCTACTACCATGTGCATATTGCTGCGCTTATAATGTGAAGAAATATTCTAATAGTTTATCAACATTTTAAAGTAAACATTCTGATCTGTTGCGTCAGCAACATTGCATACAACTGTTTTTTTAGATGCTGGTGGTTATATTCATTTGGGATCTATCGCATCCCACAACTGTCCCAGACTATGTTTGGAATATTTATTTCTCCCACAGATTAGAGTAGGTCGATTTTTGTACTATGGGGGATAGTAGATTGACATAGGCTAGTGCATTTGCTGTTTGTTAGGCCTGCTCATCTTGTTGGCTGACAATGTAAATATGGACAGTTCTTCCAATATCTTCAATATGCACCTCGGGAATTGGATAAGGACGCGTGCAGTTGCTTCCCCGATGTGTCCGTCTTCACTTGTAGCCTGTGAGAAAGACCCGATCGCGTGACTGAGTGCCATCTGATTGCGCAGCACACTCAGGGAGAAGGGCACAACACAGCACTCCGGGCCACAAAAGGCAAAGATTTCTTTCGGTTGCATTACTGCCACAAAGAGGATGCTGCCGTGAAATTCGAGGCATTATAAAGGGCTTGTCAAATTGTGAATGAGAGACTATTGGAGTGTGTACAGACTGCGTAAAAAAACAAAGCAGAACTCATGCCTTTCAAGTGACTTTTTAAAAATCATCAGTCGCAACCTTACAATGTATTAAAAATCAAAACATATAGCCCAACATTTGTATCACAACTAAAGTTAATAACTCTAAATTAAGCATATAGGAGTATCTATGTCTTTATTAACCACTCAACACAGAATAGCCGCATGTGCCGCACTCCCTCATCGTTTGAAGAAAATATTTATATTTTATTCAGCTTTGTTCAATTGTATTCTTCATACTATAAAATAATGGCACGGAATTATAAGCAAATCTTGTCTGCTAAATTAACTAGCGTAGCCCACAGCCATGTGGCTTAGCCACATCAGGTCCTAACATAAGGACAACTCAGAGTATGCTATCCTTTTCTTCTGAAGTAGACATTTTCTTCATATCATGCATCTTTAGACCTGTCTAAAATAATGGATTTATTGTGAAGGTGTAGGCTATATTACATGGATTTATTAGACTTTTTCAAATGGCTTGTAGGCCAGGAGATGCTAAATTTGTTTTATGTTAATTAACGGTCAATTACCGTGAGACCGACCAGTTACAGGCTTGACAATCACTGGCTGACAAATTTTCGTGACCGCCACAGCCCTAGTAGTGATGAGGTTCATAATGACCTTAGATGGCCACCCTGTCATGATAGCACAATGGGCTTCCTCATCTATGAAAATCACTCACCAGCCACCACACCAAGCCCTCAGCATCACCACAATCATCCACACGCACTAACCCTCTCTGCACCTTTGTAAATTTAACAAATGCCCTCTTCTCCACTCTGTGCTGGTGCTATTTTTGTCCCAATGCCCCTTTCCCACTTAATATGCTGTGTCCCTTTGGCGACACATGATAAAAGAAAGGAAACAACTTTTATTAGTGCATTAGTTGCCTGCTTGTTTTGAAATTGTTTATCTCTGTGCTTCCAATTTCAGAGGGAAGAAAGATCTCAAAGACCAGACTACCTGCTGAACTTTGCCAACAAGACAAACACGTTGGACCATGTTGACCATCCTGGCTGCCGGGTCTGTCTTCTTCCCAGGCCTGTTCGTGCTCTCCAAGCAATGCCTCAAGCACATCCCTGCACTGAGGTGGAGCGAAGGGGATGCGGTCATAGTGTCAGCCAGGTGAGAGATGTGGGGATCATATACAGTACCAGTTAAAAGTTTAGACACACCTACTCATTCAAGGGTTTTTCTTTATTTGTACTATTTTCTACATTGTAGAATAATAGCGAAGACATCAAAACCATGAAATAACACATGGAATCATTTAAGTAACAAAAACGGTTAACCAAATCAAAAGATATTTAAAATTCTTCAAAGTAGCTGGTTAAGTGTGCCTTGAATTCTAAAAAATAACCAACAGTGTCACCAGCAAAGCACCACCACACCATCACACCTCCTCCTCCATGCTTCACGGTGGGAACCACACATGCGGAGATCCTCGATTCACCTACTCTGCATCTCACAAAGACACGGCGGTTGGAACAAAAAATCGAATTTGGACTCAACAGACCAGAGGACAGATTTCCATCGTTCTAATGTCCATTGCTTGGCCAAAGCAAGTCTCTTCTTATTATTGGTTTCCTTTAGTAGTGGTTTTGTTGCAGCAATTCGACCAGTCTCCTCTGAACAGTTGATGTTGAGATGTGTCTGTTACTTGAACTCTATGAATCATTTATTTGGTCTGCAA